>NC_057802.1:460190071-460866097 GCF_018294505.1 Triticum aestivum | reverse complement strand
GTTGGCTTCAGATAATGAGTTAGGTGTCTATATTTCAGGGACCTTAGCGTAAATGAGATAATATATGGTCAATAGTGTGTGCACTCATGGTTGATCAATTTGTTTCACAGTTTGGACTATGAGATAGCGATACTTTCGAACATGCGTGATATACCTTGATGTACCAGAATTACAAACCTAAGATTGGAATTTTTGGAATTCGACTCCATCATTAGCTTCTGTAATTCATTTCAACGAAGGTACATTTTTTAAGCCGGGATTTCATGATTTCAAATTCATATATCAAACCTACAGATATACACATACGTGCATGTTCAAACTTTATAATCATCCACTTTATTCATACACATACACATTTTTGCTTTTGTCATCATATTTAGGATAAACACATTTGGAATTTCATTTGAATTGGACCTTATGATGGCAATTGCTTGTACTAGCTCAATGATCCATATTTGAATTGAATGGACAATCTAAGTTTCGAGTTGGAGACATTGATTTTCAAAACTTGCACTTTTTTTGCGTGCAAAACAAATAAATTCTCGGCCATGATATAATAGTCGGCCATACAAGAGCAAAACACTTATAATTTCAGGCGCCAAAGGCTTTCAAACTTCCCGCTCACATCGAAATATCTCGTGCCCGAAAGTTTAGCCCTGCGATATTCCTGTTTTACCCCTGCCACATGAACGGAAAAAGGCTGCTTTGGTAACTCCATTGTTTTCCCCTCTTTGCCCCCAACATTCTTCCCCAGAGCCCCTACCCTTCCCCTCCCCGACCCCCCCCAACCACGGCAAGCCGCCGAATCTAGTCCTCCGCCACAGCGGTGGACCTCACACCCCGCCGGATGTACCTTCCGCACCTTGGAACCCCCAACTGCCGCTTCACCACTTCACCGGAGCCGCTTCACCGAATGGCTTGTCCAACACTCGAGATCTCCTTGACCGCCATCATGGTCCACCGCACCGGATCTACTTAACCGGCACCCTCGTCCACTACAGTGTAGGCCCTTCACTGACTCCCTCGTCCGTCCCATCACTGGCCCTTCATACAAGCCCTCGTTCGCCGCAACAGATCTGCCTCACCGAAAGCACTGTACACCGCGCCCGCCAAACCTTCATCCACTGCACCGGACCCGCTCCACGGACGCCATATTCAACTCCACCGGCCCTGCTTTACTGACGCCGCAACCTCATTAGGTTATTTCGATTTGTACTCCTTCGGTCTTTCTCTTCTTTATCGTGCAACTGTTCTTACCACAGATGAGCTTTCTTGTATGTCGACAGGCGCTGCAACCGAAGCACCGGAGCCGCTACAGCGACGGCGATAGCCTGCCCAAACTCAACCGGAACACGAGCACCATCGACGATTGAGGGAGTCCTATAGATTAAGGGGTCCTCGGGCATTCGGGCTATGTGACATGGGCCGGACTAATGTGCCATGAAGATACAAGACAGAAGACTTCCTCCCGTGTCCGGATGGGACTCTCCTTTGCGTGGAAGGCAAGCTTGGCATTCGGATATGAAGATTCCTTCCTCTGTAAACTGACTCTGTATAACCCTAGGTCCCTCCGTAGAGGCAATCATAATCATACATGTTAGACATCTAGGTTTAGCCATTACGATCTCGAGGTAGATCAGCTCTTGTAAACCCCATATTCATCCAAGATAATCAAGCCATTACGATCCCTGTCTCCTGTTACCTTCTATCATCAGACGCACTATTCGGGACCCCCTACCCGAGATCTGCCGGTTTTGACACCGACACTGGTGCTTTCATTGAGAGTTCCGCTGTGTCGTTGCCAGAAGGTTCGATGGCTCCATCAGTGCACACTGTGGGCCAACTCGCTTGGCCATCTAGAGCAGATCGACAGCTATGCCCCAGGTCACCAGATTAGTTTTGGAAATCTGGATTATGTCGCCGATATCCGAGGAGACTTGATCTTCCAAGGGTTCGCGACCCCAACCTCCGCTCTGGCCTTAGATCCGGAGCGCATCACCAGGTCCGAAGACGGGATTCCCGAGCCCGCCGGACTCTCTACGGCTATTGAGCCTAGTACAGGAGAGCCGGAGGAAGCAGCGTCACCGGCAATCATCTTGAAGCCAGACTCTTCTCCGAACACTAGCTCTGAACCCTTGGAGTCAGCATCGTGTGAGCTCGGCCAAGGAGTTTCCTTCCCGCCGTACTCCATGGACTCTCTTCTCCCTGGCCAAAACTCGCCTTTAAGCGAGGCTCTAGACTTAATGCGATCCCTCGTCATTATAGAGGGGCAACGTCCGAACTATGCCCAGCCCGGACTAGGGGCTGAGAGCGGGGAATTTTACGTCCCACCCACCACCCACTTCATAGCCACTTTCGAGGACTTAACCAACATGCTCGATTATATCTCCGAAGACATCGGCGGTATGGACGATGATGCCGGAGAAGAGCAGGCCCAAAACCTGCCGTTTACCGGACACTAGACGGCCACCTCTTCATATGACGTGTACATGGTGGATACACCCAAAGAGGGTAACGGCGATAACGAGAAAAATCCAGTTGAGGACATACCTCCCGAGATACAACCAAAGTGCCGACGTCAGTGGCGCTGCTCTAAATCACGCCGTGGAAGAGACAGCAATACCGGCACCGGAGAAAACAATACTCCGGACGACGCCGAAGACCAAGAAGACCCCGTTGAGCCAACCTCCGAACAGGACGGTCGGGAAGATGGGCAAATTGGCCCTGATGAACATGTTGTAAACAAAGACTCGGAGGATAGTAATTATCTTCACTCTCCGAGGATGAGGTGAGCCTCGGCGACAAAGACTTTATCATGCCTGAGGAACCCCTTGAGCAGGAGCGCTTTAAGCGCCGGCTAATAGCCACTGCAAGGAGCCTGAAAAAGAAGCAGCAGCAGCTTGAAGCTAACCAAGATCTGCTCAACGACAGGTGGACTAATGTCCTGGCAGCCAAGGAATACAGCCTGGGGCACCCAACCAAGAGTTGCCCGAAGCGTAAGCTGCTACCTCAATTCGACGACGAGGCGCTGGAGCCCGTACCATCAGCGCGTAACGCGGCCGACCGACCACCACGTGGCCGTGACAAAATGGCAACTCAAGCCGAACACCAGCCCGTACTACCTCACCGTAAAAGTAGAGACACAACAGCCCGGGGATATATGTACGACCTACGGCAGGACTTGGAAAATAGAGCAGGTCAGACCAGATCAACCTACGGATCGCGGGGGCATGCCCCGACGCGTGAGGACGGCTATCTAGCCGGGCGCGACAAGCATAGCCACCTCCGGGTCGAAAACCACAGATGAACTCCATCCGAGCTGCCTCGCGACTTGGCCCGATATAGAGGCGCCGCACACCCCCTCTGCTTCACTAATGAAGTAATGGAGCATGAATTCCCAGAAGGGTTTAAACCCGTGAATACCGAATCATATGATGGAACAACAGATCCCGCAGTATGGCTTGAGGACTTTCTTCTCCATATTCATATGGCTCGCGGTGATGATCTTCACGCCATGAAATGCCTCCCACTAAAGCTCAAAGGACCAGCTCGGCACTGGTTAAACAGCCTGCCAGAAAATTCCATTGGCAGTTGGGAGGACTTGGAAGACGCCTTCCGCAACAACTTCCAGGGTACATACGTCTGACCTCCGGATGCCGATGACCTAAGTCACATGGTTCAACAGCCCGAAGAGTCGGCCAGGAAATTCTGGACTAGGTTCCTAACTAAAAAGAAACAGATCGTCGACTGCCCGGATGCCGAAGCCCTAGCGGCCTTTAAGCATAGCATTCGTGACGAATGGCTCACCCGACACCTTGGCCAAGAAAAGCCGAAGTCCATGGCAGCCCTCATGGCACTTATGACCCGCTTTTGCACGGGCGAAGATAGTTGGCTAGCCCGTAGCAGCAACAGTGCAAGCGAACCTGGCCCCTCTGAAGCCAGAAATAGCAATGGCAAGCCTCGACTCAACAGGCACAAGCGTCGAAACAACGGTGATAATACCGATGACACGGCGGTCAATGCCGGATTCAGTGGCTCCAAGTCCGGTCAGCGGAAGAATCCATTTAAAAGAAGCAATCCGGGCTCATCCAGCTTGGACCGAATACTCGATCGACCATGTCAAATCCACGGCACCCCCGATAAACCCGCCAGTCATACCAACAGAAGTTGTTGGGTCTTAAACATGCCGGTAAGTTAAATACCGATAATAAGGAGAAGGGGTCGCCAAGTGAGGACGATGACGAGGAGCCCCGTCCACCGAACACAGGGGGACATAAGAACCCCCCCCCCCCAAGTCAAAATGGTGAACATGATATACGTTACTCATATCCCCAAGAGGGAGCGCAAACGCGCGCTCAGGGACGTCTATGCGATAGAGCTAGTCGCCCCAAAATTTAATCCATGGTCATCTTGCCCGATCACTTTCGATCGCAGGGACTATCCGACCAGTATTCATCACGGCGGCTCAGCCGCACTGGTCCTCGACCCGATCATAGATGGATTCCACCTCATGCGAGTCCTCATGGACGGTGGCAGCAGCCTTAACCTACTCTATCAGCACATAGTTCGCAAGATGGGCATCGATCTGCCAAGGATCAAGCCCACAAAAACTACCTTTAAAGGAGTAATACCAGGTGTAGAGGCCCGTTGCACGGGCTCAATCACATTGGAAGTCATCTTTGGATCGCCGGACAACTTCCAAAGCGAAGACTTGATCTTCGACATCGTCCCCTTCCGCAGTGGCTATCACGCACTGCTCGGAGGAACCGCATTTACTCGCTTCAATGCGGTGCCAAACTATGCCTATCTCAAACTCAAGATGCCCGGACCACGCGGTGTCATAACAGTGAACAAAAACATGGAATCCTCCCTTCGTACCGATTAGCACACCGCGGCCCTGGCAGTGGAAGTACAGGGCAGCCTTATCAAGCAGAATATCAATTCAGCGGCCAAGCCCGCGGACACTATTAAACGAGTCCGGATTACTCCGCAGCATGACAGTCCTGCTCGTCAGGAGTTCAACTAGCAATTCGGACTCCGTCTCAGTCCCGACCAAACTGCAGCGTATGTACCGCGCGCATAACTATGCACTAAAAATACCATGGGCAAAGACAAAGGCATAACTCGATCATGGTCCAGAATATGGCTCGACCTTATCCGGGCACTCATACTTTCCCTCTTCTTTCTATCTTTTCTGGTTTCTTTTCACAGGCGCCTCACGACGGCTTGATCGTCGAAGGATAAACATACCAAGGAGGCAAGCAACATAGACGTGTGGCAGATCTAGATGATCTTTTTGACGATCACTTTGCCTGTTTTCAGGACCCGCATGCAGCTTCCCCTTGGTCTCGGCATGTTAAATAGCCCTGTTGCTTATCGCATTATTTGTACAAATACGCTTTGGCGTATCAATCAGATTATAATGGAAACAGTTTGCGGCCCAACATATGTGGCACTGGCTTACTCCTTCATTATATTTCACTATTTTTATCGATTGCACCCGTACACTTTGGTATGACTTAACTCGCCAGGGGCTCCATTGCGCTCCATACGTTTGCAACAAGTCTGAACACTTTTGATAGTATAATTCGGCGCCCCGAATATAGCATTATATGCATCGGCTCTGAATCATGTCTTTGGTCAATAGTTGGGTTGCCCGGCTCCCGTGCTTGCTACCTTACATTCCGTCTTATCGGCTAGGGAAGTAAAGGGAGAACTACTGCGATTGTGTTTCTGGTTTATCCGGATAAACACCTCAGTAGAGAAAGCCGAAAACTAACTGTCATGATGTGGCGAGAGCTGGTCAGCTATTCGGTGGCTAAACATAAATCTCTTGCGATTTTTTCCGCATTATGCGAGGGATCGGCCTCCACCCGATCAGGTGTCTACAGCGCCCTAGTCCGGATAAACAAATACTCACTATGGGTTGCGCCTACACTCCTATTGTCAAACTCCTATGGCTAAGTGAGGGTAATAAAGCCACATAGTCCGATTGCTTGGTTCGCTGCACTAAACACCTCCTTCAAGGACCAAACTCTTGGGTCAAGTGTGTTTAGGTTCCAACCCGAACACCCCCGTACTACCTACGTGGGGGCTGAAGCCGACGACTGGCCAACTCTCAGATTTAATAAATAGCCGCACAGGAGGAAATATTTTCAAAAAACAACAAGCAATATATTACATATAGGCTTTGTTCCATAATACAGGACCGGATAACACGAATACATCCATTCAAAAATAATGTCCTTCGCACACTAGCCCTCTACAATGCTGGATCCTTCCAGGACATCATCAAAATACCACTCGGGCGTCCGGTACTCTTTGCCCACTGGCGGTCCCTCGGTCGTAAGCTTGACGGTGTTCATCTTCGCCCACTGTACCTTGACACGAGCGAAGGCCATCCACGCACCTTCAATGCAGACTGACCGCTTTATGGCATCAAGCCGAGGGCAGGCATCAACCAGCCGCTTCACGAGCCCGAAGTGGCTGCTGGGCATGGCTTCGGCAGGCCATAGACAGATTATCAAATCCTTCATGGCCAATCCGGCCACCCTATGCAGTTCGGTCAGCTGTTTCAGCTGATCGCTAAGGGGCACCGGATGCTCTGGCGCAAGGTATTGCGACCAGAATAGCTTCTCCATTGAGCTCCCCTCTTCGGCTCGGAAGAACTCCGCAGCATCAGCAACACTGGAGGCAGATCTGCAAACGCTCCTGGAGAACTCCAAATTCGGGTGAGTAAGAGGTACATTTTCTTCACAAATTTGCTCTGCATAATAAAGGTCTTACCTGCCGCAATCTTCTTGGCCTCCTGGATTTCCCGGAGGGTGCCCTGGGCTTCAACCCGGGCCTCTTGTATGCTTTGGCGGGCCTTAGCAAGTTCGGACTCTTGGTCCGCAATCTTGCGCTCCAAGGACTCGCATTTCTTTATGGCATCCTTGAGCTCCTGCTGAACCTCCCCGACCCTTGACTCGTGTTTTTTACGGGTCGCTTGTTCCTTCTCCGCTTTCTTCTGGGCCTCGGCCAGCGCGTTTGCTGGTGTCCTGGACTAGGGGGTACTCACCACATCGTCTCCCGACTAGATGGATCGGGCCGAGGACCCCCATGGCGGTTCACTCATGGGCCACTTCGGGCAGCCCATGCCGCATACAAGGAGTATTCCACAAGACATGGTGATCAAGACAAGGACTCCTCTCCACCAACGTATTCGGCTAGGACTCTTGTTATCCTAGGACTCTAGTGCATTATATAAGCCAAGGCCAGGCTAGTCGATAGAATAAGAATGACATTACTCATCATACTCTTAGGTCTTAGACCACAACATATGATCTCGAGGTAGATCAACTCTTGCAACCCTATATTCGTCAAGATCAATCAAGCAGGAAGTAGGGTATTACCTCGATAGAGAGGGCCCGAACCTGGGTAAACATCATGTCCCCTGTCTCCTGTTACCCATCGATCCATGACACACAGCTCGGGACCCCCTACCCGAGATCTGCCGGTTTTGACACCGACAATGGTGCTTTCATTGAGAATTCCGCTGTGTGTTCGGCAAAGGATCAATGGCTCGACTGCAGATCAACTGCGACGTCGGCATCTTCGTCGCCGACTCGACTGGTCACCTTGGCTTGACCGAGGACTACGCCCTACCTTTGATCGTCATGTTCGGATGAGGGCCTTCATCAACATCAACTCCGATCTCTATCATGATCATGGAGGAATCATCCATGGAGCTCGGGGGCTCAACGTCAACATTGCCCTTGAGCGACCGTGCTGTTTTTCTGGACAGCAAACTTGTATCCGCCGCCACCGCCTCCTCGAGTGTCGTTTTGACGATTGCTTCGGTGGAATTGTGCGGAATTAAGTCTACAACAACCATGGAAAATTTCGTCGAGTTCCGATGGAGGAATCTCCGGGAATCTACGATATACTGGAGCCCTGTCAAATCTGGACGGGAATCAGGACGAGTTTGGAGCGTGGTGTCCAGCACCTAGCTCGGACGTCCTTTGGAAGATCCAACCGTTGATCGACTAAGGAATTCTTATATCTACCACCCCTCAAAATTTCAACTCGATCCGACCGTCCAAACTCCGGGAACCTTCCGATTAGTGCATCACTTTTCAGATCTATTTTCTGTGCAAGAACGAATCCAACCCGAGTTCATCTTTTTTATGAACGGGATTTCGGACTTCCTTTTTGAAGGAAGTTCTGTATGGGGTATTGTTTTTTGTTCCCAAACACATCCCACTAATTTTAAAGTCTTTTCCAATATGATCTTCACCATCGCGCCGGTGTCAAACCAGCCCGACAACGTTGCTCCACGGCTGCCGGCCTGCGCTAGACACGTCGCCGCTTTGTTGAGCCGAGCTCAACTTCTTCGGATCATCATGTTGGCAAGCCGAACAAGAGTTTGGCATCGCGAAGGATAAATCATCACCAACATCGCTGCCCCACGGATTACACGGAGCGGGCACACTGGCATCGCCGCATGGTCACTTCATCAAGCCGGCATTAACCGCGTCACAAGTCACGACCTGCGTCAGCATGGCCGCACTGTTGCTTCTTCAAGTCGATATCCATCACGCCGAACTGCTTCAACACCTCGGCTGACATGGCAGCTGCAACATCTCCTCACCGACCTGCTCCGTCACCTCGGCTGGACCGGAGACCTGGCTATTTCTTCATCAACATACTCCGGTGACTTCGGCGTCACCAGCCGACGAGCTTCGTCACGTTAGCTGGACCGAGGGCTTTGTCTCGGCAAGCCAACCTTTGCCAGCATCGCCATGCCATCGCTTTATCGCCTATCAGGCAATGGGTGTGCGGATCGAGTCCCAATTTTGGGAGTCACCTTTCTTCGGATTGCTACAACTAATAAACTAGGTGCTATTTATCCTAGTAATTTTTGCTTGTTTGGGTTTATTTTTTCCAAGGAATTATTACTCTGGTTTGTTCCATCATCTGTACACAGGTCTATCAAATGGTGGCCGCATTAACGACGGTCACATGGTGGTTCGGTCAGTTTTTGTACATAGTCCGGCGAACGCCGCATCCGGAACTCGGACTGACCTGTGAAGTCAGGCTTTGCCACGCCTTTACTGCATCACGCTGATGCCTTGCATCGACATTGACTTCGGCGCCAGGCCACATATCTTTAAATGAATTATCTTGCGTAAATTAATTACGCGAGGATTTTTATATATTTATATTATTGTTGTTCGCCTGCACTATTTTACATGTGCAGCTAATGGACATCGACTACGTCACGTGGTCTCTTCGGCAAGCCGACGCCGTCGTCCCAATCGGCGTAAATCGGCTCGCGTGATCACCTTGTTGGTCGTGTTGCCATACCGACGTGTTCGGTTGCCTCGAAGACTTCGGCATCGTTGAGGGAGCTCTACCTCATCGAGTGTTCGGCACACGGGCCATATTTCTTTTATTTCTCACTTTGCATAAATTATTAATTATGCAACTAATTTTTTTTATTTTTTTATTATTACTATTATCTCCGGTTTGCACTATTTTTTGTGCACAGGTAAATGATCCGGGTCGGGCAGTGTTGTCACCTCGGCATACTGACATACCACGTCACCTCGGATGGACGGGGGGCTTCGTCATCACTTCATTAACCCACGGCCGGGACTTCGGCGTCACTCTGCCGGCCTGCATTGGCCGTGCTATGTCACCACTTCGGAGTGCCGAGCTCTTCTCTCCGCCACCTCGGGACCGGCTTGGGGAATGGAACCTTGTCCCACATCAAGCTCGGACCGCGTCATCAATGTCGAACACATTAACTAGCTAAGTAGATTTCATGCTCAAAAACTTTAAGTTTTAAATTTTGTTCGGTTCGACCAAGCATTATACTTTTTTTGGCAAAAAGTTGTTTATGAAAAACCTCCTTGTCAAAACTTTGTTTGTGACACACAAATTCAAATACCCCATCTACTTGGGGGCTTCCTTTATGAAGCTTTTCCTTTTGCATATGATTATACTTGTATGGCTTCGTTCCTTGTTCGTGTATTACGCCACAATATGCACCATGTTGACCTAAGTGTTCCGCAAGCTGGGTTGCCTTGCTCCTGTGTTTACCCCTACGTTCCCGATTGTTCGGCTAGGGAGTAAAGGACCTCTGCGATTGCCACGACCGGGTCATCCGAGCTCGGACCTCAGACTGGGTGAAGCCGAAAGCTAGCGCTCTAATTGTTTTCAATCATGGTCGGCACACAACGGAACTCATGAGTACAAAAAATCTATTGCACAAGTCTCATAGTAACAATGAGCAACCGAAGAAAGGTATCGGTGGGGGTACTATTTTCTTCGAAGATGCTTCTTACACTTCCTCAGTAATATAACATAAGTTCCCTGAGCGCACTTTGTCTGTTACAGCCTTATGCCCTGATTGCCTGGTTATCGGAAACACCGTCGATATTCTCGACGGGTGGAGTACATAACAATTTTCGGCCCTTGACCGAAAAGGGAGAAGCCGACGGTCGGTTAAGACGCGTTTAAAGTTCGGGTGAACACAAATATGATATAAGTATTTCGGTACATACAATCATTATACATAAAATTCTTTTACCCAAGTCACTTGGGGGCTCTTAAAATTTATATGAGTTGTTTTATAGTAAATGTGTTTTCTTCCTGGTCATTGCAAAGTCTTTTTCTACCGCTCCTTTTCTGACTTGAGTGTATGGTCAATAGCCGGATAGCCTGTCTTCTCTCTAAAAGCCGCTCGAGTTTAGTTCGCTAAAGTGGCCTTGGAGAAGTACTCCGCCTTTGGGATAAGGAGCTTGAAGCAGTAGGCTGACCCGCCTGAAGTCTTGAGATCGGATGTGTCATGTTAAAGCACGACAGAAGCACAATTTGTTTCTAATTTTCGGATTGGCACCGAACACTTGATCTTATTCGGACGTCAAGTTTTTACTGACGTTTTTTGGTTTTCCAAGCTTATGACACTTTTAAACTATTTGTGTGTTTCCAGCATAAGTCTCGCAGTGCAACGCCGGACACCTTTAGAGATTCGGCAAAAACATTCTCGGATATTGCTATATATGCATCGGTTTCGAATTGTGTCTTCGGTCAATAGTTGGGTTGCCCAACTCCTGTGCTTGCCTCCTATGTTCCGCTTTGTTCGGCTAGGTGTGCAAAGGGAGAACCACTGCGATTGTGCTTCCAGCTCGAATGGTTAAGCACCTCAGTGGAGAAAGCCAAAAACTAACTGTCACAATGGGCGTAAACTGGTCAGCGATCCGATGACGGTGTCACGCTATAGATCGATACCGATTACCAGGTGTTAAATGATGGGCCGTTCATAACATTGGCTGAATTGTTTACGGCTTGACCTCGACTGTCGCCAAACACTAATCGGGGCTAGTAACTAGCCTTCCAGCTTTAAGCTTCTATAACTAAGTGAAAGTTATAAAGCCCGCATATCTGATTGCCTTGTTTCTGCTAACACAACCGCCTTAAGGCACCGAGACGTCAGCTAAGGGTTGCTTTGTTATTGCGAAAACACCCTGCGTAGCATCTACAAGGGGGTGGAAGCCGACGATGGGCCACTTTCAAATGATAAACGGTCGCAACGGAGTCAAAATAAACATATCATCGGCGTTTGTATTTAATATACGAAAGGCTGCCTTCCGCAATCATTGTTATAAAGCCATAAATATGCATCAATTTGACTTAAGATTTTTGTTGGGGATATTACCACTGGGCGTAAACCGGTCAGGAGAGGCCGGGTTAACCCCATAAGTAGTTCATCTGTATCTGAAGTCCATGAAGATAGACGGTGACGCTTCATGAAGGCCCAGGGCCCAAAGCCGGTTTAAGGCCTGTAGACATAAACCGGCATTGATATGTAAACTTGTGTTATAAGATAGAAGTAGCAGAGACCGAGCCGGACACGATTATGAGCCGGCCTCGGGATTCTGTAAACCAACGGGTGTCAACCCATGTATATAAGGGGACAACCCGGCGGCGGTTCAAGGACAACAGACAACAACTCGAGACCCAGGCAAAGCGTATTCGCTCCCTGGTCATCGAAACCCCATCAATTCCATCACAACTAGACGTAGGCTTTTACCTTCATCGTAAGGGGCCGAACTAGTATAAAACTCTCTTGCGTCCCTTGTCCGCTTTAACCCCTTTAAGCTAACCCGTAGCGATGGCTCCACGACTAAGTCCTTTCTCTAGGACATCTGCCGTGACAAAACCACGACAGTTGGCGCCCACCGTGGCGCTATCGCACGATGGTTTCAAGTTCTTGGAGGGCAACTTCGAAGGACTCAATGGTTACGCTGTGGGCCGGATGACCAAGAGTCGTCGCGGCAAGCTCTACATCGACGATGCAGGCTGGGGCCTCGAGGCCGGCTCAATCGAGTACGGGTACCGGGTCTCCTTTGGTGGCATACACGTTTTCATTGGCAAGATCGGTGAACCGGGCCCTGAGCTGGACATCTGCACCGACCTCGTCGAAACGGCTCAGCGTGCGATCTGCCCGGGTTAAGCCTGTCATGAAGCGTGCCTTCGTGGGAGTTATTTATGGAGGGGAATCTGAGGATAGATCGGAATCTAGTGGTGAGACCGTCGTTTATTCCGGCGACGAGTCATCGACCGGAGAGACCGAGTCGTTATATTAGTTACAAGATGGCCGGATTGGGGGCTGTTCCGATGGCGACAGTATTCCGGACCCCTCTGATCTGCCAAACTGGGTGGCGATCTTCATGGCCGGCACGCAACCGGCGCTCCACTCTTCGACCACGGCGGCGATGATTTCCAGATCGGCAGCGGCGGCGGCGGCCGGGGCAGGAGGCCCTGTGCGACCGCCAGCTCAGGTTCTATCTGATTTGTTTGACGCGTTGGCGATGCTGATGGCGGAGGTTAACCCGGCGGATCAGGGTGCACACAATGCGGAAATCGCGAAAGTGAAAGATCAGATCACCCAGGCCAAAGCCGACTTAGCATGTGAGGATACCAGGATAGCCGCGGAGTGGGCCGCTTTGGATGCACAAGCTTACCGGATTATGTTGGATCAGAGTGCGTCGAACGAAGTCCTGAAGAGGAGGCACCGATCTCGCCTGCCGCCAGTTTGTGACACTAGAAATCTCTTTAACACCCCAGGAGCAGGGACGAGTAATCCGCCGGTGGTAAACCGGGCAGAGGCACCTGGAGCAGGGGCGCTGGTTCAGCCACGTTTGGTGCATCCGCCTCGTCAGAACAACATTGTAGTACCGCATGTCCCCACGCCACCGGGTCATTATTCTAACCCAATGGATAACATTGTCGCTGCCGCTTCACGGCTGGCGGCCATCCCGATCGAAGGCGATTCTCCGGCGGCGGTCGAGACGCGTCGGGTTAAGGAGCTTCTTCAGACAGCCTTGGTTCAACAGGAGGCTTATTCATATAGTCGCGATCGGATTCATTCCACTCCCCGTCCAAGCCGGAGTTACAGCAGGCGTATGGATGAACCGGCAGTGTCAAGCAATGCGCGGAACCGTGATCCGCCCCGTGGCAATAACCCGGCGGGTGGTGCTGATGATGCTCAGGAGGTGGTGGACCGGGCTCGGGCACGCACAGAGGCCGAGTTAGCGGCGCAGCATGAAGCCCGTCAGCTTACTCCGGTTCGTCCAACCACATCGGTGGAACCAGGAGTTACCTCTAGTTCTTTGGGAGTGCCGTGTCTCGTTCTGGCGTTACGCAATGTGCGCCTGCCCAAGGATTTTAAGGGCTCGCGCAAGGTGCCGAATTACACCACCGAGTTATCCCTTGAAACATGGGTCGAAAGCTATGAGATGGCCATGGAGATGCTGGATGTGGATGATGCGGCATGTGCGAAATACTTCACCATGATGCTAGAAGGGACAGCCCGCACTTGGTTAAAGAGCTTACTGGCTAATTCTATCAGGTCATGGGCCGAGTTGAGAGCCCGGTTCATTCAGAATTTCAAGGATACATGCAAGCAGCCCATGTCAATTGTGGACTTAGCTGCCTGTGTCTAGGAGGAAGGAGAGTCAACAACCCATTGGGTGCGCCGGGTTTCGGAGATTTTGCATTCATTGGACAGCATCAACGCTGACACCGCAGTTTTAACATTAGAAGGCAATTGCCGGTTTGAACCCCTGAAGTTGAAGTTGGGACGGCTCAAACGTCATTGTAATGACATGGGAACCCTCATGGCTGCACTGGTGAAGTATGCCGACTCTGATAGTACCAAGGATCCCGAGTCTGATGATGATAAGACAGGGAAGGGAAAGAAGAGCGGCAACGCCAAGGGGCAGCACCACAACCCGGTGGGTCATGGAAACGGAGGCAAGCGTAAAGCGGACCACGGTTTAGACTTCGTGGCTAACACTAATACACATGACAAGGGCCAGTGGCGTAAGGGTAAACCGCCCCAGCGCGGTGGAAAGCCAAGTCCTAATCCGGACCGTTTGTCTTATCTGTTGAACCAGCCCTGTCCAAAGCATGGGACGAAGGAGGACCCGTCCACGCACCTCTGGAAAGATTGTTACATCATGCAAGAGTTCAAAAATTCTGATTCTTTCCGGTATGATCATGGACCAGGAGGCGGTTCGGGCCCCGGTTCTCATGGGCCGGGTTATGGCGGAGGAAATTCTGGATCAGGCTTCCATGGCAATCAGGGTGGACATAACAATCAAAGTAATCAGGGCAACCAAGGTGGCTATAATCATCAGGGCAATCAGCAGCAGCAGCAGGCGGGTTACCAGAGCAACCCGAAGCAATTGAATGGCGGACAGTATCATGTCTTCACCACTAGCTTAGACAAGCGCGATCAGAAGCTTCATAAAAGGGCGGTGAATGCTGTTGAACCGGCGGTGCCCTGTTATTTGCGCTGGTCCGAGCAGCCGATTGTGTGGAGTAGAGAGGATCATCCACCCCGGGTTGATAATCCGGGTCATCTGGCTCTGGTGGTGGCACCTCAGGTGGGAGGTTATAAGTTCACTAAGGTACTCATGGATGGAGGGAGTAGCATTAATATCCTGTATCATGAAACTTTCCGTCGCATGGGGTTAACAGATAAAAATCTTAAACCGTCCAATACGGTGTTCCATGGTGTGGTGCCTGGTAAGTCGGCATATCTTGTTGGTAAGATAGCTCTGGAGGTGACTTTTGGAGATGAGCATGACTCGAGATCAGAAACCATGACCTTTGAAGTGGTGAAAATCAGAAGCCCGTATCATGCCCTATTTGGATGGCCAGCTTATGCTAAGTTTATGGCACGGCCTTGTTATGTCTATCTGCAGCTCAAGATGCCGGGTCACAAGGGAACTATAACTGTGCATGGGAGCCGCAAGATTGCTCTGGAGTGTGAAGAATGTGATGCGGCTTATGCTGAGTCGGTTTGTGCAACAGAAGAGTTGGAGTTTTACAAAGACAATGTTGATCCGGCAGATATGACTTCGTTGAAGAAACCAACTACAGAGCATGATCCGGCCCTGAAATTTAAATCGGCTGATGAGACTAAGCTTGTTGACTTCGTGCCTGGCAATTCGTCCAAGCAGTTTAGCATCAGCGCTAACTTGGATTCGAAATAGGAAGGCACGCTCATCGAGTTCATCCGTGAGAATCGGGACATCTTTGCATGGAAGCCTTCTGACATGCCTCGTGTACCGAGAGAACTCGCTGAGCACACTCTCAATGTTGATCCTAAGTATAAACCGGTCAAGCAGTTTCTCCGCTGGTTCAATGAAGAAAGACGCAAAGCTATTGGAGAAGAAGTAGCCAGGCTCTTGGCGGTTGGATTTATCGTTGAAGCATTCCATCCTGAGTGATTGGCTAATCCGGTGCTAGTCCTCAAGAAGAATGGCACTTGGCGTATGTGTATGGACTACACAGATCTCAACAAAGCTTGTCCAGCAGATCCTTTTGCCCTTCCCCGTATTGATCAAATTATTGATGCTACGGCGGGTTGCGAGCGTTTAAGCTTTTTGGATGCATATTCTGGTTATCATCAGATCAAAATGGCAGTTAAGTACCAGGAGAAGACATCCTTCATAACTCCCTTTGGAGCCTTCTGCTATGTGTCCATGCCCTTTGGGCTCAAGAGTGCCTAGGCGACTTATCAACGGTGTGTGTAGAATTGTCTTCATAAACAGATCGGCCGCAATGTTCACGCCTATGTGGATGATATTGTGGTAAAATCAAGGAAGAAGGAGACATTGATTGATGACTTGAAGGAAACCTTTGATAACCTGCGGGTTTATAAAATGATGCTTAATCCGGCCAAGTGTGTCTTTGGTGTACCTGCAGGCAAGCTCTTGGGCTTTTTGGTGTCTAACAGGGGCATTGAAGCTAATCCGGAAAAGATCAAAGCCATCACCTCCTTGGATAAACCGAAGTGTATCAATGATGTTCAACGCCTGGCAGGCCGGATTGCCGCGTTGAGCCGGTTTGTCAGTCGCCTTGGCGAGAAGGCCATCCCTTTGTATCAGATGCTGAAGAAAACGGATAACTTCGTCTGGAGTGACGCCGCTAATGAAGCATTTGAGGACTTAAAGCGGCAGCTGGCTGATCCGCCGATTCTCGCTGCTCCAGTGGATAAAGAACCAGTGTTGCTATATGTGGCAGCTAATGCTCGGGCTGTTAGTGTGGCTATTGTGGTGGAGCGCAAGGAGGCAGGAAAGGAATATCCAGTTCAGCGGCCAGTTTACTATATCAGTGAGGTACTTATTGAGTCCAAGCAGAGGTACCCGCATTGGCAAAAATTGGTGTATGGGGTTTTATGGCAAGCCGGAAGCTTAAGCAGTATTTCCAAGGTCATCCCATCACGGTGGTCAGCTCTGCTCCTTTGGGGGATATAATCCAGAACAGGGAAGCAATTGGCCGGATTGCTAAGTGGGCTATCGAGCTCGGGCCTCACGGGTTGAAATACATACCCCGAACGGCGATCAAATCTCAGGCACTTGTGGATTTCATCAATGATTGGACAGAATTACAAGCGCCAGAGGAGAAGCCGGATCATACTTATTGGACAATTCATTTTGATGGGTCCAGGCAATTGGAGGGCTCGGGGGCTGGGGTCGTATTAACTTCCCCACGAGGTGATAAGTTTTCTTATGTTCTCCGTTTAATGTTCCCTTGCACTAACAATGCAGCTGAATATGAGGCTTTACTCCATGGTCTTCAGATGGCTAAGGAGATGAACCTAAGCCGAGTTAAGTGCTTCGGTGACTCGGATCTGGTGGCTCAACAACTGTCCGGCACTTGGGATTCCAAGGACCCACTAATGGCAGCATATCGTCGTGAGGTGGATATTGTTGCAGGTCACTTTAAAGGTTATCAGGTGGATCACGTGGACCGGCGGAAGAATGAAGCGTCGGACGCTTTAAGCCGCCTGGGTTCCCAGCGTAAACCAGTTCCACCTAATGTCTTCCTGGATGTTTTGCATAATCCGTCCGTCAAGCTCCCTGGTGAAGAGGATTTGGCTGTTCCTGATCCGGAGGCTCAGTTGGTGGCGGCCCTTCATGTTATCCCAGATTGGACGGTTCCATATCCGACGTATATGAACCGGGGCGAGTTACCAGAGGATGAAACTCTGGCCAGGCAGATAATCCGGCGGTCCAAGTCCATGACTGTTATCAATGGAGAGTTACATCATTGCAGTGTGAAAGGGGCGTTTCAACGCTGTGTGTCTCCTGAGGAAGGCCGTGAAATTTTGCGTGAGATCCACGAAGGAGATTGTGGTCACCACGCCGGTTCAAAATCTTTGGTGGCCAAAGCATTTCGTCACGGTTTCTATTGGTTGACAGCTCATGCTGATGCCGAGGACTTGGTCAAAAGATGTGATGGCTGTCAGAAATTCTCAAGACGCGCTCATGTACCGGCTCAAGAATTGCGGATGATTCCAATCACCTGGCAGTTTGCAACTTGTGGGCTGGATATGGTTGGGCCTTTCAAGAGGTCCAAGGACAAGAAGACCCACCTTTTGGTGGCGGTCGATAAGTTCACGAAGTGGGTGGAGGCAGAGCCGGTTAGTAAGTGTGACGCAGCCACGGCGGTTCAATTCATCAAAAAGGTGATCTTCCGGTTTGGCTTTCCACACAGCATTATAACAGACAATGGTACCAATCTGTCAAAAGGTGCCATGAAGGAGTTTTGTCAACGTGAGCACATCTGGCTTGACGTGTCATCAGTGGCTCACCCACAGTCTAATGGTCAAGCGGAGAGGGCCAATCAAGAGATCTTGAGAGGCATCAAACCCCGGCTTATGGTTCCTTTGCAACGGACGCCGGGTTGTTGGGTTGAGGAGCTACCTTCAGTGTTATGGAGCATCAATACCACACCCAACAGATCGACAGGATACACACCGTTCTTCATGGTTTATGGAGCGGAAGCGGTTCTTCCTAGTGACATCCGTCATGACTCACCTCGTGTAGCGGCATACGTTGAAGCTGACAAGGAGAAGGCACGGCAGGAAGCTCTTGACCTGTTAGATGAGGAGCATGACATGGCGGCAGCCTATTCGGCGATTTATTAGCAAGATCTGCATCGTTATCGTAGCCGCCGGGTTAGAACCAGAACCTTTCAAGAAGGAGATTTGGTGCTTCGACTCATCCAGGATCAGACGGATATGCACAAGCTATCCCCCCCTTGGGAAGGACCTTTTGTGGTCAGCAAGAATCTGCACAACGGGTCATACTACCTAATCGATGTTCGAGAGCGCAAGGACTCACGTAAATCGGAGGAGGAGACCAACCGGCTGTGGAATATTGCTCATCTTCGGCCCTACTATACTTGAGCTACAGGCTCTGCTTATGTACATATTATGACATTGTATATCTTATGATTAATATAACCGGAACCTCAGCTAAAGCGGGGTATCTGTTGTTTTCTTACATCATGTGTGGTTACATGGAGCTTAAAAAGTGGCGTCCGGTTTACCCCTTGATTTAGCTTCTCAAAGCTTGATATTAGATCACTTGGGGGCTTGGTCGTATCCGAACCATAGCTACACCTCTTGATCGGCGTAATGCCACAACATCACTTGGGGGCTTGGTCGAACTCGAACCATAGCTACACCTCTTGATCGGCGCAATGCCACAGCATCACTTGGGGGCTTGGTCGAACCCGAACCATAGCTACACCTCCTGATCGGTGCAATGCCACAGCATCACTTGGGGGCTTGGTCGAACCCGAACCATAGCTACATCTCTTGATCGGCGCAATGCCACAGTATCACTTGGGGGCTTGGTCGAACCCGAACCATAGTCACACCTCTTGATCGGCTCAAAGCCACATCAATCCGGGGCCAAAGAGAGTGTTGTAAAACAACTGCTCAAACATAGGCACCCACTGAGCGCAGCTCACAATATTGTTTGGAGATTTTTTGCTGTCAAATTTAGGGCCTGGCAGCCCGTGAAAAGCCTCGACTACAACGGTTTTATTTGCCTTTTGTTAAATTTCTCTTTCTTTTGATAAGATTTGTGATGTTTTCAAACCGGTGTTTATCAACCCGGTTAGGCTGTCAACTACAAGTTGTCAGTACACGATCAAATTATAAATCCGGAGACTATCAGCCCGGTCTGGTTTTGACTCGAAGTCACCAGTATGGAATAAACCGATGTTTATCACAGCCCAGAACGGTTTTCTGATAAACCAGCATCATATAACAGGAATTACTTCTACTCCGGATTAGGGTTATTACCCTCATTACAAAGTTGGTCAGCCAACACTATGCCTAAAGTTACAGGTATCATATATTTCCATATTTGGTTATCTTTTACAACCTTGGTTATAAACCTTGGTTATATATGTATTTGGGTATCATGACCGGCCCGGTGGTAAACCGCCAGGGCGTTTTAAGCTTCTTTTCTGCAGGAACAACTTGAATAAATAGCTATGGATTATGAACATCATATCTTAAAGCATGGCGGTTTAACACGCATCAGTTGCAGATAAATATGCACGAAGGCATAACAGACCAACTGTTTTAACTAGCTTATTACAAGGCATTTCAGTGCCCAAAGGGATAATTGTTTCTCAATAAGTATTGCAGCATGTGGAAGACTAAACCGGCCCCCGGATTATGATTGCTTATCAGCTTGACCTGACGGTTGCGGATCAGCTTGCACCGGTTCATCTTCTTCGTCTCTACCCAGCGGCTGGAAGTCAACAGTTGTCCAGTCGATCCCAGTTAAAGCTTGGAACACAGCTTCGTCGCTTATAAGGGTTGACGGTTCAATATCAGGGGCATAAAGTGTGCTTACGGATTGGAGGGATCAGGTTTTGAGCCTCAGGAGTTGGTGCAGCAACCCGTTTATTATTGGTATCATAACTCGCCTGGTAAAATGAAAGATCAGCCTCTTCAGCAAGTTGACCAGCCAGTGGACGTACTTCCCGGTTTATGGCGCGGAGATATTCAGTGCCAAATTATGATCCGTCTTCTTTTAAGCTTGGGTAGCCTTTGGCCACGTCCGTCGGATCAAGGTCAGGCACCCATGCTTTTGCCCGGGCTAGTGCGGTCAGAGCGCCAGCCCTTGCAGCAGACCTCTTTAGCTCTTCTACCCGGGCAGGCAGCATAGATAGCCTGTCTAAGGTATCCTTGATTAATGTCGGGGGCGGCTTATTGTGAGAAGCGGTGCAGATAATTCGTTGTGCGCCGGTATACAGTTGCTCTATCAGCGTGTAGGCAGCCTTCAACTTCTTCTGAACATCAGTGTCAGGACCCCGATTCTAAGTCACACCGATCTAGCTTGTAACACCTCATATCACTTTGCGGCCTCACGCACGGTATTCCCACGGGTGTCACCTTACCATGGCCCGGGACCGTTTGCGCCTTTTGGCTCACGTATATGATAGTGTCGCTACCATCCATACGACAGAGAACCCGGGCCGACATGGCTAGTCGTGAACCCAAAGCGGCACTAACGTATGGGGACAGGCATACATGAATCAACATCGAACGTGTCGGTCAGCAGCGTGTGAATCCGGGCTGTAGCACTGGGCTAACAGGACTCCGGGAACTCGGGCTGTAGCAGGCTAGGCAGGACTCCGGATGTCACCGCGTGACATTTCCCTGAAGGGACAGACACAGGAACAAAGTGAATCACATGCCGGCCAGTCAGGTGTCCGGAGCAGTAGTGCTGGGCTAGCAGGACTCCGGTGAACCGGGCTGTAGTGGACTACTATGGCTCATGGAAGCACAAGACTACATTTCCCCATAAGAGAGGCTACCAAGGATAAACAACTAGGTTGTCGGATCCCACACATACCAAGCATTTCAATCATACACGCAATATGCTCGATATGTGTAAATACAACATGGCATCACAACATAACTCTACGACTCAAGTACTTATTCATTAGGCTCCAAAGAGCCAGATATTACAAACATGGGTCTCTCGACCCAGCATTCAGAGCATACAAGTCAAACACATGCGGAAGCTTAACATGTCTGAGTGCAGACAACTATAAATGAAAAAGGCTGAGAAGCCTGACTATCTACTAGATCCTGCCGAGGGCACAAGATCGTAGTTGAGGTAACAAGCTAAACGTCGAAGTCCACGCGGAACTACTAGCGAGACTGAAGTCTCTCTGCAAAAACATAAATTAAGCAAACGTGAGTACAAATGTACCCAGCAAGACTTACATCAGAACTAGCTACATATGCATCGGTATCAACAAAGGGGGTGGTGGAGTTTAACTGCAGCAAGCCAGCTTTGACTCGGTGGCTATCCTAGCTACGACTGCAAGTAACTCTTTTGAGGTGGTGCACACGAGTCCACATATTCAACATATCAATACTCCACTATGGATCCGCTCTCGTCTCCCTACGAGAACGCCATCCATAGCACTCACGCTTATCTTGCGCATTTTAGAGTATCCACTTTCACTTGTCTATGAACTGTTATAGGCAACCCAAAAGTCCTTTACCGCGGACACGGCTATTTGAATAGATCATATTAACCCTGCAGGGGTGTACTTCGTCACACACGCTCTCACCACTTACTGTCGTTTACACGACATGTACTCGGCAACCTTCAAGCGGAAGCCCAACGTGGGTGTCGGCCACAGCCTACCTAAACACTCAAGTCTCTAGTCCAGGTTTATCGCCTATTCAGGTTCCATCCGCAGGGAGTCCGGCCGAGGTTTCCACATACGGCCCCGAACGATGTGTACAGGGTTCCGAGACACCAAACGGGCGCCCGGCATGCCCGGCCACGTGCCTACCGCATCACAGCCCACCCCTCGGGTCAGCGCTACCCACGGCCTCCAGCATACTACAAACACCAGAAACTACTTGCAACTCCTGTACAGAGGACAAGGGTGATTAAGAAGCCGAGAGGGTCCATTGGTTTCGGGCCCAATGCGTGGTAGTAACTGTATCATGGATCACAAACACAGAACTTAGTTCCTGAGGACGGCTTCAATGAGACAACCCACCATGTACTCCTACATGGCCTCTCACCGCTACCTTTACCAAATCGTGTTCACACACTGAGCTCACACACAGTAGGACATGTTCATCACCATTCCAACTCATCCCCGATGAATCAGACCTGACACAACTCTAAGCAATAGCAGGCATGACAAACAAGCATGAATGAGTAGGCACATCAGGGCTCAAACAACTCCTACTCATGCTAGTGGGTTTCATCTATTTACTGTGGCAATGACAGGTCATGCAGAGGATAAGGGGTTCAACTATCGCAGCAAGTAACAGATGAATCGTTGTTGTCCTAATGCAGTAAAAGAGAGCAGGAGCGAGAGAGTGGGATTGTATCGGAATGAACAAGTGGGTTTGCTTGCCTGGCACTTCTGGAGATATTATAGTTCTTCATCGGTGTCATCGAACTCATCGTCGGAATCACGGCTATCGAGAGGGGACAATTACCGGCAATAGAGAGAAAGCACAATCAATGCAATGCAACAATATGATGCATGATTATGACATGGCAATATGATGTGATTAGGCCTAATGCAACTAGCAACAGAAAGGTTTGGGTTGATTTGAACTCAAGGTTCAAATTCAAATTCAAACTATGAATTCAAATAGTGCATTATCATGTTTTGGACTAAACAGGGAGGTTAAGTTGTTCAAATATGCATGAAAATGCCATATTCCGATTCCTTGGATTTTTCTGATCATTTTTCATATATAATTTATTTCATTCTGAGTTGTAGATTATTTTCTATGATTTTTTTAAGTTTGTGGGATTTTCTGGAATTTCCTGTATAAGAATAATTCCAGTAATTAAATTACTGCGTCAGCATTGCGTCAGGGTGACGTCAGCATTGACCCCAGTCAAATCTGACTGGTGGGACCTACCTGTCAGTGTAACAGTGCTAATTATGTGGCTTATTAAATCCTAACTAAAAATAATTAGCTCGGCGGGGCCCACTGTCAGTGACTCTAGGGGGTTAGTGAGGCGCTGATGACGGTGCCACGTCACCAGCCACCGGAGTCCAGCCGGCGGCAACCATAGAACACGGCGAGGCACGCCGGACTTGCGCTAGAGGCATCAGCTTGTCATGCTGGGGGCACCAGGGGAGAGCCCTTGATCTTGCGCATCCAAAGGACCAAGTGAGAGGTCGCAGGGTCACCGGAATTCATGCCGGCGACGAGCTTTGGCGGCGGTGGTGTTCGGTGGTGCACGGGTGTGTCGCTACGGTGTATCAGTGAGCAAATGGAGGGGCTGGGCAGCACCTGCTAGGCAGGGGAGCACTATGAGCACCACGGTGAGGCCAGGGGAGCACGAAGGCTATGCGTGCAGCGGCAATGGCGGACGACGGCTTCGGTGCTCGTGGGGAACGGTGCTACGGCAACCAAACAGGGGCAGGGTTAGGGGAAATGACTGGGGGCTCACCGCGGTCACGAAGAGCTTCTCGGCGAGCTCGGGGAGGCACGGACGGCGTCGAATCAACGATGGGGTTGCCGGCGGCCGAAGCTCGAAGACGATGACGATTCAATCGTTGCAGGGCGTCCGGAGTGGCTTCTTTCGGTGGAGAGGCGTAGCGCGAGGTGGCGGAGCTGCTGGGCATCCTAGCTAGGCGAGGAGGGCTCGGTGGCCACGGCAACGGCGAGCGGCGTCGACGAGCTCCACTCGGGCAGAGAGGGAGAGAGAGCAGAGAAGGGAAAAGAGGTCGGGAGTGAGTGAGGGGGTCGAGAGGGAGTGCGTGGCGTCTCCGGGGATGTCCAGGGGGAAGCGGCAAGCAGGAGGTGGCCGGGGCGCGTGCCGGCGTGCGGCGAACACACGCCTCACGTCCTTCTGGCGCGGGGTGGGAGACGACTGGCAGATGGGCCTGGTGGGCTGCTACAGTGCCAGGCCGGCCAGGTAAGCGCCAGGTATTCTCTCTCTTTTTTTATGTTTATGTTTTTCTATTTTTCTGTAACTTCGGGGCTTTATTAAAAATACCAAAACATTTTCAAAAATCCTGAAAATTAATTGTGGGCTCTGTTTGGATTATTCCTAACAGCCCTCACTTAAGTTCAGAATTAATTGAGCACTTAAAATAATATACAGCATTTAAATGCCCAATTGCAAATAGCATATGATTTAAATCAGAGCCCAAATATGTCATGGAAAAATGTGCATCACCTCTGGTTACTGTTTCCAGCATTTCCCAAGAATGATGAACATTTTTGAAAGCCATTTGGATTTACTGGAAATATTTTGGTTGAACCTAGTGAATTCCTTTAATGCTAGGGTTTAGGCAATCCCCATTTCAAGTTTCTTTCAAAGTTTAAACATGATGCACACATGAAGTTAGCCTAGAGCAATGTCAGAAGCTAGGGATGTGACAATCAGAGCCCAGATGACTAATGCGAGTCCCTGCATCATTACAAACATCAGTAAACCGGCAACGCATGGGAAGATATGTTGAAAGTATAAAGCAAGGATGCTTACCAAACACAGCAGCGGTCATAGCATGTACTTGCCACTTTACACCAGTCAGCTCGTCTACCACCGGTTTGAGAGCAGCTTCTGCGTCTTCAGCTCTTTTCCGCAAAGCGGATTTCTCTGTGTTCCAATCCGCCCGCTCCTTGGCGAAGCTCTCCTTTAGCTTTTCCATAGCGGCTAAGGCGCTCGTCAGCTCATTTTTAGCTTTGGAAGTTTCGGCCTGTTGGGACTTGATGTTCTCTTGCAGATCAGCGGTTTGGCTTTCCTTCTTGCTCAGTTCAGCCTATACAGAGACAGATACATAATGAGTTGACAGTACATATTTGAAATACCAAGCACATAACAAGTTATGCCCTTGATACTTGGGGGCTAATGCATATTTGCTCCCTGTCAGAAATTTCTACAAGTCCCAAGCACAATACAAGTATTAATCTTGGCACTTGGGCGATAATGTGTGTTTGCTCAAAAACTATTGGTATTGGAATTCTTATACAGTCCCGGTTCATCTTTATAAAGTTAAACCAGCCCTTGGGCTATACCGGTGAAAGAGCAGTATCGCAAATTTTAAGGAACCGGTTCATCCTAAAGAGGTAATCCGGTCCCTGGAGGCTAATTATGCAAAATTGAATCATGACAAAAGTCCCGGTTTAGATTGGTATCATAAACCATCACTTGCGGGCTATTAGGAGTTGATAAGCTACAATCAGACAAAAGAGAAAAATAGTAGTTACCTCATATCGCTCCTTCATCAAGTTTACCAAACTAGCTTCATAGTCACAGCTAGTGTACAGACAGTTCAAGAAGCCAGAGTGAATGTCTTGAGCATTAAGATGGGCGTAGCTTGATAAATCGGCATTCCATTTGCCTTTGCCGATAGCAGAGAGATCGTCCTTGGCAGTATGCTTTGACAAAGCGACAGGGTTGCCAGGAGTGGTGTGGCCAGTGCCAGTAATCATAATATCATCATCTTGGTCATCACCAGCCTTCACTGGAGTTGGCGGTTTGTCAGTATCCTTAACTGGACTGGCCGGTTTGTCATCAGTTCGGACAGGGCTGGTTGGCCGGTCTACATGGCTGGTAGTGTCAACTTGTACTTCTTCGGCAAGGAAGTCATGGTCTTGAGGTGGCGGATCGTTAAGCATGTCGTCAGCGTCCGTTTCTTCTGGATCTGGCGTTTTTTCCGGTTCAACAGCTACATTATCATCAGCCAGTTTGCTTAACCGAGCCTTCTTGCTAGGTCTCGGCTTGGCGCTGAGAAAATATAGACATCAGAATCAGTACAGTATGAAAAGATAACACATCAAGAATAAAGACAAGTGCATAGCTCACCCAGGAACTGTTTTGAGGGGTGGAAGCTGTGTGGCCGATGACTCGCCAGAAGATGCGTGAGAAGTACCCTGATAATTTGAATCAGACGGGTTAAGAGGCTGGCGGAAACAACCTGCTTTGTGGTATGAAGTATCAATAGGATAAGAGACCTCTGAGCGGCGTTTCCGAACCGGACTGTTCGGTAAACCGGCGGAGGTAACTACCTAGCCGCTATGCCGGGTTGTACGGCGAGCCCCGTCCTGCTGCGTCTTCAAAAGAAAGTTTCGGTCCAAGTAAGCAAGAGGGTGAGAAAATTTTACTTTCCGGTTTGCTTGACAGATTTTTGATGTTGGCAGAGGATTTGAATCTGAGGAAAGAATGGTTACCTCTACGTCCTCAGCATGACTGCCTTCAGCGTCGTCCTGATAATAATCATTGTCAATGAGATGTATGAAAAATGAACCAAGAGAGTCAAGTTCTACCTCTGGTTCCGGATTACCCACATCGTCATCAGCTGGTAGATCAGAGGATGCAGTGGTCCTTTTCTTGGCAGGTTTTTTAACAACCTTGGTCTTTGGACGAACTGGCTTGACCGTTTTGTCTTGCGGCTTCGCCGGTTTGTCTTGTGATGGTTTCTTGTTCCAGAATGGATCATCACCCTGTCAGAAAATAATCACACTTTCAGAAAAAATTTGGACAGAAGCAACTTCAGATAAAAAGATTATATGATTCTTACAGCTGGTGGTTTGTTGAATGTGCAGAAAGGGAGTAGTCCGGTTTGGGCACAGACAGCCTACGGTTCGTTCAATATCTTTTTTACAGCCTCAGTGACTTCTGCATCTGTAAGCTGAATGTCAATGTGCTGCTGAGCATCCTTCAAACACCCCGTATACTCAGACATCAAACCGAAGCGCCGACTTAAAGGCAGAATACTCCAGCTTATCCAAAACTGAGCAAGGTCAACTCCGGTCAAACCGTTTGCCATGAAGGCTCTAAGCTTTGATAATTGAGGAGCATAGTTGGCCCTTTCTCTTGCAGTCAACCTCTGAGGAAAAGGATGTGTGTTGCTCAGGCGTTTAGGGCGGTAACCCGGCAGGGGGTTTTCATCAGATGGAGAGGTATCCATGCAATAAAACCAAGTCTGGTTCCACTCTTTGGGGTGACTGTGGAGTTTGGGATGAGGGAAGGTGACTTCTTTCCTTTTCTGAACTGCCATTCCGCCTAGTTCCGTATTGGGTCCATCCGAGAATTCTGTGCGATAGTTTAAGTGAAAGAAATCCCTAAACAGTTTGACTGAAGGTTCCTCTTGCAGATAAACCTCACAGAAAACTTGGAAGTGGCACATATTGGTCACAGAATTGGGACCGATGTCTTGAGGGCGCAGTTGAAAGCTGGCCAGTACATCCCGGAAATTTTTTGAACCTGGAGGGCTAAAACCTCGTCCGAGATTATCAGCAAACACGACTACCTCTCCGTCCTTGGGTGTAGGAGGATTTTCCAGTCCAGGGACCCTCCAGTGGATGACATCTTTTTTGGCTAAAGCGCCCGTTTTAACAAGATTGCTTAACTGCTCTTCGGTTACTCGAGAAGGAGCCCAATTGCACTCATAGACTTGCTTGGCCATGGCAATGGAAGTCTGAAACATGATTATTGCCGGTTTAAGATTCATAGTGGACAACTATACAGCGGTATAAGGATAACAAGCATATTGATAAACCAGATTTGGTTATTCGTAAACCGGGATCTGACAATGGAAACAATGTAATGCATTGGCGGTTCAACAGGGGACTAATGGTATCTACTGGGTCATCATTTTGTATATGAAGTTAAACCGCCCAATCTGGTACTAAAGATGTATAAGTGAAAGGAAAAACAGGTTTCACAAGTTGGCATTATAATTTTGGATCTACTGCATGTCAGAAAATGAAAATATATTCAAGACCTAAATATTGGTACCGAAGCAGTTGATGAAGGTTCAGATGGGATTTTCCACTTAAACGAGATGCATGGGTGGAAAAGAAGGGCTACGGCTATCGCCGTACAGGATAAATATCAAGGTTTGAATCAAAGAGCTATTGCACAACGATGAACGCCGACGAACACCGATGAACACTGAAACCCTAATGACAGATCTATGGAGAAAGGAAAGAAGGCTTACCGATGTTGATGGAAGAGCGGAGAGGCGCCGCGATTCTCTCGTGCGTTCAGGGTGATGCAGCGGCCGGAGTTGAGGCAGAAGCGAAGGTCGACGGTGGCGGCGGAGCTCCAAAGGTCGGGCAGCACGAGGAAGAAGACAATGCGAAGAGGCACGAGGGGGGAAAGTGAAAAGAACTCCTCGGCCTTATTTATAAGGTGAATGGATAAGTGGCAGGTGCGAGAATCGAGGAGCCCGAAAAATGGGATATGAGGCGGAGCTGTCGCCTCAATTGTCGGAGGCTCGTTAATGACAGGTGATGTCACGGTGGTTTACCATGATCCTAGAAGATGATGTCACGGCGGTTTATAAGGTTATGTGAAGATGTTGAAGAAGAAATTTTCTTAAGTATTGAGGATTGACATGAACCAGTTCAAATCAATTTGGGGCCTAATGTTGGGGATATTACCACTGGGCGTAAACCAGCCAGGAGAGGCCGGGTTAACCCCATAAGTAGTTCATCTATATCTGAAGTCCATGAAGACAGACGATGACGCTTCATGAAGGCCCAGGGCCCAAAGCCGGTTTAAGGCCTGTAGACATAAACCAGCATTGATATGTAAACTTGTGTTATAAGATAGAAGTAGCAGAGACCGAGCCGGACACGATTATGAGCCGGCCTCGGGATTCTGTAAACCGACGGGCGTCAACCCATTTATATAAGGGGACGACCCGGCGGCGGTTCTAGGACAACAGACAACAACTCGAGACCCAGGCAAAGCGTATTCACTCCCTGGTCATCGAAACCCCATCAATTCCATCACAACTAGACGTAGGCTTTTACCTTCATTGTAAGGGGCCGAACTAGTATAAAACTCTCTTGCACCCTTGTCCGCTTTAACCCCTTTAAGCTAACCCGTAGCGATGGCTCCACGACTAAGTCCTTTCTCTAGGACATCTGTCGTGACAAAACCACGACAATTTTGGCCAAGCTGGGTTGCCTGGCTCCTGTGCTTACCCCTACGTTCCCAATTGTTCGGCTAGGTGGTAAAGGGAGCACCTCTGTGATTGTTACTACCGGGTCATCCGAGTAAGTACCTCAGACTGGGTGAAGCCAAAAGCTAGCAATATTAAAGGATCACATCGGTCGGCAACGACGGAATTGAAAATTTTGGTTCATTAATACCATAGAGTTCGGGAACTTTCCCCACACTAAATCCTCAATATTTTCCTCCCACGTTGATCGGAGGTGAGGTTTCATCATGATAAGCATGACGAGCCAAAGAAAGGAACCGATAGTGGGACTATTTTCTTTGGAAGATGTTTCTTACGTTAATAGTAATATAACATATCTCTCCACGTACCTTTGTTTATAGAACCGTATGGCCGGATTGCCTTGTTTGTCGTAAATTTTTGCCCGCATAAAGGCTTAATAAAGTAGGACAAACACTCCCCAGCTACTTGCCGAGGAGGTTGAAGCCGATGGTCGGTCAACAAAGCTTTAGACAATGCAGATCCGAGCATTAATGATGTCAAGTACTTGGATACATAGAATCATTACACATAATTTGTGCTTTTACTGCGGATATTGATCCTTAATTCGGCCACCCGTGCCCACATTAAGGCTCGGGGGCTACTGGGCTTCGCGCTCATTATTTATAAATATTAAAGGGGCGTAAGGGGCGCATCGGTCCACTGATCTGGTGTTGCCACCCGACCAGTGTCTCGGGGCTACTGCATTGGCAATCCAATGCAGAAAATTTAAGTGCAATATAGTTTCCGAGGAGATTATGATCCTCAGGTTGGTCGGCCGCACCCAACCTGAGTCTCGAGGACTTTGCACACCGCTTTTTCTGTCCCGAAGTATTCTGCCGAGCTAGGACTTGATCCACAGGTCGATTTTGCGAATCAACCTGAGTCTCAGGGGCTACTGGGATCAGCGGTCTTATGTCATCCTTCAGGTGCATCTCGGGTTTTTGACCGATACACACCTTGAGGGCTACTGGCTATATATCTCGGCAGAGAATAAATTGTACCAATCAAAAATATTGACAAAAAGTCGACCCGCTGTCGGGGTGGTGCACCACCTCGGAAGCAGGCCAACATAAAGCTCGGGCGCCAGTGGTTGGCTCCATAGAGGGCATTTCCGGCATTAAGCTTGGCTCAACTTTTTTGAACCAAGGTGATCTATGACACCTCGGATATAGTTCAGCATTGGAGCTTGGACATAGTCCGGCGTTGGAGCTCGGATACAGTCCGGCGCTGGAGCTCGGATGCAGTTCGACGTTGGTGCTCGGCTGTAAAAGATACCTCGAATACAGTCCGGCGTTGGAGCTCGGACGCAAGAGGACACTGCCGCCCGGGAACAACTTCAAGCCCGAGGAGTGGCATAAAAATAACAAGGCATTGATAAAGGTCGATAACTTATAGGGGCTCCTCGGATACCCGACGTGTAAACTCTTCGGATTTACTTCGGCGATCCTCAAGATTGAAGATGAGAAGATTTGTTGAACCAGTTTTCAAGACCGATGACCGAAGATGAAGAACAGTTCAGAAGAATCGAGGAGCGTCCCCAACTTGAAGACCGGTTCAGGGAGCTACTGGCGGTGTCCTGGACTAGGGGGTACTCACCACATCGTCTCCCGACTAGGTGGATCGGGACGAGGACCCCCATGGCGGTTCACTCATGGGCCACTTCGGGCAGCCCATGCCGCATACAAGGAGTATTCCACAAGACTTGGTGATCAAGACAAGGACTCCTCTCCACCAACGTATTCGGCTAGGACTCTTGTTATCCTAGGCCTCTAGTGCATTATATAAGCCAAGGCCAGGCTAGTCGATAGAATAAGAATGACATTACTCATCATACCCTTAGGTCTTAGACCACAACATATGATCTCGAGGTAGATCAACTCTTGTAACCCTATATTCGTCAAGATCAATCAAGCAGGAAGTAGGGTATTACCTCGATAGAGAGGGCCCAAACCTGGGTAAACATCGTGTCCCATGTCTGCTGTTACCCATCGATCCATGACACACAGCTCGAGACCCCCTACCCGAGATCTGCCGGTTTTGACACCGACAGCGTTCTTGAGGGACTCCACCTCGGCCGCAGCTCCTATGAAACATCATAATAACATGATCAACACAAACAATTCATATCATTTTAGATATAAATAGGCCATTGCATACCTTGCTAGTCCTCTAGTTTTTTTTTGACAAGGCCGAGCTCTTCATCGGCCTGCTCCAGACTCTGCTCCAGTTTGGAGACTTCAGCAGAATGGGAGGTCGCAGCCAGCATCGACGCCTGCTTATTCACATAGACATATATGATTAGTCTCTTGCAAAAATTATTCGATCCCCTGTCCGGCCTTTCTTTTCGAACACCGGACAGAGTCTCAGGGGCTACTGTCTGTACTACGACATTCTTTTTACATAATTACGTCACATACCTCAAAGTCTGTTAGAAGGCTGGCGCAGGCTTCGGTCAGTCCGCTCTTAGCAGACTAAACCCTCTCAACCACCGTACCCATAAGGATACGGTGTTCTTCTACAATGGAAGCACCTTGAAGCGCTTCCAATAGAGTATCCGGTGCCTCTGGATGGACAGAGGTCACCGGCGGAATAGGTGCACGTTCTTCTTTCGAAGGAGGCTGCTTACCTGATTCCAGAGCCGTATGGGCCTCCGGAATAGTATTCTTCTGGGGGGAAAATTGGGTATGGCCCCCATCACCAGTTTCCAGGGGGTCTGCTCCCCCATGTGTCCGGCGGCCGAGGTATCACTCTCTGGCGCCACCTTGACGGCCTCCTGTACCTCTCCTTGGCCTGGGAGGGTCCTTCGGGACAACACTTCGGCATCGTCCGTAGTCTTGGGGGAGGAGGCAGGCAGAGGCGACCCGCTGTCCATCACATTTGGATCCAGCGAATTCCACGAAGATGAGGATCGCTGGAGGTGGACGTGAGCCGGACTGCAGCGCATGATTCAACATGTTAGAACCACGAATTAAAGGAGCTGGATATATATGTGCATAAGTGCCTTTGAGTACTTATGATCCGGCTAGGGGCTTCTCCCTGGGACACCACTCAGGGCTGATATCGGTGTCCGATTCGGAATTGTCCACAAGGGAGACCCTCCCTTTCTTGGACGCCTCCGCCTCTGCCTCCCGAAACGTAGAGGCCGCCCTTTTCTTCCTTCCCCCTCGGGGGGAGAATTGCTTTCCTCCTCCTTGTTGTTCTCGGCGGGGGAGGCCGCTTCTTGCCTCCTGGCCCTTCTTCTTGGCCTTCTTCTTCGGTGCCTTGTAGGGCGCCGGAACCAGCATCTTCGTCAGAAGTGGGATAGCTGGGTTTTCAGGCAGCGGAGCCGGACACTGGATCCGCTCCGCCTTCTTTATCCAGCCCTGAAAAGACAAATGGAGAAGCTTAGACATCTTTCTTGAATGCACAGGTAGAGATGCACCTTGAAGTATGAAGAACTTACCGGACTGGCTGGATGAGTCAGGTTATATCCGCGGTCCTCGATCGTCTTCGGCCACGACTGATTGGCCTTGAAAAGCACCTTCCAGGTACCTTCGTGCATGGAGCCGAAGAACTGTTGCAAGGTCCGGGCTTGGCCAGATCGAACTCCCACAAATGGCAAGTCTGGCTTTGGCAAGGAAGGATCCGGTGGAAAAGCATCACCTGGATCACATTGACGAGCTTGATGTTCTTGTCCACCATGGTCTTGATGCACGTCTGCAGCGCTGACACCTCGTCCCACGATGCCTAGTCCAGGCCCTTGTTTAGCCAGGAGGTAAGCCGCATTGGGGGCCCAGACTTGAATTCGGGAGCCGCAGCCCAGGTGGTGTCGCGGGGCTCTGTGACATAGAACCACTGCTATTGCCACCCTTTGACGGTCTCCACAAAGGTGCCTGTGGGCCATGTGACGTTGGACAGTTTGCTCACCATGGCGCCTCCGCACTCTGCATGTTGACCATACACCACTTTCGGCTTCACATTGAAGATCTTTAGTCATAATCCGAAGGGGGGTGGGATGCGGAGGAAAGCCTCGCACACGACAATGAATGCCGAGATGTTGAGGAAAGAATTTGGGGCTAGATCATGGAAATCTAGCCCGTAGTAGAACACGAGTCCGCGGACGAAGGGGTGGAGGGGAAATCCTAACCCGCGGATGAAGTGGGGGAAGAATACCACCCTCTCGTTGGGCTCCGGGGTGGGGACGATCTGCCCCTTGGCCGGAAGCCGGTGGGTGATTTCCTCGGCCAAGTACCCCGCTTCCCGGAGCTCCGTGATGTTCTCCTCCGTGACGGAGGAGGACATCCACTTGCCCTGCGCTCCAGATCCGGACATGGTCGGAGTGATTTTTGGGGGCAGAAAGGATGGAAGCTTGGGCGCTGGAGCTCGAGAACGGATGGGCAGCGAGGAAGAAGGCGTGGGTGAAAGAGTGGATCCTTATCCTCTTATAAAGGCAGCGAATATCAAGCGCCTCCCCACTCACCTAAAAACTCGCCTATTACCCAAGGGTCGTGCGGACGGTGCGGTTGGATTGCCCACACCCGTATTGATGAGAATCCCGCGATAAGGGGACACGATCTCTGCTTTGACAAGACGTGCCAATGAAAACCGAATCTCGAAACATGGAGCGGGAGGCTAAAAACGGTTCGAAATAATGACCGGGCAGGGACGTAACGTCTCGCTACAAAAGTTGTCAGTAGATGGGACTTGTGAAATATTATACTCTTTGCGGCTGTGTGTGGTGCCTGTTTCACAGAGCCGGACACGTTTTCTGTGTTTGAGGACTACTTTGAAGTATTCGGAGGAGGAACCCGCCTTGCAATGCTGAAGACAATCTGTGCGCCGGACACATCGCCATTGAAGCCTGGTTCAGGGGCTACTGAGGGAGTCCTAGATTAAGGGGTCCTCGGGCGTCCGGGCTATGTGACGTGGGCTGGACTAATGGGCCATGAAGATACAAGACAGAAGACTTCCTCCCGTGTCCGGATGGGACTCTCCTTTGCGTGGAAGGCAAGCTTGGCGTTCAGATATGAAGATTCCTTCCTCTGTAAACCGACTCTGTATAACCCTAGGTCCCTCCGGTGTCTATATAAACCGAAGGGTTTAGTCCGTAGAGGCAATCATAATCATACAGGCTAGACATCTAGGGTTTAGCCATTACGATCTCGAGATAGACCAACTCTTGTAAAACCCATATTCATCCAAGATAATCAAGCAGGAAGTAGGGTATTACCTCTATCAAGAGGGCCCGGACCCGGGTAAACATCGTGTCCCTGTCTCCTATTACCTTTGATCCTCAGACGCACAATTCAGGACCCCCTACCCGAGATCTGCCGGTTTTGACACCGACAACGATCCTTAGCTATCAAGTATGACAATGATACCCATACGCCGCCGAGAATCAGGTACTATTATCCAACGGCCGGCGCCTACGTTCACTTTCTTAGCATAAGCACTGCACCTTTGAATTTCTTCAGGGCATCATTCCATTTTTCATGAGACGCGTTATTCTGCTTGCACCTGTAGGGCCATACTTCTGGCAGTGAACATGTTACATTGCTAAATTACATACCAGTGCACATATAGTTAATATGCTTTAGTTTTGTCCTAAGTATTATTGTACTTCCTAGATATCACTGCCTACTATTTTACTTCTTGCATGCTATATTTATGATAATGGTGTTGTTCTGATGCCACCTGTTGGTTCCATCAGACTGCTTCATGTTCTCTATGCTTAATTACACATCAGCAAACTAGCATGTGGTTCCGCTGCTTTTTGTTCATTTTACCCTACATTTTCTGATGCTAGTTATTACATCACTGCTCCGAGCCTCTGTTCATTACTTTTTTGTGTGTTCTTGATCTTCCCAAGTTGCGTGACTAATTTGATGCTTCTATTAATTATGGAGCTGCCAACCCCATCAAGCAAAAGATTTGTTCTTTTGGGGCTGGCACCTCGAACAAGCATAAAAATAGAGTGAAGTAGATATATTGTCGTGTAAGCACACACCCTTCTTTCATTAGTTTAGAAGAACCATTGATGATCAATTAGAACCAGTGCATGCGATTAAAATTAATTTTACCTAAATAGAGGGTGCAGAATAAACTACAACAACTAGATTTGCAACCACGGGATGCTGGCTATATCTTCAAAGAACATTGCAACAGCAGCGAGGCTTCACAGCAACATATGATAAGCCACTGTGTTTTAGTACATGTGAAATGTAATGCGTGTGGGCTGCTTTCTTGGCTTGTGCCCTCAACCTGTAATCCTACAGAATTACAAATAGTTCAGTTGTCTGCTTTGCTGTATTGCTTGATTTGAATGCTTGTTTGTTACTTGTTAGGCTATACCTGAGTTGGCTAATATGTCAGCAGTGTCTGCTGTACTATCCTAAAGAAATGCATGCCTAGTTCATTTGAGTCCTTAACTTTTCCTCTGAACTTCATCACAAGACTGTCTTCGTAGTTTATATGAGGTCACACTGTTAAGTGCTTTCTCAGATTATTTGAACTGCTTAGATGCCTTGGCAACTTAAATATAGCGGTGGTACACTCCCTTTCAACTAGGGATGTCAACTGGGTCCCGTTTAATCCCGATTAAAGTCCACTAGTGGTATGATAGTTCAAAAGAGTTTTTGTTTTTTGAGGAAAATGAACTAGGGAGCTAGCAAAAATAACTAGATGGGACTGGCGGATGTCGTTTATTTGCACTTACATCCCTAATTTCATCTTACCATTTTAATTTCTTTTTGGCTGATGCTGCTTCGAACCATTTAAATATAGCTTTCCATGCTCAACAATAATACGTATGTCGTTTACCATGTAAGCTTACTACCTGGATCATGCGATAACTATCTCTTACTTATGTCCAGCGGAAACCTTTCAGGATGCCGTTCACACTAGGACACAATGTACAACCCCATAATTTATTTGTGGAAGCAGTGCGCCATCCATGTTACCAGATGGTAGCAGTTCAGAGGCAACACCGCCGGAGAGCAGTCTGAGCACACATATTATAGTTCTTGAGGCTCTACTAGAGGTAGAAAGAGATGGTGTGGCTGCCATGAATGAGGTAATCTTGATCTTGAGGCTGGAAACTATGCAATTAGCTGCACACATTATGCAAGCAACCCAAGAATTGGAGGAAGTAAGAATGCTGCATTTGAAGATGGAGGAGGTCCTGCTGTTTCTGGTATCTGAAGCCCAGGGTAATCCCAGTTCTTCTTTAGATACCAGTTGAAATTGTCAATAGATTATTTTACGTGCATGTTGTGTCATGTCTCTGAATGGATTATGTTGTGAGACCCCCTATGTTGTCCATGTGTTGTAATTATCCGAATTTTTTAGGCAAGGTAATCCTCAGTACTTGTATGATTGACATAAGGTGAACTATTTTTCGTGTGAGCATATTGTATTGGATGAAATAACTGTTTGACTCAAAGTGTATCCAACCTACTGAATTCGAAGATCATGACATTTCTAAATCATAGTCATATATAAAGGTGGAATAAATCTTTGTTGTGGTTTTGAAGAAATAAATAACAAAACGTAGAATTATCGGTGGATATTCGTAATCGAATACAAATTGGATTTGAATTTAGTTGCCAGGGCCCAGGGCAAACGTGAATGCTAATTCTCCCAAGTTTTGAACAAAGCGGCTAAACACCCACTATCATTTGTGGGCTGCCCGAAGCAAGTGTTTTCAAGATGGAAATTACTATCTACCCCTGACACTTTGACATCCTTATCGACCGGATTTACACTGTTGTCAATACGGGTAGACTAGTAACTTCAATCAGACATAACACGACCGCCTGTGAGCCCATTCAGACATGGTGGGCGCCAAACGTGGGCGGCAAAACACATTTGATTCAAGCTCGTCGAAAAGACATGTGTCTCTCCCTCCATTTCCCCATTCATACACGATGGGCGTAAAACAAATTCTCCTCGCCCGAAATCGATGTAGGCAAATATTTTAAATAGGGGCAGATGTGTAACTTCCCTCGGACGTGACACAACCGCCCTACCTGTCAGCCCCATTCATACACCGTCGGCGCCAACCGTGGGCGGAAAAACACCCTCTCCTCGCCCGAAATCGCTATCGGCAAATATTTGGGAGATGCGAGATTACCGTCCTATCCCCAACTGACGTGATGTCCGAAATTTTAAACTGGGGATAAGTTCGTAACTTTCCCACATTTCAGACAAGCGCATCCCAAAGTTTGAGATCCCCCTCCATTTCCCCATTCATACACCGTCGGCACCACAACAACCTCCCCACTGCGGCCAGCCTCCTCCGTCCGCCACCCCATCCTCCACCTTGCTGGAGCCGCTACCCCGTCGTCAAGTGCAACAGATGGACGTCTCTGATCTATGGCGCCGGACCAGGATCCTTTCATCGTGTCCTCTCGCTTCATCGGCGCCGTCGTCCACCTTACCATTGCCGCTCCTACGACCGCCTCGTCCACGGCAACAGGATTTATCCCCCAACCCGGCCTTCTGCTGTCTAAAGTCTTCTTCTCCGCCGCCGACAACCATCACACCCGCAACACCCTCAACGTATTAGCAGGGGCCTACACGGCATCGCAAGAGAGGTGGCACTCTTCCATATGTGCTTAAGTACGGAAAATAGATCGTAAATTATTTACTGTACTTTTCTTGACCGTACCAAATCGTAGTGGCTAGTTGAAAGCAAACATTGGTTGCAAAGTAGCGTTGTCCGGTTTGCACCTTCAGATCCGCCATGGCACGGTCACTGTACTCGTAAAGCTTATGGTTTTCCCCCTTTATATTCACTACCATCATCGTAGGTGCTTCGTGTCGTGCTAGCACTGCTCCTCAAGACCTCAACCCATGAAGCGAAACAACATGCCACTCATAATTCAATATCTTAGGTGTTGAAATACGAATCTGATATGATGCTCATATTACTAAAACAGAGAACGTTTAATTGGTCACCTAATGTTCCTATATCCATTTCGAAAAGCATGTGCGCCACCCACTAGTCCAGCTAGTTCCACTTTCCTGATTTTACTCTTGATGCTTAGGGTTTTCCCCTTTTATCTACTCTACTATGATCTGCGTAGGTGCTTTCTGTCAAACTAGCATTATTCCACCCTTCAAGCTAAACAAAACAACACTCAAAATTCCAAAGCTTAGTTGTTCAAATATGATTGTGATATGATACTAATAGTTAACAGACACATTTAATTGGTTAGCTAAAGGTCCCACTTGAGTTTCCAAATGCATGTCGCGACATATACAGAGACGACATAATTGCATTTCTTTGTCACTTGTTGACTGTACTTTCTTGTCCATACCAAATCTTAGTTCTTATTTCAAAGCAAACATCGGTTGCTAACTACCCTTTGCGCGGTTTGCAGCTTCAGATCTGCCATCCCACTACCGCGGTCAACACTATACTCATCATGCTTACGGTTTCCCCATTTTATGATGACCACGATCAGCCTACGTGGTTCGTGTCGTAATAGCACTTCTCCACCCATCGAGCTAAACAAGCTTAGTTGTACAAATTCAAATATGATATTATGCTGATATTAGTAAAACTGAGAGATGTTTAATTGGTCAGCTAAATGTTCCTACTTTAGTTTCGGAATGCATGTGAGCCACATATGGAGAGACCAGAAGGAATACTATTTCTCTGTGCGCTCTGGTTCATCATGGGTGGGCAACCGACATTGTATAGAAAGACTTGTAATATCTTCAATCTGCTTGCTCTTCTGCTCTTCTTTAAGACGATCCTCTTCTCTTCTTTAATAAGTATGTTCCTTGTTGGGAAGAGTAGCAGAGACATTTGCGGTCGACTGGTCAGGTCGAGTTGTTCTCCCTTAGTATATTTTGAATCTGTCAGGTCAGGTCGACTTGTTCTTCTTTACTATATGTTGAAGTTGTCATCTGCGAAGTATCATCACTTCTGGAGCTCTCATATTTTGAGTACTAGGCCACATTCTATTAATGCACACACCAAATTACAGCATGCATGGCATCTCTCAGAAGAATTGCAGAGATAGCACAAAGGGGTTTACAGGGAGGCGGTATTGGACTAGAATCACTTCTGCATTACAAAGATAATCTCACTTGTTTTTATGTTTTCATGCATGTCAGGATTGAACATTATCAAAATGAATATGAGAATGGGCGCACGAGAGGAATATTGCGGAAAAATCCACTGGCTAACAAACTTGGCATGGTGGAGGATGGATTATCTTATTCACCCATCAAGGTGCTTGCTCTAACTTGGCAAGGTTGTATTGGTCGCACATATTTTGCATCTGACCTCTTGCATTACTTCTACTTTGTTACACCATCTTCTTAGTTTAAGCATCATATATGAGTATATGCCATACCTATCCATTTTCTGTACCTATTCCATGTGTCGTCATACTATGTTTTTCCAGTCAAATGTTGTTCTTTCGTAATAGATGTCCAAAAGGAAGAGGGTGAGTGCAGATCCTCAAGGAGTAAAAACTAGGTATTTGGAAAGGTAGTGATACCTGATAAATCAGATAGATCAGCAGCCACAAAAAACACAGGCCCAACTGTACCACACTTTACCCCTACTCCACTGGCCAAACCCCTATTAGAACTGCTGAGAGCCCAGTGTCAGGTACTGTCTATGATATCTCTACTCTTATAAAAAATAGAGTTCGTAATGATGGTATTCCTGCCATCCTGCAATATAGGCCATCCGATTTATATCTGACGGATAGGAAGGAAACTATGGCAATTTTACAAAAAGATACCCACACCCCTCTCCACATTTGCAAATAAGGCGTTCCCTCATTCATCTTTTTCTCCCACAAGATAAACTAATCATACAAATGCATCTTGATGTTCCGTGCAACGCATGGGCATCTCTCTAGGCAATTCAAAATTTGAACTCCTAAATTTATGTATGTGCCTTACCTTCTCTCTTGTATGAAAACTAATTTCAGATGAATCTCCTTGCTCAAAGGATCATAGGATCTCACAACAATACTGGGCTCTGCATTGCTCTTGTCAGTACCTATTGCCCTTTGTCAACATACTTACACTCATTGCTGTTTGATTATGTAGCATCACTGTAAATGTTTGCTTCTTTATCCTCCCTTGCTTGAAATTTAAGATCTATATTTACTCTTAGATAAATGTAGAATTAACACAATGGTTATGAAGTTATGATTGCTCATGTAAGTACCTGTTGTCATGTACTCCCTCTGTATCGAATTAATTGTTGATCAATTGGATGTATTTAGAACTTAATAGTGCTAGATACATCCATTTGAGCGACAAGTAATAACGGACGGTGGTGGTATTACTGTACTTGCATCGCGAGATAGTTGATTGTCTAGCATTACTCTGCATCTTATCTGCCCTGCCCTCCACTTTCTCCAAATTATCGTATCTACATTTACTCTTACCAAAATGTTGAATAAAGCCAATGCCACTGCACACGTTGATGTCTGCATTCCTCTTGTCAGTACCTTTTGCCTTGTAACCCTATACTTAATTAATTGCTATTTGATTATGTATCATTAGTCTGCACCTGAGCTTCATTATCCTCTGTTTCTTCCAATATTATTTGATCTATGTTTACTCTTTGCAAAATGTAGAATAATGGCAACGCTTATAAAGAATTTTCTTTGGGGAATTTATTGAATTATCCTTCCATCCACATGGAGAAGGGCTTTGTCCAGCCCGTGTTAACATGTAATGTAAGTTCATCCTTCTCAAGCCTTCAAACTTTGTTCTAGTATAGAGTTGGATAGGCATCATTTCCTCCACTATTGTTTACTTTGCTGTTTACATCTGATTGGTTGTTTGCAACAACTACCAGTTTTAAATTGTAGTTGTAAAAACATGTTCCTTATGCATAAGATCCATTTATTTGCTTATATAATTGTGAAACCTGTTACGTGTCTCCTTGTTTCTCTTTCAGAGTCGTATCTCTTATGCCAGGCAGAACTTTAGGGAAGATAGCGAGCCAAATCATATTGAGGACAGTGAGATGACCCCAAGGTCATGTCTTGATGAAGACAATGAGTTGAAGCTACTCACCAGCAGGTGTGAGACAACCTTTGTGCAGTCGCTGCCTCAATTAGTTCGACTTCTTCAGTCTCAACTTCAAGCGGAAAGGCTTGCTTCTCAGCTCCGACTTGAAGTCAAAGCTGCAAAGAAGATTTGAGAGGACTGCCTTGCGCACTATGGTGCCATATAGCTAGGGATGGAGCATCTATCGTTGACACAAATGAGGTCTCATCAGCTTGTTCGGCTGCTTGCGGGGCCCGTCCTGGCCAGGCCTAGTGCCTTCCGAAGTGCTCTCAGTTTTGTAAATTCTTTTGTTGGCGCGTTTATAAGCACTGGTGGTGACCTTTGATGCCCAGTGTATGTCATCTGTGGTCACGTCGCGCTTTATTATCACCGGTAGCGAACTTTGATTCCCAATGGATGTAATATGCCGTAATTTCTTTATTGTATAGTCTAGGTTTATTCTTTGGTTGGTATGCTATAATTTGGGCCAGAAGGTTCAAAGATCTCAGTGTTGTCGGTCTTCAGGCCGACCCGTTACTCATATGGGCCAAAACATGGGCCTATAATCATCTTGGGCCATTAGCAGGTCTAAACCTATAGTAGTTTCCCGCCTTTAACAGGCCGACTAAAGTTCTAGCCAGCTGGGCCAGAGAATACCATGGGCTTTTAACATGCTAAAACCTAGATTGGGCCAGCGTTGGACCGAAAAATTCACGGGCCAATACAGGCCAAAACTGCCTAAGGCCCATGTTTGGCCCAAATAGGACAAGCAGTTAACAGGCCAAAATATATCTCGGGCCTGTTTGGCCCAATAATATTATGGGCTTTAAGCAGGCCGGTATCCACGCAGGCCATAGGCCCAAAAGTGTCACGGGCCATTATCAGATGGGCTGTAAGCAGGCCGGATTCAACGTGGGCTGTAATTAGGCCCAACTGTTCCACGGGCCATTAAGAGGCCTAAAGTTACTTCGGACAAGAAATAGCCCAGTTTCTGCGTGGGCCGTTAAAGGGCCTAAAGTTAAACCAGGCCGACAACGTCCCAGATGCACCACGGGCCGCTAACAGGCCGAAACTATTATCGGTCTGAATTGGTTAACGGGCATTTAACAGGCTGAAATACAAACCTGTCTTAGAATGGGCCCAAAAGAACAGTGGCTTGTTAACAGGCCTGATCCGATATGGGCCGTAATTTGGCCCAAAACACGCCAGGCTGTGAACGAGCTTGATCTACTATGGGCCTCAATTTGGCCCAAAACATGGCAGGTTGTTAACTGGCCATCCCACTAGTGTCTGAAAAAACATGGTGGGCCTTTAGCTGGGCCAGCCTTTTCACCCGAATGGGCCTCCGTTGGGCCATGCCACATGTCGACATATCATAGGCGCCTCCTGTCCAATGAGTGGATGACATCTGTCCCAACGGTGAGCAAACACGTGTTTCCTCCGGCCAATGAGAATTTTACACGTGGAAAATCCCCATTGGTCCGTGCTGTTACCGGGTTATCGGATCCAAAACCAGACCCGATAGCTTAACAGCGACCCGTTACGGTCGATGCCACATGTCGGTCACCCTTGACGAACGCACTTCTATGATGCGGGATTTATCATCATGGATGTGGACACTTCCGTGATGATAATTTTGGTAATGTCATGGAACACTTCTACGACAGCACAGGTATGACTATCTTGATTCTATCATAAAATCGTCATAGATGTAAATGCATGACAGAAAACGTGACCTACTGTGACAAACACGTATCATCACGGAAGTGTATTTTTTTGTAGTGGGAGAGGCGAGCATGGAAGCGGAAGCACGAGAGATGTCCCGCCTCACCACGAAAGCAGCCGACATGTCCCGCCGCACGGAAGTAGCAGCACAGAGGTCATGTCGCGCCGCCGAAGCAGCACGGAGGTCCCACCGCGCCGTCGATGCAGCAGACTGGTCCGGCCGCGCCGTGGAAGCAGCGGAGATGTCCTGCCACGCCGTGAATGCAGCAGAGATGTCCCGCCGTTCCGCGGCGGCCTAGGAAAATGTCTAGCGGGCAGGTGACGACTCTTACAGGCGCATGCATGCGATTGTCCATAGCCAGATGGATCAGATCTCTGGCTGGGCGAGGTTGCAGGACGACATGAACGCCTCGTTTGAACAGGCGACCGGCGTCATATGGCAACTAAGGGAGGGTAATGAGAGGCTCTGGGCCGAGCGCGACCTGTTGAGGGCGAAGATCGTCCGAAGTGCAGAGCAGCAGCAGGAGACTAGTGCCTTATTAAAGAGGGCCGCCGTCGCTATCAAGAAACTTATGGACGAGAATGACATGCTCCGCATCAAGCGCCAAAGGCTGGTGGAGGAATCCGTGGATGCTCTCAAGCAGCGTCCTGAGGACACGACAGAGCTCATCGCCACTCGCCGTAGAGACTAGTTCTGAAAGTGCGTTAAGTCGACTAGAGGGGGTGAATAGGCGATTTTTACAAATTCGTCACTGAGGAATTTCAGGGTGAGGAAATTCCTAAGTCACAAACTACTAGCAGCGGAATAAGTACTCAGATGCAAACATAAGAGAACAGAAGCACAGTCATCATGATGAAATGAAAACAAGCACATAGTACAGAAAGCGTAAACACAGGATAAGCAGGCTGAAGACAAACTGACTGAAGAAATAGGATTGAGGAAATTGAGAAAGTCTTCAGTCAAAGTCTTCAAACAGTAACGATCAAGTACACAACACAGAAATGAGGAAATGGAAGGGTTGAGGAAATGGAACCAGTTAGCTTGGTGAAGACAGTGATTTGGTAGACCAGTTCCAACTGATGTGATAGTTGTACGTCTGGTTGGAGCAGCTAGGTATTTAAACCTGAGGACACACAGTCCTCACCGTATTCTCCTTGAGCTAAGGTCACACAGACCTCGCCCAATCACTCATGGTAAGTCTTCAGGTGACTTCTAAACCTTCACAAACTCGGTTACTCGGCAATCCACAATTTCCTCTTGGATGCTCTAGACCATGACGCCTAACCGTCTGGAAGATGCATAGTCTTCAAAGGTAACAAGCGTCGGATCCACAGAGGAACAATCTCTTCAGTGATGCTCAATCACTTTGGGTTTGTAGGTGTTTGGGTTTGGGTTTTCCTCACTTGATGATTTTCGCTCAAAGTCCTCAGAGGATGGGATGCTCTTAATGACAAGTGTCAGTTTCTCTCGGAGCAGCCAACCAGCTAGTGGTTGTAGGGGGCGGCTATTTATAGCCTAGGGGAGCAGCCCGACATGATAAGACATAAATGCCTTTCAATGATATGACCGTTAGGTGGGTAAGATATTTTGGGACAGCTGGCACAGAGCACAACAACGCTTAGAAATTTGAGGTTCAAATTCCTCAGGCTATCATGTTCCTCACTTGTAGGCAATCCGCACTGGCGAATTCCTAACTCCTCAGTCAGTACAAATTCCTCAGAGACCAGAAGATCTTCGTCTCTGTCACTGAAGAAATTGACTGAACTATATGAGATTTCCAATGGCTTCACTCGAAAGGATTGGTAGGTGTAGGATTTTGAGATGAGCATCACTTGGAAACTTTTCCTTAGTTTTTCCTCGACCCCCTTTAACAGTATGGTGTTTCTTATGACTCAATAAAGAGAAATCGAAACTACGAAAACAAAAGTCTTCATGCTTCATATTCCTCGCATGAATATAGAGTCTTCTCAGTCACACCAATTTCTTCACTTTCAAAGTGTTCAGAAAGCCAAAGTCTTCAGTTGAAGACATTAATTTTTAGGGGTCAACTTTCTCTGTAAATATCAAACTCCTCATAGACTTATACACCTGTGTACACTCACAAACACATTAGTCCCTTAACCTATAAGTCTTCAATACACCAAAATCACTAAGGGGCACTAGATGCACTTACAGTCTCCCCCTTTTTGGTGATTGATGACAATATAAGTTAAGTTTTTAACGGGGATAAACATATGAAGTGTAAATACGGATATTGAGGAATTTGATTGCAAGATATAGAAGAACTCCCCCTGAAGATGTGCATATGTGAGGAATTTGCTTTTGAGAAGCAATGCACATTGAAGAGTAGAATCAAGGAGATCTCCCCCTATATCTTGTAATTCATACACACATTTAACATATGATATGAAGAATTTGAAATGCATGATGAAATATGGTGACTGATGTAATACAGCATGCGTGCATTAACATAAATGAGGAAATAGCATGCAGAAGAACATAGCAAAAATATCGGACCACCATCGGAGTTAAGATTACAACTCGATCCAACAAAGTCTTGAGAAGAACGAGAGTTGTAACTTAGAAAAAAAATGCCCATATATAGACCCGCTTGAAGACTAACTCAAATTTCTCCCCCTTTGTCATTGACTGACCAAAAGGGATGAAAAATGAGGACTAACGCCCCTAAAGAATATCATGAAGTCGATGGAGGAGCGCCAGCGTTGTTGGGGTCGGTTGTTGAAGTAGGGCATGTCACAGTGTCGTCCAAGTCTTCATTTTCATCAGTCCCGCGCAAAGAAGAATAAGAGTTGGCCACCAAGTGAGGAACTTTAACCTTCTTGAATTTCTTCGAAGGTGGCTGAGACCAGCCAAAGTCCTGCTTGAAGCCCACTACTTAAGATCTTCTTCACCATAGAGATGAGACAGAACAGCACAGGTGCGATCAAATACTTCATGCAGATAGTAATGGTTCTTCTTCACTGAATTCTAAGTGATTGTCATGTTCTGAAGAATTGAACCAAACTGTCGCTTGACCCATTTGTGGTTGCGATCGACCTTCTGGTGAAGACTGAGGAGAAGCTCACGATCAGTCTTCACCCTTGGAGCTGTGCATTGAGGATTTTGCTTTGAAGCATTAGCGGCAGACTCATGAGTGGTAGAGTCATCATAGGTGGAGGAGGATGCAGCTTTGCGGAACTGTCCATCCAATGGACGAATGCCTTCATCAATAATAGTGGCCTTGCCCTTCTCATCAGCTAAGGAAAAGGTCCGTTTGAGGACTTCAATGGGGGCAAGTAGATGCCATGGTTAAGTGTATCAGCCTTGTAGTTGATTGAAGACCTTGATCTGATGAATCTCATTATCCAGGGAGCATAAGGCTTCAATTCAAGTGGTGAAAGAGCAACATTGGCCATAGTCCTCATGAAGAAGTCATGGTAGTTGGCAGGAACTCCATGGATGATATTGAAAAGCAGATTCTTCATGATGCCAACGACCTCTTCTTCATTAGAGTCGTGGCCTTTGATAGGACTCAGGGTCTTGGTCAAAATTCTATAGACAGTCCTTGGCACATATAGCAATTCCTTCACGAGGAATTTGGTCCTTGGGGCTTGACCAGGCTTCAGAGGCTTCATCAACACTTGCATGAAATGATCAGAGAGCTCGGGTTCATGGTAGATGAGTCTTGCACCTTGAAGGGGAGGACTGACAGGCAGGGCATGAAGCAATTCAGAGGTCGGTTCTTTGTAGTGTTTTCTCTGTCATCCAGTCCAACACCCAAGAGTTCACATCTTCAGCGTTGCCGGTGATGTCACTACAAAAAAAATACACTTCCGTAATGATACGTGTTTGTCACAGTAGGTCGAGTTTTTTTGTCATGCATGTACATCCATGACGATTTTATGACAGAATCAAGATAGTCATACCTGTGCTGTCGTAGAAGTGTTCCATGACATTACCAAAATTATCATCACGGAAGTGTCCACTTCCATGACGATAAATCGCGCTTCATAGAAGTGCTTTCGTCAAGGGTGACTGACACGTGGCATCCACCGTAACGGAACGTCGTTAAGCTATCAGATCGGGTTTTGGATCCGATAACCCATTAACAGCCCCGACCAATGGGAAATTTCCACGTGTAAAATTCTTATTGGCCGGACAAAACACGTGTCAGCTCGTCAGTGGGTCAGATAGGCGCCTATGATATGTCGACACGTGCCACGGCCCACCACTGGCCCATTTAGCTTACAAAGCCGGCCCGTTTGACTTGGTCAAAAGTTAACGGGTTGGCCCATGAAAAGCCTGTTAACGGTCTCTTCGCAAATAGCCCATTTTACGGCCCGTTAACTCATGGCCCGTTAGGCCCTGAAGGAAATCGGCCCAACAACGTCATGTGGGCCGTCGAATATAACACCAGCCCATTTCACTTTTGGCCCATGTATGGCCCACGACGTCTTTCGGCCCATATGAGGCCTTCGTATCTTTCGGCCCTTTACACGCCCACGGTGACTCTAGCCCATAATGAACAGTAATTTTCTTTATACCCGTTAAGGGCCCGTGATTTACATTGGCCGTTTCCAGCCCGTGTTAGCTTTCGGCCTATTGATGGCCCATACGTTCTTGGGCTCCTTTTCGGCCCTCTATTAGTTCCGGCCCGTTACTGGCCTGTTCCCCTAATGGGCCAAATTCGGCCCATGGCAAGAGTCGGCCCGTTACTGGCCTGTTCCCCTAATGGGCCAAATTCGGCCCATGGCAAGAGTCGGCCCGTTTCTGGCATGTTAACCCGTTGCATCGTTTCCAGCCCGTCCTATATTCTGGCCCATTAATGACCCATTATGCCTGTGACAGAATTAAGCCTTTGCTATCCTACGGCCTGTTAACGGCCTGTTACCGTGCTGGGCCGATACCAATTACGCCCGATTACGGCCCATGTAGACCCATTTATCCGACGGCCCGAGGCCCACCGATTACAGGCCCATTTATCGACGGCCCGTAGGAGACCCATGGACCCTACGGCCCGTATATGGCCCATGGTAGTTGCGGCCACTAGCAAACCAGGGAAAAAGAAGACTAGGAAATAAATAAGGCCAAAACTAACGCTAGGCTATTAAGGCGATTGCACAGATTACATCCACTCGGCATCAAAGATCGCCACCAGTGCAAATATAGGGAACACCCTACACTATACAAAAATGGCTTGTTGTTTTCTTCAGCCGGTGGCTGCACGTTAAGAATAAATTTTGTATCGCACCAAAACAAATTACAACTATATAACAAAAGGAAGGTTGGCATAAAACTTAACAGTCTAGCAGATAAATGCACCAACAGAAGTTCAGAAGCTCAGTTCATTTGACCTGACTGTTACGTTTTCATGATGTATTGTCCGATGGAGCACCATAACCCTCGCCTTCATTTCCCCTAGGCTCCTGAACAACATAGCAAATGTCTGATAGTCTGGTTTCAAAACCATGCATATCTTGACGACATTGAGCAATGTTTCTCCTTGTTTCACAAAGGGCCTCTGTTAGGGAATGGACTTGTGTCTGGAGCGCAGATATAACATTGCTTTGAGCTTGCATATCTTGATCATGAGGCAGTTTGGACGATATTGCCTTAACAACCAACCCAGTATTACGCAGGAACGTGCTTTTGGCACTATTAGTGGACAGGTACTGACCCACTGCAGCAAGAGCTGACATTGCGGTTATAGTTGCCTCGCCACCTTCAGAAGGTGGCGGTTCCACCATTTTTCCATAGCTTGCTGAAAAGTTGAGGTTTTACATTAGTAGTACCAGAACAGAAGATATTAAGGAGGCAGCAAAACCAAACAAAATAGCTTTGGTCTATATACAGAACTTATTCTCGTGAACCCATGTAAAATATTAGTTGTATTTTATTGCAAAGTACATAATAAAACCAGGTTCCAAACATATGACCATGTACCATCGCTAATGTATTGTCTATTTCTTCACATTGTATTGAGGGCTAAGGATAAAGAGACGAAGTTTATAATACGGTAAGCATAGTATGACATCATTCATATCACAAAACAACTGATAACAGACAAACATGCAATTGTAACATTGTGTGGGCAAGTCCAGCACGGAACTAGATTACGGGTCAAGATCAAAGGAACATCACTCCTCTCTTTTAAACCTTGTAAGGTGCAATGATACGCTAAGACAATTGTGTATAAAATTGAAAAGAGTAATAGACATTGGCTGCAAACCATGCAGTTCAAGGCACAAGTCAGAGTAAGTAGTAGTTAAAAGGCATGAGGATTAAGGACTTACAACAGCGGCTTTGACTGGTGTAGTCATGCCCTTCTTCTTGCTGGTGTGACAGTCCTTGAAGATTTCCACAGCATTTGGTTCAGGTACTTTTTGGTCCTTGCGGGCTTTCCTCTGCATTTCGAACAAGTCAATATAGATCTGATAATATGGTACAGCGAAGAGAGTGAAACAGCAGCTAATTACAAGAGCCTCGCAGTGTGCAATATAGCTACGAGATCCTGTCGTCTGTTGGAATTTCACTTTCATATGGTTGGCCTTGTTCTTTGAACAGTTCACCTACAAGAAGATAGATTTGTGTGGCACATGCGTAAATAGGACTTCAACATGTGATCTGATCACATATATATAATGTACCTGATACTTCGGATCAGGCCAATGTTTAACAAGGCCCCTCCAGTCTTCATCCGATATATTTTCCACTGGAGATGTTTGGGAAAGTTCACTGTTAGCCTTGCCTTCAAAGTGTGTTTTCCTCAAGTTATACCGATACTGTCGCAGAGCAGACTTGAAAACATGGGTGCAAGCTTGTCTGGTTGCATCATCTTGGCTATCCAACTTGAACCTCATCTGTTGAAAATTATGGGAGTCTCATTATCAACAACCTAGAAAGTACGGGACAGAGCAAGACAATATTACTAGTTTCCATACATAACCATACTTACAGATAAATGGTCGAGGAAGGTGTTGAACTGGGTTTCGTCTTTGTCATTCCTGTACTGAATCCATGTTGGGAGGATACGTACATGACACCTAACGGCAACCGCTGCCTCTGATACTAACTTGGCTGACTCTGTAGCATCACGTGGCCTTTTTAAACCTGCCTCAAAACATATATCCATTCTTCCTCCTCTAGATTTAGTTAACCTATCGAGCATTATCCCTGATGTTTGTTTCCTCTTGCGCCTAGGTGCTAGTCCAACAACGAACATAGGAAGTGTTAGTGTACATCAAACTGTGAGACTACATATAAAGAAGCATGCAACTGTAACTTGACTCCAGCAACTACCTTCTTTCTATTGAAGCTCACAAGGTTCATCTGATATTGCCAACTCGTCTTGTGTCAAGAGTGCTTGGGAAGTAGTGTCAGGTGCCAAGGGAGCTTGAGAACGTGCTGCTAGCTCAGTTGACGCACGAGTAAGTCGTGCAGCTGGTAGTACTATGGTAGGTGTTGCAAGAACTAGGGTTGTCTCTGCTTGTTTGGTGGCAGCTGTTTGTTTCTGTTTGGCTTTTTTTGCAACTCGTGTAGCATGGGATGCCGTGTTTGTAGAATTTTCCGCTAGACTTTGACCTTCTATTGCACCATCAGTACCAGCAGAATCTGCAGGATTCATCCGCTTCTCATTCCCTGCCATTCTGTGTTTCTTCCTCTTTCTCTATGCCATGTTAAGTCAAGCCGACAAGAAAAATGAATAACAATTTAGTTCTTCAGAACAAATTGATGCATGATGCAGACGAACTGAACTTTGATGTTAGACAACCACATGATAGGAGGATGTAATATGTATGAAAAACAGGACGGAAGAGATAACCAGAACTATGATGTGTAAACTAAGAAGAAGACATTTCACCAAATTAGAAGCAATGCAATGGAAGGTAGACACCATATGAAAGATGCTACAAATATCGCTCTGCCAAGTTAACAGTGTCTCATCATAAATGGCGTTTAAACAAATGTGAAGCAGTACAAGAAATAAATCATATGCAAGATGCAAACAACATCACACTACCATGTTAGAGGTCTCTCGTCATTAGTGCCATTGCATATTCACAGCATTGCATATTCACAGCTTATGATGTGTAAACTAAGGAGAAGGCATTTCAACAAATTAGAAGCAATGAAAGCTAGACACCATATGAAAGATGCAACGAATATCACTCTACCAAGTTAAAACTGTCTCGTCATAAGTGCCATTTCAACAAATTAGTAGTACAAGCTAGAAAAGAATGTGAGATGTAACCTATATCACACTCCGAAGTCAAACATGTCTTATGATAAGTGATTGTTGCAGGTTACACAACAGTAGTAATTTGATGTAAGAACATGGTGTGATAGACAGATATTGTATGTTCTAGAAACAGGAACACGTGTGTCTTATTCAAGTATAATGTGTAAAGTAAGCAGATGGAATTCAACAAAATTAGAAGCAATACAAGCTAGACATCACACATAACATGCAAACACATATAACAATGCCAAGTTAGAGGGAGCACCGGTGCTGCTGCACTAGGGGAGACGTGCTCATCATAAACACAGCTTTGTTGAGTGTCTATGCATGTGTTGTCTTGGAAATCATCTTGGGGGTGTGGAGGAGTAGAAACTGTAGAGGCCCTCCGTTCGGAAGGAGCACCTTTATCCGCTGCCTTGCTAACTTCCTTCCGCTTTATTGATTTTGAATTGTCAAGTAAAACCGACAAGAAAAAGCAATAAAGTTCTCTCTTCAGAACTCGTTCATGCATGATACTGACAATCACTACTTTGATGTAAGGCAAACACATGATACCAGGATGGAATATGTACGAAAAACAGGACGGCATGGCATGTTCACAACCGTTTGTGTAAACGAAGCAGAAACTATTCCAGCAAATAAGAAGCAATGCAAGCTAGACACCACATGAAAGATGCAACCAATATGACTCTGCCAAGTTAAAAGCGTCCCATCATAAATGGAATTTCAACAAATTAGAAGCAGCGCATGCTATAAATCATATGAAAGATGCAACTAATATCGCACTGCATATACTAAAGGTGTCTCGTCATGTTGATTGATGCGGGATACAAAAAAACAATAGTTTTATGTAAGGACATGCTTAATAGACAGATGTACTATGTACTAAATACAGGAAGGCATGTCACAATAACAGGTATAATGTATAAGCTAAGCAGACTAGCACATGCAGTTTAACCAGATTGGAAGAATTACAATCTAGACACCATATGCAACATGCAACCACATATCACGCTGCCAAGTTAGAGCAAGCACCTGCGATGCTAATGTAGGGGAAATGTTGTAATCAACTACAGAGCTACGTTCACTATCTTCATCTAGCATTTCTGTTTCTTGAGAATCATGTCGGGAGGCTGACGCTGCATTCTTTAAATGAGGAGTAGTCCCCTTGCCTGCCTGCCTCGTCATAAGTGATTGATGAGGGATACACAAGAACATTAGTTTGATGTAAGAACATGGTTAATACACAGATGTACTAGTATGTACCAAAAACAGAAAGGCATGTCATATTCAAAGGTATAATGTGTAAGCTAAGCAGATGCAATTTAACCAAATTGGAAGCAATACAAGCTAGACATCCGGCTGGAGTGGTGAGCATGATCATCTAGGACCTGGGAGCCTGGTGGGAGGCGGGCTGCTTCGCCACCATCGCAGCTTTTTAGTTGCCTTCCAGGTGATGCCTATCTTTGCTGGGCTTGTCACTGGCTCGGCCAGTGCCCTGACTAGCTATTTGTCTTCTGGTGCTCACGGGATGGTGGTTCATGTAAAAAAATATCTTTCCTTATCTTACCGACTTCGGCCTTTCGAATACAAGCTAGACACCATATGGAACATGCAACCACATATGACACCGCGAAGTTAAAGCAAGCACCTGGGATGGTGGTTCATTGCGAGCGAGGTCATCAACTCCAGAGCTACGTTTACCGTCTCCATCTGCTAACACTGCACCCTTTATAGCGTTGTAACGTGTCTTGCCTACCCGCACACGAAGCTGGAGCGACTTCTCCCTTTTATTTTTGGCTTCTCTCCTGGCAGCAGAGTCTGAAATACCCTTGCATAAAAACACAATAGTGAGAGTAAGGGTGAAGTGTGTGCAGAACTAGTGCACTGTAAAAGTAGCAAATAGCAGGTGGCTGAAAAATAAATGACAGGAGACATATGATAGCTCTACAACATTGCATGGCAAACAAAATTAGATTCTACTCCGTATGATTTTGTAATATATGAGCACAGGAAATGCAGGTACTCCTCCAGGACACCACCACATGTGGTCATATCTAAGATAACAGTCGACTGAAAATAAATAGGCCAGTCGATCTTTTTAATGAACCGTCCGATCTATAAGGAACGGGCAGATGGCCTTCGTCTACCTCCCGCCAGTCACTATTGACGATCTTCTTGAACCGCTAGCAACCACCGGCCCAGATCCCTGCCTCCGCCGCCCCGCCCTCCCATCGACCTCACACCACCGCCGTGCTTGGCAGCGCCCCCAGGCCATCCCTTTAATCCTGGCCGACCTCCAGATCGGGCGCCAGTAGCTCTAGGCCGCACACGCCCCTAAGATAAACACTAAGGCGCTGCTTCCCCGGCATAATAGGCGTACATGCGCCTATTACGCCGGGGAATGCTTCCGTTAATTGGGAATCAACTGGCTAGAAATTGAAATTCAGGGGGGGCAACGGATCTCTAGCTAAGGTGAAATAGTATATGAGGAGAAACCTTGTGCATCGCGAGTTACTAGGAACATCTAGTATCAAGAAGAAGCGGTCAACTAGTGTCTTCTGTGGGATGAATACCGTGCAAGCAGAGACGTAAGATTTGCACGAATAAGGGAAGAGGAGTACCTTTTTGGTTGCCGGTGTGGTCACCTCCACATGTCGCGCCGATCTTCTTCTTTTTACCGGGGAAACCGATGTTCTGGAGGGTGCAGGCTTGGACGAACCCATGGCCAAATTTTTGATTGTGTTGCCGTGGCCATATGTCGGCGGAGGGGAAGCAGATCCGAGGCGGCGAAGGACGGCATAGCAGGAACAGCTCCGGTGCGGTGGAGGGTGGCGAAGTTGGAGCGGCAGCGGTGAGGCGCAGGACGGCGTGGTTGAACTGGCTCGGGTACGAACGGCTCGGCCTCGGCTTCAACTACTAGCCGTGGAGGGTGTTGCAGTTGAGGTTGCGGTGGACGACGACGTCGGGGTATCGGCTCCGGCGTGATGGAGGAGGGCGGCGGTTGATGGGTGGGATGGGGTGGCGGACGGAGGACGCCGGGATTTCACGGCTGGTGGAGAGGTAGTTTTGGCACCCACGGAGTACGAATGGGGAATCGTACGGGTGGGGGGAACCATGTTTCGGTCTGGGACGCGCTTGTTTTTGGCTTTTTTGAACAGAAGATGGGACGCGCTTGTTTCAAATTTGGGGAAAGCACAAACTTTGCCCCCCTCTTAAATTTTGGACCTACTGCGGGTCGGGGTAGGATGGTAATCCCAGGTGTCCCAAATAGAGGGCTGGAGCGATTTCGGCTGCGCACATGTGTGCTTAGGCGGCGATTGTGTATGAATGTTTTTCGGATGCGGTTGCGTGGCGTCTAGATGAAGCTACAAACCTACCCCGGTTTAGACCTTTGGACGTCGGGCCGGTAGGTTTCACGGGTCGGAGTTATTAGAAAAGTAATTTCCTTGTACTACCAAACATTGGTCTCACGCGGTTTTGGGTGAGTAGAGGCTCTTTTGGCGCTTCGTTCGAAATTTTGAAACACAATCATTCACGTTTAGAGTACTCTTGAACTATGAGGATTGACCTAAATAGACAACGTTATATTTGACCTTGTATGTTTGAAAACCTCATTAAATTATCCGCTTCTTTTTGAAATTTTGACACTTGAAAATCCTATAACTACGATTATTTTGGAATGGAGGAGCTAAATTTGAATCTATTTTGTACACGACTACATATGCTATTATGTACAAAATCAGAGCAAAGATTGGTGCCCCCATAATTTAGGTATGGTTTACAAATGCCATGATATCAAATTCAAATAATTGAATGGACTTCATGTTGAATTCGATTTTTTTAAACCATCTTAAGTTGAATTCAAATGTATGCTAGTTCATAGGTAGCTATTTATAATGTCCATTGTGTAACTTTCGTATGTATAATGTGCTTTACACACACAACATGAACTATACTCACGTTTATATTCGATTGCTAAAGCGATGCATTGTCTGGAGTTCAAAATACTAACTATGTGGATCAATTGTGTCGAATAATAACATAGACATGCTCAAATTCGATAGAATCTAGATGTCTGATGGATCAATGACCGCTCCTTACGCGAATTGCAAATATCATGATCCCATCCTAATATTTGGATACAATTTATATCTTTAATCAATGTGTAGAGCAGTCTTTTACGTGTAGTTTCACTCTCCATCGGTGGTCTCTCACACATGCTCACACACTCTCTCCCGAGGTGTCTTTCTCGCACACATGCTCTAGATATAACCCTCCCTCCCTCTCGTAACCATTTACAACTGTTTTCACTAACCTTTATCACAAGCACTCTTCCTCTCGCAAACATACACACGCACAATCCTCATCGACCCTTTCTATATACATGGACCTGCCTACGTGTCTCATGTACGCACATTATCTTTACGCCTGTCTCTCACGCATTGTCTCACACCTCTCTTCCTAATCGACGAGTATGATTCTAGCAGAGCATTCTGTAGGATGCCCCTTAAAGTTAGGTTGGATGAATAGTAATATCAGAGATAAAGGGGTTACCTTAGTCCGAGAACCTAGGGTTACAAATCCTAGCCGGCTTTGTCAGTGGACATAGAGTCCTTCACAATTCTGCTATCTTTGTCTTGTACGACTAGTCATCCATGGGTCTTCCTAAATGCGTCACGGGCCGACCAATGTGGCGCAGGTCGGAACCGAACGAAGGGCCTCACCTCGACCCACCGGACCTCACGCGGTGACACACCCTCTGCCCCCACGTCTCATTATCTTCTCACACCCACACATACCAACACAAACACCACACACACAGAAAATTTCTCCTGGTGCCTCTATTCCCTCCCCCCTTGCATATACACACTCAAGGGAATGGAATCTCTTGTCGTGACGTCATATTCGTCTCTCTCTCTAGACCACTCTCATTTCTCGTGCTATCTCTCCCACGCCCCCCCCCGTCGGCCCCTCTATCCATGCCTCTCTCGAATACGTAATACACACACATACCTCTCTAGGCCCCGCCAAATGCATCAACTACACATTCACACATGTTACATCACGTACCCCATTGATCTAAAAAGCCCTCTCTTCACGTTTATTTCGCATACAACATTCCTTTTGAATAAAGTGTGGCCAAAAAATTATTTTAGAGTTTCTACATATATACAACATTACAAAGTTATATGGAGGAGTACGAACGCTAATTTGCATTGCATGGTGCCCACAATGATATTTATTCCGCACTGTGAATTTGTATATTTTTATACTATATACAAAGTTAGTCATAATAAAGAGAAACGAAGAGCATCTCTCTCTCCATCGCATACCCCCCTGTACGCCCCTTTCACGTATGCACACAAAACTATCTCCAGGTCCTCTAAAAGTAAGCCCCCAGAAAATTCACGCATGTTTCATCTTTCTCTCGCGATATATGCAATGACGATCATTGTATTTGAAGCGAAAGCACGATACATACATTGGACTTCAGAATCCACTCATTACGGTCACCATTTACGTTTAGTGGTTATTATACAGTCACGGGCTCACCGTACAACTCTGTATTTGCTCATGACATGACTAGTTGACCAGTTAAACGCTCCACGTGGCACCTCTAGTGTTGCATCACATTATCTCACTACCATCGTGCCCACCTGTCGACTTGTATCTACTCTACATCTACACTCTTATAAAATACATAAAATACACTCTTATAAAAAACAGAGTTGGTGATGATGGTGTGCCTGCCATCCTGCAATATAGGCCGTCCGATTTATATCTGACGGATAGGAAAGAAACTATGGCAATTTTGCAAAAAGGTACCCACACACCTCTCCACATTTGCAAATAAGGCCTTCCCTCGTTCATCCTTTTCTCTCACAAGATAAACAAGTCATACAAATGCATCTTGATGTTACGTGCAACGCACGGGCATCTTGCTAGTAAGAATGAAAACAAACGACAAAAAAATATTTGGACGGTGGTTCGAAGTCATGACCGCGGGCACAGCGGACAAGGTGGCCTTGTATTGGTATGCTGAGCCGTCTGTTTTAACACACAGGAGCTGGTGTGGTGATTATACACACACGCACGCATGCACACGAACTGCATCCACGCAACACTCACACAAACACATGCACCCACGCACGCACGCAACACTCACACGTACACACGCAGCCACGCACGCACGCAACACTCACACGCACGCAACCACACGCACACGCACGCATGCATGCACACACCAGTACACCACACGACCAACACACACTCTCACGCTCAAGTGCTCAACCTACACGTGCATGCGCACACATCAGGCCCTGACAGACACATACACAACCAGGTGATTCCCGCGCACGGGTTGGAGCCTTGTCGCGCCTGCGTAAATTTGTGTTTATCTGACCTTTTGCCTATGCGAACTGACAGGTGGGACCCACAAGGAACGTGGTCAATTTAACTAGTCAACATGGCGCCACGCAGACTATTTGGCCGGTCAACAGAGTGCAATCCGATGCTGAACTGTGAGCAAGTGACCGTATAATCACCGCAAAACGTATATAGTGACCGTAATCAGCTTATTCTGAAGTTCGGTGACCGTATTACGCTTTTCTCTCTGTAGGCCCTCCAAAACTACATCTCTACACGTTCTCGCATGTTACATCTAACAACTATGCAATACAGCACTACTACTACACTCTAACACAATAAATCATATGTGTTTTTAGTTTTACTAGATATCATATTGTTACTTATAATTATTCAGTTTGCATACATTAAAATTGCCTTTGAAATGTATGGCCAGTATCATCTACCGCGCGGGAAAAATCCCGCCCTTTCCTGTTTAATCGGGTTTGTATCGATGGATCGTGCGAAACAGCAAAACTATAGTACTATACAGTACTACAAGTGACAGTTCACTGGGCCGTCGTGTCGTCTACTCCTCCGTCGTAAGAGTGGAGCGCTCGCTTTCATAAATCTTCTAGTCCCTTTCGCCGACATGTGGGACATCAAGCTACCGGGTCCACGTGCCATACCGGAATACAGTGCAGAGCAGCCGGGGTGAAGCACCCCAGTCATGGCGCCGGCGTAGTAATGAGCAATGAGGCGTCAAATCACAAGCTGCACCTTTCCCGCAGTTAAGTTGGAGGGACGAAGCAACCATCATTTCACTCGTTGCTGAATCCGCTTCTGCCTCATCTTCTTCAACTTAACCACGTGTTGCTTCTGCCGTTGTTCTGCCTCATGTGGGACGCGGATCGGCTTGGTAAAGCACTGACACGTGGGACCGCATGTTAGCAAACCGCCAGGACAACGTCCTCCGAAAATAAGAAGCCTAATCCTAGACTTACAAAGGGCTACGTAGCTGCTACGTATACTTTCCATCTAATCTATATATGCCCCCCTGATTTTCAGGTGGGGTGGGCCTAATCCTCTCCTTTAATCCAATCAAATAGTCCCACATCACATCAGTTCGTAACTTTACGTAAACCATTACGTGGATGTAGCATTGCTCAAATAAGAAACCTCCCCCGCCATCCGCGCGGCAAAATCACCTCCTTTTTACTAATCTTGATTCTATAATTTTTTAGATCAATATAATTGAGATTTGTATAGATAGCACACAGGAGCAAAACCAAGTGGTACGGTTAAGGGCATCCACAATGTGTAGCCAAATGTGAAAATAGCTTTTGGCATCGTGGGAACCATTGTGGACGGTGTTGCCAAAGCCAAAAAGATGGAACCGAAGCTCCCTGATTGATTGATTGAAGGAATAGAAAAATGCAACGTCTCTCCTCTTTCTCCCATGCTTGGACGCATGTAGTACAGTATAGAGCACAGAGTCTACTCCCCTGTCCCTTCTATCACAAATCACAAAGCAGTGAGGCGTCAAATCACAAAAGCACGGACGAAGCAACCATCATTTCACTCTTCGCTGACTCCGCTTCTCCATCGTCTTCTTCGAGAAACCATCTCACCGCACTAGTACTCCTAGTAGTACTAGTAAAGGACTTCCTGGATGCAAATAAGGCGGTTGTCTCGGCTTGCAGGCGGCACTTGCGAACGACTTACCGTGGTCTCCCTCAATGGTGTTCTCCGTCGAACGCACTTCGCCAAACCACCAAAAAAAGATATCGTCGACGTCACCGCAATGGGGAAGGAAGTCAAATATAGTTACTACCTCCATTTTTTTGTACACAAGGCCAGTATATCAAAATTACAATTTGCAAAGGGCCACTAACACTAATCGAGGCAAAATTGATGGGGTTAGCAACCAAGGACATTAATATCCCCTGCATGCATGGGGAAGTGAGAAGGTTGGTTTGCATGGCGCTGCATTAATCAAGCGATGAGGAGTGAGATGGTTAGCTCTTTGGTCTTTGGAGAAAAAATACGCATTAATTGACACGTGAAACGAGGATTTGTATCGATTAAATCCCGCGAAGGAAAACCCCGCCTTTCTTTTTTAACACTAGTACTCCTAGTACGTACGTACTTATCCTGTTTGGGTCTAGGCCTTGCATTGCCAAACTTCGCCACACATTTTTGCCAAGCTTGCCTAAAGTTTTCAAAATGAGAAGGAGGTACACTTGCGCACGGCTGTCGCGGTCGCACCGCACCCTCACACGGTCGCTCCTGCACGCCGCGGTCGCACCGCACCCTCACACAGTCGCTCCTGCACGCCGCAAACCCAACCAAGGGAACGCACCCTCACTGACACGTGCTGTCGCATGTGAACAAACCAAACTCAGCCATCCTATCGCTGACACATAATTTTCGTTCATAGAGTATGTTTATCCAACCGCATGTTGGGGAGTATCCGTACGGCCCGTGCGGTGGTCTGTTGGGGAAGAAGAAGAGGTGAGGAAGAAGGAAAGAAGGGTTAGGAGACGTAGGATATTCATCCAACCGCCTGAAATGGTAGACTGACCCAAGTCAGGCGACTTGCATAACAAATATATGTTTTTACACAGCAAAAGATCCATAAAAACAACAACATAAAGAAAAACTATCACTGCTCGCGGAAAGAGACGGCCTCGTCGTCTTTGGCTGCCGGCGCGAACCAGCCGTCGCTGCCGACGTGTGTCTCCGCACCGTGGTTGTCCTCGGCCTCCAGCTACTCGTTCAAGCGGAGCGTGCGGGCGCTCTGCACGGACGAGAGCACAGCCCGGTTCAAGTCGAGGACGTCCGGTTCCGCCTGCAGGAGGGCCTCGATGGCAGCGGCATCCGCGCGCTCCGCGTCGAGTCGAGCCTCCGCCGCCCGGTTCAAGTCCAGGACGTCCGGTTCCGCCTGCAGGAGGGCGTCGATGAGAGCGGCATCCGCGCGCTCTGCGTCGAGTCGAGCCTCTGCCGCCCGGTTCAAGTCCAGGACGTCCGGTTCCGCCTGCAGGAGGGCCTCGATGGCAGCGGCATCCGCGCGCTCCGCCTCAAGTTGAGCCTCCGCCGCCCGGTTCACATCCACGACATCCGGTTCCGCCTGCAGGAGAGCCTCGATGGCAGCGGCATGCGCGCGCTCCGCGTCGAGTTGAGCCTCTGCCTCCCGGTCCTCCTTTAGTATCGCCATGTTGAACCGCTGGTCCGCCTGCACCATGGGGGACTCGGACGCCGGCACGAAGTCGACGTCCATCGTCTCATACCCATCGGGGGCCTTCTGCGCCGCGACCTCCGCCATGAACATTGGATCGGCTTCCTCCTCCTCGTAGCTTGGCTCCAGAGAACTCGGGGATTGGCCCGCCGCAAAGCGAGCTTGGGAACGGAGGTCTGTGGCGCCGACCGCCGCCGCGATTTCTGCGCGGCGCTCCGGCGTCAGCATCTTGTAGTAAGTGATCTTGCGGCGCACCATGGCTTTCCGGCGAACTAGGGGACGCTTGATGCGGGCTAGGGGATCGAAAGGTGGGGGAATGGGCTGGAGATTTGGTGTGGTTTTAGGGCAGTGGCTGGCGTAGGCCGAGCAGCGAAGGTTCTGGTGTGAATAGTGGTTCCGGTGACGACCGGTCAATCGGTTTTGACTGTACATCGCTCTTGTCGCGTTCGCGTTGCAGCCCGGCACGCTGGACCCTCCACGTCGCTCACCGAATGGAACGCGCTTCGTCTTGCGTTTTCGCTCGCTTGTGGGACCGCAGTTGAGAGCAAACCGACGTCCCTCCCCCTCCCCCGCCCGCGTCATTTATTATACCACCACTCCCTCCGTTTTATGCGGAGTAAATAAAAACAGAGGGAGTATACTACGGATGAGGATCCCCTGACGTGGCCGAACCCATTGAGTAACTGACATGCGGGGCCTAGCAAGCATGGGGTCCGCCAGTAAGTGACCGAAAGGGAGGGTAAGGCAGGGATACCTACGTCAGAGGATCCACTTCCACTATACTACTTTGACCAAATGTTAGAGTAATAATATATGACATGCAACTTACACAAATGTTAGAGTAATAATATATGACATGCAACTTACACAAAGCATACAGGGTCTAATGCGTTTTTCGAGGCTAACTTTGACCAAATGTTAGAGTAATAATATATGACATGCAACTTACACAAAGCATACGGTCAAATTCGTATGTGAAAGGAGTTTCCAATGATATAATTTTCACATTATACATCTCATGTACTATTAATCTTGTCAATAGTCAAATTGGAAACCATCTCGAGTACAAATCTAGGAGTACGTACGAATCTAACAATATTGATTGGGCGTTGTTGAATGTTGATACCTTTTTGATCAAAGTAGAGATACTTTGACTACACATAAAACTTATATGTAAACTAGAAAGGATAGGGGGAGTATATTGTACGTTCAAAAACGAAACGAACATTGAATACCCTTTATATATGATTTGCGGATGCTATGATCACCGGTTCAAAATTTTGAATCCGCCTTAGGTATCACGTGCCCCCACTCGTTCCCTCTCGATTTCATCTCGGGGTCCGGAGATCTATTGAAAGAGGACTAGGGTGGGTACATGCGAATGATACTCGGCGGAATGTTCAAATGAGGCATGCGGGAGGATGGACTCGACTGGAGGGCGACATGATCGATGGAGAAGAGGGTTGGAGAGGAATGAGAAATAAGCAAACGCCACATGATTATACTTGAACGGCTCAAATAAACAATAAGTTGTCTCGCTTGGCCTACATAGTGAAAGGCCTAATGCGCAACGCGGAGCACTGACGCTCGAATATGGCCGGGAAAACAGGGAAACCGACATGTGGGGCACACCCGTCGGGACGACGTAGCGCAGACTAGTCCAATGGAGGAGCTGGCCCACGACCTCCTCGCCACCGACAACCGTTCATGTGGGTCGTTGGGGCCAACAACGGGGCGCAGCTCCAGCACCGCCTCTGGACACGGCGACCGCGGTGAGCGACACGCTCATATCGTCGCTAGACACGGTCGGTTTCAGTGTGCCGAGGGTGGCGTTAGTGCTGTGGCACGACCAACGGTATGTTTGGTTTGTGCCCAAGGTTGCCCCATCAAAGCATTGGGTAGCCAAAATTTTGGTTGAGGTATTGGTTGCCCATGATTTGGCCGACATTGGCAAGAAAAATGAACTAGAGTTGGCTAGAGTTCATTGGCATGCCAAAGAAATGGCAACCATCCAAACAAAGACCAATCTTTGGGTCATGACCAAAATTTTGGTTGAGGTATTGGTTGCCCATGATTTGGCCGACATTGGCAAGAAAAATGAACTAGAGTTGGCTAGAGTTCATTGGCATGCCAAAAAAATGGCAACCATCCAAACAAAGACCAATCTTTGGGTCATGACCAAAATTTTGGTAAGGTGCACTTTGGCCACAATCCAAACACACCCCAACACCCGGCTCGTCGAGGATGCACGGGGCGCCGCGACGCGTCCGCGGAGTGGTGTAGCGCGGCCAACTGCATCCTCTGGACCTGAGACCATGCCGGGTCGTCTTGCTTTTTCAATGACATGCGGGGATCGCATGTGAGCAAAGGGCATCTCCAACGTTGCCACGACCGCAGCTGACTACCCTGGCACACCAAAACCCTCGTCCCTCGCGCCGTCGCGCGGTGCGTTCCCAGCCGGCGCCAGCTGCCCGCATTCATGCCGTCCGTTCGTATGTCGTCGTTAAGAGGCTCGGTGCCCGAGGAACCAACTCCGGCGACTTAGAGCAAGTATAGTAGAGCTGAGTCAGCGGGCTATAAGGAATAAACTAGTATATTTATGCTTAGTTGGAGCAAAGAGAAGAGGAGAGAGAAGGTAAGCGGGCTCTTCGTGAAGAGCCAGCTCTAGCACGTGCTCCTAGGCACTTTGTGAGAATGAAAGGTGGGCCACATAATAAAAAAGTAGTACACTCTTTTGATCTACTATTATACATGTTGGCTATAAGATGGGTTGTAGATGACATGGCACTGGCTTATAGCCAGCAGCTGGCTATACTATTAACCATGCTCTTAATGACGCACCCGGACGCTTGGCCTCACCGGAATGCGCTACTTAAAGCGGCAACGCCCAGCTAACCTCCACACCATAGCGCATCGTCCTCCTACCTGGCACCACATCCGCCATGACCGCAAGTGCGAACGCTCTGCGGGAGAGCTTGTCTTCGGGGATGAAGCTCGAGGTCGCCGCCCTCGCTCAAGTCGCCTCTCGCGACGCAATAGCGGCGTAGCCGGACGCGGACGCGACCGCACAAGCGGTGGCCACGCTGGCGGCCGACGACGGGAGCACCGTCAGCCACGCGTCCTACTTGCCGCCGTCCAACGTCCGGCACCGCCGAGGTCGGGGACTCCTCCGAGGATGAGTAGGGCATGGGAGGCGGCAGGGCATGGTGTGCCAACTGGCCGGTCCGTATCCCGTGTTCTACTCTTCCTCGCCGGAGACCGCACCTTCACTTCACGGGTCTTGAACCCCGCCCCCGTACATAGAGATCGCAGATGGAGGACGTCGGTCGCCGCCGTAGAATAGGTTTAGGGTCGGGTTTCTTTTATTTTTCTGTCCTATAAAAGTTCGAAATGTAATGAAAATCTGCCGTGTTTGCATTAATCTCGGCCGGTGTATATGAACTTTCACAATAATATACATGGTGGTGGGCCCCTCCCTCCCCCCAATCTACAATCAACAGCTCACACGTTTCACATTACGTTAATTACGTAACTGGGATTACGTAGGTGTAGCATTACTCGTCCTAAAAAACCCAACTAAGCCAACCTCCCAGCATATCGCGCGGGAAAAGACCCGGCCGCGCCGTTTTAGTCGGGATTACCGGATTACTAGTAGTAGTAATATCGATGGATCGCGCGAAGCAACAAAAAAAAATTTAGGGGGCGAAGCACCTAGTTTAAAAGGAAAAAAGGCGGTACACTCACAGCACTCCTGTCGCGGTCGCATTGCACCCCACACACGTTCGGTCCTGCACACGGCTCACGCAAACGGAACGCGCTTCGGCTTGCCTCTTCACTGACACGTGGGACTGCACTTGGAGAAACCGACCATGCGCCAAACTCCCCCCGCCCACCGCGCGAAAATCCTCCCCCCCCCACACCCAAAAATTCCCCCCAAATCCGATTCAACCGCCCTTCGGCCAACTAGCCAATAATATTCCCCAAACCCCCTCCCCCCTGTCCCCCTCCACTCCATTCGCTCCGCCAAAGCCGCCCTCCCCGCCGCGCCGATACGTCGGCGCCGCGGTTCGGCGATCCTCTCGCTCCCACAGTACGCTCTCGTAGACTGCCGTCCTCTAGCCGCGCCGCCACCTCTGGCTACGTTCTTGTGGAGGCGCACGGCGGTCAGCGCCGCCACCGCTGGCGACGTTCGTGTGGAGACGCACGGCGGTCAGCTTCTCCCACGGTACGCGCATTCTAGACTGAGGCCCCGTTCATGTCGGTGTAGCGCTGAATGTTAGCTGATAGACGCTGTTAATCTCACTGTTTGCCGAAGTAGTTTACTGTCAATATGCTCTGCTTAAGAAGCTTCCTTGCCCTGTTCTGCACTCAATCTGCTTAGCTGAGATGGCATGCCAAGGCCGATTAGTTGCTAAAATATCCTGCCATATATTTATTGTGACGTAGATTGCCATGGTCTAGTAGCCAATCTGTTAGGTGAAATAGCTCTACACCGTTTTATACTCGATCTTTGTTGCTGCGATGGCCTTCGATAGTTCGATGGCTGTGTGCTCGGCCTCATTGACTGCTGAAACAGCCTGCCATAATTTGGCACTCAAATCTGTTTGCTGAATTAGCTTTACATATATTTCGTTACTTAGATCTGCTCGTCCAAATATCTTGCCATAGCTTTAGACATCGACCTAGGTATTTTTTTCTGGACTTCATAAAAAAGCATATATGTTTTTCCTGTAATATCTAGTAGAAGAACTAATTTGTATGTCTAACAGATGGACAGGACTTGGATAACTTCTGCTCGAAGATTCTCCGCTGCATATGTCGAGGGGGTTGAAAACTTCATGAACTTTATCAGAGCTGAGTACGGTGGTCCGAAATCAGATGTGCTCTGCCCGTGTAGCAGTTGTATGAATTCAGTTACAAGACCCCAGTCAACTGTGCAAAATCATCTACACTTGTATGGGATGTCGGTCACATATACTAGGTGGGTTCATCATGGTGAAGCTGTGAACGTCAATGTTATTGACTACGTGGAAGCAGCAGATCACCATCTTGATCTGCCTGATGCTCAGGTGGAAGAGGAGGAGGAGGTGGTGGTGGCGGAGCCAGTGAGTTTGACCAACATTGAAACAATGCTACGAAATGCTCGTGCATTCCGTGAACTTTCACCTGCAGAAGAAAAACGGTGGGCCCGCATGTTGGAACAATGCAACGTTGCTGTCACCCCAGGAAATAAGCTGTCAGTATTCTCAGCTATGGTCACCTTTCTTCAGGTGAAGACATCTGAGCGGATGACCAACAAATCATTCGATGCGATGTTGGCTGCTTTCCGCGAATCTTTCCCAGATGCGTCTGAGCTGCCACACACCTACAGTAAAATGAAGAATTTCCTTCGTGCAGTTGGAATTGGATATGATATGATCCATGTTTGTAAGAATAATTGTGTTCTGTTCCGGAAGGATTATGCCAACTTAAGTGAATGCCCGAAATGCAAATCATCAAGATGGAAAGATGGCGATGCTGTGAAGAGGATTCCTCATAATGTTCTGAGACATTTTCCAATTATACCAAGATTGCAGAGGTTGTTTCATGATGCTGAAACAAGAGAGGATGTACTGTGGCATTCTAGGAACCAGGAGTACAGAGATCAGAATGTAATGAGCCATCCATCTCATGGTAGTGAGTGGAAAAGCTTCAATGATAAACACAAAGAGTTTGCTGCTGACCCGAGACACATTAGACTTGGCTTAGCTTCAGATGGATTTAACCCATTTGGCCACCAGAGCGCCACATATAGCATGTGGCCAGTGCTTGTTATCCCTTACAACATGCCTCCAAATGTCTGCACCAAAGAATCAAACTACATGATGGCCTTGCTCATCCCAGGTCCAAAAAGTCCTGGAAAGGATTTTGATTTGTTCATGGAGCCTCTTGTGGAGGAACTTCAACAGCTATGGAAGGGTGTTCTCACTCGAGACCTATATAGCAGCCCACCAGCTGATTTCTTTCTGCGTGCTGTTATAATTTGGTGCATCCATGATTATCCGGCTTTGGGCACTATGTCAGGGCGAACGACACATGGTTACAATGCATGTGTTCGCTGTGACAGGAATCCGCTGTCATACGCAATACTTAGCAAGATCTGTTACATTGGACACCGCCGTTTCCTTGCCAAGGACAAGCCGCATCCTAGAAAATACCGAAGACATGTGTTCAATGCAAAGCATGAAAACCGTGATGCGCCAAAGAGGCTCACCGCCGATGAGTTGCAAGTGGAATTAGAGAAGGTCAGGCATATTACACCAGGAAACCATCCTGGTAATGGTAGCGGGAAAAGGAAGCGTGGCAGGGTAGAAGAGAGATTATTGTTTACCCGCAGGTCCACTTTGTGGGACTTGGAGTATTGGAAAGATTTGGATCTGCGGCATAATCTTGATGTGATGCACATCGAGAAAAATATATGTGACAGCATTATCGGCACACTTCTTAATATTGAAGGCAAGACGAAAGATACCTTAAAATCTAGGATTGATTTGACACACCTGGGTATCAGAAAGGATTTGCAGGTGCAAGATGAAGGTAAACCACGGGATATGGCACCAGCTGTGTACGTCTTGGACAAGGTAAAAAGAAAAGAATTCTGCGAGGTCCTGTCACGTGTGAGATTCCCACATGGATTTGCTTCCAACCCTGAAAGGAGAGTCAGTGCAGATGGAAACAAGGTACAAGGGTTGAAAACTCATGACTGCCACGTCCTACTTCAAAGGGTTTTACCTGTTATCCTTAGAGGATTGGGCCGCCCTGACTTATACAGAGCAGTTGCAGAGTTGGGACAATTCTTCAGGGAACTCTGCAGTAGGAATATCAGGATAGATGCTTTGGAGCGTCTTAGAGACAAGATACCAACTATCCTATGCGACCTTGAGAAGATATATCCTCCAGCCTTCTTTGATGTGATGGTGCATTTGGCTGTTCATCTACCTGATGAGGCACTACTTAGAGGTCCAGTACAGTATGGCTGGATGTACCCTATTGAAAGGCGGCTAGGCACTTTCAAGGGCTATGTTAGGAACAGAGCTAGACCCGAGGGTTCCATTGCAGAGGCCTACATTGCTACAGAAGCGTTGACATTCTGCTCAAAATACATTGAAACAGCTGATCAGCTTAGCAAAGAGGTGGGTGAAGACAATCCCGGGCTCAATGTTTTCGATTATTCTGTTCGAGTTACAGGGAAGAGTCGACAAGAGGACAAACCTAAAGATTTGGACAAAATGGTTTGGTATGTGTTGAATAACTGTCCTGAGATACTACCTTATATCAAGTAAGTGCAGTACTGCAGCTTATACATCGTAATCTACTAAACTTGCAGCACATTCTTATATATTTAGATGTTTGACGCGATCACTATGTTGTGCAGCATCTACAAAGAGGAGTTACTGCCGCAAAATCCAAGAAACATTGACAAACTGGTTATGGCAGGATTTGCGAAATGGTTCAAGAACCATGTAAGCTTTTGAAGTGCACTGTCAGTTTTTTTAATATATTGAGTACATAAGATGATCAGCTTGTCTATTTTCTAACCATAGGTTAAGAAGATGCGGGAGGATGGGCAGGCAGTTGATGATGCCCTTTACTCACTAGCAATGGGTCCTGATACTCGGGTAAGACATTATGAATCTTGCGTTGTTGGAGATGTGCGCTACAACACCCTTGCACGAGACGAAGGCAGGAAGACACAAAACAGTGCCATCATGAGCACGGATACGTATGACAAAGAGACAACTGAAATGTATGCTAACATAACAGACATTGTTCAGTTGCAGTATATCTCCAGTTTCGAGGATCATCGGTGTGTGGTTCTGTTGTGCTGTCGTTGGTATAACCTGTTTTCCAGGATCGCAAAACCCAGAGCTGATGATTATTTCAAATCCATCAATGTCAAGGCGGCGTACCAGACCAACGAGCCTTTTATTTTGGCAAATCAAGCAACACAGATATTTTTCTTGGAAGACACATTTGCACGTAGCGATGACTGGAGAGTATTGCAAAGGTTTGAGCAGAGGAATTCGTTTAATGAAGTTGCACAACAAGATGATGCTTACACTGCTCCTGATGTACAAGATAACACAGATGTTCCTAATATCTTTGAGAACCATCACGTCAATGACGCCGGCGAAAAGATTGCCTGTCGTGCTGTGGACATACAAGAGTTGATCAAGAAGAAGCCAACGTTCGAGGACGTTGAGGACGAAGAAGAAGATGACACCGTGGGGAATTACGATTCAGACTGATACACATGGCGAAGATGTTGACGCTGCTGCTGCGGATGATGATTACATTGCTTTTGTCGTATTTGCCTGTCAGAAGACGTTTTTTATCTACTATGTGAAATTGTGTTTGCTATGACAACTGAAACCTGATGAACATGTTGTTTAGTATTTTGCTGTGAGAACATCACTTGTTATGTATGCTGATTTGTGTTTGGTGATTGTATGACAACTAAAACATGATGACATTGTTGTTTAGTTGTACTCATATTTGGCTGTGAAACTTGAATTTGATGACATAGTTTGCTGTTGGACTGCAATTTGCTCGACGTCTTCGAATGAGAACAAAGCTGACCCGACAGGGCCTCTGCTATTTATTTATTTATATGAGCAAAAGGGGATACCCCCTGATTTCCGTTAATAGAAATCATTAGATGTTCACAACACTACGCCCAGCCTGCTACACAGGTTTCATTCATTACTAGTTTCAGCAAAGTGCTCATGTCGTAGCCACTGAATACATCACGAGTGCTACATACACTGCAAATAAAGAGACAATCATCCTACAGAGCACATCGATTTTGCCCATTATCTTCACAAGCTCTTTCATCTCCTCATTGCTGTCAAGGCCGTTCAGCAGCTGTTGCTTGGCCATGATCAGAGGAACTGCATCTTTAACCTTCTGCTCTGCATCTTCCTCTTCTGCCGTTCCTTCAGTTACTTGTCCAACACCCCAACCTGCTGGTATTGGGATTCCTCGGCTAACCAAATAATCAGCGTAGTTGCATTCCCCCACATCAGCAACTTCCCAGAAATACAAATCACACGAATCTTCCCTTTTCTGCACGAATCAAATTGGAAGATCATCAACCAAACTATTAAAAAAATCAGCAACTGAAAGCAGCAGAACAACACTTAAACATATTATTACCCCATGATTCGGGCATTTGTAGAAGACTCGGCCAGGGTTGCGGATTGTGGTTGAGACGCGACGGATGACTCTGCGTGATTTGCAGCAGTGGCACCACACCAACGGCAGCGGGTTGCGATGAGCAATCGGCTGCGGTGCGCGTGCCGGCGGGGGTGTGATGAGACCCACAGGCGATGGTACGGGTGGCGACTTGGCGCATATCTGGTTGTTGCCTGCTGAAGAGCAGGTGGACGAGCAGCCAGCGGACATGGTTGCTGCGGCCAGAGCTTCTGATGCTAGGCAGAGTAAGTAGAGAAGAGGAGAAGCGAACGTTGGATATGTCAGTTTCATTACTTGCAGAGTAGCATAGCACCATATATAGTCATAGTCTAGGTTTGGATTCGAACCAGCTACAGGAGGGACCTCCTTGTTTTGCGAAAAAAATTATTTCTCCACCTGACAGCTGGGACCCACCGGCTGTATCTTCGCACGGAAGGAAGTGCCTCCTTGTTTTGCGAAAAAAATTATTCATCCCGTTGACAGCTGGGACCCGTCAGATTTGGTGACTGACTTGTGGGCCTACTAAGCGGACGTGTACGCACGGCTTTGTCAACTTAATCAACAAATGATTCTAGCAGCTGGACCGTTGGATGTTAATCCAACAGCCGTGCTCCTTCTTCAACCTCTGTTCTTGCTCCTGTCTCCCGTGGGCGGCACCGCGGCTGTGCTGCCGCGCACCCGAACCAGTGAAGTTTCCCACTCCTCTCCATCTGCGACTCCACTGCCCCGTCTTCCCCATCTCCGGGTCGTTCCAGTCTGGGTGCGCTCGGCACGGTGTGGTCAACGTGGTCAACAACCGAGAGTCATCGGAAGATGACTGTACGTGAGAGGCTGACAGTGGGGACGCACCACGCCCATGGACGCATGCATGCAACGGAACGCGGCGAGGTCAACGTGGTCAAGGAACGACTTCCATCGGAAGTATACTGTACGTGGAGAGTCTCAGCTGGGTCCACGGCCGCAGCAAGTAAGTGCCTCCTTATTACGCGGAAAATAATGATTCCTCCAACTGACAGCAGGGACCCACTGGACGGGCCACCGTATTTTGCGAAAAAAACGTTTGCCCCCTGACTGCTGGGACCCACCTGACGGGCCACCGTATTTCGCGAAAAAACGTTCCCCCCGCTGTCAGCTCGGACCCACCGGAAGTGCCTCCTTATTACGCACAAAAAAATGAATACTCCCCCGGCTAGCTGGGACCCACCTTGGTGGGAGGCTGACTTGTGGGCCTACTAAGTTGACGGGGACGAAGGGCTTTGTCAACTTAGTCAATATGAACGATTCTAGCTCCAGTGACCGTACGATGTCCATCCAACGGCCGTAGTGCTTCTTCAACCTCTGGTCTTCTTGCTCCAGCCGCCCAAAGCAGCGCCGGTCGTGCCGCATGCTCCTGCCTCCCGTGGCCGGCTGTGCTGCCGCGGAGGCCTCACCGCCCCCTACTATTCCCACCGCTGGCCAGGCCCTGCGGCGACGGCAGCCTCACACCGCAGCCGAACCAGTGAACCCTCGTACTCCTCTCCGCGCGGGCTTCCACTGCCGCGTCTTCCCCGGCTCCGCGTCGTCCCCTTCCTAGGCCTCGCCGTCGTCCACCGCCGTGGTGCTCTCCGCGGCGTGGTCAACGTGGTCAAGGAACGACTTCCATCGGAAGAGTACTATACGTGGAGAGGCTGACAGCTGGGTCCATGGCCACAGCCCAGTTTTTTTGTGATTTGCCAAGTAAGTCGCTTTGTCAGGCCTGTTGGGCTGCAAATCTTTCAAGACGAGGAGAGCTTTCATTCGGCTGGCCGAGAAAATGGCCCATCAGTAATGAGAAATGGGTTGTACATTTTTAAAACACATCAAACCGGCAATTAGTTTCAAATATCTTTTTTTCATTTCGAGATTTTAAATTACATTAATTTTTATGCATGGAGAATTTGTTGGATTTTATATTGATATACATTTATTTTTAAAATCAGTTTGAATGTGAGTCGAAATTTCGGGATTAAAAACAGTTCGGACCGCACCGAAATATGCAAAATTTCGTATAATTTTTTAACCGTGGCCACAATATGGGCTGTAATGCTAACAAAAAGAATATGGGCTCCAAAAAAACCTTAATAATTAGCAAATGGGCTGTAAATTATTAGAAATAATGGCAGATGGGTTGTATGCTGTTTTCCACAGATTTGAGGCTTTCCTAAAAAAAGGTTGACGCACAAGCAGTGACTGTTGGATGGCCATCCAACGGCCGTCGTGCTTCTTCAATCTCTGCTCTTCCTGCTCCAGCCGCTCAAACAAGCGCCGGCGGGACTGCCTGCTCCCTCCTCCCCGCGGCCGGCTCTGCTGCCGCGCAGGCCTCACCGCCCCACCGTACTCCCATCGCTGGCCTAGCCATCCCTCTACTCACCCACACCTGCTGTTATTCTCCGGCGACGGCAGACGAACCAGTAAACCCTCGTACAGTCGTACTCCCCTCCGCGTGGGAAACAACTGCCGAGTCTTCCCTGCCTCCGTGTCGTTCCCTTCCTAGGCCTCGCCGTCGTCCACCACCCTGGTGCTCTCGGCGCGGCCTGGTCAACGTGGTCAACGACCGACATGCATCTGAAGTGGACTGTACGTGGAGAGGCCGACAGCTGGGTCCACGGCCGCACGCAAGGAAATGCCTCCTTATTATGCGCAAAATAATGATTCCTCCACCTGACATCAGGGACCCATGGAAAGGGCCTCTGTATTTCAAAAAAAACATTACCGCCGCTGACAGCTCGGACCCACCAGCTATATCTTCGCACTCAAGGAAGTGCCTCCTTATTACGCACAAAAAAAATGAATACTCCCCCTGTTAGCTGGGACCCAGTATAGTGGCAGGCTGACTTGTGGGCCTACTAAGTTGAGGGGACGGAGGGCTTTGTCAACTTAGTCAATATGCACGATTCTAGCTCCAGTGACCGTACGATGTCCATCCAACGGCCGTAGTGCTTCTTCAACCTCTGGTCTTCTTGCTCCAGCCGCCCAAAGCAGTGCCGGTCGTGCCGCATGCTCCTGCCTCCCGTGGCCGGCTGTGTTGCCGCGGAGGCCTCACCGCTCCCTACTATTCCCACCACTACCCAGGCCCTGCGGCGACGGCAGCCTCACACCGCAGCTGAACCAGTGAACCCTCGTACTCCTCTCCGCGCGGGCTTCTGCTGCCGCGTCTTCCCCGGCTCCCCGTCATCCCCTTCCTAGGCCTCGCCGTCGTCCACTGCCCTGGTGCTCTCGGCGCGGCGTGGTCAACGTGGTCAAGGAACGACTTCCATCGGACGTGGACTGTACGTGGAGAGGCTGACAGTTGGGACCCACCGGACGGGCCATTGTATTTCGTGAAAAAAAAATGTTTCCCCCTGACTGCTGGGACCCACCAGCTACATCTTCGCACGCAAGGAAGTGCATCCGGGCAAAAAAAACGATTCGCCCCCCTGACTGCTGGGACCCACCAGCTACATCTTCGCAGGCAAGGAAGTGCCTGACAGTCGGGACCCACCTGGTCGAAGCGTACGTAGCGTTGTCATTCTGGTCGCGAACGTGTACGTACATATATACTGGTGGATGTAGAGGCGCGCACGTGTCGCAGTAGAGGCGCGTACGTGTCGTAGTAGAGGCACGCACGTAGCATGTACACGTACGTACAGCGGCCAGGGTGCAAGAAAGAAAATACGGCCATGTATGTGTACATACGGGCGGGGTCTCGAACGCCTACTCGCGCATACGTACGGCCAGGGCTCGTGTACATGGCTGGGTCGGAACGGAGAAACAGCGTCGTCGTCGTGTTCATGGGGAGGCAACGGAATGCGTCGTGTTCATGGGGAGGCAACGAAATGCGTCGTGTTCATGGGGAGGGGTGTGGCGTACCGCAAAACGGAGGAAACGGACCTCCTACGGTCGAAACAGGGGTCCTGTTGATCGGGAGGAGTGTGGCGTACCGCAAAACGGACGAAATGGACCTCCTACGGTCGAAACGGGGGTCCTGTTGATCGGGAGGGGTGTGGCGTACGGCAAAACGGAGGAAACGGACCTCCTACGGTCGAAACGGGGGTCCTGTTGATCGGGAGGGGTGTGGCGTACCGCAAAACGGAGGAACGGACCTCCTACGGTCGAAACGGGGGTCCTGTTGATCGGGAGGGGTGTGGCGTACCGCAAAACGGAGCAAACGGACCTCCTACGGTCGAAACGGGGGTCCTGTTCATCGGGAGGGGTGTGGCGTACCGCAAAATGGGACTCCACGGGATACTGTTCATCTCCACCGTCGACCTCCTCCAGCCTCCACCGCGCGCTACTCCACCGGCTACTGTTCAACCACCCCTCCACGGGCACCCCTCCACCGTCTACTGTTCATCCAGCCCTCCACACCACGGGGTCCTGTTCAACCACCCCTCCACGGGCACCCCTCCACCGTCTACTATTCATCCAGCCCTCCACACCACGGGGTCCTGTTCAACCACCCCTCCACGGGCACCCCTCCACCGTCTACTGTTCATCCAGCCCTCCACCAAACCACGGGGTCTTGTTCATCCAGAGGCAACGCCACCGCTCATTGTTCATCCAAACCCCCCGCAACGCTCACTGTTCATCCCAGAGGCAGCATCGATCGGCTTCAGTTAGCAGCAGTAGCAAAGGAATCGCTCGATCGGGTTCAGTTAACAGCCATCGATCGATCGCTCGGGTTCAGTAACGCGTAGCCTGCAGTGCAATCGCTCGGGTTCAGTTAGGGCCCAACGCCTCGCTCGGGTTCAGTTAGAGCCAACGCCTCGCACACACGCGCGTACATGTACGAGAGAAACGCGCATCGCTCGGCCCCCGACCTCCCACCGTAACCGGGAACTCCCCGAAATTTTCCTCCCCCTCGCTTCTACCACGGTTTTTTCTGTCATGGACGGCCCAAAGAATGTCATGCAGCTGTGTCTCCGGCCCGCCCAGGACGAAAAGCCCATTTTCTGTCATGATTTTTTGTCATAGAAGTAGGAGCCCACCACATCTATGATGATACCGGGTTTTGTCACAATTATCGTCATAGAAGTGTCATATGTATGACAGAAAAAAAATTCGTTCGGCCCAAAATGTCATGGATGTGTCTTTTTTTTGTAGTGTGTGCAACGTAGCATAGAACTGAAGAATTAGCTCTTCATTCCAATCGCAGATGTCGGTGCAGAAATTGAGCAACCCAGCATCATGAAGAACACTGAGGACTGGGGTGAAGCAAGTCAGCGATTCCATATCCACATGAGGAATGTGCTCATGGTCAAAGATCTTGTCTTTATCAAATAGCAGTGAAGAGTAAAAGTTCATCTGACTTGCGGTCTAGAAACGCTTGCGGCAAAGACGAGCAGAGTCAAATGGGTTATAGTCAGTGAAGAATACATGCTCATGAAAGAAGTCATCAGCCTTGAACTTCTGCTTCTTTGAGAAGGGATTCTTTGGCTTGGGCTGAGGTGTGTCAGTCAATGTCTGCACATCCTCTTGAATCATAGTCTCAGGGGCCACAGGCTGAGTAATTTCAGTTTCCACTTCAGGAGCAGCCTTGGGTCTCCATTTCTTCAGCAGCATTAACATCAGCACTAGTGGCTGGAATTTCTTCAGGGATGGTAACAAGAGACGCTTGAGGTTCATCAGAGCCCGTATGAATTTCTTCAGTCTAGACTGGGGACTGAGGAATCTGTTGCAGAGGGGTGAACATTGGAGAGTTGGGGTGATGACTTTCCCAATAGTCATCATTTAGAACTGGAGTGGTGCTCCCAATGTCCATGTCTTCTTCTTCTTCATCAATTTCTTCAACGCCTGCCTCTTCAGCCGTGAACTGAGGCATGGGCGATGATACCAGAGGGGTTGAAGGGATATCATCCAATTCAATTTCTTCGTCCAACTGCTCTAATGAAGCAGCAGAAGGAACATCTTCATCTGATCCGCTTGGGATCTCATAATCCTCACCAAAGGGAACGATTTCGTTTGATGGCATGCTTGAAACATGAATAGCGTCAATTGGATTCTCAAACGAGCTCGTCAAAGTCTTCATTTTCTTCGGTGCGGAAGACTCTGAAGTGGCAGATGCTTTCTGTTTCTTCACAGCTGCTCGCTCCACAGCCTTGGTTTTCTTCACTTCTGATGCAGAAGGAAGGATAGGACTTGGCGTTGGTGCAGGAGGAGCAGAGGAATCTGGGACATTTTCTTCAAGCGCAACTGATGCAGTTGCCTTGGCTTGTTCATTGTCTTCAGGCTCAGCAGCAAATGCTCCAGCTGGCCTAGCCTGATCCTCAGGCACAACACTAGTGGTTGCCATGGCAATTTCATTAGCGGTTGGAATAGCTTCATCAGCCCTGGTACTTTCAGTTTCATCAGCAACCTGATTTTCATCAACGGTGATGGCATGCTCTTCAATTGGTTGTGTAGATGCTTCAGCCTGAGGAGATTTATGTTGCGTTGGGGCTGCAACATTTGAGGTGAATCTTTCAGCCAACTTGACAAATATGACCTTGGCTCTAAGCCAATCTGCATGGTAGGCATCAAATTCATCACCGAGGTTTTTGATCTCAGCCTGTGCAGTCACAAGTTCATCAGTTGTCATTGTGACAACGTTCTTCTTCAGGAAATGCTCTTTCTTGTATTGAGCTTTCTTCAACTGCCTGGCCTTCTCAAATTTCCATTTTTCTTCGCCTATGAAGGCGGTCAGCATGTGACTTTGGCCAGGAGTGAGCTTGAAATCAGGCATAGGAGTGTTGGGGTCCTTGTGCCAGAGATCAATGAAGTCCATGATCAGCTTGGGATCCAACAGAAGAGGAACATTTGTTCCTTTGGCTCTAGCGGCCCGTTGATGTCTATCTCTGATGATTTCAGCGAGTTCTTCATCATCAGCTTCGTCTTCATTTGACGGTACTTGGAAGGCAACCTGCTTCTTGTGAGGACTTGGTCTAGAGCCTCGTCCAGCAGTAGCCTTGGTCTTCAGCAAGGTGAGGCCTATTGAGGACTGCGGAGGAGCCGAAGAACTTGCAGAGGCTCCTGAGGCAATTGAGATGCATGTGGTCCTTTGACATGAGGCGAGATGCACAGGTGCCGAGGACTTTGCCGGAGGAGCAGAGGGCTTTGCAATTGGAGGAACTGGAGCAGCTTGAGGAATTTACCATGAGGGCATGGATGAGCTTGGCCGTGAGGGCATTAGTGAAGAACTGGGCTTGCGAGCTGGCTTCTTTTGCATAGACTTCCTGGGCTTGCTAGCAGAGGCCTCAGCAGCAGCAGCAGCAGCAGAGTCTTCGTTGAATTTCCTCCCTGCTTCCTTGGCCATTTTGGCCAGTTTAGCTTGCTTCTTAGCCCATTCGTCAGGATAGTCCTCACCGCGCTTGAGGCTAGTGGGATCAGCAATTTGGCCAGGTGCCAACGGAGGTCTTGGGAAAGGAGGGTGAAGAGCGAATTTCTTCATGTACTTTGGAGTGACATATCGGTATTCCCTCCATTCCCGTGCCCATCTCCTCTCTATCCTCTATATGCGCACCTTGCACTGATTCTTGTTCTCCTTGCCATGTTTGGCTTCATCAGGAGTGCAATATTCCTCATAAGTGTCATGAGGGATCTCAAATGTTGTGTTCACTTCCAGTTTCTTGCCTCCCTTCTGAGGTTTCTTGCCATCTGCCATTTTCTTCAGCTGAGGATTTTGAACAATTGAGTTCTCTGAGGAGGTATGCAACTTGTCTTCGAGGAACGTTGCAAATAAGTTAAGTTGATGAGGACCTAGTGATTCAGCAGTGGACATGTGTGCCTGTGAACAGAGTATAGGTGCGAACAATTTGGAGAGTTCATATGCGTTCTCAGAAGTTTTTGCAAAAAGAACAAGGTTGAGGAATTTGACCAGAGGTTGCTTGAGGAATTTCACTAAGCATTCTTTGACTTACGTTCCAGGGTTTTATGGATTGAAAATCCACACAATTGAGGAATCTTGAAGTAAAATGTAGCTTAGAGAAATAGATCAAGAACAGATACTTGTGTGAGGTGTTTAGAGTGTGGAAATTTGAAGAATAAACACCTTTTGAAGATTTTATGGAAATCATCAGAATCAACAAGGGCAGTAAAAGTAACTTTTAATTACCCTTGACGAAGAACACAATGAGCTGGGAGTGATAGATTGGAAGTTCGTCAGTCCAGATCTTCCACGCCCTAACTTGGTAGAGGAAGACAGCTACGGCAGCGACGGGGGGAAGATACCCGCGGCCGGCGCGAGTAAGACGGCGACAAGGTCGAGGCAGTGAAGCTACTCCTTGGCGGCGATGACGAGAGTAGCGGCGGCACTAGATCTTGAGAGCTCGAGCGAGGGGAGTGAGTTCGAGCAGGGTAATTGCAGTCTGAGGAAGGTGAGGGGTATATATAGCCGAGGTGAAAAAAATGCTCACCCGAGGAAATTGGACGAACGTGCCCCTGACCCTTCTCATCCTAGTGACATGTGTCACCCACGTACAGAGCGGTGGAGATCGTGTGAGATCGTGGGTGGATAGATAAATCCAATCGTGGGATGTGGAACAGTTTGAGCGGCAAAAGCTGAAAATTCAGATAAGAATATTTTAACATTTCATTCGCAAATTCTTCAGCTGACAAGGACACAGTGAAGATTTTGAATGGGTTTCAAACAGAACGCACATGAAGAATTTGTGAACAGACTAGGTTGAGTTTAGCATAGAGGGGGGAGGGTCCGATCACATTCACTTAGCAGAAAAGGCAACTTGAAGAAATAGCAATAAGTGAATGTTGTAGAGGACTTAAACTCAAATATATATATATAGACAATGAAGAACAACAGGAAAGAGTGAAGACAATGCTAAGTTGAAGAAATCGAACAACTGAGGAATTTCAAAAACTGAAGAAAAACTCAAATTGAAGATTTTCAACTTTTGTTGGTGGCGTAACCCACCGTATAAGAATGATGATTTCATACGCCGCGTACAATTGTCGTAGGGCTCCGAGAATCAAATTCTTCGTTAATGTCTTCACACTTAGAGGGTTAGTCTTCATTGATTGAAGAAAAATGTTACTTCGTGTGTTACACGTCTAAGTCATCAATTTTGCATATGTGTTAGGATGTGTGTCCTTTTCAAAGGACATTCGAAGATTCTAAGATATTTATCTCACACTGCCACTTGCTAAATATCTTCTCATCCAAGGGCTTTGTGAAGATATCGGCTAGCTGTTCTTCAGTCTTCACGTGCTCGATAGAGATGTCGCCCTTTAACACATGATCGCGAAGAAAATGATGACGAATCTGAATGTGCTTTGTCTTCAAGTGCTGAACTGGGTTATGAGAAATCTTGATGGCACTCTCATTGTCACAGTAGAGAGGCACATACTTCACATTGATGACGTAGTCCTTGAGGGTTTGCTTCATCCATAGCAATTGAGCACAGCACGAACCAGCAGCAATGTACTCAGCTTCAGTAGTAGAGAGTGATACGCAGTTCTGTTTCTTCGGGGACCAACTGACCAAGGATCATCCAAGGAAATGGCATGTGCCTGATGTTGACTTGCGGTCCACACGATCACCAGCATCGTCAGAGTCTGAATATCCAATGAGATCAAAAGTCGAGCCCTTGGGGTACCATAATCCAAGTGTTGGAGTGTGAGCTAGATATCAAAGAATATGCTTCACAGCCTTATGGTGTGATTCCTTCGGTGTAGCTTGAAAGCGGCACACATGCAAACACTAAGCATAATATATGTCCTAGATGCACATAAATACAATAAGGGGCCAATCATGGAGCGGTATACCTTTTGATCGAAGTCAATACCATTTTCATTAGTGCATAGATGGCTATTTGTGGGCATAGGGATTTTGACGCCTTTGCAATCTTGCATGCCGAATTTCCTCAATACGTCCTTGAGGTATTTCTCCTGAGATATGAAGATGCCATTGCGTTGTTGACAAATTTGAAGACCTAAGAAGAATTTCAATTCTCCCATCATAGACATTTCATATTCCTCCCTCATCATATAGCCAAATTCGTCAGTGTAACGTTGATCAGTACAGCCAAAGATAATATCATCAACATATATTTGGCACACGAATAATTCATCATCATAGGTTTTGTTGAAAAGAGTTGGGTCAAGAGAACCAGGTTTGAAGCCTTTCTTCATGAGGAATTCCTTCAAAGTATCATACCACGCCCGAGGGGCCTGCTTGAGGCCATAGAGGGTCTTGTTGAGTCTAAAGACTTTGTCGGGATGCTTTGGATCTTCAAAACCTGGGGGTTGAGAAACATATACTTCTTCCTCAAGCTTACCATTGAGGAATGCACTTTTCACATCCATATGATATAAGATGATGTCATGATGGTTAGCATAAGCAAGTAATATGCGAATAGCCTCAAGTCTATCAACAGGTGCAAAAGTTTCATCGAAATCAATTCCTTCAACGTGTGTGTAGCCTTGAGCTACAAGCCGTGCATTATTCCTCACCACAAGGCCATTTTCATCTTGCTTGTTGCGGTAGATCCATTTTGTGCCGATGATATTGTGCTTGCGAGGGTCTCGTTGCTTGACAAGTTCCCAGACATTGTTGAGCTCGAACTGATGTAATTCCTCTTGCATAGCTTGAATCCACTCAGGCTCCAGAAATGCTTCATCTACATTAGTGGGCTCTGTGATAGAGACAAAAGCAAAGTGCCCACAAAATTTAGACAAATGTGAAGCTTTTGAGCGTGTGAGACCACTACTAGGGAAAAGCCTAGCAGCAGCGCGGATTTTAGGTACATTAGTAGCGCGGGGACCGGAATAAGGCGCTACAGCTAACACTTAGCAGTAGCGCGTGGGCACCCGTGCTGCTGGTATACAAGATTAGCAGCAGCGTGCTTCGTCCAAGCTCGCTACTGCTAATAGCTCTAGCGTGCTTGGGCTGGACGCGCTACTGCTACTGTCACGCTGCTGCTAACTTTCTCCACTCGCTACTACTAATTTTAGTAGTTTTTGTTATTTCTGCATATTTGTTTTGTATTTGAATAGGCTTTATACAAGAATCTTTAGCAGATACAAATGTCATCATGATACACATACAAATGGCTACGAGGCCACAAATGTAATCATAGCATATACATACAAATAGTCTCATCATAATCATCATCCAACACAAAGTGGTATCTTGTCATCATCTCGAAAATAGCGATACAAGTCTCGATTACTTGCAACTACATTGTCATCCATCTAAACAATGATATACGCGAGAAGAGCTATCACTTTGAGTGAGAGCGGTACTATGCAGTACATGAGTTCGTATCCCTCTCTCGCATTGGTGTGAACCTAAACTAACTACTGCCTATCTCTCGGAAACCGGAAACCGGTACACCTGGGCCTGACACTCCAGCCACTCGTCGTATATATACTCCTGGTGTAGCACTTCTTCGTCATCGATGATCTATGCACCTGCATCGTCACATGAGTCGATGATATGCAACATATATAGTTGAGCAACAGAAAGAGACAGACTTGGCAAAAATAGAAGCAACATATCATAAGCATAAATAACAAAGTTGATCGTACCCAAAATGCCCTAACTAGAGTGATCGTCGCTAGTCGAGGAGGACGGTTTAATTACATCACAAATAAAGTTTCGTCATGCATAACTCAAAGTTTCATCATACAGAAAGTATGGACTAAACGGACACATTTTCATATATCGACAATCACTCCAACATGTCGTGCCATCCATCCAAGTCAGGGAGATAGTCCCCGAGCCTAGTGAAAGGCTTCAGGTCGAAATGCTGAGAGGCTACCCGTGTTCGGACGTCTTCTCGCGACATTTGTCCTTCTTCGTAGAACATCCCTGTTTTCCCGACGACCTCCTTCATGATGATTTGGGCAAGTTCGCATTGGATGTGATAGAACTCAGCTCGAAGTCAATGATCCTCGATATCTCCTACGTTCTTTGCCCATTCCAGAATATGGGCATCGCCGGATTTATCTGACATGCGAAGGTTCTGCTGATCCCGTCTGTACTCCAGCATGTGGTGTAGGACATAGAATCCATCATTAAGAGAATCACTCGGTTGTTGGATGTAGCAGAAGTCGGTCTTATGGCCGAAGGCGGGCCTGCCGTCCCTTCTCTTCTTGTCCTTGACCTCTCCACCCCGTGCGCCATAGTGATAGATAGCACTGTCGAGAACATCCTTGATGTGGGTGTAATCCTTTTTGTTAATGTTCTTCGATGAGTCCAAGTAAAGATCGTGGGAGTATCGGGGGTAGAGGATGATGAGGATGGCGCGCCCGCCGCTGCGCAAAATAAGTACACCTCAAATTAATTAGCCTCCACTGTGCAAATAAATGATTGAAATTGAAGGAAGGATATCTGCGCGAATGACTTACAGGGGATGATAAGGCACGAGAATCGCCTCCTTGTCCTTATTGGCGAGCATGAAATTGACTATGTAGTCCCTCGCGTATTCACGGTGCTTTGCGCAGACTCCCAAGAAGCTCTCATGCATGAAGTACGGGTCGGCAACACAGATATGAGGTATCTGCTCAACCCCGATGATGTAGTTCATGTGCAAGGCATAAAGGTGGACAAACGTAAAATCCAGCTTCTTCACGTGAAACATGTCGAATATGTAATCGAATCGAAGGAAGAACTTATTCGCGGGGAAGAAGTCGACATACGACAATTGTCGCGGAACGTTAACCACGTAGAGTGGGTATCCTAGATCTTTCGAGGCGATGAGGCCTTTCTCTATCCGCAGCACATTGTCATGAAGACTCCTTAGATCGCCGAATCTGGCCTTTAGCGCTGCTGCAGGTAGGATTGGTTGACCGGGGATATGCAATTTATCCACACCGGTGATATCTATACGGTCTTGAAACCGAGGTGCTGAGGCGGCTGGATCATAGAATCAGCTTTCTTGCCTTTCCTCGCTCTCTTCCTAGGCTTCTTTGCCGGAAGGTCGTCTATAATACGTTGAGCCTCCGGAGGCGGCAATTCAGGCACCGACTCATGACACTCAAACCCTGAGTAGGCGCCAGTATAGACATACTGTTGAGTACCATCGTCATCCTCATCCTCATCCATGGCGACGTCATCAGCGACTAATGGAGCCTCTTCCTTACCCCGTCCGCTATCACCCAACCCGACACCCGACGCTAATTGGGTAGGTGGGGTGTTGATGTTCATACCTTGCTGAGGCTGCGTGCTCGTGGGTGTGCTCCCGGCCGCCTCCAGACGAAGCAGACTCTTTGGCCACAACAGGACCCACCCATTGCAACAATCACCAAGCCGCCGCGGGGTCTCGTCGTCATCCCCCCCTAGTACCAGACGAGGCAAATTCTCGTGGCCCGGTTTGACACTGGCCACGGAAACCTTGAAGACGTTCGGGGGATCGGCCCATTGTGGAACAATGGTTCCTTCGGCTTCATTATCGTCGCCTTCCCCACATCCACCTTCTGGTCGCCGATGGTGTACAATATGGTGCACGGGGTTTCGTCGGCCTGCAAAGAAAAGTCTGCGACGTGAGACATCCGAATGGCAACGAAAACGGGAGATTATACATTTATTGAAGGGGCCGGTGTGACAGATACCGTGAGGGCGTCGAGCTCAGCCAAAGACGAAGCACTGCCGAGCACGTCCGGTGCGGGAGCCGGTGCGGGAGCAGGTGCAGCTGTAGGTGCTGGTGCAACGCTAGTCGAGTTGCTCCCCAAGAAGTCAGCAAGGGGAAAGTCCTCTGCATTTTTTTCTGGATTTTCCCTGGTCCAATTGAAAACGACCGGAACCAAGGAAGTGGACATATCTACAACCATCTATTTTGCGGCAGCTACCGCTGTTGCGACTGTTTGAGATGATTTCTTCTCAACCGCAATCTCAACCTTCTTGTCGATGTTTTCTTCGGTTAACCTCCGTCTTTCCTTTCTCTCCTCCTTGGTCTCACTGTAGTACTTCTTCCACATGGCGTCGTCTCTGACACCGTGCACGCATCCATACGACGGTCGAGTATCCATCGGGAGTCGTTTCAATATGTTCAACGCCCGGTTGAATGGAGTGTCCCATTTGGGCCTCGCCAATGCCTCAGACGGCGAGTCGCTTTCGGCCGCAATCCTGTGCTGCTCTCTCTGCAAAAGGCACAAGGATCGTTTACAAATATGACTAACATGCAGTCGAATTGATCAAAAACTAAAATTACCAGCAGTCTGATGAACTCCGTCTTGACCGCGTTCGTCTCGAAAACCTTCTTCACTGGGTCCCAACGGTGCCGGGCCCTGAGGATGTCACGCTCCTGCGGGACGGTGAACTCCGCCAAGGGGTCTGGGATGCTGAGACTCGTGGCTTCCGCGTCCTCCATGGCCCATTTGGACCTCTTCCCGCCGTAACCACGGCTTCCGAGGTGGTGGCTCCCAATGTTCCTCTGTTGAAGCCCCTTCATGTACTTAGACTTTTTTTTGGCATCTTCGGCCTCGCAAGCCGCCTTCAATATTTGAAACTGCTCTTCCGTGATTGTCGGATTATCCTTTACAATCTCGGAGTAGGTTCCTTCTTGTCGATGATCCTTGCTTTCACCCTTGTTTTCCAGGCGGCCAACGCGTTGCTAAACTTGGTCATGGCGTGTTTGTTTATCTTCTTCATTGCCGGGTCCTTATCTGGATCTTTATAATCCTTTTCATTCCGGCCCGGGAACAAGAATATCTTGTGAAACTTCTTTGGGAGGGAGGTCCTCATATCATCTATCTTCTGTAGTTTCTCATCGTTGATGGTGGCGGTTGTCCGTACGATGCAGCCTAATTGATTGCCGTAGCACGAGCGCGCTTCCTGGGGCACTTTTGGCTCAAAATTGCCGTCATCCACCTCCGTGACCACCAGTCTAGTAGTCCTGAGCTTGTTAGGAAGACGTTGCCTCTTTGCTTTCGGTTCTACACCGGCTCCGCTAGTCTCGGCGCCGGTCTCAGTCTGAGCGCCGGTCTCGATGCCGGTCTCAGTCTCAGCGCCGGTCTCAGTCTCAGCGCCGGTCTCAGTCTCTTCGGCAAGGCTCAAAAATTCGTCTGCCGCCCGGTAGACGTCATCGCAATCACCAAAACCCTGTCCTTCATCGTTGCTAGCCATGTTTCCTACGATTAAATCTAGTCAATTAATTCTAGACCTAATAAAATGAATAATGACATAAAAAGGGCCTATTGTTTTGCAGGAACGTTGACTCCTTCCCGGTGCGGCAAATCCCGGGCACTCGATATGTCCTAGTTTGTAGCACAAGTCATGCCGAAATTCACGCAAAATTTCGGCATGACCTTTGCTAAAAAGTGAACAAATCGAGAACCTGAATTTTGCCGGAACGGAAATGAATCAACATTCCGGCAAAACATAGGCCACTCGGCTTCATTCCCTGGAAACAACAAAAGGCCACTTGGGCACAATCGAACCACTTCAATGTCGATTATAATCAATGAGCAAACACAATTGAGGATTTTTCATATATCATGACGACTTCAAATTTGCATCTCCTAGTGTTCGACACTTCAAGAAAATCTACACAAATCTCATGCTCTCTGAAACTCAATTCAAAAACCAAATATAGATGGAGGCGGATGTGGTGAGGGAGGCAGGGGCGTCTCTGTCAAAGCCCTAGTTAAGCATATACAATTTTTTCCCTACGGTGAGGGAGGCAGATGTGGCGAGGGAAGCAGGGGCATCTGTGTCAAAGCCCTATCTAAATTCTTTTCCTAACTAAATTAACCTAACTAATTTAGAGAGAGAGAGAGAGAGGGGTGGGGGCTTACAGAGGATGGCTCCGGTGGTGGCGCGGGAGGTAGTGGTGGCGAGGGAGGCAGGGGCGTCTCCGGTGATGGCGAGGGAGGCAGTTGTGGCGAGAGAGGATCCGGTGGCGTCGACTGCGGCTCCGGTGGTGTTGATGAGGCCGCGCGGCTCCGGTGGCGTTGGGGGCGGCTCCGGTGGCGTCGACGGCGCGCGTCTTTGGTGGCTCCGGGGGCGTCGACGTCGGCAGGAGACGGCGGCGAAGTGGGGCGACGGCGAATCGGGCAGATGGCGGCGGGGTGGGTCGAGGGATTTGGGGGAGAAGTGGTGGTCGGGGGGAAACGGTTTTTTGGTTAAGTCAAACTTAGTGGTAGCGCTTTTCGCTAAACGCGCTATAGCTAAGTTAGCTATAGCGATTTTCACAAAACACGCTACTGCTATAGCTATGTAATTTCCTTCATATTTCTTATTTCCTTTTCTGTTTCTACAGCGGGGGTCTAGGAAATGCGCTGTAGCTACGTTAGCTATAGCGCCTCTTACGAACAAACGCTACTGCTACGCCTTTCTCCTTTTTTCGCTTTTTCATTTATTTTGCTCTACATTTTATTTTTTCCTTTCTCCTTTTTCTATTTCTTTCTTTTTCATTTACTTTTCCATTTGTTTTTCATTTTATTTTATTTCCATTAGAAGTAGCGCTCTTCGCGCGAAACGCGCTGCTACTTATGTCCTAGCAGTAGCGCGCTTCTCTCGAGACCGCTACTGCTATGCGTAGCCTGTCGGTTTAGCAATGGGAATATTAGTGGTAGCGCTTTTTCATGTGCACGCGCTACTGCTACTATTGTATCTGTAGCGCGGTTTTCCCTAGTAGTGGAGGACCTGGTGCGTTGATGTCGCTGATGATTTTATCAATTTGCACTTCATTTGCGACGCGAGGATGAGCCGGTTGACGACGAGGAATTTCCTCATTTTCTTCAGAACCATTTTCTTCAGGTGCACCAGCATGATGTTCTTTACGATCTAGAATGACTTCTTCAGCAGATTCTTCGGTAGGAATGACTTCCTCAGTAGCCTTGAACTTGATGGTTTCCTCATCTAGCACAGGAAGTAGGTGCTCTCTTTGCGAGCCATTGGTTTCATCGAACCGCACATCTACAGTTTCAACAACCTTGTGGTGAATGTTGTTGAAGACTCTATAGGTGTGCGAGTCCTTTCCGTAACCAAGCATAAAACCTTCATGTGCTTTCGGTGCAAATTTAGAATTGTGATGAGGATCTCTAATCCAACATTTAGCACCGAAGACTTTGAAATAACTCACATTGGGTTTCTTGTCAGTGAGGAGTTCATATGCGGTCTTTTTGAAGAATTTGTGAAGATATACCCTGTTGATGATGTGGCATCCGGTATCAATTGCCTCAATCAAAAAGTGACGAGGCGTCTTGTATTCATCAAGCATAGTGCGAGCCATCTCAACAAGAGTTCGGTTCTTGCGCTCCATGACGTCATTCTGCTGAGGAGTATAAGGAGCAGATAACTCATGAGTAATACCAAGTTCATCAAGATAGTCATCAAGACAAGTATTCTTGAACTCAGTTCCATTGTCACTTCTGATGTGCTTTATCTTCACACCAATTAGTTGAAGCCCTCTAGGAAAATCGTTTCAAGACTTCCTGCACTTCACGTTTGTAAGTGACGATATGCACCCATGTGTAACGAGCGTAATCATCAACAATAACAAAGCCATATAAAGATGCTTCATTAGTGAATGCAGAATAATGATTAGGGCCAAAGAGATCCATGTGAATCAATTCAAATGGACGAGTGGGAGTCATGATAGTCTTTGAGGGATGCTTGGCCTTGGTCATCTTTCCAGCTTCACAGGCTCCACACAAGTGATCCTTGAGGAATCTGACATTCTCAATGCCAATGACATGCTTCTTCTTCGCGAGCGTGTGCAAGTTCCTCATGCGAGCATGACCAAGTCATCGATGCCATAGCCAGCCTTCTAAAGCTTTTGCAAGTAGACATATAGCAGGTTGTGGTCCTGTGGAGAAATCAACAATATACAGATCTCCTCTCCTAAAGCCTTCGAAGACTTTGGAATGGTCAGCTTCCATGATCACAACACAATGATACTTGCCAAAGATAACTACCATATCAAGATCACAAAGCATTGAGACTGACATGAGGTTGAATCCTAAGGACTCGACAAGCATGACTTTGTCCATGTGTCGATCCTTTGAGATCGCAACCTTACCTAGACCCAATACCTTGCCTTTGCCTTTGTCAGCGTAGGTGATATGCTTTAGATGCGATGGAGATAAGGGAGCGTCCATCAATAAGTTCTTGTCACCAGTCATGTGATTTGTACATCCACTATCAAGGACCCACTCAGTGGCTTTGGGTTGATCATCCTGCAGATGAATTAGTGCAACTTACGAACTCATATACTTCATCAGTGAAGAATATGACATCAAATTCATCAGATCAATTTCATCAAGCAAGAGAACAGGTAAAGTAGTAGGAGGACATGAGAAATGAGAATTCATTTCTTCATGATTAGCTTGCGTCCTTTCAAGCGTATTTCAGGTCTCCAGCAAATTCTTCAGACGTTTAAGTTTGTCTGGAGACCTCACCCTGCATAAGAGATTAGTTCTTTTTCTTCACCACCCACATCTGGAGGGGTGGCAAAGAGTTCATCATTCTGCGAGCTCCATAAGAGAAAGGTGGCATAGAACCAGTCCACTTCGTTTCACATAAGAGGAGTTAGGATAAGCATATGAATAGGCAGAGAAATTCTTCGAGGACATATGAACATAATGGTTTGAAGGATAGTGCACATATTCATAGCCCTTAGATCTTCCCTGCGAAATAGAAGTGTTAGCACGATGATCTTCATATGAGGACTTTGATCCATTTGAGGAATTTGATCCACGTGAGGAATTTGGTCCATATGAGGACTTGGATCCATATGAAGAATTTGGTCTGGGGTTCCTATTCTTCACAGGTGGTGTCATGATGACATTCACCTGAAGACTTTCAAGGCACCTTTTGGGAACCCAGATTTTCTTCATAGGGGTATGGTTCCTGCAGTTAGTGCCAACATATCTAGAGAATACTTCACCATTCTGATTCTTGAACAGCTTATAGTTGGAGTCAAATGACTCATCAGAAGAATGAGGAGATTCACATGTAAAGCCAGATAAAGTGGATGGATCTACTAGAGGTTCCTTTGCAGCAACCCATGAGGTTTTGGGATACTGCTCGGGCTTCCAGTATGTTCCATCAGCATTGAGTTCCCTCTCAAAGGCAATACCCTCTTTCCTAGGGTTCCTGTTGAGGATCTGCTTTTTAAGCACATCACAAAGAGCCTGATGCTCTTTGAGGCTTTTGTACATGCCTGTCATATACAATTCCTTCAGCCCTGCATTGTCAGTGATACTAGCAGCACCCTCAGATGAGGAATTAGTGATAGCAGAGACTGATGAAGAAATTACAGCAATAGAAGCATTTGAAATTTCAGGTGAAGAATTAGCAGATTCACGTTCAATGCACTTTAAACATGGTGGAATGAATTCTTCCTGAGCAGCAATGATCTACTGAGCAAGCAATGAATCACGTTCCTTCTGAAGATCTTCAAAACTCTCCCTTAGCTTCTCAAGATCTTGCTTTCTTTGAAGAAATTCATAAGAAAGCTTCTCATGGTCAGATAAGAGAGTGTTATGATGACTCTGAAGGTTATCAAACTTGGACTGAAGTCTTTGAAGATTATAACTCAAGGTTTGAGTGCGATCCATTTCTTCACCCAACAGGTTATCGCTTTTGTCTAGCATATTTTGAACCTTTTCAAAAGCCTTTTGTTGTTTCACAGCAATCTTAGCAAGTTTAGAATAACTAGGCATGAGGTTTTCATCAGATTCATCCTCACTTGATTTAGGGGAGGGATATTTGAGTACCTTGGCACCCTTTGCCATGAAGCAATAGGTGGGAGCATAGTCATCATCGCCATCGTCAGCCTTGTTGGGGAAGCCATTCTCCTCAGAGTTGAAGATGGACTTGGTGACGAACGCAGTAGCGAGGGCTAGACTCGTCACACCAGATTCTTACTCCTCAGATGCCTCCTCTTCCTCATTTTCCTCAGATTCAGCTTCAGAGTCCATTTCCTTGACAATGAAGGCCCGAGCCTTTTTGGAGCTGCTCTTCTTGTGAGATGAAGACTTCGAGGATTTTGATGATGAGGACTTAGAAGATTTCTTCTTCTTCTTTGAGTCATCAGAACTGTAATCCTTGTATTTCTTCTTATTTGATTCCTTTTCCCACAGAGGACAATCTTGAATGTAGTGACCAGGTTTCTTGCATTTGTGGCAAGTTCTTTTCTTGTAGTCACGGGATGAGGAATCTGATCTTACGTCATCATTTCTTGAGGATTTTCCAAAGCGACCACGCCTTGAGAACTTCTGGAATTTCCTCACGAGTATTGCTAGCTCCTGGCTCAGTTCTTCAGGATCACCAAGGCTGCTACCAGAATCCTCACCTTCAGATTCAGATACTGCCTTGGCCTTCAGAGCACGTGATCCGCCATACCTCGGTCCATAGAGATCTCTCTTCTCAGCAAGCTGGAACTCATGAGTGTTTAGCCTCTCAAGGATATCAGCAGGATCAAGTGACTTGTACTCTCCACGTTCTTGTATCATCAGTGCAAGGGTGTCAAATGAGGAATCAAGCGATCTCAGCAATTTCTTCACCACTTCATGGTCGGTGATGTCAGTGGCACCAAGTGCTTGAAGCTCATTTGAGATGTCAGTGAGGCGATCGAAGGTTTGCTAAACATTTTCATTGTCGAGTCTTTTGAAGCGGTTGAAGAGATTGCGAAGAACGTCAACTCAAGAATCATGCTGTGTTGAGACTCCTTCATTGACCTTGGACAGCCTATCCCAGATAAGCTTAGCTGTCTCCAAAGCACTCACTCTGCCATACTGCCCTTTGCTCAGATGGCCACATATGATGTTCTTTGCTTGAGAGTCGAGTTGCTTGAATCTCTTCACGTCAGCAGCGTTGATGGTAGGAGTGACAGAGGGAACACCATTTTCCACAACGTACCAGAGATCGTTGTCAATTGCCTCAAGATGCATTCGCATCTTATTCTTCCAGTAGGGGTAGTTCGTCCCATCGAAGGTAGGACACCCAGCAGAGACCTTGATCAAACTTGCAGTCGACATAACTGAAACTCCAGGCAGTTAAACCAAAGTCACACAGAACAAGGGAGTACCTTGCTCTGATACCAATTGAAAGTGCGTTAAGTCGACTAGAGGGGGGTGAATAGGCGATTTTTACAAATTCATCACCGAGGAATTTCAGGGTGAGGAAATTCCTAAGTCACAAACTACTAGCAGCAGAATAAGTACTCAGATGCAAACATAACAGAACAGAAGCACAGTCATCATGATGAAATGAAAACAAGCACAGAGTACAAAAAGCGTAAACACGGGATAAGCAGGCTGAAGACAAACTGACTGAAGAAATAGGATTGAGGAAATTGAGAAAGTCTTCAGTCAAAGTCTTTAAAAAGTAACGATCAAGTACACAACACATAAATGAGGAAATGGAAGGGTTGAGGAAATAGAACTAGTTAGCTTGGTGAAGACAGTGATTTGGTAGACTAGTTCCAACTGCTGTGACAGTTGTACGTCTGGTTGGAGCGGCTAGGTATTTAAATCTAAGGACACACAGTCCTCACCGTATTCTCCTTGAGCTAAGGTCACACAGACCTCGCCCAATCACTCGTGGTAAGTCTTCAGGTGACTTCCAAACCTTCACAAACTCGGTCACTCGGCGATCCACAATTTCCTCTTAGATGCTCTAGACCATGACGCCTAACCGTCTGGAAGATGCACAGTCTTCAAAGGTAACAAGCGTCGGATCCACACAGGACCAATCTCTTTAGTGATGCTCAATCACTTTGGGTTTTTAGGTGTTTGGGTTTGGGTTTTCCTCACTTGATGATTTTCGCTCAAAGTCCTTAGAGGATGGGATGCTCTCAATGACAAGTGTCAGTTTCTCTCGGAGCAGCCAACCAGCTAGTGGTTGTAGGGGGCGGCTATTTATAGCCTAGGGAGCAGCTCGACATGATAAGACATAAATGCCCTTCAATGATATGACTGTTAGGTAGGTAAGATATTTTGGGACAGCCGGCACATAGCATAGCAACGGTCGGAAATTTGAGGTTCAAATTCCTCAGGGCTATCATGTTCCTCACTTGTGGGCAATCCGCACTGGCGAATTCCTAACTCCTCAGTCCGTACAAATTCCTCAGAGACCAGAAGATCTTCGTCTCTGTCACTGAAGAAATTGACTGAACTGTATGAGATTTCCAATGGCTTCACTCGAAAGGATTGGTAGGTGTAGGATTTTGAGATGAGCATCACTTGGAAACTTTTCCTTAGTTTTTCCTCGACCCCTTTAACAGTACGGTGTTTCCAATGACTCAATAAAGAGAAAACGAAACTACGAAAACAAAAGTCTTCACGCTTCATATTCCTCGCATGAATATAGAGTCTTCTCGGTCACACCAATTTCTTCACTTTCAAAGTCTTCAGAAAGCCAAAGTCTTCAGTTGAAGACATTCATTTTTAGGGGTCGACTTTCTTTGTAAATATCAAACTCCTCATAGACTTATAGACCTATGTACACTCACAAACACATTAGTAGGGATGGCAATGGGGACAATCCCCTATGGGGATACCTACAACATCCCCATCCCCATCTATTCCCTATCATCCCATCCCCATCCCCGTTTACATGACTGGGGATGAAATTTCCCCATACCCATGCCCCACTGGGGAACGGGGCCCCATTAGGCCTTGTACAATGGGAGGTGCTTAGAGAAATAAACCAGGATTTTCTTAAGCACCGGTGCTTATTTGTATAGGGTAGACGCTTAACTAAGCGTCTCTTCTATAGAAATAGGCACCGGTGCTTCAGAAAAACCCGGTTTATTTTTCTAAGCACCTCCCTAAGCATCTCCCATTGTACAAGGCCTTAGGGTCCCCATCCCCATAAACAAATACTCATATACATAATATGACACCCAATAATCAACATACATAAATGGTGTTGTCCTTGTCCTACTAATGCATATCTAGGTCGTACTGACTTCTTGGTCATGGTGGCAGCTGAGATGAGGACGTGAGATAGATTTAAGGTTTTTTTTCAGAGCTTTTTTTTGTTTTCGCAAGTTTGTTTGTGAATATTTTAAGGTTGACTGCAGTGTCACAGTTACTAACCAGGTCCCCGATGGGTATTGGGTCTGGGGAATAGGATATTGTCCCCATCCCCGTTGTACCCTATGGGGAATAAATTAGTTTGGTAAATATCCCCATGGGGATGTTTCTCGCCCATCCCCACCCCCTAATAGATCAAATCCCCATGGGTTTGGCGGGTATGGGGCCCCGTTGCCATCCCTACACATTAGTCCCTTAACCTATAAGTCTTCAATACACCAAAATCACTAAGGGGCACTAGATGCACTTACAAGTTCCCGCGGCCTGAAGCAACGCATCAAGAAAGTAGAGATCAGCAAGCCAGATCGTTGTCTTCCTTCTTCTTTTGCCCTTGTGTATTTCGGGCGTAGCCGCATGTGGCTTTTTTAATTATCTTCCTAATTATGTAAGACAATTATTATCCACTGTCGTCATCCTTATATATTCATCAGTCTTGCTATAAGTCGCAGTAGATGCTATATAGGTCCGTCGGATCTTACATCAAGATTCGTGCAAAATTTTCTTTTCAGATTTTCTCTTTTCTCTCTTAAATCTCAGTCGAGTGAGACATAGCCACGCCATTAAACAGAGGCTCGGGTGCCATTAATGGAGACCTTGGGAGAGAGGTTGGTGGCAGATGGAGGTCAAAGGGCTCTCCTCCCGATAAGCACGCGTAGGGGTCTGATCGCACGCCTCCCGTACTCAAATAGCTATCTTGCACAACGCCTCCTAGCTAATAAAAAAAGGGACGCGTGGCGGCACATAAATGGTAAGTAGAACACCCACGGTTTCAATAATACTTGTGTTTCCGATTGTAACGTGACAGCACTTGTTCCAAAATGACTTTGTTGATTGTTAATGTGTGCGCCTTCGCAAATCGGACAACAAAATTACCACAGCATGTTGGTGCCATGTCATGACACCAAGCCATGCTTCATGATTTTCATGCGTGTTTTGGATTTACGAGAATTAAAAAACCAAGTTTCTCAATGTTTTCGATCGAGCCACGATGCCCAGATGTTTGAATTTCATTCCCAATTCTTGCATGGGACCTAGAAATTTACCCGAGGACACCCATGTGATTTTTCAACCAACTTTGGTGCACTAGAGCATGTGCTTGTATTTCAAATTTGAATTATGCACACAAAGGTGACATGTTCCCTCTCAGAACCACGAGCCTTCTTGAGAGAAGCTCTGGTTTGCAAGAAGCTTATACCAAAACTTGTTCCTATTCGGCCAATTTTTTTAACCACAGCATGGTAGTACCATGACATGACACCATGCCAAGTTTCATGATTTTCAGGCGTGTTTTGGATTTACAAGAATTTTAAAACCAAGTTTCTCAATGTTCTCGGCTGAGCCACGATGCCCAGATGTTTGAATTTCATTCCCATTTCTTGCATGGGACCTAGAAATTCACCAGAGGACACACATGTGATTTTTCAACCAACTTTGGTGCACGGGAGCATTTGCTTGTAGTTCAAATTTGAATTATGCACATTAAATGACCAGAAACTCAATTAATGTATAAAAAGGCCAAACGAACCCGGAATAATTCTAAAATTTAACAGGGCACTCATGTAGTTCTGTGTTGCCTCTGTAAAGAAACTCAAGGGGGCAGCGTATATCGTTTCGCACTCAAAGGTGACACGTTCCCTCTCAGAACCACGAGCCTTCTTGAGAGAAGCTCCAGTTTGCAAGAAGGTTATACCAAAACTTGCTCCAATTCGGCCCAATTTTTTTACCACAACATGTTAGTGCCATGAGATGACACCATACCAAGTTTCATGATTTCCAGACGAGTTTTGGATTTATAGGAATTTAAAAACCAAGTTTCTCGATGTTCTCGGCCGAGTCACGACGCCCAGATGTTTGAATTTCATTCCCATTTCTTGCATGGGACCTAGAAATTCACCCAAGGACACACATGTGATTTTTCAACCAACTTTGTTGCATCGGAGCATGTGCTTGCAGTTCAAATTTGAATTATGCACATTAAATGTCCAGAAACTCAATTAAATAAAAAAGGCCAAACGAACCTGGAATAATTCCAAAATTTAACAGGGCACTCAAATAGTTCTATGTTGCCTTTGTAAAGAAAATCAGGGGGAGGCAATGTATATCATTTCGCACACAAAGGTGACACGTTTCCTCTTGGAACCACAAGGCTTGTTCAGAGAATCTCTGGTTTTGCAAGAAGATTATACCAAAACTTGTCCCAATTCAGCCAAAATTATACATATGAAAACAGGGTTTAGATTATCCCGAACATCTCGCTACCTAGACCAATGTACTCTGATTTGAATTCAACATAAAATGGATACAAATATTTGAATTGGAGATAGTATGGTACATGTAGCTCATAGTGAAATATGATTACTGCTATATGCACGTTTTTTGTTATCAAGATAATATTTAAATGATGGTATAACTTGACAACAATCATATTCAAATAAGGAAAATTGATTCAAATTTAGTCCATATGGTAGACAACAATATATATGTTCATAGGGTGGAGTAAAATGTTCATATATGATGGAAGATCAAAATGTAGGACTACATCCATTATAAACCGCAAGGTCACCTAACAATATATTCGAATTCAACATAACGTGGATTCAAAAATTGAAATTCGAGATCCTGGCATTTGTAATCATATAAAAAGGGACATGACTCTTTCTTTTCGTGGGAATTGATTTGTTTTTTGTTGTTGTTGAGGGAAGTGCGAATCGATTTGGTACTGTACATGGTAATCTTGTTCTCCCGATTTTTTTACATTTTTCTTGTAGTTTTTTCAATGGCATTTAAAGCAATATAGTAAAAGGGGACATGACTATCTTGTGTCTTGTATGAATTTTTTTTGTACACGTTAAGTTTGTTATGCCGAACATGGAATCCGCGCCTTGTTATCCTGAAATTTTCAAGCTCGAGTATCTTTTGTCTCATCTGCTTTGAAACTCCCGCCTCTTCAACCAGCGTCGCGCCTTGTTATCCTAAAATTTCGACTTGCGCGAAAACTCCCTCCTCATCCGAAATCGGTCCCGCAGCCCAGACATGCGAAATCCCCCTTCTACCCCTCAGCCAGAAATGCCGGCTCGATGTCGCGTGGTCAAAACCGGTGGGGTATGCTAGTAACTTACCCTACATTTCGGACAAGCGCGTCCCTAAGCCATGGCTCCCCCTACCTTCCCCTTCGTCCCCCCCATTCGTACACCGAGGCCACCAAAACCCGCGAAACCCCATGCTCCTCCGTCGGCCTCCCGACCGCCGCCCAGCCGGAGACTCTTCCCCGACGACGTTGTCCACCGCAACAGCTCGTCGTCCCTCATCCACCGCACCGGATGAGGATCCATCGTCGATCTCGTCCTCCCGCCGGATCAGCCACCCCGTCCTCCACCTCCAAGGAGATGCCCCGACGTTCGCCTCGTCTATCACGCCACCTCCATCCCCACAGCGCCGTCTTGACCTGCCCCACCGAAACCGTAGCACCCTCACCAATTCCTCCGATGAAGCTGAGGCCAGCTCAGCGCCACCAAGGAGGTTCTGCACTCACCGCTGCATTTTATCTTTTATTCGATCTCATGGGGCTGCATGTGCTCGATATCGAGCAGCCATGGCGGGTCTCCATCGACGGCGCCGTCGCCGGCCACTTCATCCACGCCGTCTCTCCCCCATCTTGTTGCTTCCTCGGCGGCGACTTCCACACCGGCACTAGCAGCAGCTGCTCCGGCTCTTGCTCGTGCTGCTACTGCTGCTCCGGCTCTCGCTCGCCCTGCGGCTCTATTCTTGCTGTAGGTCGCGCTGCTGCACTGCTCTTGCTTCCGTTCATGCTGCTGCTCTACTCTGCTATTGCTGTCGGTCGCGCTGCTGCTCCGCTCTTGCTCTCATTCGTGCTGCTGCTCTGCTCTTGCTCTCGCTCGCGCTGCTGCTGCTGCACGACCTCCGGCAGCTACAGGAGTTGCTGCTTTAGCACTCGCTCACGGTGCTGCTGCACGACTTGCTCTCTGCTAGTGCGTTACCTGCTCGAGCATCTACTGATTTAGATCACTGCTTCTCTGCTACTAGTGCTCGAACGCCCTAAACATCTATTGCAATGCTCTGCTACTAGTTCAATCAGTTTCGACAGTAAAATTCAGCTTCGACCGTAAAGTTCAATTTCTTCAGTTAAGTTCACAGTGAACAGTATTTACAACATCTGTCGGAGCAGCCGTGGCACGGCTGATGCGTTTTACATCTAGCACTTTTTGGTGATGTATTTTACATCATCTATTACAGATGATATTAGAGTCCCACTTCAGATTAACATTGTCTGTCTTGTCCTGCTTCAGCCTCACCGCCGTACACCTCACCGGAGCTGCTCCAACGACGGAACCATCCATCACAGCGGAGCAGTACCCTCGGCGCCGTTTATAGAGGCCTCGGATCTTCTTCCCCGCCTCTGACAGTCACACCAGCATCACCATCCTCCATGTCCAACCCAATGATGTTGAGGTCGACAAGGCTATGCCAAAGAGGTTGTACACTTGTCGCATCACTTTGTTACTCTGCATTCATGTCGATCCCTCAGGGATCCTTTTCTATGGAACTACTATGGTACTACTATTCTTGCATTTGGTTAGAAGGAGTGGAGCAAAGCAAAACTGGAGGATTTTTTTCGTTTGGTGTCTCTTTCAAAGAAAAACGTAGGAATTTTAATATCCACTTGGACGTCCTTTTCAAATTAATATGCATGAAGAACAGGACTAATTACATTACTGGCATAATAAGATTCTTATTTTTTTTCATTTTCACGTGGTTTGACTTTAATTTGACTATGTTTCTCCATTCCTGTGTTCTTCCAATTCATGTGAACCAAACAGTTGACAGAAATCCTATGTTTCCAAATGCTCTGTTTTGCACGTGCATTCCTATCCTATTCATGTGTTTTTCCTGTCCCTGCGTTTATAGAATCCTCCAATTCTAAGGAAACCTTACAGATTTACTTCATTTTCAGATAGGCGTCAAAGAAAACTCTCTGTGTTATGTCTTGCTCCTACCGTGCCGTCATCCACCCCACCTGAGGTGCACCATCGACAGAAGCGTTCACTGCAGCAGAGATTCCCCCTGCAGACTTTCTTTCGCCGCCTCAGATCATCTTCCCCATTGCCGGCAGCCATGCCAACTGCATTACCATCATTGACTAAGCAGATGAACCTGAGGACTACACAGTTCCAGAAGAGAGGTCGCACTCTTTCGTGTTTGCTTACGTTATACATCGGTTATCATTACCTGCTACTTTATCGTTCAAACTTGAGTTTTAAAATACCCGTGGGGCACATATCAAGGCAGCAACGAATAGTATATGTCTACTATCTGGTTCATCTGGGGTCTTCTATGTAGTTCATGTTGGGTGGGCAACAAACAGTAGATGATCCATTGTCTATCTTTTTAAACTGAAGCTATAATCTACATACTATCATTAGTTTTGGATCTATCCATTCATTTGCTACCATCAGTCTTGATTTCTGCATGCACTCCTTAGGCCTTACAAAATCTAACTATTTTTTTATTATGCCTGTCAGTTATTGTACACAATCATACTGAACATGTAGAGAAAAAGAGAAGACCGTTGCGTGGGAATATAATGTCATGCAGACACCGCTCCATAGTGGGCGAAGTGCCCTCCCCCCTCCCGCCATTCCAGAGGAAGATAGCTATTCGGAGGGAGCCGACCACTCCTATTTACACGTGGAAAATCCTCATTGGTACGGGCTGTTAACGGGTTATCGGATCCAAAACCGGTCCCGATAGCTTAACGGCGACCCGTTACGGTGGATGCCACATGTCGGTCACCCTTGACGAAAGCACTTCCATGACGCGCCATTTATCGTCATGGAAGTGGACACTTCCGTGATGATAATTTTGGTAATGTCATGGAACACTTCTACGACGGCACGGGTATGACTATCTTGATTCTATCATAAAATCGGCATGGATGTACATGCATGACAAAAAACGTGACATACTGTGAAAAACACATATCATCACGGAAGTGTATTTTTTTGTAGTGCTTGTTTGAGAGAGACCATCTTCATCCTACGCCTCCCACGGATTGATAAACCTTAGGTCATCCACTTGAGGGAAAATTGCTACTATCCTACAAAACTATGCGCTTGGAGGCCCAACACGAGTCTACAAGAATAAAGTTGCCTAGTAGACATGAATAGGTAACCTATGTAATTGCTTGGGCGATTGTAGGATCGAAAGTATGTCTAGACGGGGGTGATTAGACTACTTGACCAAATAAAAATCTAGACTTTTCCCAATTTTAAGTCTTGGCAGATTTTAGCAACTTAGCACAAGTCAAGCAATCAACCTACACATGCAATTCTAAGAGTATAGCAGCGGAATGTAAATCATTGCATATTAAGATAAAGGGGAGGAGTTTGGACGGAGCAAACACAATGTAGACACGGAGATTTTTAGCGTGGTTCCGATAGGTGGTGCTATCGTACATCCACGTTGATGGAGACTTCAACCCATGAAGGGTGACGGTTGCGCGAGTCAAGGAGGGCTCCACCCATGAAGGGTCCATGAAGAAGCAACCTTATCTATCCCACCATGGCCATCGCCCACGAAGGACTTGCCTCATTTGTGAAGAGAGCAAGCCTAGAGTACATTTCAGCGACACCTTCACGATCCTTCATTTTGAACTTGTCAAGCTGACTTCGAAGCACAACCAATTTGGATTCCTTGACGGAGTCGGTACCTTCGTGCATATCAATCAAAGTATCCCAAATTTCCTTTGCATTCTCAAGACGGCTGATTTTGTTGACTTCTTCGGGGCACAATCCGTTGAAGAGGATGTCGCAAGCTTGAGCATTGCATTGCAACATCTTCAATTCTTCCGCGATAGCTTCACGATTAGGTTCTCTCCAATTGAAGAATTCACCTTGCAACCCAATACATACAATAGCCCAAACGGCGGGGTTATGTCCAAGAATATGCATTTTCATCTTATGCTTCCAACTAGCAAAATTAGTACCATCAAAGTAAGGACCTCTACGGTGGTAATTTCCCTCGCTAGACGCCATACTCTCCTAGGTTATGAAACGAAGGCTATGATCACCAAAGCTATGGAAATCAAGGTAAATGGAGACCAAAGCTTTGATACCACTTGTAGGATCGAAATTATGTCTAGAGGGGGGTGATTAGACTACTTGACCAAATAAAAATCTAACCTTTTCCCAATTTTATGTCTTGGCAGATTTTAGCAACTTAGCACAAGTCAAGCAATCAACCTACACATGCAATTCTAAGAGTATAGCAGCGGAATGTAAATCATTGCATATGAAGGTAAATGGGAGGAGTTTGGAGGGAGCAAACGCAATGTAGACACGGAGATTTTTGGCGTGGTTCCGATAGGTGGTGCTATCGTACATCCACGTTGATGGAGACTTCAACCCACGAAGGGTAACGGTTGCGCGAGTCCACAGAGGGCTCCACCCATGAAGGGCCCACGAAGAAGCAACCTTGTCTATCCAACCATGGCCATCGCCCACGAAGGACTTGCCTCACTTGGGTAGATCTTCATGAAGTAGGCGATCTCCTTACCCTTACAAACTCCTTGGTTCAACTCCACAATATTGACGGAGGCTCCCAAGTGACACCTAACCAATCTAGGAGACACCACTCTCCAAAAGGTAATATATGGTGTATTGATGATGAACTCCTTGCTCTTGTGCTTCAAATGATAGTCTCCCCAACACTCAACTCTCTCTCACAGATTTGCATATGGTGGAAAGATGATTTGAGTGGAAAGCAACTCGGGGAAGGCTAGAGATCAAGATTCTTGTGATTGGATTGGAATGTCTTGGTCTCAACACATGAGTAGGTGGTTCTCTCTCAGAAAATGAATGTTGGAAGTGTAGGCACGTTCTGATGGCTCTCTCCACGAATGGAGGATGGGTGGAGGGGTATATATAGCCTCCACACAAAATCTAACCGTTACACACAATTTACCAAACTCGATGGGACCAAATAGTGAAACTCGGTCAGACCGATTCAGTTTAAAATGTGAACGTTAGGATTTTCGGTGGGACCGACATGATCAACTCGGTGGGACCGATGTGCTAGGTTTAGGGCATAACTTGATCTCGGTGAGTGCTACCTCTTGAGCATGCGTTGGTTTTCCCTTGAAGAGGAAAGGGTGATGCAGCAAAGTAGCGTAAGTATTTCCCTCAGTTTTTGAGAACCAAGGTATCAATCCAGTAGAAGACTACACGCAAATCGCCTAGTACCTGCACAAACAATCAAGAACCTTGCAACCAATGCGACAAAGGGGTTGTCAATCCCTTCACGGCCACTTGCAAAAGTGAGATCTGATAAAGATAATAAGATAAATATTTTTGGTATTTTTGTTGTATAGATTGGAAAATAAAGATTGCAAAATAAACGACGACAGAAATAGCTAGTTGACGGGAAACTAATATGATGTAAATAGACCCGGGGGCCATAGGTTTCACTAGTGGCTTATCTCATGATAGCATATATTACTGTGGGTGAACAAATTACTGAAGGAAATATGCCCTAGAGGCAATAATAAAGTTATTATTTATTTCCTTAATTCATGATAAATGTTTATTATTCATGCTAGAATTGTATTAACCGGAAACATAATACATGTGTGAATACATAGACAAAACAGAGTGTCACTAGTATGCCTCTACTTGACTAGCTCGTTGATCAAAGATGGTTAAGTTTCCTAACCATAGACATGAGTTGTAATTTGATAAACGGGATCACATCATTAGGAGAATGATGTGATTGACTTGACCCATTCCGTTAGCTTAGCACTTGATCGTTTTAGTTTACTGCTATTGGTTTCTTCATGACTTATACATGTTCCTATGACTATGAGATTATGCAACTCCCGATTATCGGAGGAACACTTTGTGTGCTACCAAACGTCACAATGTAACTGGGTGATTATAAAGGTGCTCTACAGGTGTCTCCGATGGTACTTGTTGAGTTGGCATAGATCGAGATTAGGATTTGTCACTCCGATTGTCGAAGAGGTATCTCTGGGCCCTCTCGGTAATGCACATCACTATAAGCCTTGCAAGCAATGCAACTAATGAGTTAGTTGCGAGATGATGCATTACGGAGCGAGTAAAGAGACTTGTCGGTAACGAGATTGAGCTTGGTATTGAGATACCGACGATCGAATCTCGGGCAAGTAACATACCGATGACAAAGGGAACAACGTATGTTGTTATGCGGTTTGACCGATAAAGATCTTCGTAGAATATGTGGGAGCCAATCTGAGCATCTAGGTTCCGCTATTGGTTATTGACCGGAAATGTGTCTCGGTCATGTCTACATAGTTCTCGAACCCGTAGGGTCCGCACGCTTAACGTTCGGTGACGATTTGTATTATGAGTTTATGTGTTTTGATGTACCGAAGGTAGTTCGGAGTCCCGGATGAGATCAGGGACATGACGAGGAGTCTCGAAATGGTCGAGACGTAAAGATCGATATATTAGACGACTGTATTCGGACATCTGAAAGGTTCCGAGTGATTCGGGTATTTTTCGGAGTACCGGGGAGATACGGGGATACGGGAAATAAGTATCGGGCCTCATGGGCCAAGTGGTGGAAGAGAGGAGACAGGGCAAGGCAGGGCGCGCGGCCCCCCTAGCCCAAACCGAATTGGACTAGGGGGCCAGCCCCCCTTTCCTTTCTCTCCTCCCTCTCCTTCCTTCTTCCCTCCTTCCCTTTGGTGGACTCCTACTAGGACTTGGAGTCCTAGTAGGACTCCACACTTGGCGTGCCCATAGGGGCCGGCCAGCCTCCCCTCCTCTCTTCCTTTATATACTGAGGCACGGGGCACCCATAGACACAAGTTGATCAGTTGATCTTTTAGCCGTGTGCGGTGCCCCCCTCCACCATAATCCACCTCGGTCATATCGTAGCGGTGCTTAGGCGAAGCCCTGCGTCGGTAGCATCATCATCACCGTCATCACGCCGTCGTGCTGACAGAACTCTCCCGCGAAGCTCTGCTGGATCGTGAGTTCGTGGGACGTCACCAAGCTGAACGTGTGCTGAACTCGGAGGTGCCGTGCGTTCGGTACTTGGATCGGTCGGATCGTGAAGATGTACGACTACATCAACTGCGGTGTCTTAACGCTTCCGCTTTCGGTCTACGAGGGTATGTGGACAACACTCTCCCCTCTCGTTGCTATGCATCACCATGATCCTGCGTGTGCGTAGGAATTTTTTTGAAATTACTATGTTCCCAAACAGTGGCATCCGAGCCAGGTTTATGCGTAGATGTTATATGCACGAGTAGGACACAAGTGAGTTGTGGGTGATACAAGTCATACTGCTTATCAGCATGTCACACTTTGATTCGGCGATATTGTTGGATGAAGCGGCCCGGAACGACTTTACGCGTACGCTTACACGAGACTGGTTTCACTGCCGTGCTTTGCGCACAGGTGACTGGCAGGTGTCAATTTCTCCAACTTTAGTTGAATCGAGTGTGGCTACGCCCGGTCCTTGTGAAGGTTAAAACAGCACTAACTTGACGAACTATCGTTGTGGTTTTGATGCGTAGGTAAGAACGGTTTTTTCTCAGCCCGTAGCAGCCACGTAAAACTTGCAACAACAAAGTAGAGGACGTCTAACTTGTTTTTGCAGGGCATGCTGTGATGTGATATGGTCAAGACATGATGCTAAATTTTATTGTATGAGATTATCATGTTTTGTAACAGAGTTATCGGCAACTGGCAGGAGCCATATGGTTGTCGCTTTATTGTATGAAATGCAATCGCTTTGTAATTGCTTTACTTTATCACTAAGCGGTAGCGATAGTCGTAGAAGCAATAGTTGGCGAGACGACAACGATGCTACGATGGAGATCAAGGTGTCGCGCCGGTGACGATGGTGATCATGACAGTGCTTTGGAGATGGAGATCACAGGCACAAGATGATGATGGCCATATCATATCACTTATATTGATTGCATGTGATGTTTATCCTTTATGCATCTTATTTTGCTTAGATCGACGGTAGCATTATAAGATAATATCTCACTAAATTTCAAGGTATAAGTGTTCTCCCTGAGTATGCACCGTTGCGAAAGTTCATCGTGCCGAGACACCACGTGATGATCGGGTGTGATAAGCTCTACGTTCACATACAACGGGTGCAAGCCAGTTTTGCACATGCAGAATACTCGGGTTAAACTTGATGAGCCTAGCATATGCAGATATGGCCTCGGAACACTGGAGACCGAAAGGTCGAGCGTGAATCATATAGTAGATATGATCAACATAGTGATGTTCACCATTGAAAACTACTCCATCTCACGTGATGATCGGACATGGTTTAGTTGATTTGGATCACGTGATCATTTAGATGACTAGAAGGATGTCTATCTAAGTGGAAGTTCTTAAGTAATATGATTAATTGAACTTTAATTTATCATGAACTTAGTCCTGGTAGTATTAGCATATCTATGTTGCAGATCAATAGCTCGCGTTTAGCTCCCCTGTTTTATTTTTGATATGTTCCTAGAGAAAACTAAGTTGAAAGATGTTAGTAGCAATGATGCGGATTGGATCCGTGATCTGAGGATTATCCTCATTGCTGCACAGAAGAATTATGTCCTTGATGCACCGCTAGGTGACAAACCGATTGCAGGAGCAGATGTAGACGTTATGAACGTTTAGCAAGCTGGATATGATGACTACTTGATAGTTTAGTGCACCATGCTTTACGGTTTAGAATCGGGGCTTCAAAGACGTTTTGAACGCCACGGAGCATATGAGATGTTCCAAGAGTTGAAATTAGTATTTGAGACTCATGCCCATGTCGAAAGGTATGAGACCTTTGACAAACACCTTGCCTACAAGATGGAGGAGAATTGCTCATCTAGTGAGCATGTGCTCAGAATGTCTGAGTACTACAATCACTTGAATCAAGTGGGAGTTAATCTTCCAGACAAGATAGTGATTGACAGAGTTCTCTAGTCACTATCACCAAGTTACCAGAACTTCGTGATGAACTATGATATGCAAGAGATAATGGAAACGATTCCCAAGCTCTTCGTGATGCTGAAATGGACGAAGGTAGAAATCAAGAAAAGCATCAAGTGTTGATGGTTGACAAGACCACTAGTTTCAAGAAAAGGGCAAAGTGAAGAAGGGGAACTTCAAGAAGAACGGCAAGCAAGTTGCTGCTCAAGTGAAGAAGCCCAAGTCTGGACCTAAGCCTGAGACTAAAGTGCTTCTACTGCAAAGGGGCTGGTCACTGGAAGCAGAACTGCCCCAAGTATTTGGCGGATAAGAAGGATGGCAAAGTGAACAAAGGTATATTTGATATACATGTTATTGATGTGTACTTTACTAGTGTTTATAGCAAACCCTCAGTATTTGATACTAGTTCAGTTGCTAAGATTAGTAACTCGAAACGGGAGTTGCAGAATGAACATAGACTAGTTAAGGGTGAAGTGACGATGTGTGTTGGAAGTGGTTCCAAGATTGATATGATCATCATCGCACACTCCCTATACTTTCGGATTAGTGTTGAACCTAAATAAATGTTATTTGGTGTTTGCGTTAAGCATGAATATGATTTGATCATGTTTATTGCAATACGGTTATTCATTTAAAGTCAGAGAATAATTGTTGTTCTGTTTACATGAATAAAACCTTCAATGGGCATACACCTAAGGTGGATGGTTTATGGGATCTCGATCGTATTGATACACATATTCATAATATTGAAGCCAAAAACGCAAAGTTAATAATGATAGTGCAACTTATTTGTGGCACTGCCGTTTAGGTCATATTGGTGTAAAGTGCATGAAGAAACTCCATGCTGATGGGCTTTTGGAATCACTTGATTCTGAATCACTTGATGCTTGCGAACCATGCCTCATGGGCAAGATGACTAAAACACCGTTCTCCGGAACAATGGAGCGAGCAACAGATTTGTTGGAAATCATACATACCGATGTGTGTGGTCCGATGATATTGAGGCTTGCGGCGGGTATCGTTATTTTCTGACCTTCACAGATGATTTGAGAAGATATGGGTATATCTACTTGATGAAACATAAGTCTGAAACATTTGAAAAGTTCATATAATTTCAGAGTGAAGTGGAAAATCATCATAACAAGAAAATGAAAGTTTCTACGATCTGATCATGGAGGAGAATATTTGAGTTACAAGTTTGGTCTTCATTTGAAACAATGTGGAATAGTTTCGCAACTCACGCCACCTGGAACACCACAGCGTAATGGTGTGTCCGAACATCATAACCGTACTTTATTAGATATGGTGCAATCTATGATGTCTCTTACCGATTTACCACTATCGTTTTGGGGTTGTGCATTAGAGACATCTGCATTCACGTTCAATAGGGCACCATCTAAATCCGTTGAGACGACGCCATATGAACTGTGGTTCGGCAAGAAACCAAAGTTGTCATTTCTTAAAGTTTGGGGTTGTGATGCTACATGAAAAAGTTTCATCCTGGACCCAAATCGGAGAATTGTGTCTTCATAGGATACCAAAAGGAGACTGTTGGGTACACCTTCTATCACAGATCCGAAGGCAAGATCTTTGTTGCTAAGAATGGATCCTTTCTGGAGAAGGAGTTTCTCTCGAAAGAAGTGAGTGGGAGGAAAGTAGAACTTGATGAGGTAACTGTACCTGCTCCCTTATTGGAAAGTAGTTCATCACAGAAATTTGTTCCTGTGACTCCTACACCAATTAGTGAGGAAGCTAATGATGATGATCATGTAACTTTAGATCAAGTTACTACCGAACCTCGTAGGTCAACCAGAGTAAGGTCCGCACCAGAGTGGTACAGAATCCTGTTCTGGAGGTCATGTTACTTGACCATGACGAACCTACGAACTATGAGGAAGCGATGATGAGCCCAGATTCCGCGAAATGGCTTGAGGCCATAAAATCTGAGATGGGATCCATGTATGAGAACAAAGTATGGACTTTGGTTGACTTGCCGGATGATCGGCAAGCCATAGAGAATAAAATGGATCTTCAAGAGGAAGACGGACGCTGATAGTAGTGTTACTATCTACAAAGCTCGAATTGTCGCAAAAGGTTTTCAACAAGTTCAAGGTGTTGATTATGATGAATTTTTCTCACTCGTAGCGATTCTTAAGTCTGTCCGAATCATGTTAGCAATTGCTGCATTTTATGAAATCTGGAAAATGGATAAACAAAACTGCATTCCTTAATGGATTTCTTAAAGAAGAGTTGTATATGATGCCACCAGAAGGTTTTGTCGATCCTAAAGATGCTAACAAAGTGTGCAAAGCTCCAGCGATCCATTTTTGGACTGGTGCAAGCATCTCGGAGTTGGAATATACGTTTTGATAGTGTGATCAAAGCATATAGTTTTATACAGACTTGCGGTGAAGCCTGTATTTACAAGGAAGTGAGTGGGAGCACTACAGCCTTTCTGGTAAGTATATGTAAATGACATATTGTTGATCGGAAATGATGTAGAATTTTCTGGAAAGCATAAAGGAGTGTTTGAAAGGAGTATTTCAAAGAAAGACCTCGGTGAAGCTGCTTCCATATTGAGCATCAAGATCTATAGAGATAGATCAAGACGCTTGATAAGTTTTTTCAATGAGTACATACCTTGACAAGATTTTGAAGTAGTTCAAAATGGAACAGTCAAAGAAAGAGTTCTTGCCTATGTTACAAGGTGTGAAATTGAGTAAGACTCAAAACCCGACCACGGCAGAAAATAGAAAGAGAATGAAAAGTCATTCACTATGCCTCAGTCATAGGTTCTATGAAGTATGCTATGTTGTGTACCAGACCTATTGTGTACCTCACCATGAGTTTGGCAAGAGGGTACAATAGTGATCTAGGAGTAGATCGATGGACAGCGGTCAAAATTATCCTTAGTGGAATAAGGATATATATTTCTCGGTTATGGTGGTGATAAAGGGTTCATCGTCAAGAGTTACGTCGATGCAAGATTTTACACCGATCCAAATGACTCTGCGTCTCAATCTGGATACATATTGAAAGTGGGAGCAATCAGCTAGAGTAGCTCCGTGTAGAGCATTGTAGACATAGAAATTTGCAAAATGCTTACGGATCTGAATGTGACAGACCCGTTGACTAAAATTATCTCACAAGCAAAACATGACCACACCTTAATACTCTTTGGGTGTTAATCACATAGCGATGTGAACTAGATTACTGACTCTAGTAAACCCTTTGGGTATTGGACACATGTCGATGTGAACTATGGGTGTTAACCACATAAAGATGTGAACTATTGATGTTAAATCACATCGCGATGTGAACTAGATTATTGACTCTAGTGCAAGTGGGAGACTGAAGGAAATATGCCCTAGAGGCAATAATAAAGTTATTATTTATTTCCTTAATTCATGATAAATGTTTATTATTCATGCTAGAATTGTATTAACCAAAAACATAATACATGTATGAATACATAGACAAAACAGAGTGTCACTAGTATGCCTCCACTTGACTAGCTCGTTGATCAAAGATGGTTAAGTTTCCTAACCATAGACATGAGTTGTCATTTGATAAACGGGGTCACATCATTAGGAGAATGATGTGATTGACTTGGACCATTCCGTTAGCTTAGCACTTGATCGTTTTAGTTTACTGCTATTGCTTTCTTCGTGACTTATACATGTTCCTATGACTATGAGATTATGCAACTCCCGATTACCGGAGGAACACTTTGTGTGCTACCAAACGTCACAACGTAACTGGGTGATTATAAAGGTTCTCTACAGGTGTCTCCGATGGTACTTGTTGAGTTGGCATAGATCGAGATTAGGATTTGTCACTCCGATTGTCGGAGAGGTATCTCTGGGCCCTCTCGGTAATGCACATCACTATAAGCCTTTCAAGCAATGCAACTAATGAGTTAGTTGCGGGATGATGCATTACAGAACGAGTAAAGAGACTTGCCGGTAACGAGATTGAGCTAGGTATTGAGATACCGACGATCGAATCTCGGGCAAGTAACATACCGATGACAAAGAGAACAATGTATGTTGTTATGCGGTTTGACCGATAAAGATCTTCGTAGAATATGTGGGAGCCAATATGAGCATCCAGGTTCCGCTATTGGTTATTGACCGAAAATGTGTCTCGGTCATGTCTACATAGTTCTCGAACCCGTAGGGTACGCATGCTTAACGTTCGGTGACGATTTGTATTATGAGTTTATGTGTTTTGATGTACTGAAGGTAGTTCGGAGTCCCGTATGAGATCGGGGACATGACGAGGAGCCTCGAAATGGTCGAGACGTAAAGATCGATATATTGGACGACTATATTCGGGCATCGGAAAGGTTCCGAGTGATTCGGGTATTTTTCGGAGTACCGGAGAGATACGGGAATACGGGAAAGAAGTATTGGGCCTCATGGGCCAAGTGGTCGAAGAGAGGAGGCAGGGCAAGGGAGGGCGCACGGCCCCCCTAGCCCAAACCGAATTGGACTAGGGGGCCAGCACCCCTTTCCTTTCTCTCCTCCCTCTCCTTCCTTCTTCCCTCCTTCCCTTTGGTGGACTCCTACTAGGACTTGGAGTCCTAGTAGGACTCCACACTTGGCGCGCCCATAGGGGCCGGCCGGCCTCCCCTCCTCTCTTCCTTTATATACTGAGGCACGGGGCACCCATAGACACAAGTTGATCAGTTGATCTTTTAGCCGTGTGCGGTGCCCCCCTCCACCATAATCCACCTCGATCATATCGTAGCGGTGCTTAGGCGAAGCCCTGCGTCGGTAGCATCATCATCACCGTCATCACGCCGTCGTGCTGACAGAACTCTCCCGTGAAGCTCTGCTGGATCGTGAGTTCGTGGGACGTCACCGAGCTGAACGTGTGCTGAACTCGGAGGTGCCGTGCGTTCGGTACTTGGATCGTGAAGATGTACGACTACATCAACTGCGGTGTCATAACGCTTCCGCTTTCGGTCTACGAGGGTACGTGGACAACACTCTCCCCTCTCGTTGCTATGCATCACCATGATCCTGCGTGTGCATAGGAATTTTTTGAAATTACTACGTTCCCCAACAATTTCTGCCGAGCAATTGATAGAAAAGCGCATAGTTATGAGAATATCTAGGCATGATCATGAACATAGGCATCACGTCCGTGTCAAGTAGACCGAAACGATTCTGCATCTACTACTATTACTCCACACATCGACCGCTATCCAGCATGCATCTAGAGTATTAAGTTCATAAGAACAGAGTAACGCATTAAGCAAGATGACATGATGTAGAGGGATAAACTCAAGCAATATGATATAAACCCCATCTTTTTATCCTCGATGGCAACAATATAATACGTGCCTTGCTGCACCTACTGTCACTGGGAAAGGACACCGCAAGATTGAACCCAAAGCTAAGCACTTCTCCCACTGCAAGAAAGATCAATCTAGTAAGCCAAACTAAACTGATTATTCGAAGAGACTTGCAAAGATATCAAATCATGCATATAAGAATTCAGAGAAGAATCAAATATTGTTCATAGATAATCTTGATCGTAAACACACAATTCATCGGATCTCGGCAAACACACCGCAAAAAGTATTACATCGAATAGATCTCCAAGAACATCGAGGAGAACTTTGTATTGAGATCCAAAAAGAGAGAAGAAGCCATCTAGCTAATAACTATGGACCCGAAGGTCTGTGGTAAACTACTCACACATCATCGGAGAGGCTATGGTGTTGATGTAGAAGCCCTCCGTGATCGATTCTCCCTCCAACAGAGCGCTGGAAAAGGCTCCAAGATGGGATCTCACGGGTATAGAAGGTTGCGGCGGTGGAAAAGTGGGTTTGTGGCTCTCCTGGATGTTTTCAAGGTATAGGAGTATATATAGGCGAAAGAAATAGGTCGGTGGAGCTCCGTGGGGCCCACGAGGGTGGGGGCGCGCCTACCCCCCTGGGCGCGCCCTCCTGCCTCGTGGCCACCTCGCGGTGCTCCAAACTTCAACTCCAAGTCTTCTAGATTGCGTTTGTTCCAAGAAAGATCCTCGCGAAGGTTTCATTCCGTTTGGATTCCGTTTGATATTCCTTTTCTGCGAAACACTGAAATAGGAAAAAAATAGCAATTTGCACTGGGCCTTCGGTTAATAGGTTAGTCCCAAACATAATATAAAATAGCATATTAAAGCCCATTAAACATCCAAAACAGATAATATAATAGCATGGAACACTCAAAAATTATAGATACGTTGGAGATGTATGATACGTCCATTTTGCATCATGCTTTTATATCGATATTTATTGCATTATGGGCTGTTATTACACATTATGTCACAATACTTATGCCTATTCTCTCTTATTTTACAAGGTTTACATAAGGAGGGAGAATGTCGGCAGCTGGAATTCTGGGCTGGAAAAGGAGCAAATATTAGAGACCTATTCTGCAGAACTCCAAAAGTCCTGAAACTCCACGAAAGTTAATTTTGGAAATAATAAAAAATATTGGAAGAAGAATCTACGTCAGGGGGGCCTCCACCTGCCCACGAGGGTGGGGGTGCGCCCTACCCCTCTGGGCGCGCCCCCTACCTCGTGGGCCCCCTGTTGGCCCTCCGGTGCCCATCTTCTGCTATATGAAGTCTTTCGTCCGAAGAAAAATCATAAGCAAGCTTTCGGGACGAGACTCCGCTGCCACGAGGCAGAACCTTGGCGGAACCAATCTAGGGCTCCGGCAGAGCTGTTCTGCCGGGGACACTTCCCTCCGGGAGGGGGAAATCATCGCCATCGTCATCACCAACGCTCCTCTCATCGGGAGAGGGCAATATCCATCAACATCTTCACCAGCACCATCTCCTCTCAAACCCTAGTTCATCTCTTGTATCCAATTTTTGTCTCTAAGTCTGGGATTGGTACCTGTAGGTTGCTAGTAGTGTTGATTACTCCTTGTAGTTGATGCTAGTTGGTTTATTTGGTGGAAGATCATATGTTCAGATCCTTTATGCATATTAATACTCCTCTGATTATGAACATGAATATGCTTTGTGAGTAGTTACGTTTGTTCCTGAGGACATGGGAGAAGTCTTGCTATTAGTAGTCATGTGAATTTGGTATTCGTTCGATATTTTGATGAGATGTATGTTGTCTATCCTCTAGTGGTGTTATGTGAACATCGACTACATAACACTTCACCATTATTTGGGCCTAGAGGAAGGCATTGGGAAGTAATAAGTAGATGATGGGTTGCTAGAGTGACAGAAGCTTAAACCCTAGTTTATGTGTTGCTTCATAAGGGGCTGATTTGGATCCATATGTTTCATGCTATGGTTAGGTTTACCTTAATACTTTTGTTGTAGTTGCGGATGCTTGCAATAGAGGTTAATCATAAGTGGGATGCTTGTCCAAGTAAGGGCAGCACCCAAGCACCGGTCCACCCACATATCAAATTATCAAAGTACCGAACGCGAATCATATGAACGTGATGAAAACTAGCTTGACGATAATTCCCATGTGTCCTCGGGAGCATTTTTCTCTATATGAGAGTTTGTCCAGGCTTGTCCTTTGCTACAAAAAGGATTGGGCCACCTTGCTGCACTTTATTTACTTTTGTTACTTGTTGCTCGTTACAAATTATCTTATCACAAAACTATCTGTTACCTATAATTTCAGTGCTTGCAGAGAATACCTTGCTGAAAACCGCTTATCATTTCCTTCTGCTCCTCGTTGGGTTCGACACTCTTACTTATCGAAAGGACTACGATAGATCCCCTATACTTGTGGGTCATCAAGACTCTTTTCTGGCGCCGTTTCTGGGGAGTGAAGCGCCTTTGGTAGGTGGAATTTGGTAAGGAAAAATTTATATAGTGTGCTGAAATTTACTGTCACTTGTTACTATGGAAAGTAATCCTCTGAGGGGCTTGTTCAGGGTATCTTCACCCCGACCAGTAGAGCAAAGAGTTGCTCCTCAACCTACTGAACCTACTGAAAATGAAAATGAAAATGTCCACTTTGAAATTCCTTCGGGTATGTTAGAAAAACTGCTAGCTAATCCTTTTGCAAGAGATGGAACAAAGCATCCTGATGAGCACCTAATATATGTGGATGAAGTTTGTGGATTATTTTAGCTTGCAGGTATACCCGTTGATGTTATTAAGAAGAAGGTCTTCCCTTTATCGTTGAAGGGAGATGCATTGACATGGTACAGGCTATGTGATGATATGAGATCATGGAACTACAAACGATTGAAATTGGAATTTCATCAGAAATTTTATCCTATGCATCTTGTTCATCGTGATCACAATTATATATATAATTTTTGGCCTCGCGAAGGAGAAAGCATCGCTCAAGCTTGGGGGAGGCTTAAATCAATGTTATATTCATGCCCCAATAATGAGCTCTCAAGAGAAATGATTATTCAAAAAATTTATGCTCGGCTTTCTGATAACAATCGCACCATGCTCGATACTTCTTGTGCTTGCTCTTTTATGATGAAGACTATTGAATTCAAATGGGATTTATTGGATAGAATTAAACGCAACTCTGAAGATTGGGATCTCGACGAAGGTAAGGAGTCAGGTATGACACCTAAGTTTGATTGTGTTAAATCTTTTATGGATACAGATGTTTTCCATAAATTTAGCACTAAATATGGACTTGAATCACAGATAGTAGCTTCTTTCTGTGAATCCTTTGCTGCTCATATTGATCTCCCTAAGGAGAAGTGGTTTAAATATCATCCTCCCATAGAAGTAAAAGTAGCTGCACCTATTAAAGTTGAAGAAAAGACTGTCACTTATAATGATCCTATTGTTCCTACTTCTTATGTTGAGAAACCACCCTTCCCTGTTAGGATAAAGGATCATGCTAAAGCTTCAACTGTCGTTCGTAAAAGCAATATTAGAACTTATACACCTCCTGAGAAAGTTAAAGTTGAACCTAATATTGCTACTGTTAAAGATCTCTTGTCTGATAATATTGATGGGCATGTTATTTATTTCTGTGATGAAACTGCTAGAATTGCTAAACCTTGTGCTAAAGATAAACATAGACCTGTGGTAGGCATGCCTGTTATTTCTGTTAAAAGAGGAGATCATTATTATCATGGCTTATGCGATATGGGTGCCAGTGCTAGTGCTATACCTCATGACTTATACAAAGAAATTATGCATGAAATTGCACCTGCTGAGATAGAAGGTATTGATGTTACCATCAAACTTGCTAATAGAGATACAAAATCACCCATTGGAATTGTTAGAGATGTTGAAGTCTTGTGTGGGAAAACTAAATATCCTGCTGATTTTCTTGTTCTTGGTTCCCCACAAGATAGCTTTTGTCCCATTATATTTGGTAGACCCTTCTTGAACACTGTTAATGCTAGGATAGACTACGAAAAGGATATTGTTACACTATTGGTTTGGGTGATATGTCTCATGAGTTTAATTTCTCTAAATTTCGTAGACAACACCGTGAAGAGGAATTGCCTAGCAAGGATGAAATAATTGGTCTTGCTTCTATTGCCGTACCTCCCAGTGATCCTTTAGAACAATATTTACTAGACCATGAAAATGATATGTTTATGAATGAAAGAAGGGAAATAGATGAAGTATTCTTTAAACAGGAACCCATCCTGAAACACAATTTGCCTGTTGAAATCCTAGGGGATCCTCCTCCACCCAAGGGTGATCCCGTGTTTGAGCTTAAACCGTTACCTGATACTCTTAAATATGCTTATCTTGATGAGAAAAATATATATCCTGTTATTATTAATGCTAACCTTTCAGAGCATGAAGAAGAGGGATTATTGAAAACTCTGAAGAAGCACCGTGCTGCTATTGGATATACTCTTGATGATCTTAAGGGCATTAGTCCCACTCTATGTAAACACAAAATAAATTTGGAGAAAGATGCCAAACTAGTTCGTGATCACCAACGACGGCTGAATCCTAAGATGAAAGAAGTGGTAAGAAAGGAAATACTAGAGCTTCTTGAGGCAGGTATTATTTATCCCGTTGCTGATAGTCAGTGGGTAAGTCCTGTCCATTGTGTTCCTAAGAAGGGAGGTATTACTGTCGTTCCTAATGATAAAGATGAATTGATCCCGCAAAGAATTATTACAGGTTATAGGATGGTAATTGATTTCCACAAATTAGATAAAGCTACTAAAAAGGATCATTACCCCTTACCTTTTATCGATCAAATGCTAGAAAGATTATCCAAACATACACATTTTTGCTTTCTAGATGGTTATTCTGGTTTCTCTCAAATACCTGTGTCAGCCGATGATCAATCAAAGACCACTTTCACTTGCCCTTTTGGTACTTTTGCTTATAGACGTATGCCTTTTGGTTTATGTAATGCACCTACTACCTTTCAAAGATGCATGATGGCTATATTCTCTGACTTTTGTGAAAAGATTTGTGAGGTTTTCATGGACGACTTCTCCGTCTATGGATCCTCTTTTGATGATTTCTTAAGCAACCTTAACCGAGTTTTGCAGAGATGTGAAGAAACTAATCTTGTCTTGAATTGGGAAAAGTGCCACTTTATGGTTATGAAGGTATTGTCTTGGGGCATAAAGTTTCTAAAAGAGGTATTGAAGTTGATAAAGCCAAGGTTGATCCTATTGAAAAGATGCCATGTCCCAAGGACATCAAAGGTATAAGAAGTTTCCTTGGTCACGCCGGCTTTTATAGGAGGTTCATTAAGGACTTCTCAAAAATTTCTCGGCCTCTGACTAATTTATTACAAAAAGATATACCATTTGTCTTGATGATGATTGTGTAGAAGCATTTGAAATACTTAAGAAAGCATTGATCTCTGCACCTATTGTTCAGCCACTTGATTGGAATTTACCTTTTGAAATTATGTGTGATGCCAGTGATTATGTTGTAGGTGTTGTTCTAGGGCAAAGAGTTGATAAGAAATTAAATGTTATTCAATATGCTAGTAAAACTCTAGACAATGCTCAGAGAAATTATGCTACTACTGAGAAAGAATTCTTAGCAGTTGTATTTGCTTGTATTAGATGGGTTCTCTTGCTACAAGAATTTGATTTGCATATTATTGATAGAAAGGGAGCTGAGAACCCCGTTGCAGACAACTTGTCTAGGTTAGAAAATGTTCTTGATGACCCACTACCTATTGATGATAGCTTTCCTAATGAACAATTAAATGTCATAAATGCCTCTCGTACTACTCCATGGTATGCTGATTATGCTAATTACATCGTTGCTAAATTCATACCACCTAGTTTCACATACCAACAAAAGAAAAAGCTTTTGTATGATTTAAGACATTACTTTTGGGATGACCCACATCTTTATAAAGAAGGAGTAGATGGTGTTATTAGACGTTGTGTACCTGAGCATGAACAGGAACAGATCCTACACAAGTGTCACTCCGAGGCTTATGGAGGACACCACGCTGGAGATAGAACTGCACATAAGGTATTGCAATCCGGTTTTTATTGGCCTACTCTCTTCAAGGATGCCCGTAAGTTTGTCTTGTCTTGTGATGAATGTCAAAGAATTGGTAATATTAGTAGACGTCAAGAAATGCCTATGAACTATTCACTTGTTATTGAACCGTTTGATGTTTGGGGCTTCAATTATATGGGACCTTTTCCTACCTCTAATGGTTACACACATATTTTAGTTGCTGTTGATTACGTTACTAAGTGGGTAGAAGCTATTCCAACTAGTAGTGCTGATCATAACACTTCTATTAAGATGCTTAAAGAAGTTATTTTTCCGAGGTTTGGAGTCCCTAGATATTTAATGACTGATGGTGGTTCACATTTTATTCATGGTTCTTTTCGTAAAATGCTTGCTAAGTATGATGTTAATCATAGAATTGCATCTCCTTATCACCCACAGTCTAGTGGTCAAGTAGAATTGAGCAATAGAGAGCTCAAATTAATTTTGCAAAAGACTGTTAATAGATCTAGAAAGAACTGGTCCAAGAAACTTGATGATGCATTATGGGCCTATAGAACTGCATATAAAAATCCTATGGGTATGTCTCCGTATAAAATGGTTTATGGAAAAGCATGTCACTTACCTCTCGAACTAGAACATAAGGCTCATTGGTCTATTAAAGAGCTCAATTATGATTTCAAACTTGCCGGTGAGAAGAGGTTATTCGACATTAGCTCACTTGATGAATGGAGAACCCAAGCCTATGAAAATGCCAAGTTGTTTAAAGAAAAAGTTAAAAGATGGCATGACAAAAGGATACAAAAGCGTGAGTTTAATGTAGGTGATTATGTATTGCCATACAACTCTCGTTTAAGATTTTTTTGCATGAAAACTTCTCTCTAAATGGGAAGGCCCTTACATTATCGAGGAGGTCTATCGTTCCGGTGCCATAAAAATCAACAACTTTGAGGGCACAAACCCGAAGGTGGTGAACGGTCAAAGAATAAAACATTATATCTCAGGTAATCCTATAAATGTTGAAACCAATGTTATTGAAACCGTAACCCCGGAGGAATACATAAGGGACACTTTCCGGAATGTTTCAGACTCCGAAAAGGAATAGGTATGTGGTACGGTAAGTAAACCGACTCCGAAATAGTTCTAAAGGCAATTTTTCTCTGTTTTGGAATATTTAGAAAAATAGAAAAATAAGAAGCAGTCCGGGAAGGACACGAGGCCTCCACGAGGGTGGAGGGCGCGCCCTACCCTACTGGGCGCGCCCCCCTACCTCGTGGGCACCTCGTGTGCTCTCCGGACTCCGTTTTCTTGCACGTTACGTATTTTGGTCGGTAAAAATTCATTATATAATCTCCCGAAGGTTTTGACTCCTGTATCACGCAATTATCCTCTGTTTTCATTTCGAGCTGTCCTGCTGCAGATTAGAGCAACATGTCGTCCCAGGATTCGGAAGGAGAAAGTTATGTGGCTGATTACCTTGCAAATCCTAAGGTCTATGGAGATGTGGAGCATTGTGGTTGGACTACGGAAGAAGAAGAGGACTATGAACCCAAGAGAAAGGAGGAGACGAGCTCAGATGAAGATGAAGTCCCATTACCTCAACCTGGGGACATGCATGTGGAGTTCAAAAAGTCAAGCCTCCCTGATAGAGCAAAGAAACTTAAGATCGAGTTTATCCCTTTTCGTCTCTTGCAGGAAAACAAGCAGGAACTATGCAAAAAGATATTAAGCCTGGAGCAGGAGATTGATGACTTGAGGGATCAAAATTTTGTCCTCAAGCGCAAATTAAGGAAGAAGCCTACGCCATCAACTAATCCATCATCACCTCCACCTTGTTCACCAGCAAAGGAGACATAATCACATGGGTATGGGCACTCCCCTTGGCAACTGCCAAGCTTGGGGGAGGTGCCCCGGTATCGTATCACCACCACATCTCCTATCTTTACCGTTTTTCTTAGTTCGATCCTTTTAGTAGTATCTTGATCTAGTAGAATAAAGTTTTGGTATGATCTAGTTTTGAGTTTTGCTTTATGATCCCTCTATGTAATCGAGTCTGTAAGCTATATAATAAAGATTAGTGTTGAGTCAAGGGCTTGATTATCTTGCTATGATCTTGAGTGAATAAAAGAATAAAAAAAGAAACAAAGAGATCATATTGATCTTATGGAAAGTAATGACTTCACATAGAAAGAGTATGATGATTAAAAATTGATGAGAGTTGATAAACATAGCTTTGGTCATCGTTGCAATTAATAGGAAGTAATAAAGAAAGAGAGGTTTCACATATAAATATACTATCTTGGACATCTTTTATGATTGGGAGCACTCATTAAAATATGACATGCTAAAGAGTTGATGTTGGACAAGGAAGACAACGTAATGGCTTATGTTTTCTTATATTTGAGATAAAGTATATTGTCATGGATTATCCAACATGTTGAGCTTGCCTTTCCCCCTCATGCTAGCCAAATTCTTTGCACCAAGTAGAGATACTACTTGTGCTTCCAAAAACCCTTAAACCAGTTTTGCCATGAGAGTCCACCATACCTACCTATGGATTGAGTAAGATCCTTCAAGTAAGTTGTCATCGGTGCAAGCAATAAAAATTGCTCTCTAAATATGTATGATTGATTGGTGTGGAGGAAATAAGCTTTATACGATCTTGTGATGTGGAAGAAATAAAAGCAACGGACTGCATAATAAAGGTTCATATCACAAGTGGCAATATAAAGTGACATTCTTTCGCATTAAGATTTTTTGCATCCAACCCTGAAAGCGCATGGCAACCTCTGCTTCCCTCTGCGAATGGCCTATCTTTTATTATTATCCTCTACCTTATGCAAGAGTCATGGTGATCTTCACCTTTCCTTTTTATATTTTATCCTTTGGAAAGCACACTGTGTTGGAAAGATCCTGATAGATATATCTAATTGGATGTGGGTTAGCATGAACTATTATTGTTGACATTACCCTTGAGGTAAAAGGTTGGGAGGCGAAACTATACGCCCCTATCTCTGTGTCCGATTAAAACTCCGTAACCACAAGTATTGCGTGAGTGTTAGCAATTATGAAAGACTAAATGATAGTTGAGTATGTGGACTTGCTAGAAAGCTCTGACATAGACTCTTTCTGATGTTATGATAAATTGCAATTGCTTCAATGACTGAGATTATAGTTTGCTAGTTCTCAATAAAGTTTTTGATTCATACTTTGCATTGTGAATAGATTATTACTTGAGCTTAAGAAATCATATGACAATATCCATATATGTTGCTGTTATGAGAATAATCATGATGCCCTCATGTCCGTATTTTATTTTATCGACACCTCTACCTCTAAACATGTGGACATATTTATCGTTATCGGCTTCCGCTTGAGGAAAAGCGAGGTCTAAGCTTGGGGGAGTTGATACGTCCATTTTGCATCATGCTTTTATATCGATATTTATTGCATTATGGGATGTTATTACACATTATGTCACAATACTTATGCATATTCTCTCTTATTTTACAAGGTTTACATAAGGAGGGAGAATGCCGGCAGCTGGAATTCTGGGCTGGAAAAGGAGCAAATGTTAGAGACCTATTCTGCACAACTCCAAAAGTCCTGAAACTCCACGAAAGTTATTTTTGGAAATAATAAAAAATACTGGAAGAATAATCTACGTCAGGGGGGCCTCCACCTGTCCACGAGGGTGGGGGCGCGCCCTACCCCTCTGGGCGCGGCCCCCGCCTCGTGGGCCCCCTATTGGCCCTCCGGTGCCCATGTTCTGCTATATGAAGTCTTTCGTCCGAAGAAAAATCATAAGCAAGCTTTCGGGATGAGACTCCGCCGCCACGAGGCGGAACCTTGGCGGAACCAATCTAGGGCTTCGGCAGAGCTGTTCTGCCGGGGACACTTCCCTCCGGGAGGGGGAAATCATCGCCATCGTCATCACCAACGCTCCTCTCATCGGGAGAGGGCAATCTCCATCAACATCTTCACCAGCACCATCTCCTCTCAAACCCTAGTTCATCTCTTGTATCCAATTCTTGTCTCTAAGTCTCGGATTGGTACCTGTAGGTTGCTAGTAGTGTTGATTACTCCTTGTAGTTGATGCTAGTTGGTTTATTTGGTGGAAGATCATATGTTCAGATCCTTTATGCATATTAATACTCCTCTGATTATGAACATGAATATGCTTTGTGAGTAGTTACGTTTGTTCCTGAGGACATGGGAGAAGTCTTGCTATTAGTAGTCATGTGAATTTGGTATTCGTTCGATATTTTGATGAGATGTATGTTGTCTATCCTCTAGTGGTGTTATGTGAACGTCGACTACATAACACTTCATCATTATTTGGGCCTAGAGGAAGGCATTGGGAAGTAATAAGTAGATGATGGGTTGCTAGAGTGACAGAAGCTTAAACCCTAGTTTATGTGTTGCTTCGTAAGGGGCTGATTTGGATCCACATGTTCCATGCTATGGTTAGGTTTACCTTAATACTTTTGTTGTAGTTGCGGATGCTTGCAATAGAGGTTAATCATAAGTGGGATGCTTGTCCAAGTAAGGGCAGCACTCAAGCACCGGTCCACCCACATATCAAATTATCAAAGTACCGAACGTGAATCATATGAACGTGATGAAAACTAGCTTGACGATAATTCCCATGTGTCCTCGGGGGCGTTTTTCTCTATAGAAGAGTTTGTCCAGGCTTGTCCTTTGCTACAAAAAGGATTGGGCCACCTTGCTGCACTTTATTGACTTTTGTTACTTGTTGCTCGTTACAAATTATCTTATCACAAAACTATCTGTTACCTATAATTTTAGTGCTTGTAGAGAATACCTTGCTGAAAACCGCTTATCATTTCCTTCTGCTCCTCGTTGGGTTCGACACTCTTACTTATCGAAAGGACTACGATAGATCCTCTATACTTATGGGTCATCAATGTATCAAGCATCCCTAAGCTTAATTCATGCTCGTCCTCGAGTATTTAAATGATAAAAACAGAATTTTTGATGTGGAATGCTACCTAGCATAATTTTTAATGTAATTTTCTTTATTGTGGCATGAATATTCAGATCCGAAAGATTCAAGACAAAAGTTTAATATTGATATAAAAATAATAATACTTCGAGCATACTAATAAAGCAATCATGTCTTCTCAAAATAACATGGCCAAAGAAAGTTATCCCTACAAAATCATATAGTCTGGCTATGCTCTATCTTCATCACACAAAATATTTAAATCATGCACAACCCCGATGACAAGCCAAGCAATTGTTTCATAATTTGATGTTCTCAAACCTTTTCAACTTTCACGCAATACATGAGCGTGAGCCATGGACATAGCAGTATATGTGGAATAGAATGGTGGTTGTGGAGAAGACAAAAAGGAGAAGATAGTCTCACATTAACTAGGTGTATCAACGGGCTATGCAGATGCCCATTAATAGATATCAATGTGAGTGAGTAGGGATTGCCATGCAACGGATGCACTAGAGCTATAAGTGTATGAAAGCTCAACAAAAGAAACTAAGTGGGTGTGCATCCAACTCGCTTGCTCACGAAGACCTAGGGCATTTTGAGGAAGCCCATCATTGGAATATACAATCCAAGTTCTATAATGTAAAATTCACACTAGTATATGAAAGTGACAACATAGGAGACTCTCTATCATGAGGATCATGGTGCTACTTTGAAGCACAAGTGTGGAAAAAGGATAGTAACATTGTCCCTTCTCTCTTTTTCTCTTATCATTTTTTTGTTGGGCTTCTTTGGCCTCTTTTATTTTTCGTCCGGAGTCTCATCCCGACTTATGGGGGAATCATAGTCTCCATCATCCTTTCCTCACATGGGACAATGCTCTAATAATGAAGATCATCACACTTTTATTTACTTACAACTCAAGAATTACAACTCGATACATAGAACAAATATGACTATATGTGAATGCCTCCGGCGGTGTACCGGGATATGCAATGAATCAAGAGTGACATGCATGAATGATGAACGGTGGCCTTGCCACAAATACAATGTCAACTACATGATCATGCTAAGCAATATGACAATGATGGGGCATGACATAATAAACGGAACGGTGGAAAGTTGCATGGCAATATATCTCGGAATAGCTATGGAAATGCCATGATAGGTAGGTATGGTGGTTGTTTTGAGGAAGGTATATGGTGGGTGTATGATACCAGCGAAAGGTGCGCGGTATTAGAGAGGCTAGCAATGGTGGAAGGGTGAGAGTGCATATAATCCATGGACTCAACATTAGTCATAAAGAACTCGCATACTTATTGCAAAAATCTATTAGTTATCGAAATGAAGTACTACGCGCATGCTCCTAGGGGGATAGATTGGTAGGAAAAGACCATCGCTCGTCCCCGACCGCCACTCATAAGGAAGACAATCAATAAATAAATCATGATCTGACTTCATCACATAACGGTTCACCATACGTGCATGCTACGGGAATCACAAACTTTAACACAAGTATCTCTCAAATTCATAACTACTCAACTAGCATGACTCTAATATCACCATCTTCATATCTCAAAGCAATCATAAGGATCAAACTTCTCATAGTATTCAATGCACTTTATATGATAGTTTTTATTATACCCATTTTGGATGCTCATCATATTAGTACTAATTTTATAGCCAAAGAAAATTACCATGCTGTTCTAAAAGACTCTAAAAATAATATAAGTGAAGCATGAGAGATCAATAATTTCTATAAAATAAAACCACCACCGTGCTCTAAAAAGATATGAGTGAAGCACTAGAGCAAAATTATCTAGCTCAAAAGATATAAGTGCAGCACATAGAGTATTCTAATAAATTCCGATTCATGTGTGTGTCTCCAAAAGGTGTGTACAGCAAGGATGATTGTGGTAAACTAAAAAGCAAAGACTCAAATCATACAAGACGCTCCAAGCAAAACACATATCATGTGGTGAATAAAATATAGCCTCAAGTAAAGTTACCGATGGACGAAGACGAAAGAGGGGATGCCTTCTGTAACTCCAAAAATTCTGCAAAAATTGGACGACCTAGATAATTTGTTTATTGATCTACTTCAATTGGAACCAGTATTTTATCGCTCTCTGGTGATGTTTAACAATTGTTTTCATGAGCAGAAAGTTTCTGTCTTTTTCAGAAAGATCAAATAATTATCATCCAAGAAGATCCTATAGGTTTTACTTGGCACAAACACTAATTAAAACATAAAACCACATCTAACCAGAGGCTAGATGATTTATTTATTACTAAACAGGAACAAAAATAAAAGAACAAAAATAAAATTGGGTTGCCTCCCAACAAGCGCTATCGTTTAACACCCCTAGCTAGGCATAAAAACAAGAATAGATCTAGGTATTACCATAATAATGATATGGCAAATCGCGAAAACTCATCTCATATTCCCTACGTTCAGCAGCAAGTTTTCTTTGTGGCAAGCAAAAGTAATCAAAAGGGCTAAATTTAATGGGACAAAAGTCCCCAAGATCAAGCTCGGGAGGTATGGGTTCCTCCTTTGGCCCCTCATATTGCACAACCAATTCATCATTATAAGCATTCTTTTGGCAAAAAGTCATGAGCCTTTGTTCAAGAGAAAAACCTAACCCATTGTTCTAAATAGCAAAATCATCATTAAGTTCAGAGATTCTATCAACTAGAACATCGTTAGGGAACTTCTTTCTAAGGTTTTCATTATAAGCAACATGATCTAAAGATCGTAAATGCATTATGTCTTCTTGATTAAAAAGGATAGCTTCTATGGGAGGACGACCAGCGTCCACCCTATAATGCGCAAAAATTTCATTGGCCTCTTTCATTATAAATCTGAACTCATGTGCCAAAAAGATAGTAGCTGCTCGCTTAACAGAAGAATGCTCAATGTTGGAAAATTCTAGAAAAATCCTTTGTATGCAAGGATGCATATGAATAAACTGTCTTTCAAGTTCAACTACGAGCAAAGATATAGCATCCGCAAGACTACTAGTTCTATGAAGAATAGACCCACCCATAGTGGGCAAGGCACCGGCACAAGTAAAGAAATCTTAAATAACTCCTTTTCCAATAATATTACCACTACCAATCCAAAACTTTTTAGTGTGTAAAATAGTAGGTTTTCCATGAGGATCATCAAAAGCATCAAAGTTTCCCCCGTTATTACTATTATCCTTATCAATGATAACCTCCCCAGTTTCAGATATGATGGCAACAAATCGCACAAAGAGCGAACACACAAAAGGCAAGCAAAAAGAAGCAACAGAAAAGGGCGAATAAAACGGCAAAGGTGAAGTGGGGGAGAGGAAAGCGAGAGGCAAATGGCAAATAATGTAATGCAAGGGAGAAGAGTTTGTGATGGGTACTTGGTATGTCTTGGCTTGAGCGTAGATCTCCTCGGCAACGGCGCCAGAAATCGGCAAGTTGACGGGAGATCAAATCTTGACTTGAGTTGGCGTAAATCTCCCCGGCAACGGCGCCAGAAATCCTTCTTACTACCTCTTGAGCTGCGTTGGTTTTCCCTTGAAGAGGAAAGGGTGATGCAGCAAAGTAGCGTAAGTATTTCCCTCAGTTTTTGAGAACCAAGGTATCAATCCAGTAGGATACTACACGCAAATCGCCTAGTACCTGCACAAACAATCAAGAACCTTGCAACCAACACGATAAAGGGGTTGTCAATCCCTTCACGGCCACTTGCAAAAGTGGGATCTGATAAAGATAATAAGATAAATATTTTTGGTATTTTTGTTGTATAGATTTGAAAATAAAGATTGCAAAATAAACGGTGACAGAAATAGCTAGTTGACGGGAAACTAATATGATGTAAATAGAACCGGGGGCCATAGGTTTCACTAGTGGCTTCTCTCATGATAGCATATATTACGGTGGGTGAACAAATTACTGCCGAGCAATTGATAGAAAAGCGCATAGTTATGAGAATATTTAGGCATGATCATGAACATAGGCATCACGTCCGAGACAAGTAGACCGAAATGATTCTGCATCTACTACTATTACTCCACACATCGACCGCTATCCAGCATGCATCTAGAGTATTAAGTTCATAAGAACAGAGTAACACATTAAGCAAGATGACATGATGTAGAGGGATAAAGTCAAGCAATATGATATAAACCCCATCTTTTTATCCTCGATGGCAACAATACAATACGTGCCTTGCTGCCCCTACTGTCACTGGGAAAGTACACCGCAAGATTGAACCCAAAGCTAAGCACTTCTCCCATTGCAAGAAAGATCAATCTAGTAGGCCAAACTAAACCGATAATTCGAAGAGACTTGCAATGATATCAAATCATGCATATAAGAATTCAGAGAAGAATCAAATATTGTTCATAGATAATCTTGATCATAAACCCACAATTCATCGGATCTCGGCAAACACACCGCAAAAAGTATTACATCTAATAGATCTCCAAGAACATCGAGGAGAACTTTGTATTGAGATCCAAAAAGAGAGAAGAAGCCATCTAGCTAATAACTATGGACCCGAAGGTCTGTGGTAAACTACTCACACATCATCGGAGAGGCTATGGTGTTGATGTAGAAGCCCTCCGTGATCAATTCTCCCTCCGGCGGAGCGCCGGAAAAGGCCCCAAGATGGGATGTCACGGGTACAGAAGGTTGCGGCGGTGGAAAAGTGGTTTCGTGGCTCTCTTGGATGTTTTCAGGGTATAAGAGTATATATATAGGCGAAAAAAATAGGTCGATGGAGCTCCGTGGGGCCCACAAGGGTGGGGGCGCACCTACCCCCGGGCGCGCCCTCCTGCCTCGTGGCCGCCTCGCGGTGCTCCAAACTTCAACTCCAAGTCTTCTGGATTGCGTTTGTTCCAAGAAAGATCCTCGCGAAGGTTTCATTCCGTTTGGATTCCGTTTGATATTCCTTTTCTGCGAAACACTGAAATAGGCAAAAAAACAGCAATTTGCACTGGTCCTTCGGTTAATAGGTTAGTCCCAAAAATAATATAAAATAGCATATTAAAGCCCATTAAACATCCAAAACAGATAATATAATAGCATGGAACAATCAAAAATTATAGATACGTTGGAGACGTATCAGTGAGACCGATCACATGAACTCGGTGAGACCGATTTCAGTAATAGGCAAACCAAGAGTTGGTCAGGCAAACTCGATGGGACCGATCGCTCATTTCGGTGAGACCGAAACGTTACGAAAAGGAAACAGAGAGTTTGCATTGCGAACTCAATGGGACCGATCGCTCATTTCGGTTAAATCGAAACGTTACGAAGGGAAACAGAGAGTTTGCAATCCCATCTCGGTGAGACTGAGATCCCTATCGGTGAGACCGAACTGATTAGGGTTTCTGGCTATGGCTATGTCAAATGAACTTGGTGGCGCCGGATAGATCAAATTGGTGGGGCCGAGTTTGACTTTAGGTTTAGGACATATGTGGAATTGAGAAAGTGGTTGAGGGCTTTTGGAGCATATCACTAAGCATTTTGAGCAAGCAAGCCATTAAGCAACACCTCATCCCCTTTTAATAGTATTGTCTTTTCCTATGGACTCAATGTGATCTTGGATCACTAAAATGAAAATGTAGAGTCTTGAGCTTTTGCCAATATGTGTCCTTACATTTTGAGGGGTCCACATCTCTAGTCCATGTCATGCCAATCATTGAACTTTCTGAAATGATCATCTTGAAAGAGTATTAGTTCAATGAGCTATATGTTGTTAAGAATTACCAAAACCACCCGGGGATTAGTTGCACTTTCAATCTCCCCCTTTTTGGTAATTGATGACAACATATAGATCAAAGCTTCGACAAATGATAATAAGAATGAAATACATTGTTGCTTTTTGAAGTATGTGATAAGCAAGAGCTACCCCTAAATTTGTGCATCATTTAAAATTTGATTTTGAATGCAAATGCACAATCGCTTAGGATCATGGGTTACTCTTCCATGTCATGTACATCTTGGTGGAGCGCTCAAAATAATAGAATATGAAATATACGCTCATCACCAAGACAAAGTGAATGATCATACACGAGAGATAGAGAATATCATCATCCAAGCACAAACATTAAAGTATGATATGATAAAGCACATGACCATACAAGTATCTCTCACACACAACCATAGAGTATCATCCAAGAAAGCAAAAAAATAAGTAGCAAAAGAGGCAAAAAATAAGCAAAGCTCTCTCCCTCTCGAAGCCTATTATCTATACACTTTCTCCCCCTTTGGCAACAAGTTACCAAAAAGCTTGAAAATGCATAGTGCTATGCGGCTCTCTAAGCTTGAACTTCGGGAGCGCCGGAGTGCGAAGGTGGCGTGGAGAGGAGTCCTGCAATAAATGGATCTGAAGAGGTTGTAGGAGCAGGTGGAGTTGCAACTGGAGGGGCAATTGAAGATGTGACTCCAGGAGCTGAAGTTGTAGCTCTAGTGTCTGTCACTAGCACTGCTGCAGACCTCTGCCTTCTGGGCACCCTTTGATAAGCATCAGTGGTGGTCTTGTCACTCCTATCCTCAAGCTCTTCTTGGATCTTCTCCACAGAAGTCTGAATCTCTGTCACCTTGACATCCAAGTCATGAAGTTTTGTCTCAAAAATTCTCTCAAGGCTCTCTTGATTCTGAGTCAGGGTGGCCAATCCTTCTCAATCCTCAAAGTAGCTTGAATAAGATAGCCAAGTTGGTCTTGTTTATACTTGAGAAAAACTTGGGATGCCTCTTCAACACTTGGCATCTTGGTTGCCTTCTCTGCTTTTGCTTTTGCTCTCTTCTCCTGAGCCTCTACTGAAGTAGGATCTGTAGCATCCATGACAACTATGTTGTCCTCAAAATCAGGCCTCAAGGGAAGGTGCTCTTTGTCCAACAAATATATGCCTTTTCCCATCTTGAAGTTGATGAGCATCTGAATGTGTGGAGCATACCCACATGATCTCTTTTGGTCTGCTGCAGTTCTCTTGATGGTTTCAACTATCAAGCTCGTCACCTTGATTTTTTGTGGCACATCAAACAGTTGAAGCAAGTTGATGGAATGGCCTCTGATCATCCTGTGATCTCCTGATTTGGGCAACAAGGTGTGCCTAAAAATTGTGTTTATGGTGGCCAGTCCAGAAAACAGATAGTACACTGAGCCTAGCTTGTGTGTCTCCAAGGCCTTGTCAGGTATCTCCTTGTACATGTTGGCCATGGAGTTGTGATCTTTCTTGCGCTTTGCATAGACATCGGTGTCATCATCATGCTCTTCAGGGGCATTAATAAGCTTGGCCCACTCAGCAACAATTGACTGGTACCTTGTACCCTCAGACATCCAAACAATTCTTCCATCTGGGTAGAAGTGAGCTATTGAATAAAACTGCATGATAAGATCATCATTTCACTTGGTAAATTTTTGACCCACAAAGGTGTCAACTCCATTGAGTCTGAAGATCTCATGTACTCTAGGGAAGTGGTCTTCATTTTCATCAATGTATTCCCAGTCTATCCACTTCATGTCACACACAATAGGCTTGTTATCCAATAGAATTGTCTCATAGAAGTCCTGCTGTTCCTTGGTGTGAAATCTGTAGTCCACGGCAGTTCTTCTCCTTGCAACATAGGGGTCTGATTGTCTCCACAATCCGAGACCTGCATCCTTTCTTTCCTTCATGTTTTTAGCCACTGGATGATTATCATCATGATTAGGGATCTTTGGCTTCAACTTTCTGAGTACTTGGGCTACCTCTTCTTCTTCCATTTCAGGCATTGGGGCCTTGTTATTTTCTACAGCAGGTATGTTTCTGGTGCTTCTCTTGGGTGCAGTCTTAGGAGCTTGAGCAGTTGCTTTGGGGGCAGTCTTGGGCTTTGATGGAGCAACCCCAGACTTGATGGCATCCCCCATCAGCTTCTGAGCTTTGGGTGCTGGTGCAGCATCCTCTTCTTCATCTTCTTCCTCATCCTCAACTGGGTCTCTCATCATAGAGGATCTGCCAATTACTCTGGCCATGGTCTTCTTGACCCTTTCCTTTCTCTTCTTGCCCTCACCAGCCTCCTTTGGTTCAAGAGTGAACTCAATGGTTTCCTGTGTTGAGGCTCTGGCTTTGGACATTGGCACTTTCTTGGCAGAGGCTTTCTTGTGCAAACCAGGCTTGGTTGAAGCTACAATGCCAAATTCTTTCTTGGCAACTTTCTTCTTTGAGCTGACGTCCTCCTCAACAGCAACATAATCTTCATCCTCAGAATCTGAGTTTCTCTTTCTCCTTGTCCTGGTAGCTACTTTGGGCAAGTTGCTTGGGGTGCTTCCGCTACCCTCATCATAGCTGCCAGAGGGACTAGTGCCCTCACTCATGTTAACTTGCTCCTCAGACTTGTTCTGGCTGTCACTTTGATCTGACATAGCTGACACTGCACACTGAAAGCTGACCATGTGAATAGATGTAGTTGAGATAGAGTGGATGAGCATCACAAAGTGCAGAGATTTTGCAAAACAATTGAGTCAAAAACTTAGTTTTAGTTTTCTACAGAAAGCATTTTGGATCTACCGATTTGTTAAACTAGGTGACACCGAAGCAACATAAGAGTCTAAACTAGGGGAATCAGTCAGACCGAGACACAGTTCGGTGACTCCGAGATTGCTAGGGTTTCACTGAGAGTTGAACTCGGTCACACCGATTTGTAAGTTTTCATCAGACCGAAAATTACAAGTGCAATGGCCTAGGCCAAATCGGTGAGACCGATTTCAACAACTCGGTCGGTCCGAGATGAGTTCGGCAGAAACCTAACCCTAAATTTTCGGATCAAAACTAATCTAAAGGAAGTTCTTGCTAGATAGAGTAATTTCATACGTGGTAAGAATCATGGCATTGACCTAAGTGCAGGAATCAGAGGTAAAGATTGCACATAGGGGTTGAGTTCATACCCTAACTCGGGGGTGAACTCGCTACGGCGACAACGACGGCTGAGATTCCCGTTGACAGTGGCGAAGACCAGCGGCAGGAGGTCGCTGGCGATGAGGAGAGGATCCGGAGAATCGAGTCGTGATGACCCAAAAGTATAGGGGATCAATTGTAGCTCTTTTCGATAAGTAAGAGTGTCGAACCCAACGAGGAGCAGAACAAAATGACAAGTAGTTTTCAGTAAGGTAATGTCTGCAAGTGCTGAAATTGTAAGTAGTAGAATAGTTTGATAGCAAGATAATTTGTAATGAGCAAGTAACGATAGTAGTAACAAAAGTGCAGCAAGGTAGACCAATCCTTTTGAGGCAAAGGACAGGCCAAAACGGTCTCTTATGATAAGCAAAGCGTTCTTGAGGGTACACGGGAATTTCATCTAGTCACTTTCATCATGTTGGTTTAACTCGTGTTCGGTACTTTGATAATTTGATATGTGGGTGCACCGGTGCTTAGGTGTTGTTCTTACTTGAACAAACCTCCTAGTTATGATTAACCCTCCCGCAAGCATCCGCAACTACGAGAAAAGTATTAAGAATAAATTCTAACCATAGCATTAAACGTTTGGGTCCAATCGGTCCCTTACGGAATAGCGCATAAACTGGGGTTTAAGCTTCTGTCACTCTCACAACCCATCATCTAATTGCTACTACACAATGCATTCCCTTAGGCCCAAATATGGTGAAGTGTCATGTAGTCGACGTTCACATGACACCACTAAGGGAATCACAACATACTATCGAACACATATCAAGTTCACATGATTACTTGCAACATGATTTCTCCCGTGACCTCAAGAACAAAAGTAACTACTCACAAATGATAATCATGCTCATGATCAGAGGAGTATTAAATAGCATAATGGATCTGAACATATAATCTTCCACCAAATAAACCATATAGTAATCAACTACAAGATGTAATCAACACTACTAGTCACCCACAAGCACCAATCTATAGTTCCGGTAACAAGATTGAACACAAGAGATGAACTAGGGTTGAGATGAGATTGTGTTGTTGAAGATGTTGATGGAGATTGCCCTCCCCAAGATGGGAGAGTTGTTGGTGATGATGATGACGATGGTTTCCCCCTCCGGGAGGGAAGTTCCCCCGGCGGAATCGCTCCGCCGGAGGGCAAAAGTGCTCCTGCCCAAGTTCCACCTCGAGACGGCGACGCTCCATCCCGAAAATCTTCTCCTTATTTTTTCTAGGTAAAAATGACCTATATACAAGAAAATGGGCACCGGAGGTGGGCCTGGGTGAGCACAACCCACCAGGGCGCCTGGGCTCCCTGGCGCCCAGGTGGGTTGTGCCCACCTGGTGGGCCCCTTCTGGTAGTTATTTGCTCCAATATTCCTCAAATATTCCATAAAAATTCTCCATGAAGTTTCAGCTTGTTTGGAGTTGTGCAGAATAGGTAGCCTGGCGTAGCTTTTCCAGGTCCAGATTTCTAGCTGCCGGAATTCTCCCTCTTTGTGTATACCTTGCAAATTATGAGAGAAAAGGCATTAGAGTTACTCCAAAAAGCATTATTATGGACAAAAACATCATATATAATAGTAAGAAAACATGATGCAAAATGGACGTATCAACTCCCCCAAGCTTAGACCTCGCTTGCCCTCAAGCGAAAACCGAAATCGAAAAACATGTCCACATGCTTTGAGAGAGAGGTGTCGATAAAAACAAAATACGGACATAGAAGCATCATGTAGATTATTATAACAGCAACAAAATTAAACATAATACTTTTATCATAGAGCTTTTATCATATACTTCTCATGAATTAATAACAATTCATCACACAATCGAAGTATAAAGCAAAAAAAACTCTATTAGAAACCAACAAACTCTGTTCTCAGTCAACTTTGCAACTACAATTCATCATCTTTTCAGGAAGGGTCACGTATCGGAGCCTTTAGGCAAGTCCACATACTCAACCATCATATAGTCTTCTATGATTGCTAACACTCACCGCGTACACATGAGAAAAACGTTTCAACCGGACACATAGAAAGATAGGGGCTTATAGTTTCGCCTCCCAATGTGTTCACCACAAGGGTGATGTCAACAATAATAACTCATGCTATCTCTATTCAACTGGACATATGTGCCTAGATCTTTCCTCACCACATGATGCTTGCCAAAGGAGAAAATAAAAAGGGATAGAAGGAAAACTTTGACTCTTTGCATAAAAGTAAATACATAAAAGTAAAAGATAGGCCCTTCGCAGAGGGAAGCAGAGGTTGCCATGCGCTTATTTGTTTGTGTGCTCAACCCCTTAGTGCAAAATAACGTCACGTTGCATTGCCCCTTGTGATAGAGACCTTTATTATGCAATCTGTTGCTTTTATTCTTCACCATCACAAGTTCGTGCAACGCTCAATTTTCTCTTACACTAAATGATCTCACACATTTAGAAGCAATTTTTATTGCCCTTTTGCACGATGACAACTTACTTGAGGGATATTTCTCAATCCCTAGGTAGGAATGGTGGACACCTGAAAGTAAGATTTGGGTTTAAGGGTTTTTGGAAGCACAAGTAGTATCTCTACTTAGTGCGGAATTTTTGGCTGGCAAAGATAGGGGCAAGCACCACATGTTGAAGGATCTATGACAATATGACTTCTATGTGAATATAAACAAACATAAACCATTAAGTTGTCTTCCTTGTCCAACGTCAACAATTTTGGCATATAATATTTTGATGAGGGCTCACAATCACAAAAGATTTCTAGGATAGTATATTTATATGTGAATCTTCTCTTCCCTTATTAATTCTTTCATGAGTTGCATCATTGACTAATGTTATGTTTGTCAATCTCTAATAAAATTTTCTACTTATACTTTTCCTTATGTGGTGTCATCACCTACCATAGGATTAGTATATGATCTTCTTGATTTATTTCCTTTCTCTTTTTTTCTCTTCCTTATTTCTTTTCTTTATTTGCAACATGAAAGTAAAGAAAGCAAAAACTCAAACTAAACTTCATTATATAACTTGCACACGATTACAAGGATAGATTACTAAGCAAACTCTCAAATAAGAAAGGTTCGAACTAAACTTTTATTCATCTAAAGAAAAAGATCGAACTAAAATAAGTAAAGGCAAAAAGATAGTGGGATGATACAATACCGGGGCACCTCCCCCAAGCTTGGCGGAAGCCAAGGGGAGTGCCCATACCCGATACTGAATTCTCCTTTGGTGGTGAAGAAGGTGGTGGTGGTGGTGACAATTGTGCCTTCAACTTTTTCATATTGTAGTCGAGGAGAGCAATTTCCTCCTTTAAATCATCGACTTCCAACTCCAGCTTCAAGATCTTGTCACATAAATCCCCTTTGCTTTTCTGCCAAAAACGAGAAGGAATAGATTGATTTTTAGATCGGTTAACTCTTTTAGGGAGACTTGACCTCTTGACCTCCACGTGCATATCCCCAGGTTGAGGTAGAGGAACATCCTCCTCCTCCGAGCTTGAATCATCGATCCTCATCAAGTGAGCATCCTCCTCGTCATCCGTAGTTCGACCATAAGGAGATAGGTCCCCATAGGTCTTTGGGTCAACAATGATATGTGAGACATAGCTCTCTCCATCGGAGTCTTGAGACAACATATTTTCAAAATTGCGCAGAAAACAGCAAGAAAAGAGAACAGAGGATTTCTTCGCGATACGGTGGTTAACAGGTTCGGGAAGTATATATAGATTTTTTTATCTTGGAGGACTTGCAAGCTGTAGAAAATGGGAGTCCAGAAGGTGCCCCAGGTGGGCACAAGCCACCTGGGCGCTCCAGGCAGCCTGGCGCGCCCTGGTGTCTTGTGCCCACCAGGGTACGCTTCCTGGAAGTTTCTTTATTTCCTAAAAAATTTAATATTCCAAAACTGATAAAAAATATTTTTGCGGATTTTTCGGAGTCCGTTTACTTACCATATCACTTACCTCCTTATTTTCATGATTCTGGGGTGTTCCGAAAGGACTCTTTTATGTGTTCTTCCGGTGTCAAAGTTTGGATAATATTACTTTCAACATTAATGGGCGTACCTGAGATATAATATTTTATTCATTGTCCATTGACAACCTTCGGGTAACCTTTGGAATTATTTATTTTGATGGCTCCAGACCGATAAACCTCCTCGATAACATAGGGGCCTTCCCATTTTGAGAGGAGTTTTCCTGCAAAGAATCTAAAATGAGAGTTGTACAAAAGAACTTATTCTCCAACTTTAAACTCACGCTTTTGGATTCTTTTGTCATGCCATCTTTTTAACTTATTCTTTGAATAATTTTGCATTTTCATAAGCTTGGGTTCTCCATTCATCTAATGAGCTAATATCAAATAACCTCTTTTCACCAGCAAGCTTGAAATCATAGTTGAGTTCTTTGACTGCCCAATATGCTTTATGTTCTAACTCAAGAGGCAAATGACAAGTTTTTCCATAAACCATTTTATAAGGAGACATACCCATAGGATTTTTCTATGTTGTTCTATAAGCCCAAAGTGCATCATCTAATTTCTTAGACCAATTCTTCCTGGACCTATTAATAGTCTTTTGCAAAATTAATTTTATTTCTCTATTGCTAAGCTCAGCTTGACCACTAGACTGAGGATGATAAGGTGATGCAATTCTATGGTTAACATCATACTTGGCAAGCATTTTACAGAAAGCACCATGAATAAAGTGTGAACCACCATCAATCATTAAATATCTAGGGACTCCAAACCTTGGGAAAATAACTTCCTTAAGCATTTTAATAGAGGTGTTGTGATCAGCACTACTGGTTGGAATAGCTTGTACCCATTTAGTAACATAATCAACAGCAACCAAAATATGTGTATACCCATTAGAGGAAGGAAAAGATCCCATGTAATCAAATCCCCAAACATCAACTGGCTCAACAGCAAGTGAATAATTCATAGGCATTTCTTGACGCTTACCGATTTTACCTATTCTTTGACATTCATCACAAGATAAGACGAACTTACGGGCATCCTTGAAGAGAGTAGGCCAATAAAATCCAGACTGCAATACCTTGTGAGCAGTTCTATCTCCAGCATGATGCCCTCCATAAGCTTTGGAGTGACATTTCCATAGGATTTGTCCCTGTTCATGCTCAGGTACACAACGTCTAATAATACCATATACTCCTTCTTTATAAAGATGTGGGTCATCCCAAAAGTAATGTCTTAAATCATAGAAGAATTTTTTATTTTGTTGGTAAGTAAAGCTAGGTGGTAAATATTTAGCAACAATGTAATTAGCATAATCAGCATACCAAGGGGTGGTGTGAGCAACACTTATTGCAGCTAATTGCTCATCGGGAAAACTATCATCAATAGGTAGTGGGTCATCACGCACATTTTCAAGCCTAGATAAATTATCAGCTACGGGGTTCTCAGCTCATTTTCTATCAGTGATATGTAAAATCAAATTCTTGTAACAAGAGAACCCATCGAATAAGTCTAGGTTTAGCATCTTTCTTTTCCATAAGATATTTAATAGCAGCATAGTCTGTGTGAATAGTTACTTTGGAATCAACAATATAAGGTCTAAATTTATCACAAGCAAACACCACTGCTAAGAATTCTTTTTCAGTAGTAGCATAATTTCTTTGAGCACTATCTAGAGTTTTACTAGCATAATGAATAACATTCAATTTCTTATCAACTCTTTGTCCTAGAAAAGCACCAACAACATAATCACTAGAATCACACATAATTTTAAAAGGCAGGTTCCAATCAGGTGGTTGAAAAATAGGTGCAGAAATTAAGGATTTCTTGAGAGTTTCAAAGGATTCTAAACAATCATCATAAAAAACAAAAGGAATATCCTTTTGCAAAAGACTGGTAAGAGGCCTAGAAATTTTAGAAAAGTCTTCGATAAATCTCCTACAGAAACCAGCATGACCTAAGAAACTACGAATACCTTTTATATCTTTAGGACATGGCATTTTCTCAATTGCATCAACCTTAGCTTCGTCCATACAATACCTCTTTCAGAAATTTTATGACCCAAGACCATGCCTTCATTAACCATAAAGTGGCACTTCTCCCAATTCAAGACAAGATTTGTTTGTTCACATCTCTGCAAAACTCGATCAAGATTGCTTAAACAATCATCAAAAGACTTCCCATTAGCAGAGAAATCGTCCATGAAAACCTCAACAATCTTTTCACAAAAGTCAGAGAATATAGCAGTCATACATCTTTGAAAGGTAGCAGATGCATTACATAAACCGAAAGGCATACGTCTATAAGCATAGGTTCCAAACGGACAAGTAAAAGTGGCCTTTTCTTGATCAAGTTGAGAAACATGTATTTGTGAAAAAACAAAATATCCATCAAGGAAGCAAAGGTGTGTGTGCTTAGATAATCTTCAAGCATTTGATCAATAAAAGGCAAAGGGTAATGATCTTTTCTAGTTGCTTTATTTAATTTTCTAAAATCAATTACCATTCTATAGCCTGTAACAATTCTTTGTGGAATAAGTGCATTCTTATCATTAGGAACAACAGTTATACCTCCTTTCTTAGGGGCACAATGAACATGACTCACCCATCTACTATCAGCTATAGGATAGATTATACCTGCTTCCAGAAGTTTTAATATTTCCGTTCTTACCACTTCCTTCATTTTCGGATTTAACCGACGTTGGTGATCAACAACGGGTTTAGCATCAGGTTCCATATTAATTTTGTGCTGACATAGAGTGGGACTAATGCCCTTTAAATCATCAAGAGTATATCCAATAGCAGCCCGGTGCTTCCTTAGAACTTTCAATAATCTTTCTTCTTCATGTTCTGAAAGGTTAGCACTAATAATAACAGGATATATCTTCTTTTCATCAAGATAAGCATATTTCAAAGTGTCTGGCAATTGTTTTAATTCAAACACAGGATCACCTTTAGGTGGAGGTGGACCTCCTAGAGTTTCAATAGGCAAATTTTGTTTAAGCAGAGGACGTTGTTCAAAGAAAATCTTATCTATTTCATTTCTTTCATGCATATGAAAATAATTTTCATGGTCTAGCAAATATTGTTCCAAAGGATCAGTAGGTGGTACAGCAATAGAAGCAAGACCAATTAATTCATCCTTACTAGGCAATTCTTTTTCATGAAGCTTTCTACTAAACTTGGAAAATTTAAACTCATGAGGCTCATCACCAAAACTAACACCAACAATTTGTTTCTCACAATCTATTCTAGCATTAACGGTGTTTAAGAAAGGTCTACCAAAAATAATGGGACAAAAATCATCTTATGGGAACCAAGAACAAGAAAATCAGTAGGGTATTTTATTTTCCCACACAAGACTTCAACATCTCTAACAATCCCAATTGATGATATAGTGTCTCTATTAGCAAGTTTAATAGTAAGATCTATGTCTTCTATTTCTGCGGGTGCTATGTCATTCATAATTTCTTGGTATAAGGAATAAGGAATAGCACTCACACTAGCACCTATGTCACATAAACCATGATAACAGTGATCTCCTATTTTAACTGAGATGACAGGCATGCCAACAACAGGTCTATGCTTATCATTTTTATCAGGTTTGGCAATTCTAGCAACTTCTTCACAGAAGTAAATAACATGCCCATCCATATCTTCTTCCAAGAGATCTTTAACCATAGCAATACTAGGTTCTACTTTGATTTGTTCATCAGGTTTAGTTGTTCTAATATAGCTTTTGATAACCATAGTTGAAACTTTAGCATGTTCCTTTATCCTAACAGGAAAAGATGGTTTCTCAATATAAGCAGAAGTAACAAATGGATCAACATTATAAAGTATAGTTTCTTCTTTAACTGGTACCGGTTTAATTTCTTCTTTAATAGGTGGGTGATATTTAAACAACTTCTCTTTAGGGAGTTCAACATGAGTAGCAAATGATTCACAAAAGGAGGCTACTATCTCAGAGTCAAGTCCATATTTAGTGCTAAACTTTTGAAAAGCATCGGTATTCATAAAAGATTTAACACAATCATACTTAAGCTTAATACCTGACTCTTTACCTTCATCGAGTTCCCAATCTTCAGATTTTTGTTTAATTCTTTCCAAAAGATCCCACCGGAACTCAATAGTCTTCTTCATAAAAGAACCAGCACAAGAAGTATCAAGCATGGTTTGATCATTACGAGAAAGCCGAGCATAAAAGTTCTGGATAATAATTTCTCTTGAGAGCTCATGATTGGGGCATGAATATAACATTGACTTAAGCCTTCCCCAAGCTAGAGCGATACTTTCTCCTTCACGATGCCAAAATTATATATATATACATAATTCCGATCACGATGAACTAGAAGCATATGATAAAATTTTTGATGGAACTCCAATTTCAACCAATTCCAATTCCATGATCCAATATCATCGCATAGCCTATACCATGCCAATGCTTTTCCCTTCAAAGATAAAGGGAAAACCTTTTTCATAACTTCATCTCTGGGTAAACCTGCAAGCTTAAACAATCCACAAATTTGTTCCACATATAACAAGTGCATATCAGGATGTTCGGTTCCATCTCCTGCATAAGGATTAGCTAGCAGTTGTTCTATCATACCCGAAGGAATTTCATATTAAATATTTTCAGTAGGTGCGGTAGGTTGAGGGGTAGCTAATTGTGGTTCCGGACGAGGTGAAGATACCCCGAACAAACCCCTCAAAGGATTGTTTTCCATAGTAACAAGTGACAATAAATTTCAGCACACTATATAAATGTTTCCTTACCAAATTCCACTTACCAAAGGCGCTTCACTCCCCGGCAACGGCCCCAGAAAATAGCCTTGATGACCCACAAGTATAGGGGATCAATTGTAGCTCTTTTCGATAAGTAAGAGTGTCGAACCCAACGTGGAGCAGAACGAAATGACAAGTAGTTTCAGTAAGGTAATGTCTGCAAGTGCTGAAATTGTAAGTAGCAGAGTAGTTTGATAGCAAGATAATTTGTAACGAGCAAGTAGCAATAGTAGTAACAAAAGTGCAGCAAGGTATCCCAATCCTTTTGAGGCAAAGGACAGGCCAAAATGGTCTCTTATGATAAGCAAAGCGTTCTTGAGGGTACACGGGAATTTCATCTTGTCACTTTCATCATGTTGGTTTAATTCGTGTTCGGTACTTTGATAATTTGATATGTGGGTGGACCGGTGCTTAGGTGTTGTTCTTACTTGAACAAACCTCCTACTTATGATTAACCCTCCCGCAAGCATCTGCAACTACGAGAAAAGTATTAAGAATAAATTCTAACCATAGCATTAAACTTTTGGGTCCAATCGGTCCCTTACAGAATAGCGCATAAACTGGGGTTTAAGCTTCTGTCACGCTTGCAACCCATCATCTAATTGCTACTCCACAATGCATTCCCTTAGGCCCAAATATGGTGAAGTGTCATGTAGTCGACGTTCACATGACACCACTAAGGGAATCACAACATACTATCGAACACATATCAAGTTCACATGATTACTTGCAACATGATTTCTCCCGTGACCTCAAGAACAAAAGTAACTACTCACAAATGATAATCATGCTCATGATCAAAGTAGTATTAAATAGCATAATGGATCTGAACATATAATCTTCCACCAAATAAACCATATAGTAATCAACTACAAGATGTAATCAACACTACTAGTCACCCACAAGCACCAATCTATAGTTCCGGTAACAAGATTGAACACAAGAGATGAACTAGGGTTTGAGATGAGATGGTGTTGTTGAAGATTTTGATGGAGATTGCCCTCCCCAAGATGGGAGAGTTGTTGGTGATGATGATGACGATGATTTCCCCCTCCGGGAGGGAAGTTCCCCCGGCGAAATCACTCCGCCGGAGGGCAAAAGTGCTCCTGCCCAAGTTCCGCCTCGATACGGCGGCGCTCTGTCCCGAAAATCTTCTCCTTATTTTTTTCTAGGTCAAAATGACCTATATACCAGAAGATGGGCACCGGAGGTGGGCCTGGGTGAGCACAACCCACCAAGGCGCGCCTGGGCTCCCTAGCGCGCCCAGGTTGGTTGTGCCCACCTGGTGGGCCCCCTTTGGTAGTTATTTGCTCCAATATTCCTCAAATATTCCATAAAATATCTCTGTGAAGTTTCATCTTGTTTGGAGTTGTGCAGAATAGGTAGCCTGACGTAGCTTTTCCAGGTCCATATTTCCAGCTGCCGGAATTCTCCCTCTTTGTGTGTACCTTGCAAATTATGAGAGAAAAGGCATTAGAATTACTCCAAAAAGCATTATTATGGATAAAAACATCATAAATAACAGTAAGAAAACATGATGCAAAATGGGCGTATCAAGTCGGCAGAGCAGGATACGCGTGGGCGAAGGGTTTTGGAGGAATTTCCAAAATTCGACCTGTGGGTATATATATCCTGACCCTGTCGGTGTGATCGAGTGGGACGACTCGGTGGCACCGAGATGAAGAATCGCAAGCTGTTACTGCAACTCGGTGTGACCGAATTGTTCAAATTGGTTGCACCGAGATTGAAAACCTAGATCAACTCAAAGTAATTAATCGGTCAGACCGAAATACACAGAGAGGTTTTGGAAGTTTAAGTCTATGACGAATCGGTGGCTCCGAGTGCTCCTCGCGTAGAGGGTTCGAATCTGACTTGATCAAACTTTGTGATGTAGCATGAATAGATTTTGAGACGAGAAAAGCATAGATAGCTAGAGGAAGTTCTTAGGCATTCTTGTCCATCCATTTGGCAAAAGAAAAAGGATCCAAACAAGCATAGCAACAAATGGATGTCCTCGCATGGGAAAAATATGCAATCAACATGCTCACACAATAAGATGGCAAATGAAATATGTTGCAAAGCATGCACAAACACTCTAGCATCTATCAAGCAATTGGCGATGACTAGGTTATCTATATATGAGTATATTGACTAAGAGTCAAATGAGAACATTTGACCGTAGGTTAGACTCGTCGTTTAAGCACAAGTGGGGTTACCACTTTTACCTAAAGCATTGTTGTGTTCACACCATTAGAGTTGCTTCAGCTTAATTTTTGAGTAAAGCTCCCCCTAGATGTGATATCCCCCCTAAGAGGGATGAACTAACCTTGGGTTTTGTCGATGATGACTTCATGTAGATGTTGAAGATGTGGATGCTCAATGTTGATGTAGATTGTTTGGAGCAATCCGTTGGAGTGAGTTGCACTTTCAATACCTACATGGGTTAGTCCCACAAGGAACAAACAAGGATATCCATAGACATAGAGTGAAGTACATACAACATGATGTCCATGAAAGCATTAGGTTACCTTGTCCCTTGTCTTACCAACAAGAGGGTTTGTGACTCCTTGAACTAGTGCAAGATGTGGAAGTTGTTTGCACTTGTTCTTGCCAAAATGATATGAGTGAAGTATGTTGGCGGAGTCACCCTCAAGAACTCTCTAGTTCTTCTTCTTCAGGATCCACATCAACTTGATGGGAATCCTTGGAATTGTTGTCGTACTTGATGAAGTAGAACTTGATGTAGTCCTGGGAACCCACTTGACCAAGGCCTTAGGAGCTTCTTCAAATGCATCAATCTCCTCTTGAAGCTTGTCCTTGCCTTTTTGCTTGTACTCTTGTGGTGGAAGATCATTTTGAGCTTGTGTCCCCTTGAAGGAAGTAGGATCATACTTCTCTTGTTGAGGAACAAACTTCGTCTTGGGGTATTGATCTTCTTCCCACTCAACTCCATTGGCATTGAACTTTCGTTCAAAACCAACACCTTGATTCTTCCGGTGCCTTCCTTTCTTGCGTAGAATTTTCTCAAATTGCTTACTTCCAGCAAGGTTCTTGTAAACACCTTTCTCTATAATTCCCTTCAATAAGCTATTTTCTTGCTCAAGTGTAACTTGGCTAAGAGAATCATTGGTGGAATCAAGAGAAATACTAGAAGCAACAATATTGGATTTAGCATGATTATTGTTACTACTAGATGAAGAATCTTTCTTATTCTTGTTGCTAGATTTTACTTGTGGCATGTAAGTAGACAAGAGTAAACACTTGGCAATGTAAGAAGAACTTTTATTACGAAGATCATCATTGATTGCTTTTAAGAACCCATGCTCTTGCTCTAGGTTGAGCTTTTCAAAGCGTAGCTTCTCATGAGTCTTTAAAAGCTCTCGATGATCTTCTAAGGTAATTTTATGAGCTAACTTAAGAGTGTTTAGTTCTCTAGTTAGACGCTCAATCTCCTTCTTATCATCGTCATTCGTTTTATCTTGATTAGCATGATTAATAGCAAGTTCATCATAGTTTTCATCACTAGAGTTGTCAACAAGTAAATCATCTTCATCACTATTGAAATCAACATACTCAGGGTGTGATACCTTTGGGCCTTTAGCCATGAAGCATCTTCCAATTCCTTAATTTGGTGAATCAAAAATGTCATAGGAGTTGGTTGACACAAGTGCTAGACCGGCAAAACCTTCATCTTGAGTATATTCAAAGTCGGAGTGATAACTTCTCTCGGAGTGGTTGTCGGAGTCGGAACCGGATACCCATTCACCAACATGAGCTTTATGTCTTTGTTTTGTATAGATCCTTGATGACTTGTCCTTCCTTTCCAAATCCTTGCTTTTGCGAGAGGTTCTTCGTTCATAATGATCATCTCTACTCCTTCTCTCCCTTGGATGTGATTCTTCTCTTTTGCTTCTCCTTTTAGGTGAGTCTTCTCTTCTTTTGTAGGGAGCCGTACACTCATTGGAGTAGTGTCCGAGTCTTCCACAATTGTAGCAATTATGCTCACGGCTAGAAGATCTTTTGTCATTGTAGGACCTTGACTTGGAACTTCTTTCTTTGCTTCTACTCTTGTAGAACTTGTTGAAGTTCATCACCATTAGGCTCAATTCTTCATTGAAGGCTTGTTTCTCACTTGATGATGTAGGAGCATCACATGAGGCTTTGTAAGCACCGCCAGACTTGTTGTGAAGCCCTTCTTTATCCTTGAGTGACATCTCATGAGAAACAATTCTTCCAATGACTTCGGTTGGCTTGAGATCTTTGTAATTGGGCATCATTTGGATCAAAGTGCACATGGTATCATATTTTCCATCCAAGGCTCTTAGGATCTTCTTGATGATGAATCTGTCGGTCATCTCTTCACTTCCTAAGCCGGCAATCTCATTTGTGAAGAGAGCAAGCCTAGAGTACATTTCAGCGACACCTTCACCATCCTTCATTTTGAACTTGTCAAGCTGACTTTGAAGAACATCCAATTTGGATTCCTTGACGGAGTCGGTACCTTCGTGCATATCAATCAAAGTATCCCAAATTTCCTTTGCATTCTCAAGACGGCTGATTTTGTTGAATTCTTCGGGGCACAATCCGTTGAAGAGGATGTCGCAAGCTTGAGCATTGCATTGCAACATCTTCAATTCTTCCGCGATAGCTTCACTATTCGGTTCTCTCCCATCGAAGAATTCACCTTGCAAGCCAATACATACAATAGCCCAAACGGCGGGGTTATGTCCAAGAATATGCATTTTCATCTTATGCTTCCAACTAGCAAAATTAGTACCATCAAAGTAAGGACCTCTACGGTGGTAATTTCCCTCGCTAGACGCCATACTCTCCTAGGTTGTGAAACCAAGGTTATGATCACCAAAGCTATGGAAATCAAGGAAAATGGAGACCAAAGTTCTGATACCACTTGTAAGATCGAAACTATGTCTAGAGGGGGGTGATTAGACTACTTGACCAAATAAAAATCTAGCCTTTTCCCAATTTTAAGTCTTGGCAGATTTTAGCAACTTAGCACAAGTCAAGCAATCAACCTACACATGCAATTCTAAGAGTATAGCAGCGGAATGTAAATCATTGCATATGAAGGTAAAGGGGAGGAGTTTGGAGGGAGCAAACGCAATGTAGGCACGGAGATTTTTGGCGTGGTTCCGATAGGTGGTGCTATCATACATCCACGTTGATGGAGACTTCAACCCACGAAGGGTAACGGTTGCACGAGTCCACGGAGGGCTCCACCCACGAAGGGTCCACGAAAAAGCAACCTTGTATCCAACCATGGCCATCGCCCACGAAGGACTTGCCTCACTTGGGTAGATCTTCACGAAGTAGGCGATCTCCTTACCCTTACAAACTCCTTGGTTCAACTCCACAATCTTGACGGAGGCTCCCAAGTGACACCTAACCAATCTAGGAGACACCACTCCAAAAGGTAATAGATGGTGTGTTGATGATGAACTCCTTGCTCTTGTGCTTCAAATGATAGTCTCCCCAACACTCAACTCTCTCACACAGATTTGCATATGGTGGAAAGATGATTTGAGTGGAAAGCAACTTGGGGAAGGCTAGAGATCAAGATTCTTGTGATTGGATTGGAATGTCTTGGTCTCAACACATGAGTAGGTGGTTCTCTTTCAAAAAATGAATGCTGGAAGTGTAGGCATGTTCTGATGGCTCTCTCCACGAATGGAGGATGGGTGGAGGGGTATATATAGCCTCCACACAAAATCTAACTGTTACACACAATTTACCAAACTCGGTGGGACCGAATAGTGAAACTCGGTCAGACCGATTCAGTTTAAAATGTGAACATTAGGATTTTCGGTGGGACCGACATGATCAACTTGGTCGGACCGATGTGCTAGGGTTAGGGCATAACTTGGTCTCGGTGAGACCGATTTAGGCAAACAGAGAGTTGGTCAGGCAAACTCAGTGGGACAGATCGCTCATTTCGGTGAGACCGAAACGTTACGAAAAGGAAACAAAGAGTTTGCATTGCGAACTCGGTGGGACCGATCGCTCATTTCGGTTAGACCGAAATGTTACGAAGGGAAACAGAGAGTTTGCAATCCCATCTCGGTGAGACTGAGATCTCTATCGGTGAGACCGAACTGATTAGGGTTTCTGGCTATGGCTATGTCAAATGAACTCGGTGGCGCCGGATAGATCAAATCGGTGGGGCCGAGTTTGACTTTAGGTTTAGGACATATGTGGAATTGAGAAAGTGGTTGAGGGCTTTTGGAGCATATCACTAAGCATTTTGAGCAAGCAAGCCATTAAGCAATACCTCATCCCCTTTTAATAGTATTGGCTTTTCCTATGGACTCCATGTGATCTTGGATCACTAAAATGAAAATGTAGAGTCTTGAGCTTTTGCCAATATGTGTCCTTAGCATTTTGAGGGGTCCACACCTCTAGTCATGCCATGCCAATCATTGAACTTTCTGAAATGATCATCTTGAAAGAGTATTAGTTCAATGAGCTATATGTTGTTAAGAATTACCAAAACCACCCAGGGATTAGTTGCACTTTCAGCGATTCATTTTCTCTCCCTCTTGGTATTTATTTCCCACCCCATGTGCATCACTCCCATTCCTAGATAATTTCCTGGCCTTCTAAGTATTACAGGCGGTAATCTTCACAAGGACGAAGAAGCAATGAGGAGACCAAGGAGATAACTAATCTGAGACTGATTTGACCGGTGAGTTCCATTTTTAGCACGGTGGTCTGATCTGGGTGCCAAGGTAATCAGCAGTCGCTAGCTTTTCAGCACGGCGGGGCCCAGATCCCTGCTCATTCCTTCTTCATTTTCTTTAACAGAATAGAGAAAGTACTATCTATTTCCTCTAAAAATGAATTTCTTCTTTTGTTCCTATTATTTGCCCTCATGTTGTGGATTTCTATTCCGTCGTTACGAGATTTAGTCCGTTGTGGAATCGTGAGCATTGGCATGTGATAAGGTGAGGGATTCTATTATTTCTTTTTTCTGTAGATGTGTTCCGTTCAAAAATTTCGCCATGATATTTTGAACTTGCCCTCGTGGTTGGAAGAAACCAAGTAATCAAAACAAAGTAATCTGAGCTTAGTTACCTGGTTCATATATAATAGCGATGACCTACACAAAAGATAATTGGACTAGAAGGGTTCTGATTTGTTATCCCTTCACTGTTATTTCAAAGGATGTGGTCAGACCTTCATTGTTATTTCAGAGGATGTGGGCAGGAAACAATATCGATAACAACTTTCCCCAAGACAAGAATCCAGTAAAATTCTCATTTGGATGCTATATACTTGATATACAAAAATAATTGGTTTACACATCAGCCCATCGTAGTATGATTCAGTATGATGTGCACACCTACAGTTTACCAAGATGACGCTAAAAGGGAGATTATGAATGGTCAGCTAACTTATTTACTTCTATTTTCTTCGATGAAGGCATAAACCAATTTTACTATAGATTTTGATCAACAGTATTCAGTTTGCTTTAGGATCCATTTTGTGTGTCCTTGACATTTTTCTTTGCAGGTCAGTTAACTTATTTACTTCGACAAAGGCATAGAACTATTTTCGTATAGAGTTTGATCAACAATATTCAGTTTGCTTTAGCATCCTTTTTGTGTATCCTCCAATTTTCCATTGAAGTGTTCATGTATCAGAGAGTTTCCTCTATTATTCCTTCGGGTAGTTGGTATCCCACATTTGAATACAGATATCTCATAATTTCCATACACGCTAATGAATGTCAAAAGGTGCAGAAAAGATGCAGACATGTCTTGATTTGCCATACACGCTCAGATGGAGAATACTTTGGCCATCTCTACTCTACATACACATATACTCCAGTGAATAAGTGCTACGGCACATGAACTAAAATTATTAATAGTAAAACCAAATTATGGTATATGTAAGGTTCTCACATGAATATAGTTCAGAATAGCAGTGCTAGCTACAATAAGGCAGTTATGACACTATAAAGTATCACCTTGGACGCGCTTCGATCATCAAGCAGGATCCATGCTTTCACTTTTTCATTGTCATGTTGTGATTTTCTGGACATCCTTATGGTAAAACAAGTGATTTGTTACACGGATCATATATAGATTGTAAACCTAGAGAAATATGATATCGGGTGATATGGTTATACAACTCTGATGTCAAGAGTTTATTTTGTATCCAATACCATCATCCAGTACTGTTCAACTTAATAGTTTTGCACTTATTTTCTTAACATCATGTGCTACAAAATTCCCGCGGTAACGTGCGGGACATCATCTAGTTTATATAACAACTCACTCGATTAAGCCCACACACACTAATCTTTTATTACACATAGCAAAATTAACAACATAATATTAATTTGAAGATAATAATTTTATTGATATACATTTATAAAATATATATATATATATCACTATAAACATAGGTGAATTGAACTTCCTCCCTATTGTTTTGCGATGAACGTTTTACATGTTTATTTTCTGAGACATTAGTTCTTAAGAAACCTTTGTTAAACCATGTTCGCTTGTGTATGTATACATGTGGGTCTTGTCTATTTGATACCCCTAAATATCTCAACAGATAATATATTTATTCATGTATATAATGCATGGTTCTTTGTCTTAGATATGAGCAAGTAGAAGAATCTAGAATATGTAAGTATGTATACTGTGGGACTAGGCCTCAAACTATTGGTATGTTTTCCATCATAATGCACAAAGGGCGCGAGCATGTCTATATATATAATCATTTTTTGTTTGAACTCATGAGTGTTGAATTAGTCTTACGATGACAACTTACTGAAAAGTGTTCATTTTTGCTTCAAAGCAGACAAAGTTGGCACTCAATTATTAAGTTCTTTCAAATGTTGGAAAAAATGCAACGGTTTAGATGATGTGGCTGCGCGCAAGGCATCACAGGCTAGCAATTCAGAAGAAGAATAAGTAAAGAAACAATAAAAAATCAAAATTTGTGAGGAAATGGGCAAAGTTACAGAAGTTTTCAAAAAAGGTAACAACAATAATGTCAATTGGAGTTTCACCAAAAAAATTATCCTATGCATCTAGTTCATCGTGATCGGAATTATATATATAATTTTCGGCCTCATGAAGGAGAAAGTATCGCTCTAGCTTGGGGGAGGCTTCAGTCAACGCTATATTCATGCCCCAATCATGAGCTCTCAAGAGAAATTATTATTCAGAACTTTTATGCTCGGCTTTCTCGTAATGATCAAACCATGCTGGATACTTCTTGTGCTGGTTCTTTTATGAAGAAAACTATTGAATTCCGGTGGGATCTTTTGGAAAGAATTAAATGCAACTCTGAAGATTGGGAACTCGATGAAGGTAAAGAGTCAGGTATAAAACTTAAGTATGATTGTATTAAATCTTTTATGAATACCGATGCTTTTCAAAAGTTTAGCACTAAATATGGACTTGACTCTGAGATAGTAGCCTCCTTTTATGAATCATTTGCTACTCATGTTGAACTCCCTAAAGAGAAGTGGTTCAAACTTTTCCCAAAATTGTTAATTAAAAATTCTAGGGGTTTTTTATGTAGAAAATTCAAAACAAATACCAAAGTAAACTTGCAAACGTATTGTAGTGAGACATGGAATCCATGACATCGAAGGAGACTATAAGCATTCATGAAATATCATAGTATATGTAATACACGGTTAATAAGCAAAAGTACCATTGATGTGATTCTACTAATATATATTCTAAATGATTATTATTATGCATTTGTAATGTTCTCATATATTTTTGCAGTGCTTTCTGAAATATGGATATATTTTAAAAATATAATCTTCATGTGATCTATTTTCATTTGTCTTTTCCTTGTTTTTCCTATTTTTATAATATTTTCCAAATATATCCATATATTTTATACTTTTCCCTTCTTTCATCTTCTAAATCTTATGAATTTTTTTCTTTTGACAGGCTCGCACGCAGGAAACTACCACAAATTATCCAAACTATGTATACATGACCACGATTTTCCTGTATACAACTTGGACCATTACTTCCTCCATTCCAAACTAGTTGAAGTTCTAAATTTTTCAAAAGTCAAACTTCTTTTTAAGTTTGTTTGGAGAAAATATTAATATCTACAATATCAACAATATATCATATGAAAAAGAATCTTATGGTGGAACGAATAAAAGTAATTTTGTGTGGTAGATGGTAATAAATTTTTGTAAGTGATTGTTCAAATTAAAAGAAGTTTGACTTAGAACAAAACTATAACTGCAAATTATTTAGAACGGAGGGAGTATTATAGTACAAAGGAAAATAAGATTTATCATAGTAGTACTATGGGATGTAGATGCCACAACAGTGTTTTCCTGCAGTAAAAATTTAAAAAGTAGGGCAATGCTAGTAAAACTATGTCACCATTAAGAAGTGTTAAATTGTGCCTCCTTCCCTAAGAAAAGTCTAGGGTTTCTCTGCCTCCCACCGGCGTCTATCGTCGGTCCGCCTCGTCTCCGGTGGCCTTAGGGCCATGGCGGCACGGTGGATCTCGGCCCTTGCCGGTGGGAGGGCTCTGTTTTTTGTTGTTCCTTCGATTTTTGTTAGGGTTTGTGTCCTGCTCAGGAAGACTAGACGGCGGCGGCTCTCTAAAGATGGAATAAGGTTCTCTCTTCCTATGGGGTCTTAGCCCGATGACTTTCCGACTGTCTACTACAACAAGTTTTGCCCGGCTCCGGCGAGGGAGGATGATGACGGTGGCGCGCCTTCGGCTCGCTTCAGTGCTTGTAGTCGTCACTACGTGGTCTACACATCTGGATGTAATTTTATTATTTCTGGTGTTCGTTGTACTGCGATTATTGAAAATGAATAGTTTGAAAGTGTTTTTTCATAAAAAAAAAAACTTTGTCAGCATTGGAGGTGGCGTTGTTGAAGGAAATTTGACAAACTAAAGTTCAGAATAGGCGAACCTATAACTAAACCTTGTGTTGTGTTGTGGGTCTAGCGAGCTGAGCATGCAGCTTTGCATACGGTTCATTGCCACCCATGAGGCCATGACGCAAGGATATGCCATGCTGATAAGCCTACGGTAAAGCCTAGATAAACGTTTCCCCTCCTCCCTAGGGGAAAACCGAAAGCCACTGATAACGGCCGGCAGCACATGTCTCTCCGGCGAACTGGCTATAACCGGAGCATCGAATCGGAAAACCTCAAAGAAAACAATACGTAACAGAGGGTCGCGTCCCATAAATGCTCACGGGTCCTCCTGCCGGCGTCGGCTCGCGGATGGCAACCGCGCTTCTGAAAAGGGTTGGCCTCCATCCACGCCCGCTGGTTTAATTCCGCTTGGTCGGCCCCGTTGCCGCGGCCCGCGGGCGGAGGGTGGCGGTGCTCGCTGCCCTTTCTCTCGCCCGATCAATCAGCGGCCATGCTTCACGCCACGGCTTTAATTACCAGGGGCACTCACGGGGCCAAGTTGCGTGCCACCAGCTCACCGTACCGCGCCGTAGCACTCGCTGGTACACCAGCCCGACCGCGCGTCCCACTCGAGCCGGCGCGTAGACCGAGCTGCCCCGCCGGCCGCGGCTGAGCTCGTACCGACAAAACGGGACGGGCCAGGTGAAACGGGTGGCGCCCCCGGCACGACCACACCTGGGGTGTGCCGTGCCGTCCCGTCCGCGCCGGGGGAAGGAAACGTCATGGGCCACGCCCGCGCGTGCGGCGACGGAGGAGAGGACGGGCTCCCCTGTCAACTAGGAAGCCGGGGTGTGGTGTGTCAACGAGATCCGTTGCCCACACCCGGCCGCGTCATCGTGCTCTTACCATTACGTACGGCATTTACACGGGCATCCAAGCACGCGCCGATTCGCTGCTGCCCGGATCATGATGCCAGTGGGATTCGTGTGTTAGGCCAACACCACCGCGCGACCCCAAACGGGCGTCTGCTTTGCCCGGATTTGGTCCGTTTGGGTAGGCAATGGGGTCGTGTCCGGACCTGTCCTGCGATGCAGTGGCCGTGCGCCCAGCGCGCGGCCGCATTCTTTGGCCCCACCAGTCCGCCACGGCCAAAAATGCCCATATATTCGTATCAAAACAAGTTTGCACGTTCAAATATTAATTGTCTAAAAATAAAAATAGTTTTACAACCAAATCGAAATTGTCTCTAATAAAATAGTTTTTACAACCAAATCAAAATTGTCTAGAAAATGAACCAATACATATATTGGTTGCCAATGTGACTCCACGCGTGCTCAACCAAGTCATTTTGAAGATCCAAATGAGTGTGCCAATCACGCAGCTCACGATGGAATTGGACAAACTGTTCAAACGTGGCCGATTCTTAGTGCAGGGGCTCAACATTTTCACCTTGATAATCAAATCCTTGGTCGAAGATGTTGTCATCACGCTCGTCCTCGACGATCATGTTGTGCATGATCACACAAGCAGTCATCACCTTCCAAAGCTTCCCTTCATCCCAAGACAGTGCAGGGTTTCGAACGATACCCCATCAGGATTGAAGCACACCAAAAGCACGTTCCACGTCCTTTCTAGCACTCTCTTGCATTTGGGCAAATCTCGTTCTCTTCTCACCTTGGAGGCTCGAGATTGTCTTCACAAAAGTTGACCACTGAGAATATATACCATCAGCTAGATAGTACCCCTTGTTGTACTGGTGGCCGTTGATCTCAAAGTTGACAGGTGGGGAGTGGCCTTCTGCAAGCCTTGCGAAGACTGGAGAACGCTACAGCACGTTGATATCATTGTGAGAACCTGACATGTCGAAAGAAAGAATGTCATATCCAAAGATCCTGCAAAGCCACCGCTTCTAATATGACAGTGCACGGTTTGACATGCCCCTTGTACTGGCCCTGCCAAGCAAATGGACAGTTCTTCCACTCCGAGTGCATACAATCTATGCTGCCCAGCATGCCTGGAAAGCCTCTAGCTGCGTTGGTCGCCAACAATCTCTCTGTATCAGCGGCAGTTGGCTGCCTCAAGTACTCAGGGCCAAACACTGCCACCACGGCCTGGCAGAACTTGTACAGTGACATCAGACATGTGGTCTCACTCATACGCACATACTCATCCACTAGATCGCCTGGAATTCCATATGCAAGCATGCGGATGGCCGCGGTGCATTTCTGGTAAGAAGAGAATCCAAGCTTGCCAAGGGCATCTGTTTTGCACTCGAAGTATGGGTCATGAGCAACCACTCCCTCTCGGATACGGTTGAACACATGCCTTGCCATACGAAAACGGCGACGGAATTTATCCGGCTTGAAGAGCGGGGTGTTCGCAAAGTAATCGGCATAGAGCAGGGCGTGGCCTCTCTCCCTGTTGCGGTTCAGGTTGGGAGCATGGCCAGGGAGTGACCCCCTATACCGAGGAAGCTGTCGTTGAATGTGGTCGTGAACGACCAGTGCAGCCACCACAAGATCTTCATCATCCGACGACGAATCGTCCGATGAACAAATGAAGTGGTGGAATAAAAATTCATCTCCACTGTCCATACCTTTATGGGCAAAGTGTCGAACACCTTGCGGTCGTGGTGGCAAAGAGGCCGCGATTATCACCTCGATGCAGCAGGGGTGGTTGGCGGCCGGCTACTGGCCGCTCTGGAGCACTCGTCTGAACCTGCGGTGGCCGCCGTGGTACGTCGCCGGCGGTCGTATCCCCTCTTCCACCGGCTACGACGGCGACGGCCAAACCTCCTCCGATCGACAGCCAAAACTACGGCGAAAGCGCGGGCGTGGTGGCGGCCATGTCAAGACGTGGTTTGGTATGGACGGCCAGGGGCTGCGCAGTGAGGAGGCGGCTGGAGAATAGCGGTGACGCCGGTGGCGGGGCGGGGCGGGAAGAGGGGGTGGAGGCATTGGAAGCGAAGGGACTGCTAGTGTCCCCGACAGGCGGGCCACGGGGGGACAAGGGCGTGCGGCGAGCCCGTCCGTGTGATGTCCGTTTCACCCCAAACTCGGCGCAAGTTTGGGCCGGGGATGGGTCGAAAACGGACGGAATCCGGACATTTGTCCGTTTGGGCCACGCGTTGGGCCGCGCTATTCGTCCATTCTACCCCAAACGTACGCACCCGGACAAGATGGGGTCGCGCGGTGGAGTTGGCCTTAGGCCAGCACCAGCACACGACCCCAAACGGACGTCTGTTTTGCCCGGATTCTGTCCGTCTGGATAGGGCAATGGGGTCGTGTCCGGGCCTTTTCTGGATGCGGTGGCCGTGTGCCCAACGCGCGGACGCATCCTTTGGCCCCATCCTACCCGCCACGGCCAATATGCCCATATATTCATATTTGAATGTTTAATAAAACAAGTTTGCACGTCCAAATATTAATTGTCTCAAATAAAAATAGTTTTACAACCAAATCGAAATTGTCTTGAATAAACATAATGAACCAATACATCTATTGGTTGCCAATGTGATTCCACATGTGCTCAACCAAGTCATTTTGAAGATCCAAATGAGTGTGCCAATCACGCAGTTCACGATGGAATTGGGTAAACTGTTCAAACGTGGCCGGTTCTTGGTGCAGGGGCTCAACATTTTCACCTTGAAAATCAAATCTTTGGTCGAAGATGTTGTTATCACGCTCGTCCTCCACGGTCATGTTGTGCATGATCACACAAGCAGTCATCACCTCCCAAAACTTCCCTTCATCCCATGTCAGTGCAGGGTTTCGAACGATACCCCATCGGGATTGAAGCACACCAAAAGCACGCTCCACATCCTTTCTAGCACTCTCTTGCATTTGGGAAAATCTCGGTCTGTTCTCACCTTGAGGGTTCGAGATTGTCTTCACAAAAGTTGACCACTAAGGATATATATACCATCAGTTAGGTAGTATCCCTTGTTGTAGTGGTGGCCACTGATCTCAAAGTTGACTGGTGGGGAGTAGCCTTCTGCAAGCCTTGCGAAGACTGGAGAACGTTGCAGCATATTGATATCATTGTGAGAACCTGCCATGCCAAAGAAAGAATGCCATATCTAATATCACAGTGCACGCTTTAACATGCCCCTTGTACTGGCCCTGCCAAGCAAATGGACAGTTCTTCCACTCCCAGTGCATACAATCTATGCTGCCAAGCATGCCTGGAAAGCCTCTATCAGCATTGATCGCCAACAGCCTTTTTGTATCAGCGGCATTTGGCTGCCTCAAGTACTCAGGGCCAAACACTGCCACCACGGCCTTGCAGAAGTTGTACAGTGACAGCAGACATGTGGTCTCACTCATGCGCACGTACTCATCCACTAGATCGCCTGGAATTCTATATGCAAGCATGCGGACGGCCGCGGTGCATTTCTGGTAGGAGGAGAATCCAAGCTTGCCAAGGGCATCCGTTTTGCACTCGAAGAATGGGTCATGAGCAACCACTCCCTCTCGGATACGATTGAACACATGCCTTGCCATACGAAAACGGCGACGGAATTTATCCGGTTTGAAGAGCGGGGTCTTCGCAAAGTAATCGGCATAGAGCAGGCGTGGCCTCTCTCTTTGTTGCGGTTCAGGTTGGGAGCAGGGCCAGGGACTGACCCCCTGTACCGAGGCCGCTGCCGTTCAATGTGGTCATGAACGACCGGTGCAGCCACCACGAGATCTTCATCATCTGAGGACGAATCGTCCGATGAATAAATGAAGTGGTTGAAGAAAAATTCATCTCCACTATCCATACCTTTGTGGGCAAAGTGTCAAACACCTTGTGGTCACGGTGGCAAAGAGGCCGCGATGATCACCTCGATGCAGCAGGGGCGTTTGGCGGCCGGCTACAGGCCGCTCTGGAGCACCCGACGGAAGATGCAGTGGTCCATAGCCGTCGCCGGCAGTCGTATCCCCTCTGGCACCGGCTACGACGGTGATGGCCAAAACTCCTACGAAAGCGCGGGCATGGTGGCGACCATGTCGAGACGTGGTTTGGTATGGACGGCCGGGGGATGAGCAGTGAGGAGGCAACCAGAGAATAGTGGCGGCGCCGGCGGCAGGGTGGGGCGGGGGAGGGCGGATGGAGGCGTTGGAGGTGAATGGAGCGCTAGTGCCCCGACACGCGGGCCACGGGGAGGACAAGGGCGTGCGTTCAGCCCGTCAGCGCGATGTCTGTTTCACCCCAAACGCGGTGCATGTTTGGGCCAGGAATGGATCGAAAACGGACGAAAAACGGACATTTGTCCGTTTAGGGCCGCGCATTGGGCCGCGCTATTCATCCGTTCTACCCCAAACGGACTAGGACAGATGGGATGGGGTCGCGCACTAGAGTTGGCCTTATTTAAGTGCCCAAAGGAAGAAGTACAACCCGGCCGTGACATGAGCGTGTAAAGTGTACGCACGAGAGCTGGAAATGAAACCAAGTACGTATGCGTGGTCGCTACGGTCAGTGTAACGCTAACCAGAACCACTGGTGTTACAATTAATTGGGTTACATCGAAAGAAGAATGGCAAGCCAGCAACACTTCTTCATTTCATGTGATGTCCACGGGGATTCTTGTGACGAAAGATTATCAGAACCACATGCAGCCACTGCAGAGACCACAAGCACGAGCTAGCGTCCACTCATTTTTCTCTCAGTACGAGCATTTGGAGAGGCAAACGAATATTGAAGGCACGAGTTTACGAGAAACAACACCACAAATCACAGAACTATTGTTAGTAGTGCAGGCCATCGTTCGGCATAAATACACAAAATAGTTCTGCCATGTATCGACAACGACTGGGGCACTTTTTGTTCAGTAGATATACAGGTAGTATATGATGCAGCTCCCACAAAAAAAATAGTATATGATGCAGAATCATCCAACTCTGAACGAGACAACAAAAACACTTGCATATCATATCCATTGTTCTGCAGTTTACAACGGTCCACAACATGGTAACAGAAAATAAAACATTAGTCACACTTACCACTTGTTCTAACCATGAGAAACATGACTTCTCCTGAGAAAATGAGGGAACAAAATTTTCTAACATCAGTATTGTCGAATTTGACGAAAACTGACATCGAGCAACACCTATGTGAACAAAAATTGTACAGTACACTGAACTGGGTCGACCATATTCTCACCAACATATGCTTATGCCTAGCAGACAGTACAAAAGCAATGCTCGGACCAATATATAACTTTTACCAGGTGATTGGTATCTGTTAGTGCTGCCCATACTTCTGATTATGATACGGGAGTCACAGAGCCAGAGATTTATCGCTTATCAGAACTTGCCAATGGATCCAACGGCATTAGAGCACAATGTGAGGCTACCAAAACGTCGCCTACTCACGTGCTGCATCTGTTTGTGAAGCCAATTAGTTGCAATACCCTTCATCCGCGGTCCATTTCATGTGCATGTCCTGCATTAATATAGTATTCCTCTACTGGCATTGGCAATATGTAATATCGCAGTGCATCAAAGCTCAGTGCCAAAAGGGTAAAAGGTGCTCACCCAATCACCATGACATTCTTTATGATGCTCGCGCCAAAAAATCATCTACGGCAAGAGATGCATCACCATGTGAAACAGCATTATCAGGCTCCGGCATGTATAGAGAAGCGGAAGAAACCTGTCAAGCATAAAGAAATAGCATAATGTTTCAAAGACCATAAGATACCACAAACACACTACATAAACCGGGCGCAAGGTTTACCTTTGTGTCTATCTGTAATTCTCCGCTATTTTCATCTACTGTAAGAACGGCACCATGTGCTTTTAACCATTCCTCACATTCTTCCAAACCATCAGCTACGTTAGCCTCACAAAGTACGTCAACTCTTGTGAATCCCAAAACTCGTGTAACATATCTCACAGGTACAGTTGGCCGATAAGATTTTGACATGCATTTTATTGCCTCAAAACGCATCCGCTCAACATAGAGGTCTGCAAAGCAAATAGCGTAAGTAGACAAGCATCATCTTAACGGAAAAGTTAATATCAAAATTGACAAAAGAATGTCAAGTAAAAGAAATATCATCTTTACCCATAAGACATGAGTTCAAGCCAGGTGCCTTCTTGTATAATTTAAAGAACATGACATAGTTTCCAGATGAAACAGCAGAATGAACTGCAAGTGCATGCTTGACTGTTTCGTCTAGCCTGGCCTCCTTTGACAAGCTGAGGATAACAGATGCATCAAATATGGCTAGTGTAGCAACGGAATAACCATTTTGTATATGCACTTTTATTCAATATATATACCTTGCCATGGATGAAAGCAAGTCTCTTTTGTTATTAGAGTGCAACATGACACACAACAAGTTGTAAGCGGAGAACTCAAGATGACAGCCAGCGATTCCTTCACCGTATAACCTCGTCAGCTGTGATTGGCACTGCCAAGTGTTGCAAAAAATAATAATTAAAGAAACTAGGCTGTTGATTTCATTCTCTTTCAGGCAACTGGATCATCAATACAAATTACTATCAAGTAAGAATACAGCTACTAGTTTCAGAAGACAGTAAAGACAATATCCTACATTACTATAACAATTGCAAATAAGGCTATATGTTTTTGTAAAAGAACTCGCATCGGCTTAACTGGAAGCTAACGACGAGGGGTGGATTCCAAAGGAAATTTGCGCAAGGATTCCAAAGGAAATTTGCGCAAGGATTCCAAAGGATGTTCCACCAGGGAGGAGACTTAAGGTCCTCCCAGCCTCGTGCTGCTATTAAAAATATCACCATCAGTGACCCATTTTTTCTTCTTTATTCTATTCGGAAACTAGAACACGAAATAAGATTGCTTTACTTGTTTCAGCACTATGATGAATCAGAACAAGTTAAGCGAACCTGATTATATTCGGACAAATCTCCAGCTTGAAGTGCGAAGCGTGCATGAGTTTCATAAACCTGAAACAAGAATGAAACAATCAATACAGAAGTTATACAGAAGGAAAAATTAAATAGTTTTGGACAAAGCAGACTGATGCCCCCATGAAAAACAGTGTGATACATCTGAATATTGATATTAAAATGCAGTATACCACAATGAGAGGTTGTTATCAAGATACCTTGACAGTCAGCTCGTTCTGAATCCTCTGAACAGTAAGGTCTTGCCTAATAGATTTCAATTGATCACATTTATAGAGGTAATTCTTTTCAGATGTTTCAACCATGTGAAGAGCTTTCTCTAAGACATCTTCTGGCCTTACCTGCAAAAGATGTGATAAGGAAGCTAAAGGAAGAAAACAGCAACAAGGCATAATTGATCTCTAAATCTAATTTTTGTATCAACGATATATATTCAAGCCTACAGTTTATAGAACAATTAGCAAAGCATCCTCACAGTGGCTGGATCAGGAGCGGATGTAAGGCGTAGATATCGTTTCTCGATTTCCTGACACGTTCCCTTAATTGTAAGTGCGTCCCAGTCGATGTCCTCCACTGCCAAGCTAGCACCATCTCCATTACTTCTATTATTAAGCATTGAAATGGCTCCCCTTGTGTATACATTGGCTGCTCCATTCTTATGTGGTATGGAACTCATAGATTTTGATGATGCACCCTGACTACGTTCAAATCGCTTAGATCTATGCTCCCGTCGCTTCTTCTCCTCGGGTGAATTTGTTAGTGCAATTGAACTGGCATAATATTTCGTAAGATCCTGCTCCTTATCACTGTCACTTGAAGCATTCCCGTTTTTTGTTAGATTCGTATTACCACCAATCCGCTGCTTTTTGGAGGGCCTCTGATTCCATTGGCTTGGAGGAGCCTGACGCGACTGGACAAAGTTTCCAAGATTCCAAGTGTTACCCTGTGACATATAAAACCAAGTATTTTCCCCAGAAAGGGAATTTGAGTAAACAAACAAACCTAGGGTTGATGGTCGTATTCAAATTAAAAAATTCCAGAATGAAAGGCATGTAAGTAATGTTAACCCATCTGAGGGCTTACCGTTCTTCTAGTATTTTCCCAAGTAGTGCAGGCATTACTTTTTGCTGGCTCTTTCGAAACAACTTCCATGTTGTTAGTTACTTTTTCCTCTGCAACAGGCTCCCACCTACTTTTCGTACGTCTACTCGGGCTCCTCCTAGATGTTGAAAAGGAGAACGGACTTGAATCCTTTGCGTTGCTGCCAAAGGATTAAAAAAAAAAGACTAGTTAACCGATTGGCCCTCTTAAGGGAGAGCTTCAGCTTTACTACCATAATCTTAAGCCCTCCCTACGCTCGGGGCATTTCTCAGGGAAGCACTAGTGTCTTTTATACTGTAAGCTGAAACCGTCCCCAGAATCTTTTTCCGTATGCCAGTTCCAGGAAGAAGTTAAACTCTCCCAAGAACAATATAACAGACTATAAAGAATCCACTGAACCAGCCCCGAAAAGTGTCAATGCTTTTCTTTGGGTACACAATTATGCACCTGAGCTGCTTAAGATGCCAAATGGCCCGTACACTCTGTTATCACGCTGAATTTGCAATCCAAAGTCATGTAAGTTATCTTGTGTCTACTTATATTTGCGATAGTCCCTAGGGAAAAGAAATTGCTTTTGGTAACTACTGCCCGTGATGCTGGTAGAGTTATTTTTGTTGTTGAATTTTCACCAAACTTTTAGGTTTAAATGTTAAGGAAAGATGTGAAATCCCATTCATGCCAAACAAAGAGCTGGTTTTCACCAAGTTTTTAGTTGAGTGTTGAGGGAAAATGTGGAATTCAAATTCAAACTCCATTCATGCTGGACAAAGCAAAGCACCTTACAATTTTTACATAGAAAAGAATGATGGTCATTCGTATACGATTGCTGGTTAGTGCAGTAGCATCCCATATAAGAAAAGGTTACCTTGTCATAAATGTGCCTTTGGCATTTTCTGGCAAAGCTAATAACGGCTCAATGTCCCAGTTCTTAGTATGAAGGGTCCCATCAGCAGTTGCCTTGGTGATTATCTGATATTATAGGAAGAGAAAAACGTGGAAGTTAACAACCTCTTATTGAACTCACCATTCACCGCGATATTGAAGGAAAATACAATTTAATAAGGAACAACCAAAATAAACTGAAGGTTTTATTTTGTAAATTTTATTAAACAACCCATGAACCAAGGATCATGCTCTATAAAAAATACTCAGGAAAGCAGAAGCAAAGACAATGATAAAAAGAAGAACAAAAATGGATTACTGAACCTCCTTCATGATGCTTTGGGTGGCAGATCTCTGGGCATCATCCTTGCAACGGGAAAGATTCCGCTCGACATAAGTACAAAGTGAAACAGGGAATGATCCCTGGAGAGCACAAAAATAATATAAAATAGAATGATGGTTAGTGCAAAGTTGTAAAGATTGGTATGAAAACCGATACATGATGCTACAAACATAAGGTGTGTAACAGGATTATTTATCGAAGTCTTAACTTGAAATGTTTGAAACTAGGCACTTCTATTTGAGTCTGGGCTCTGGACTGTAGTGTACAAATCCTACTTCAATAATTGTAATGGTCCACACTAGCATTTCAGTTTTAGAATGTTCACATTTCCATAGGGTTGGTTCATGTGCCTGGAGGACTCCATTGGCTTAGCTGTATAATTATATCATCATCGGACATCGGTGCTCAACAAAAAGAATGGAGTAACTAGAATATATAGTCTCACCTGAATTGCAGCTCCATGACCATCTTGAGCTGCATTCACATCATTCTTGGGCATGTTAACACCAACATAAGCAGGTTTTAGCGATGAATCAACTTCTAATTTCTTCCCAGTTTGGGGCATTGACATTGGGAAACCTGGAGCTATTCGAGGGTTTGTCGGGATGTGTACTTTATTTACACTGGCAACTGTTCTCGTAAAACCCTGCAAAGTTGGTTGAGAGTTTTCATTAACATGATTGACTGAATAAACATTTGAGCTTTGACCTTGCGCATGCAAAGCTTTCTGTTCATCTCGTTGGTTACTTAATGGTAACTGGCCATGACTTGTAGAGTTTTGTTGGTAAGCTGGCGCCTGGTTGGCATAATGGTTCTGAAACCCTGAGACAGCAGCTGTCTTATTAGCATAGGGGTTTTGAAACCCTGGAGTGTCTGGTGACGGGTTGACGTGGTGGCTTTGAAACCCTGGTGTGACTGGTGCCAGATTGACATGCTGGCTTTGAAACCCTGGAGTGTCTGGTGACGGGTTGACGTGCTGGCTTTGAAACCCTGGGGCGCCTGGTGCCGGGTTGACGTGCTGGCTTTGAAACCCTGGGGCGCCTGGTGCCTGGTTGACATGCTGGCTTTGAAACCCTGGGGCGCCTGGTGCCTGGTTGGCATGCTGGCCTTGAAACCCTGGGGTACCTGGTGCCTGGTTGACGTGCTGGCTTTGAAAACCTGGGGCGCCTGGTGCCTGGTTGACGTGCTGGCTTTGAAAACCTGGGGCGCCTGGTGCCTGGTTGACGTGCTGGCTTCGAAACCCTGTGATTCCCGCTGCCTGTCCACACAAAAATGTTAGTCAAAACATGGTAGCAACATGCTATTGCATAAGAAATACTGTCCTTCCAAAAGAAATTTATGATCATTGATGCAGATAAAATTTAACACATGCAACAAAACCGTCAAATGAAAGAAGTATCACAGGTTCCGGTAATCTTTTATGAGCATATTAGAAGTTAAATGCTGCATCATTTGTCACCCAATGCAAGGTTTCAAGTAACACAAGTAACACATATTACGTTGGTCCTACAAGTAACACAAGTAGCTAGAAAGCAGCATGTAGCTTCACTGTTAGATACTCTCTCCATTCCAAATTAACTGAAGCTCTAGCTTTGTCCTAAGTCAAACTTCTCTATGTTAGAAAAATATGCTGATATCTACAAAATGAAATATATATATATATAGTATGAAAATATATCAACCATACTTCCATAGGCAGTTGCACAAAGCTATGTTTAGAAAAAACAAAAACCATAACAAGCTACATGGACAATCCAGAGTTGCACACAAAAATAATGCAAAATGTGATCAAATACATAAATTCTTCAAAAAAAGAGAGCAGAACTGATAATAATACCTGGGGAGGTGCAGTAGGTGCAACAGCATCATTTTTCCGTTGGGTAGTACCTGGTGGAGGTGGCTGGGTACTGGGATATGCATAACCAGAACCGACACTAGCAGATTTTGTATCAGAAGCACTGCTGCCAGCAACTGCGAAGCCACCGGAGTTTGGTGCAGGCTGGTCATAATAATTAGACCACTGGTTGTACTGTTGAGGACAGTGGAAAGAAGTGGTGGGCAGAGAACAAGAACTTTGGGCAGCATTAGTATCTGATGGAGTGTAAGTCTGATATGTCTGGGCGTGAACATCTCCAGAACTTCCTCCAGACCAGGCATTGTTTTGATAATAATAGTTGTTGGTAGCATATGCTTGCGCAGTCTGATCAGCACCAGCATTATAATATGTGTTACTTGTAGGACCAACGTAAGATCCTGAATTTGGAAATGAAGTAAGAGGCTGATATGCAGCACCTGAACTTTGATCTACTCCTTGGTGAACAGAAGAATCGGTTGCTGGTTGTGGATAATTATAGTAATAGTTTGGATAATGTGCAGCATTGTAGCCAGGTTGAACAGAATTTGAGTAAGGTGCATAAGTATTGGTTGCATTAGCTGTGCCAACAGCCGGTTGAGTCACATGAGGTGCACCACTTGTCACATTTTGAGTAGCTCCTGAAACTGAGACATCCCTTTGTGGATCGTAGTAAACTGCATTTTGGTTTGAATTATCCACTGGATAGTTCCAGGAAGCCCCACTTGAAGACCACGCATGATGACCAGATGCTGAAGGTTGGTACTGAGATGAGCTTGGCTGCTCTTCGCTCCAGCCCTGTTATTTAGTGAGACCAAACATATTGTCAGCTCATAATTATGGATCATGAGCAAAGCAGTATCATCAACCTACAATCACTGTTCTAGAAGGTGACAGTCACACACTACAGCAGCGATTTGAAAAAGAACAGAAGAAGCTAGTAAGGAACCTGTGCATTGCTAAGAACTAAAAAAATTGCTATGAGTACTACAAGTTTACAAGATTAATTATTTAATTGAATCGAGATGTTGCTTGGTGTGTCCATGACATTCAAGGAAGAACGGGGTGTTTTTGCAACAGAGATTTCAGTGGCCAGTGAGCAATATAAGTTCAACCTCAGCCATCAATAGCAGATCGGACAGTTGGCACATGATACCAAGGTGAGCGGACCATTACTGCCAAGTGGTTTCTTTACAGGGGTGAAGATATTAAATCCAGTGGTAGAAATCCGGAAGGAACCATAAAGGCAATAGCCATTTGCCAGCGTACCAAGTGATCCTCATCAAAAATGCATGACCACGGCCCAATGTATTTATAGGATGCATCTTTTTTCCTATCTAAGGCAGAATTCCCTGCTGATGTGGCAAATTTCTATGAAAAAATATGCACAGAGAGAGAGAGAGAGATCTAAATGGCTAATGTAACAAATAAATGAGCAATTCCTCGCAAAAAAGTGAGTAATGGCGTCAATGAGACACTCCACATCAATTAATTAGTATACACAAATAACGAAACAATAGCATTAACTGGCTGCAAACTGCAGTTTGAGCAACACTGCTTAACAACTAAACACAAGTGTTAAGTGATTTTGCTAAGCTCAACTTTTTTTTCTCGAGTCCATTTTGTGACAATTGTGTATGCATGGAGACTGATGTGATATTAAGCATATGACTGGATGCTGATCCAATGGATTATGCTTAAGAAAAATTCAGTTGTTTTACAAATGGACAGCCCAAATGTTAAATCTTCACAGTATGGCCAAAGCCATGAACTCATGCCATAGAAAATACATGCCTTGACAACACAAACCAATACCAGACAGCAATTGGCGCCCACCGTGCATTGCTGAGAACAAATCACCCAATGAACTTGCCATATATAATTGGGGCATTACTTCAAAAGTTTATCCTATAATCCAAGTCTATGTGGTCGCCTATGCTGCCTTGATACTTCATCAAGTTGGCGTACGGGTATCAGATGCAGTACTTAATACTGATGGAGTAAGTGACTAGAGTACATGGCAAATAGGGAAGGTGGAGGCTGTGCAAGCGGGTGGGAGAGGGTAATTTTCTTTGCTGCATTCCATATACCGCCACATACTGCGCTCATTGTGTATGTGTTGTAGACAGATATAGAGAAGGGAGTTTGTCAGAAGAGTTTGTGTCAAAACGAGGAGTTTTATCTTAGTTATATCCAACCTAGCATTAGGTACTCCCTCTGTCCCTAATGTTGAGGTTCACGTATATTGAGGTTCGACTTTGACCATCAATTTGACTCACAAAACGTGTGGTATGTGTCACAAAAGTTATACCATCCCATTCATATTAAAGAGTGGTTTCAAAAGATATAATTTTTTTACATGTAATCAATATATTGTTAGTGAAAATGCTGGTCAAAGTGTGATAACGAGAACAAGGGCACCATGTAAATAGGGACAGAGGGAATATATTATTAGGAGTCTTTGCCTTGGGAATCAAGTTATGCTGAGGCAGGGACGAGGATCCAGCCATCACAAGCTGGAATTACTGTTCAGTGAACAGTAATCATCCACGAATGTCTATATAAGGGATGTATCTGGTATCCCTATTGTGAGGAGTCAAGCAAGAACATCAATCTGTTCTCTAGTTATTCTCTCTTCTCAATCTATGTCTACCCAATCCCTAGCAGCCCCGCAGAACTTTTTTGTTTCGGTATCTCTGGAATATGAGTCAAGGATCTTACTCTCAAGAGTGCTTCGATAGGCTCCACTCTATCCCCTGAATAAGTCAGGCTCCGTTAGCTTGGCTGAGATGGGGATAACGAGTCGACATTAAAGCCCCCAACGTTCTGCCAGACACTGGACAGGGTACACTCTGTAAATGTGCAGAGCCAAGTGTAGTTTCGAAAAGGAGTAGGCACTTCTAGGCCCCTTCCCAGCTACTGGATCACTCCAGTGCTTCTGGGCCATCTGGCTATCTTCAGAATGGTAATTATCCCGCTGTAAATCTAGGTTCACATGGGGGGAGTCCCCGTCCTCGTCACTAATTGGAGAATAGGACCCCATTGTCATCCCTACTCCCTCCCTCTCAATACCACTTCTTGGAGTCTGGACGCCAATTCGTTCTCAGTCTATTGCGGTCTCCATTTCTTCTATATTTTCAAATATATATACCAGTGTACCATTGTTTCATCATATCCTGGTTGTGGGAAATTTTTGAATCACCATATCCGAAGCACCATCCATATCAGGGCAAGTAGATGGTCACAGCACAGTGTTTTCATCAATAGATCGTTGATCTTAGCTATCAATACCAGTTAGCAAGTTACAGATACTCAACCTAGGTAATAACAACACAGGCTCTCAGATAACTATAGCATATCGATAGGGCCACGGATCAGGGGTTTCATCCTTGCTCTTTGAGCCTATCTTCCGGCGTTATGTGGATACATGTAAGTGTTGAGGGTCTGCGGAAAAAATCTAGGAATTGCGGCAAGGTACGAGGAAGGCAAACCTGCTTCGAAGATTCAAGGCAGGTTTTCAGATTAGGAAAGATCCAGCTTGAGTAGTATTCCTATTGGGAAGGGGGAGGGGGGTGTTACTACATAACGGTGTAGTTTGAGTCCTAATATGAATCCTAATCTTTTGAGTTTTGAGTCTAGCATCTGTATCCGTAAGGCAGACCATCTACATAAAGAAGCAGACACGCGGCATCAATCAAATCAACGAAATGGAAGAAATTCATCTTCTATTCGTTCCAGAATGACCTAGCCCTCCTCCAGTCCTCCCAGCACCTAGGGCTTCCAGCCCTATCCCTAGCGTGTGCCCCATGGCACCCGAGTGCCAAGTTCCTGACCCTAGCCTAATCCTGCTCCACAGCCTCCGCTCCAAGAGCTCAAGCACTAGCATCCAGGTAATGCCCATTTACAAGCTACCGCTATTGTCGGATAACACCAGTTCCAAAAAAAACTGGTCACCAAACATTGCCCAGACAGATGAAGCTAGTATAAGACAGCGTACATCGAAAACATCACATCCACCATGACAGCTCCAGTTAGACATATTCACTTATCATGCAAGAACACAAACAATTCTAGGTAATCCGTCAAACATGAGCACCCAAGTTGGGAGCCAACATTAAGCTTCCCAAAGGATGACACCCTGAGTACTTCACAACTTTACTTACATAAAACTATCACATTAACTAACTACTATGTATACACCCAAGTTGGGCTAAATCACTAGGATGGTATATCATGTATCTACACTACTATTAAAAGAGCAAACATGAATTCCTCTAAAACCACACTACGAAGTGTACACAGAAGTACCAGAGACGTTTGATCAATCCCACTAAATCACATTCAACGTTCTATATTACATCGAAGGTCTACCACACAAATCAACGCTCTTGATTAAATGTTCTGCCAGGGCAGACTACCCCGCCCACGTCCTGCTTCTCCCACGATCTATACCTCACGCAAGCAAATCGCCGCACAACACGCCGCTAGACGCAACTGAGCCCCTATTCATCAGGTTGACCTTCCCTGCCTTGACTGCGCCCCCGCCTCCCTCCCCACCCCGCCGTGCTCCCTCTCCCTCCCCTCTATGGTCGTATGACGCCCGCTGCCGGCGCAACCTCCCTTCACCCCCGCTCGACGTCGCCCTGCCCATCTGCCTCTCCCATGGCGCACGGCACCTGCCGCCGGACCCGCCCTTCCGCCATCTCCTGTATCGTCGGCGCAACCTCCCTTCGCACCGCTCGCCGTCGGGTTGTCCGGCCCATGCGCCTCTCCTACGACGCCAGCCTCCAGCCCCGCCATCTCCTGTGGTGCACGACGCCCGCCGCTGGCCCCGCCCTTCCGCATCTCCTATGGCGCGCGCGCCTGTCCGTCGGCCACGCCCGTCCGCCTCTCCTGTGGCACACGACTGTTGCTGTGTACGTCTGGAACAACGCCACAGGGTGGCCCTCCCTCATCGGTAAATTTTGCGTCGAGCTTATTTTGTTTGATTTCATATGCTGTGTGCCAAATTCTAAATTCTGAAGGCTGTGGCTGGAATTGCCGTTCCATTCTCATGTTGAACTAATGTGTGATACTAGGTCTTTGCATCTTCAATGATTCATCCCGGGAGCCATATGATCTGTCAGATGATGACACTAATTTGCAGAAGAAGTTCACACGTCTAAGGGATCATGCAGCTGCACTGCGAAACTACTGTATAATCCTGACCTTTCTTTCTTTTGTCTTCACAAGGTTGAAAGCGCTCTTGGTTCTGCTGAAAAGCTTGTGAGAGCATCACCTGATGAGCTGTTCCACTACTAGGGTGATCTTGTTCAAGCACTGGTACATGTTCGTTGTTCTGATGTCGTGATAGAAGGTGAGGAAGATTTTGCGGAAGAAAAGCGACAGAAGGCATTAGTCGCCTTGCTGGTAACCAGCCCATTTGAATCATTTTTGCTTTGCATTTTCTTCAGGATTTGGTACATGTGTATTTTCACATAATTTTTAACAAACCAATTCATAGATTCGTTGTATATGAATAACCGACCAAACAAAGACCGGTGATAATCAGCGTCATCCCGGACCTAACGAACATTTTAGTCTGAATTTATCTAACACTATGGGAATAGGGTAAATGATAACCAAAAGTTAGAAATCTGACATTATGATTGATCATACTATCTGTAATCCATACTCTTCTGCTTTATGGGAGTTAGTCTGTCGATCATCATGACCAACTGAAAATAATTAAACCGGTAGATCCCGACCTCAAATGGCGCGAGTGCTCTATGAAAGCTTGGGATTTACCCCGCTAATGTACTTGTATTAGGACGTTCTCTACACGTTCGGAATAGATTATCAAGAAAATTTATCTAAAGTCTGATCAAATTCATTTAGATTCAGTTTAATTATAGTGTCTGTTCATTTTTTACATTGATTTTATCATATTATAAAATTGTCATACCGTATAGTTCTTAAAACTGCATATGTTTTCCTGCTGCAAGTGCCACTGTTGTCACAATGCTGCAAAGAGACGGTGCATGGATGCATTTTTTAACTCTCATGAGTGCTTGTAGAAGAAGAATTGTACAATGCGGAAAGATGTTATTTGCATCTGCAAAGAGGGATCATATTTGTAGATTGATTCCATAAGAATCAGGTCACTCCTTGACTAATTCGATCTTGAATTATTTGCATTTTTTTAACATGGTTGGAGATGTCGTGTAGCAGGAGCAGGAGCTAATGGACAGTCAGTGAGCCCCAAGGGCGGTGGCCCCTGCAACATGAAGAAGACCATCCAGACAAAGGGGAGGTACACGGATAGCCAAGGATGCAAGGAGACGTGCAGGTCTGCGTTTCAGAGTTATCTCTTTCAGCACCAGCGATTAAATGGTCCGTAGCTGGTCAGGCGTGCTTGCATAAAATGTACTTTGTTAGTTGCTAGAGCCATGCTAGCTTTGTATGTTGTTCTTGCAGCCTCAACTAGCTAATTCTATTTAAAGCTAATGTTGTTCTATCCTTCCAATTACTGTTGTTATTCAGATTTTTTTCTTTTTTTGTTGTCATTCAGAGTACAAATGTTATGAGAATTTCAGGATTTTTGTCATATCTCCCAGTTACCTTAATTTTGTAAGTTGTGTTCTAATTCAATTTTGATTTCCTTTCACAATAGCCTACTTTAAAGCTGTGTGAATCCATTATTTTCCTTTTGAGTTTGCTGTAGAGCAGTGGAGGCGAGTTGGGAACCTTTTTTTTTAACTTGGTGGATGTACTGTTGTAGCGATGGAGATTTGCCTGAATGTTGCTTTCCTCCGCGTGAAGTGCCTAGAATTCTCGAAGGCGTCAACAAGACCCGAAGGAGATTGACAAAGTGTAGGCAAGAACGTTGATCTCAAGTTCATTGTTGTCTTTTTCTATCTGAACATTTTCTTATTTGGAGTTGCAGTCAATTTATGGTGTATTGTAGTTTGTTTGGTTGCATCAATCAAGAGGGCTAATATGATGTATTGCAGATTGACAAGGTTTGGTTGCATCAACGAATTGATTTAAGACAAGATAACAATGGGAACCATTGTCCTAAAGTCAGCTGGATCATCAAAGTTCTCTGTGCAGCAAAGCCTGATAGGCGTGTTGGATGTTGCTGCATGTCTCAGCCAACAGAGTGATGATACTGCTGTTGGATCTCCAGCAACATGCTACCATAGCTCTTCGGGAAGCAAAAAGCTGAGAATTGGCAGATGACCGATCTCATGTTGTGATGTGCTTTAGGTGTGTTGCTCACCGTTCTGGCTGTTTTGTTGTTTCAAACATCTCAATTTAGTTTGGTCATTCGAGAACTATAGCGTGGTCAAGTGTATTGACTTTGTCGTTCAGCTCTCCGCTTGAGATTATTTTAGTTCTGATTTACTTTCATTTACTTTGTTTTGCAAGTAGCATGTCCTTAGCGTGCCACCGTGTCAGTACAATGCCAGTTTTTGTGTTTCATATAATGCTTAATTACAGTTGATTGTACCTTTATTTCTAAACAAACAAAATCAACTGTAATTTTGTAACTCAATGCAGATTGAATTATCATACATTCTGTATAAATGTAATGCCTATTATATATTTCTGAAGTGTATTAATAACTGGAGAATACTATTATGGGGCTAATCAGAATATGGAAATCCATGACATGTTCCGATGCACACTTATACTGATGTTAGCAAGAGATAGAATCAATACATTGATGTAGCATATCTGCACTGTTCATGTACACTGAAAGTGACTAACTCTATTGTTTTTTCCCCTCGCCAACTTAATACAGTATAGTTCCCATTTAATCTAAATTGAGTCAGTGATTAACTGGTTATTTCTTCTGCAATTGCTGCATCAAATCATGCGACATGCTTTCCCGTGAGCTAGCTTCTTCAATACATGCTTCTCTGAATTTCTACAAGCTAAATTAGTACATGCTTCTCTGAATGTTGGCCTGCCAATTGTATTGGATTTTTATATGTTATAATTTGCCCTATCTCCTCTTCCTACACCCAAGAAAAATAATTAGAAAGCATGAAAGATGCCAATCAATATTTTCTGCTGGATATGTCAATTGTTGTAGCTATTCCTACATCCATCGATAGGCCAAGATTTGTTTTTACAAAGCATGAAAGATGCCAAATATGCTGGATTGAATCCAAGCAAGATTCGAGGAGATTGTATGTAGGGCATTTATGCCAATGGATTACTGCATTTTTTTTAGTTTCTAGACCATTTGAATGGAAGAACTGTGCAGAATCTCTTTGACAATCTATGGAAAATGCACCTAAAATTCAGTACATGCTTCTCTGAATATCTTGAATAAAGTAAGCAAGATTTGTTCGTATACGTTGTCTGCCAATCGTTATTGGTACCATGCATGCATATGTTTCAGATTCTTAATCCAAGTGCCACTTCTATACGTGATAAGGTGAACTTTTGATTCTCTTTGTGCATGTTCATTATATTTGTAGCAGTAATTGACAGTGGTGAAGATCAGTCAATTTTGCAGCAAACTCATATTTCTAGACGAATATTCATGGTGTTGTTGTGGCTGCATTTGTATACTGCTGTTTTCCAACATGTTTGTGTGACAAGAAAATAATTAAACATCAGTCACGGTCGTCAATTCATCATTTTCCACATTTTTTGGTGACTACAGTATATAAATCACATCCCGACCACCACGGCCGCAACAGAGATCACAAGGAACATGAGAGAAGATAGCAAGATCCATAACCCCCTCCTACTCATTTATCGTCATACACAGTTTTTTTGCTTGTATTTGTTCAAGAATAAAAACATTGTGTATTCGTTTAATTCCTATGAAGTTCTCTTAGTCATATTTCAGACGTGCATTGCACGTGCAAGCTTACTAGTACGTTAAAGCAGGTGAATGAGCAAAGTAACAGTGACAAAATACACTACATCAACTACTTCAGTTGTACGCTGGTCAAAATTCCTACACTTGTGAGGCAGTAAATTAGCAAAATCGGATGTCAAATCCAATCTCCAGCAGCCAGAAGAAGCTATCCACGTGCCCCAGGTGACCTAAGTATCCCACAGCAAAGCGAAGAAGCAGACGCTATATAATAATAATGCGAATCAACTAGCAACCTAGCCGTCTGCGCGACCAATCTGCATCTCACAGTTCTCAAGCCATAACCGGAACTCAACGAATCGCGCGCAAGCCCAGGAAAGGTTAAAACAGGGCGGAAGCAAAGGCCTGCCAAGCTCGGGATTCCTGAGTGACGAGGAGCGGCGCAAGCATACCTCGTTGGGCTTGGGGTCGGATCCGGCAGCCACCTCGCCTCCCTGGGCCGCCATCCCCCCGCGCCCCGGAGCTCGGGAGCTCGGGCGGAAACCCTAGCCGCTCGCCGCAGAGAGCAGAGGCGCCCGACTTCGCCGCTGGTACGGACGGATAGAGCCGGATCGAAAGGACGCGCGCGCCAAGCGAAAATGAGGCACGCGGGGAATCGGAGGCGTGTGGGGGGCGAGGGGCGATTGGCCGAGGAGACACGGAGGGGGGTTCTTCTGGCCCGGCGGTGGCTTGGTGGAGAGGAGTGTGGGAGGCGGCGGAGTGGATTGGTGTCTGTAAGCGGGCGAGTGCTGCGGGAGGGGGGAGAGGAGGGGGGTCGGCGATGAATCGGGAGGGGGAAGCGCCGACGACGACGAGGGGCAGCGAAGAAACTTGTGGGTGGGTGGGCTTCCGCGCTCGGCTTTATTAGGGGCCGTGGGTCGTGGGTTGGTGTGGGTGGTAAGGGAGCAATGAATATGGGACTGGACACTTGGGGGGCTGATGGGCCTAGACCGTCAGACGGCCCGCGAAACAGAATATTTTTTCTTTTTTCCCTATTTTTGCATGGCGAAACAGAATATATGGATAGCCATATATACGAACTATTTCTTTTAAAATACTTCCACTCAAAAAAATCTTTAAAAATACTGAACGTTTAAATTCTTGTACATTTTTAAAAATTAAGAACATTTTCATGGATATTTCAAAAAACAGGTAGACACCTTTTTCATTTGTTTTTTAAAATAGCGATAGGCATTTTCCAACTAAAGAAATTATGAATCCCACGGGAACATCAAACTTATCGCTAGGAACCTCAAACTGAAAGGCTTCCAAAGCGCCCCACTACTTCTGCCGTTCCTTTGAGTTGGAAGCGCGTCTCCGGAGTCCAAACAAATTAAACGCTAGAGCAGCACGATGGCAAGGTCGATTGCCAATCAGTAGTGGAGCGAGCACAAGTAGGCTGTTCGATAAGGGCAGAAAATTCAGCGAGACTGACTTTGGCAGGGACTGTGCCAAGCAAGATTTACCGTACGAAAAACAAATCCAAACGAATTGACACCCATCTGCAAAGTTCTGGCCATATTACACCGACAAATTAAGATCTGCAGAGACGCGGGAAGGATTCTGCAATGCATCCCAAACGGGATATCAGAAAAAAGCAAGGGAAATTACAACGCACGAAGAGAACCTATCGGCTCAGCGCTATCATCTTGACACAGCAAGGTTTGCAGCAAATAATCATTCAATTAGTTGCGGGATCTGCAGAAGACAGCCGCGGATCCACAGCCAACACAGCGGAAGAAAAGAAATACATACAGGACAGCAAGAAAACAATTGCATCACCAGATTCGCAACAGGCTAAATGCGGCACCACAAAGAGTCATAAAGCAGAACAGCATCGTCATTAGCATAATTCATAACTGGAGAACAGTTTTGTTAACTCTCGAACCATATAACTCGGCAAACACAGTATTTGCCCATCAGGTTCAGAACACGGAAGCAAACTACTAAGCATAGGATACTACTACTAAGCATAGAAGGCACAGAACCCAGATCAACTACAGATTTCTCCTCTTCTCCACTTTCTTGACCGCGAGCCATGGCTGGTGCGCCAGGGCCAGCCAGCGCCGCGGCTCTTCAGCCGCCGAAGCCGTACAGGGTGCGGCCCTGGCGCTTGAGCGCGTAGACGACGTCCATGGCGGTGACGGTCTTGCGGCGGGCGTGCTCGGTGTAGGTGACGGCGTCGCGGATGACGTTCTCGAGGAAGATCTTGAGCACGCCGCGGGTCTCCTCGTAGATGAGCCCCGAGATGCGCTTCACGCCGCCCCTCCGGGCCAGCCTCCGGATCGCCGGCTTGGTGATGCCCTGGATGTTGTCGCGCAGGACCTTGCGGTGGCGCTTCGCGCCGCCCTTGCCGAGCCCCTTGCCGCCCTTGCCCCGCCCCGACATGGCTGCCTGCTCCGAGTAGCTTGAGAGAAAAGGGGATTTGGGGGTTTTTGAGCGGGGATTGGTGGGTGGAAGAGATGGGTGAGGTGAGACGGGGGAAGGGGTAGTATATAAGGGTGAGGGGAGGTTGTGGAGGCGGCTGGAGCCGTCCGATGGAGAGGAAATGGACGGCTGAGGCAGCTTTTGCCGGAGATGCCGCGGATCGTGCCGTGGACTGGATGCGGATCGGTGACGTGGCAGCGGATCCCAAATTTTGCGATTTTTGCGCCCCCGGTTTGCATCGTGGGCCGAAAAGTAAACGGGGATTGTGGAGTGATGCTGCCTGGCTGGTGGGGACATAGGAAAAAATATGGCGGGAGCACCAATTTAGTTTCATACTCCCTTCATCCAAAATAAATGTCCTGAGCTTAGTACAAATTTGTATTAGAGCTAGTACAAAAAATATTTTTTTTGGATAGAACACTTATTTTGAGACGGAGGAAATATTAAGTTACAAAAATCTGAATTTAGTGCCTACACTGCGACATCTCTTCTCGATACCGTTGGTTACTGTACCGTTCAACACTTATTATCATTTTGAATACACTACACAAACGTTCATACAAACACATATACACTCACCCCTATGAACCTACGCGTACTCTATCCCTAACGTTGGTTACTGTACCGTTCAACATATTCTAACATGTTTATAAAGCTTTTTTGTCAATTAGTAAAATAAGAAATGACATTTTTTAATAGTGTACTATAGTTTCTAAAAATTGAGTAGAACTTACAAATATTGTAATTGTGCTTGACTATATCAAGCTGCTAACATGTTGTTTCAAATATGCAATTCTGTTTGAAACTCTGGGATGTGTAGTCTTCAATTATATTTTTGAACCCTATAATTCTTAAGAAAACATGGATTGTTGCGCACGAGAGAGGGGCACAAAAGCCAACTACCATAGAGAAACCCTAGCTGTTGCGGGTGAATGGTGAACAATTTCATGTGTCTTCGTCAACCAATTTGAGAGTGTGTGCTCTGGGTGGGCAAGACCCATCCAAAGTTTCTAAGGGCACGTTTGGTAACCTGCATCAAGCCCAGCCAGGCCCGTGCCGGCAGTTTTTGGCCTTTTTGGTTGTTCGGGTAGTATCAAAAAGTTGGCTCGCACAGAACTTAAAGCATCTCTGAGCCCGCATCCAGAGGAACGGCCGAATCGGCCGTTTTTCAGAGCCAGGCCCGAGCGATGCAACTCGAGGCACGTGGGTGTGGGCAGTTGCACACATCGATGCAGTCTCGAGAAGCCGCCTTGTTTCCCAAAGTCGCGTCATAAATTACCCTCACCGCTCTCTCTTCTCTCTTCTCCACTCACACCGGCAGTGGCGAGCACCGGAGCGACTGCATGACGATCCTAGACAGCGACGAGCATCGGAGTGACCGGCACATTGATACGTCTCTGACATATCTATATTTTTTTATTTATCTCATGCTACCTTATTATCAATTTTATATGTTTTTATATTATTTATGGGAACTAATCTATTAACCCAGTGCCTAGTGCCAGTTGTTGTTTTTGCATGTTTTTGGTTTTACAAAAAATCCCTACCAAACGGAGTCCAAACACGACGAAACATTTTGACAATTTTTTCTGGACCAGGAGGGGCCCTAGAAGCTTTGGGGAAGGACCAGAAGCCAGACGAGGAGATGGCAAGACAACGGGGCGCACCCTGATGTCTTGTGGGCCCCTCGTGGCTCCGTCTGACCTAATTCGAACTCCATAAATTACCAAATATTTTGAAACCCTAGAACGAGACCAAAAACAATTATTTTGCCGCCGTAAGCCTCTATTCTTCCGCTATCCCGTCTGGAGGCCTCCGCCAGTACTCTGCCGGAGGGGGAATCGATCACGAAGGGATAAAATCAACCTTGCTGCACCTCTGATGATGTTTGATTAGCTCCCCATAAGACCTATGGGTCCATAGCAGTAGCTAGATCTCTCTCTCTCTCTCTCTGAACTTCAATACAATGTTCTCTTCGGAGATCGATTCACCGTAATCTTTTATGTGGTGCGTTTGTTGGGATCCGATGAATTGTGGGTTTATGATCAGACTATTCATTGAAAGTAATTGAGTTATTTCTGAACTTTATTATGTGTGATTGTTATAGCTATGTACTACTTTTCGATCTATGAGTTATGGCCAAGTTGATGATTAGGTCTTCAGTGGAAGTGGTGCATACTAGTAGCTTCAATTGCGGTGTCCTCACCTCTTGACAGAAAGGGTAGCGAGGCACATATTTGTATTGTTGCTACTAAAGATAAAACGATGGGGTTTGATCATATTGATTAGTTTTATTCTGTCTACATCATGTCATCATGCTTGAAGCATTGCTCTGTTTGTCATGAACTTAATACCTAGAGAGGCAAGCATAGAAGTGCTCTCGAAGTGGAGTAATAGTAGTCGATGCAAAATCGTTTTGGTCTACCTGTCACGGATGTAACGCCTATGTACTGATCATGCCATGAGTAACGTCATAACTATGCGCTATTTTATTAGTTGCCCAACAGTAATTTGTGTACCCACCGTTTGACATGTTTTTTAGAGAGACGCCTCTAGTGAAAGCTATGGCCCCCGGTTCCAATTAAACCATATTACTAAAATCCTAAATACCTTGCTGCAATTTATTTACTTTTATTTTATTTTGTAATTTATTTTATTTTATTTTGCTATGGCCCTCGGGTCCAATTAAAGTCGCACATTGGAAGCCAGATCAAGACTGCCCCCACCGAAGACTTGACGTATACTCCAAGACTTCTCCTACCGCCTCCATGCCATGCTGTCAACCTTGTAACCCTAGGTGCCCTACCTGGCGTGTATACAAACCAAAAGGTTTAGCCCGTAGAGGAGAGAGGACACAATCGCATTCATCTAGCCTTAGAGTTAGAACCCATCTCACGATCTCGAGGTAGATCAACTATGTACTTGATACATCTTTTGTAATATAAACAAGAGTAGGACGTAGGGTTTTACCTCCATCAAGAGGGCTCAAACCTGGTTAAACATCGTCTCCCTTGTTCCCGTTACCATCTGTCTGAGATCCACAACTCGGCCCCCCTGATGTCTACTACACAACTTGTTTTTGTAGACTCGTGTCGGGCCTCCAAGCGTAGAGTTTTGTAGGACAGTAGCAAATTTCCCTCAAGTGGATGACCTAAGGTTTATCAATCAGTGGGAGGTGTAGGATGAAGATGGTCTCTCTCAAACAACCCTGCAACCAAATAATAAAAAGTCTCTTGTGTCCCCAACACACCAAATACAATGGTAAATTGTATAGGTGTAGTAGTTCGGCGAAGAGATGGTGATACAAGTGTAATATGGATAGTAGATATTGATTTTTGTAATGGTAACAATAAAAAAACAGCAAGTAACAAGTAACAAAAGTGAGCACAAACAATATTGCAATGCTTGAAAATGAGGCCCGGGGTCAGTACTTTCGCTAGTGCAATATCTCAACAATGCTAATATAATTGGATCATATAACCATCCCTTGGCGTGTGATGAAGAATCACTACAAAGTTCTTATCTAGCGGAGAACATAAGAAGAAATTGTTTGTAGGGTACGAAACCACCTTAAAGTTATTCTTTCCATTCGATCTATTCAAGAGTTCGTACTAAAATAACGCAAAGTTATTCTTCCCGATCGATCTAACCAAGAGTTCGTACTAAAAAGAACACCATATGATACGCATCAACCAACTCTAATGTCACCTACATACTCCAATGTCACCACAAGTATCCATGAGTTAATTATACGATACGCATCAAACAATTTCTGATTCATAATACTCGATCCAACACAAAGAACCTCAAAGAGTGCCCCAAGATTTCTACCGGAGAAACAAGGACGAAGACGTGCATCAACCCCTATGCATAGATTACCCCAATGTCACCCCGGGAATCCGCGGGTTGAGTGCCAAAACATATCAAGTGAATCAATATAGTACCCCATTATCACCATGGATATTCATATGCAAGACATATATCAAGTGCTCTCAAATCCATAAAAATATTCAATCCGATAAAATGAAATCTCAAAGGGAAAACTCAATTCATCACAACAAGATAGAGAGGGAGAAACACCATATGATCCAACTATATTAACAAAGCCCGCGATACATCAAGATCATGACATCTCAAGAACACGAGAGAGAGAGGGAGAGAGAGAGAGAGATAGAGAGAGATTAAACACATAGCTACTAGTACAAACCCTCAGCCCCGAGGGTGGACTACTCCCTCCTCATCATGGAGACCATAGGGATGATGAAGATGGCCTCCGGTGATGATTACTCCCTCCGGTGGAGTGTCGGAACACGGTCTAGATTGATTTTTCGTATCTACAGAGGCTTGCGACGGCGGAACTTCTGATCTCTCGACTCCCTTAGGGGTTTTGGAATATTTGGGAATTTATGGGGCGAAGAGGCGGTGCGGGAGGCCACCGAGGTGGGCACAACCCACCAAGGCGCGCCCAGGTGGGTTGTGCCCCCCTCGGGGCACCCCTCTGGTACTTCTTTGGCCCAAGTTGTGTCTTCTGGTCCATAAAAATTCTCCAAAAAGTTTCGTTGCGTTTGGACTCTGTTTGGTATTGATTTTCTGCGATGTAAAAGACAAGCAAAAAACAGCAACTGGCACTGGGCACTATGTCAACAGGTTAGCCCCAAAAAATGATATAAAGTTGCTATAAAATGATTGTAAAACATCCAAGAATGATAAAATAACAGCATGCAACAAGCAAAAATTATAGATATGTTGGAGATGTATCAGCATCCCCAAGCTTAATTCCTACTCGTCCTCAAGTAGGTAGAATGATAAAAACGGAATTTTTGATGTGGAATGCTGCCTAACATGTTTATCACATATTCTTTACTTTTGTAGCATGGACATTTGGACTTTTATATGGTTCAAAGCAATAGTCTAATTTTGACATGAAGATTTCAATACTAAAGCATATCAACAAGCAACCACGTCTTTCAAAATATCAACACTAAAAAAAGTTATCCCTAGCCCATCGTGCTCAATCATTGATCCATTCATGAAACACACTCGCATATTAGCTACATCCAAGGCTCAAGTACGATCATAGTGCCCCTTAGTTGGTGCTTAATAAGAGAATATGGAGACTCAAATAAAAATAAAGATTGCATAAAGTAAATAGATAGGCCCTTCGTAGAGGGAAGTAAGGATTTGTAGAGGTGCCAGAGCTCAAAGCAAAAAAAAAGAGATAAAATATTTTGGGTGGCATGCTTTTCCCGTCAACGAAAACAATCGAGTAGTTCCCTATACTTTCCATGCTAGATACATCATAGGCGGTTCCCAAACATAAAATAAAGTTTATTCCTTTTCCACCATTCTTTCACATTCCACGGCTAGTCGTATGCACAGGTACCGTCCATACCAACACTTTCCAAGGAATTTATTATTTGATAACATAAAGTAAAATTATTTTCATTTCGGGAATGGGCATCCCTAATACCTTTGCCATACACGCGTGCAATGACAAGTGAATGAACACTCATCTTGAGAATAACACATCTAGCATGGAAAAATATCGGCCACCCCCTACCATTTCATGAGTGGTACGAACACACAAAAATGAAATTTATTCTGAAAATTAGAGATGGCACATACAAATTTGCTTAGAACAGCATTGAAATACTGCATATAGGTAGGTACGGTGGACTCATATGGCAAAACTGGGTTTAAGGTTTTTGGATGCACAAGTAGTATCTCTACTAGTACAAGTGGAGGCTAGCAAATAGATTGAGAAGCAACCAACCAAGAAACGAAAAACCACATAAGCGAGCATTAAGCATAACTAACACCGAATAATGCACCATAAGTAGGATGTAATTTCATTGCATAACTATTGACTTACGTGCTTGCATAGGGAATCACAAACCTTAACACCAATATTCTTAATAAGGCATAATTACTCACCAACATGACTCACATATCACTATCATCATATCTCAAAACTGTTACAAAGAATCAAGTTTATTTTGTCCAATGATCTTCATGAAAGTTTTTATTGTATCCCTCTTGAATATCTATCGCTTTGGGACTAGTTTCATATATTGCAATTGCTTTTGACAAGCTCAAATAAATTTAAGTGAAGAACATGAGCATAAAGGTTTTCATCTCTCAAAAACATATAAGTGAAGCATGAGAGAATTTCTTCAAAAATTTACTAACTCTCAAATAAACCTAAGTGAAGCATGAGAGTTTTTCTTCAAAAATTCTAAAGCACACCGTGCTCAAAAAGATATAAGTGAAGATCAAGCGAGTAGTTAAGTAAATGGGTAGCCATTTGAGGACTCTCTCTTATTTAAAAAAACTTCAGATCTAAGTATTTTATTAGAACAACAAGCAAAACAAAATAAAATGACATTCCAAGAATAGCACACATCATGTGAAGAAGCAAAAACTTAGGCTCAACCGAGGCTAACCGATAATTGTTGATGAAGAAAGGTGGGATGCCTACCAGGGCATCCCCAAGCTTAGATGCTTGAGACTTCTTAAAATATTGTCTTGAGATGCCTAGGGCATCCCCAAGCTTGAGCTTTTGTGTCTCTTCCTTTATATCATGGTTTCCCTAAATCTTAAAAACTTCATCCACACAAAACTCAACAAGAACTCGTGAGATAAGTTAGTATAAATCAACACAAAAACCTTATCATTCTCTACTGTAGCAAATCACTAAAATTATTATTTAACATTGCATACTAAATGCCTCTGCATATTTAATACTCCTATCCTCAAATAGAATCATTAAACAAGCAAACATAACAACAATCTGTCAAAACAGTACAGTCTGTAAAGAATGCAAGAATATTCATACTTCTGTAACTCAAAATTTCGGATAATTTACCACACTGTAGAAAATTTATCATAGCTTATTGTGCAAAAAAAATCAAAATTTTATCATATTCTAACTTTTCTCAGGAATTTTTGCAACATTGATAATTTTTTTGTTTTGAAACAGCAACTCATATACTTGCAAAATAAGCATGGTAAAGGCTATCCTTGACATTTTTATTAAAACGAAAGATGCAAAACATTATTATAAATAACAACAAGCAAATCCTAACAAAAGAAAATGACGCCTCCAAGCAAAACACATATCATGTGACGAATAAAAATGTAGCTCCAAGTGAGGTTACCGATAATGTTGGAGACGAAAGAGGGGATGCCTTCCGGGGCATCCCCAAGCTTAGTTGCTTGGATCTTCCTTGAATATTACCTTGGGGGTGCCTTGGACATCCCCAAGCTTAGGGTATTGTCACTCCTTATTCTCCTCATATCGATATCTCACCCAAATCTTGAAAACTTCAATCACTCAAAACTTAACAGAACTTCGTGAGATAGGTTAGTATGATTAAGAGCAAACCATTCACTTTTGGTACATCAAAGACAAGATTCATAATTGTTCTCACACAATGCCTACTGTACCACATCATTTCCACAATTTATATTGAGCAATATAAGCCATAGAAACTAGAAATCAAGCAAACTATGCATAGAAACCATAATCTGTCAAAAACAGAACAGTGTGTAATGATCTGGACAACTACCATATTTCTACTACTCCAAAAATTATGAAAAATTAGGACAACATAGAAATTTGTATATAAATCATATGTAAAAAATTCAGAATTTTATCACGTTATAGTGAATTTAAAAAATTATGTTACTGGAAGCAAAAATTTCTGTTTTTGCACAGAATCAAGTGAACTATCATCCACACTATCCCAAAGGATTTACTTGGCACTTTATTGAAACAAAAGCTATAAAACATGATTACTACAGTAGCTTAATCATAATTTCAATGATGCTCACGTAAAAGATAAGAATTGAGACATGATGGGAGCATCATGAAACACATGGCAAACACATTTAAGTATAACCCACTTCCTATGCATAGGGATTTCATGAGCAAACAATTTATGGGAACAAGAATTAACTAGCATAGGAAGGCAAAACAAGTGCAACTTCAAAACTTTCATCACATAGAGAGGAAACTTGATATTATTGAGATATGTATGAGCATATCTTCCCCTCTCATAATAATTTTCAGTAGCATCATGAATGAATTCAACAATATAGCTATCACATAAAAGCATTCTTTTCATGATACATACGCATAGAAATTTTATTACTCTCCACATAAGAAAATTTATTCTCATGAATAATGGTGAGAGCAAACTCAACAAAATAACTATCATGGGATTGAAAATTAAAATCATGATGACAAGTTTCATGGTTATCATTATTCTTTATAGCATAAATGTCATCACCATAATCATCATAGATAGCAACTTTGTTATCATAGTCAACTGAAACCTCTTCCAAAATAGTGGATTCATCATTAAATAAAGTCATGACCTCTCCAAATCCACTTTCATAAATATAGTCATCATAAATAGGAGGCATGCTATCATCATAATAATTTTCCTCATCAAAACTTGGGAGACTAAAAATATCATCTTCATCAAATATAGCATCCCCAAGCTCATGGCTTTGCATATCATTAGCATTATGGATATTCAAAGAATTCATACTAATAACATTGCAATCATTCTCATCATTCAAGTAATTTATGCCAAACATTTTATAGTATTCTTTTTATATCAATTGAGCACATTTTTCCTTTCCATCATTTTCACAAAAGACATTATAGAGATGAATAATATGAGGCCACCTCAATTCCATTTTTTAGTTTTCTTTTATAAACCAAACTAGTGATGAAACAAGAAACTAAAAGATTCAATTGCAAGATATAAAGATATACCTTCAAGCACTTACCTCCCCGTCAACGGCGCCAGAAAAGAGCTGGATGTCTACTACACAACTTGTTCTTGTAGACTTGTGTTGGGCCTCCAAGCGTAGAGTTTTGTAGGGCAGTAGCAAATTTCCCTCAAGTGGATGACCTAAGATTTATCAATCCGTGGGAGTGTAGGATGAAGATGGTCTCTCTTAAACAACCCTGCAACCAAATAATAAAAAGTCTCTTGTCTCCCGAACACACCAAATACAATGGTAAATTGTATAGGTGCACTAGTTCGGCGAAGAGATGGTGATACAAGTGTAATATGGATAGTAGATATTGATTTTTGTAATAGTAACAATAAAAACCAGCAAGGTAACAAGTAACAAAAGTGAGCACAAACAGTATCGCAATGCTTGAAAATGAGGCCCAGGGTCCGTACTTTCGCTAGTGCAATCTCTCAACAATGCTAATATAATTGGATCATATAACCATCCCTCAACGTGTGATGAAGAATCACTCCAAAGTTCTTATCTAGCGGTGAACATAGGAAGAAATTGTTTGTAGGGTACAAAACCACCTTAAAGTTATTCTTTCGTTTGATCTATTCAAGAGTTCGTACTAAAATAACGCAAAGTTATTCTTTCCAACCGATCTAACCAAGAGTTCGTACTAAAATAACAACATATGATACGCATCAACCAACTCTAATGTCACCTAGATACTCTAATGTCACCACAAGTATCCATGAGTTAATTATACGATACACATCAAACAATTTCAGATTCATAATACTTGACCAAACACAAAGAACCTCAAAGAGTGCCCCAAGATTTCTACCAGAGAAACAAGGACGAAAACGTGCATCAACCCTTATGCATAGATTACCCGAATGTCACATTGGGAATCCGCGAGTTGAGTGCAAAAACATATATCAAGTGAATCAATATAATACCCCATTGTCACCATGGGTATTCATATGCAAGACATATATCAAATGCTCTCAAATCCATAAAAATATTCAATCCGATAAAATGAAATGTCCAAGGGAAAACTCAATTAATCATGATACGTCTCCGTCGTATCTACTTTTCCTCTTGTTTTGGATTCTAATTTGCATGATTTGAATTAAACTAACCCGGACTGATGTTGTTTTCAGTAGAACTACCATGGTGTTGTTTTTGTGCAGAAATAATAGTTCTCGGATTGGAATGAAATTTTTTGGAGAATTTTTGTGGAATAAAAGAAAAATACTAGAGCCAAGAACCACCGGAGGGGCCTGGGTGAGCACAACCCACCAGGGCGCACCCCTCCTGGCGCGCCCAGGTGGGTTGTGCCCACCTGGTGGCCCCGTAGACCTTGATTCCAAATCTATAAAATCCTATTTTTGGAGAAAAATTAGGGAGAAAGAATTATCGCGTTTCATGAGATGGAGCCGTCGCCACCTCCTGTTCTTCATCGGGAGGCCAAATCTGGAGTATGTTTGGGGCTCCGGAGACGGGGATCTTCGATCTTCATCATCACCAACCCTTCGCCATCGCCAATTCCATGATGCTCCCCATCGGGAGTGAGTAATTCCTTCGTAGGCTCGCTGGTCAGCGAGGGAGTTGGATGAGATTCATCATGCAATCGAGTTAGTTTTGTTAGGGCTTGATCCCTAGTATCCATTATGTTCTGAGATTGATGTTGCTATGACTTTGCCATGCTTAATGCTTGTCACTTTGGGCCCGGGTGCCTTGATTTCAGATCTGAACCGTTTATGTTATCACCATTATATCTATGTTCTAGATCCGATCTTGCAAGTTATATTCACCTATTACGTGTTATGATCGGCAAACCCCGGAGTGACAGTATTCGGGATACTTTTTGGCGATAACCGCAATTTAAGGAGTTCATGTATTCACTATGTGTTAATGCTTTGTTCCGGTTCTCTATTAAAAGGAGGCCTTAATATCCCTTAGTTTCCTTATGGACCCCCTGCCACGGGAGGGTAGGACAAAAGATGTCATGCAAGTTCTTTCCATAAGCACGTATGCTATTTACGAAATACATGCCTACATTATATTTATGAACTGGAGCTAGTTTTGTATCTCCCTAGGTTATGACTGTTATATGATGAATATCATCCAACGAATTCACCAATCCAATTCCTACGAGTTTTTCACATATTGTTCTTGCTAAGTTACTATTGCTATTGATACTGTTACAACTGCTACAAACTCATTGCTGTCATTGTTACCATTACTATTACTATTACTGCTACCATCAAAATTATCATACTATCGTATTACTACAGATAATTAATCTCCAGGTGTGGTTGAATTGACAACTCAGCTGCTAATACTTACAAATTTTCTTTGGCTCCCCTTGTGTTGAATCTATAAATTTGGGTTGAATACTCTACCCTCGAAAACTGTTGCGATCCCCTATACTTGTGGGTTATCAAGACCTTTTTCTGTCGCCGTTGCCGGCGAGCATAGCTATATTTGTTGAGTCACTTGGGATTATTATCAATTTATCACCATGAAGAATCTGAAAGATACCAAGACTAATATTTTTCCCTCAAGACAAGGGGAGGTAAGGAACTGCCATCTAGCTCTGCACTTGATTCACCTTCTATTATGAGTAAACTTGCAACACCACCGCATGTTATTAATCCCGATATGTCGCAAGTTATTGACGATGCTACTTCTATGAATGCTACCCATGATGATGCTAGTACCTTGCTTGATGATGATGCGCCATTAGGTGAATTTCTTGATGAACAAATTGCTAGAATTAGAGAGAGAGAAATTATTGAAACTAATGAGATCACTGAAACTGATGAAGTACTTGAAACTAAATTTTTTGAAACATCTGTTAGACCTAGCTCTCCTAGATCTGAACTGCCTAAGATACCGAGGGTTATGTTATGGATGGAGAGGTAACTAGAGATATTCTTGTTTGTAAGGATAGAGATGGTCTGAATAAATTGTTATGCAAGTATAAAGAAAAGACTTCGAATGCTAAAATGAAATGTGATCTGATGTCTACTACGCAACTTTATCCTGGTAGACGTTGTTGAAAGTGCGTTATATCGACTAAAGGGGGGGTGAATAGGCGATTTTTATGAATTCTTCATTGAGGAATTTGCGGGTGAGGAAATTCCTTAGCGAAGAACTACTAGCAGCGGAATAAGTACTCAAAAGTAAACATAACAGAACACAAGCATGGTCATCATGATGAAATGAAGACAAGCACAGAGTTCAGAAAGTGTAAACACAGGATGGCACAGAATGAAGACAAACAGACTAAAGAAATTGAACTGAGGAAATTGAGAAAGTCTTCAGTCAAAGTCTTCAAACAGACATGAACAAGTGCACAACACAGTTATGAGGAAATGAAAGAGTTGAGGAAATAGAACCAGTAAGCTTGGTGAAGACAATGATTTGGTAGACCAGTTCCAACTACTGTCTCAGTTGTACATCTGGTTGGAGCGGCTAGGTATTTAAACCTGAGGACACACAGTCCTCACCGTATTCTCCTTGAGGTAAGGTCACACAGACCTCGCCCAATCACTCGTGGTAAGTCTTCAGGTGACTTCCAAACCTTCACAGACTAGGTCACTCGGCGATCCACAATTCCTCTTGGATGCTCTAGACCATGACACCTAACCGTCTGGAAGAAGCACGGTCTTCAAAGGTAACAAGCGTCGGATCCACGCAGGATCAATCTCTTCAGTGATGCTCAATCACTTTGGGTTTGTAGGTGTTTGAGTTTGGGTTTTCCTCACTCGATGATTTTCGCTCAAAGTCCTCGGAGGATGGGATGCTCTCAAATGACAAGTGTCAATTTCTCTCGGAGCAGCCAACCAGCTAGTGGTTGTAGGGGCGGCTATTTATAGCCTAGGGAGCAGCCCGACATGATAAGACATAAATGCCCTTCAATAATATGACCGTTAGGTGGGTAGATATTTTGGGACAGCTGGCGCGTAGCACAACAACGGTTGGATATTTGAGGCTCAAATTCCTCAGGGCTATCATGTTCCTCACTGTGTAGGCAATCCGCACTGGCGAATTCCTAACTCCTCAGTCAGAACAAATTCCTCAGAGACCAGAAGAACTTCGTCTCTGTCATTGAAGAATATGACTAAACTGTATGAGATTTCCAATGGCTTCACTCGAAGGGATTGGTAGGTGTAGGATTTTGAGTTGAGCATCACATGGAAATTTTCCTTAGTATTTCCTCGACCCCCTTTAACAGTACGGTGTTTCCTATGACTCAAGAAAGAGAAAATGAAACTACGAAAACAAAAGTATTCACGCTTCATGTTCCTCGAATGGATACCTAGTCTTCAAGGTCACACCAATTTCTTCACTTTCAAAGTCTTCAGAAAGTCTTCAGAAATCCAAAGTCTTAAGTCGAAGAACTTCGTTTTTAGGGGTCGACTTTCTCTGTAAATATCAAACTCCTCATAGACTTATAGACCTGTGTTCACTCACAAACGCATCAGTCCCTTAACTTATAAGTCTTCAATACACCAAAATCACTTAGGGGCACTAGATGCACTTACAATCTCCCCCTTTTTGGTGATTGATGACAATATAGGTTAAGTTTTCAACGGGGATAAAATCATATGAAGTGTAAATACTGATGTTGAGGAATTTGATTGCAAGATATAGAAGAACTCCCCCTGAAGATGTGCATAGTGAGGAATTTGCTTTTGAAGCAATGCACACTTGAAGAGTAGAATCATGGAGATCTCCCCCTATATCTTGTAATTCATACACGCATTTGACATATAATATGAAGAATTTGAAATGCATGATGAAATATGGTGACTGATGTAATTCAGCATGCGTGCATTAACATTAACGAGGAATAAGCATGCAGAAAAACACCGCAAAAGTATCAGGCCACCATAGAGTTTAAGTTTACAACTCGATCCAACAAAGTCATCATAAGAACGAGAGTTGTAACTTAGAAGAAAACACCCATATAAGATAGACCCTCTTGAAGACTAACTCAAATTTCTCCCCCTTTGTCATCGAATGACCAAAAGGGTTGAAAATGAGGACTAACGCCCCTGAAGAATATCAAGTTGATGAAGGAGCGCCAACGTTGTTGGGGTTGTTTGTCGTAGTAGGGCCTGCCGCAGTGTCGTCCAAGTCTTCATGCTCGTCGGTGTCGCGCGATGAAGAATAGGAGCTGGCCACCAAGGAAGGAACCTTGACCTTCTTGTATTTCTTCGGTGGAGGAGTAGACCAGTCAAAATCTTCCTTGAGACCCATTTTCTTCAGATCTTCTTCGCTATAAATGTGAGACAGAACAGCCCGGGTACGGTTGAAGGTTTCATGGAGGTAGTAATGGTTTTTCCTCACTGCATTGTGGGTAGCAGTCATGTTGTGAAGAATTGAACCAAACTGACGCTTGACCCATTTGTGATTGCGATCAACCTTCTGATGAAGACTGGGGAGAAGCTCATGATCAGTCATCACCCTGGGAGCTGTGCCTTGAGGATTTGGCTTGGTTGCGTTGGCGGCAGAGTCATGAGTGTCAGAGTCGTCATTGGTGGAGTAGGATGCAGCCTTGCTAAATTGACCATCCAATGGACGAATGCCTTCATCTATAACAACAGTAGCCTTGCCCTTGTCATCAGCTGAGGAAAATGTCCGTTTGAGGACTTCAATCGGGGGCAAGTAGCTGAGGTGATTCTGAAAATCAGCCTTGTAGTTGAGTGAAGACCTTGTTCTGATGAATCTCATAATCCACGGAGCATAAGGCTTCAACTCAAATGGTGACGTAGCGACATTGGCTAGAGTCCTCGTGAAGAAATCATGGACGTGGACGGGAACGCCATGCATGATATTGAAAAGCAGATTCTTCATGATGCCAACGACTTCTTCTTCTTCATTTGAGTTGTGGCCCTTGATTGGACTCAATGTCTTCGTCAGAATGTGATAGACAGTCAGAGGCACATATAACAATTCCTTCACGAGGAATTTGGTCCTTGGGGCCTGATCTGGCTTCAATGGCTTCATCAGCACTTGCATATAGTGGTCTGTAAGCTCAGGCTCTTGGTACATGCAACGAGCAGCTTCAAAGGGAGGACTGAGAGGTAAAGCATGAAGCAATTCAGTAGTTGGTGCCTTGTAGTGAGTGTTTTCAGTCATCCAGTCCAACACCCATGAATTCACATCTTCAGAGTCTCCGGTGATGTGCAGCGTTGCATAAAATTGAAGAATGAGTTCTTCATTCCAATTACAGATATCAGTGCAGAAATTTAACAGTCCTGCGTCGTGAAGAACACTGAGGACTGGTGCGAAGCATGGCAGAGATTCCATATCCACGTGAGGAATGTGCTCATGATCGAAGACTTTGTCTTTGTTAAACAACACCGAGGAATAGAAATTTGCCTGGCTGGCAGTCCAGAAATGCCTCTTCCTAATGCGAGCAGAGTCATATGGGTTGTAGTCTGTGAAGAATACGTGCTCGCCGAAGAAATCATCAGTATTGAATTTTTGCTTCCTTGAGAATGGATCCTTTGGCTTGGGTTGAGGAGTGTCAGTCAGTTGCATCACAACCTCAGGAATCGCAATCTCAGGTTCTTCAGGCTGAGGAATTTCTGGTTCCTCTTCAGTGGCAGTCTGTGTCTTCAATGATTCAGCAGCAGCAGTTTCTTCAGCACTAGTGGCTGGAATTTCTTCATGTACAGACGGAGTGGGGTGAGTTTCTTCAGAGCCCAATGGAACAGTATGTGCTGGGGACTAAGGGATTTGCTGCAATGGCGTGAACAGAGGAGAGTTGGGATGCTGACTGTCCCAAAAATCATCATTCATCAATGGAGTAGTACTCCCAATGTCCACGTCAGAATTTTGTTCATCCAATTCCTCAACGCCGGCCTCTTCAGCAGTGAACTGAGGCATGGGCGACGAGACAATTGGAGTTGAAGGGATTGCGTCCGCTTCAATTTCTTCATCCATCTGCTCCGAGGAAGTAGCAGAGGGAATGTCTTCATCGGATCCGCTAGGGATCACATATTCTTCATCAAAAGGGACAAGTTCCTTTGATGGCATACTGGAAACAGGAACATCATCAATTGGATTTTCAAATGAGCCGGTCAATTTCTTCATCTTCTTCGGAGCTGAAGAATCTGATGAAGCTGATGCTTTCCTTTTCCTCACCGCTACCTCTTCAGCACTGCGTTGGTTTTCCCTTGAAGAGGAAAGGGTGATGCAGCAAAGTAGCGTAAGTATTTCCCTCAGTTTTTGAGAACCAAGGTATCAATCCAGTAGGAGGCTACGCGCGAGTCCCTCGCACATACACAAAACAAATAAATCCTCGCAACCAACGCGATAAGGGGTTGTCAATCCCTACACGGTCACCTACGAGAGTGAGATCTGATAGATATGATAGGATAATATTTTTGGTATTTTTATGATAAAGATGCAAAGTAAAATAAAAAGCAACGGAAATAACTAAGTGTTGGAAGATTAATATGATGAAGATAGACCCGGGGGCCATAGGTTTCACTAGTGGCTTCTCTCATGAGCATAAGTATTTTACGGTGGGTGAACAATTACTGTTGAGCAATTGACAGAATTGAGCATAGTTATGAGAATATCTAGGTATGATCATGTATATAGGCATCACGTCCGAGACAAGTAGACCGACTCCTGCCTGCATCTACTACTATTACTCCACACATCGACCGCTATCCAGCATGCATCTAGAGTATTAAGTTCATAAGAACAGAGTAACGCCTTAAGCAAGATGACATGATGTAGAGGGATAAATTCATGCAATATGATAAAAAAAAACCATCTTGTTATCCTCGATGGCAACAATACAATACGTGCCTTGCTGCCCCTACGGTCACTGGGAAAGGACACCGCAAGATTGAACCCAAAGCTAAGCACTTCTCCCATTGCAAGAAAGATCAATCTAGTAGGCCAAACCAAACTGATAATTCGAAGAGACTTGCAAAGATAACCAATCATACATAAAAGAATTCAGAAGATTCAAATATTGTTCATAGATAAACTTGATCATAAACCCACAATTCATCGGTCTCAACAAACACACCGCAAAAGAAGATTACATTGAATAGATCTCCACGAGAGAGGGGGAGAACATTGTTTTTAGATCCAAAAAGAGAGAAGAAGCCATCTAACTACTAACTATGGACCCGAAGGTCTGAGGTAAACTACTCACACTTCATCGGAGGGGCTACGGTGTTTATGTAGAAGCCCTCCATGATCGATGCCCCCTCCGGCGGAGCTCTGGAACAGGCCCCAAGATGGGATCTCGTGGGTGTTGCGGTGGTGGAATTAGGTTTTTGGCTCCGTATCTGATCGTTTGGGGGTACGTAGGTATATATAGGAGGAAGAAGTACGTCGGTGGAGCAATAGGGGGTCCACGAGGGTGGAGGGCGCGCCCCCTACCTCGTGGCTTCCTCTTTTGTTTCTTGACGTAGGGTCCAAGTCTCCTGGATCATGTTCGTTCCGAAAATCACGTTCCCGAAGGTTTCATTCCGTTTGGACTCCGTTTGATATTCTTTTTTTTGCGAAACTCTGAAATAGGCAAAAAACAGCAATTCTGGGCTGGGCCTCCGGTTAATAGGTTAGTCCCAAAAATAGTATAAAAGTGAATAATAAAGCCCAATAATGTCCAAAACAGAAGATATAGCATGGAGCAATAAAAAATTATAGATACGTTGGAGACGTATCAAGCATCCCCAAGCTTAATTCCTGCTCGTCCTTGAGTAGGTAAATGATAAAAATAGAATTTTTGATGCGGAGTGCTACTTGGCATAATTTCAATGTAATTCTACTTAATTGTGGTATGAATATTCCGATCCGAAAGATTCAAGACAAAAGTTCATATTGACATAAAAATAATAATACTTCAAGCATACTAACTAAGCAATTATGTCTTCTCACAATAACATGGCCAAAGAAAGTTATCCCTACAAAATCATATAGTCTGGCTATGCTCTATCTTCACCACACAAAATATTTAAATCATGCACAACCCCGATGACAAGCCAAGCAATTGTTTCACACTTTTGACATTCTCAAACTTTTTCAATCTTCACGCAATACATGAGCGTGAGCCATGGACATAGCACTATATGTGGAATAGAATGGTGGTTGTGGAGAAGACAAAAAGGAGAAGATAATCTCACATCAACTAGGTGTTTCAACGGGCTATGGAGATGCCCATCAATAGATATCAATGTGAGTGAGTAGGGATTGCCATGCAACGGATGCACTAGAGCTATAAGTCTATGAAAGCTCAACAAAAGAAACTAAGTGGGTGTGCATCCAACTTGCTTGATCACAAAGACCTAGGGCATTTTGAGGAAGCCCATCATTGGAATATACAAGCCAAGTTCTATAATGAAAAATTCCCACTAGTATATGAAAGTGATATCATAGGAGACTCTCTATCATGAAGATCATGGTGCTAATTTGAAGCACAAGTGTGGTAAAAGGATAGTAACATTGTCCCTTCTTTCTTTTTCTCTCATCATTTTTTTATTTGGGCCTTTTCTTTTTTTATGGCCTCTTTTTTTTCATCCGTAGTATCATCCCGACTTGTGGGGGAATCATAGTCTCCATCATCCTTTCCTCATTTGGGACAATGCTCTAAAAATGATGATCATCACACTTTTATTTTCTTACAACTCAACAATTACAACTCAAAACTTAGAACAAAATATGACTATAGGTGAATGCCTCTGGCGGTGTACCGGGATATGCAATGAATCAAGAGTGACATGTATGAAAGAATTATGAACGGTGGCTTTGCCAAAAATACAATGTCAACCACATGATCATGCAAAGCAATATGACAATGATGAAGCGTGTCATAGTAAACGGAACGGTGGTAAGTTGCATGGCAATATATCTCAGAATGGCTATGGAAATGCCATGATAGGTAGGTATGGTGGCTGTTTTGAGGAAGGTATATGGTGGGTGTATGATACCGGCGAAAAGTGCGCGGTATTAGAGAGGCTAGCAATGGTGGAAGGAAGAAAGTGCGTATAATCCATGGACTCAACATTAGTCATAAAGAACTCATATACTTATTGCAAAATCTACAAGTTATCAAAGCAAAGTATTACGCGCATGCTCCTAGGGGGATAGATTGGTAGGAAAAGACCATCGCTCGTCCCCGACCGCCACTCATAAGGAAGACAATCAATAAATAAATCATGCTCCGACTTCATCACATAACGGTTCACCATACGTGCATGCTACGGGAATCACAAACTTTAAAACAAGTATCTCTCAAATTCACAACTACTCGACTAGCATGACTCTAATATCACCATCTTCATATCTCAAAACAATTATCAAGCATCAAACTTCTCATAGTAACACACTCATAAGAATTTTTACTAATCTTGTATGCCTAGCATATTAGGATTATTTAAGCAAATTACCATGCTATTTAAGACTCTCAAAATAATCTAAGTGAATCATGAGAGATCAATAGTTTCTATAAAACAAATCCACCACCGTGCTCTAAAAGATATAAGTGAAGTACTAGAGCAAAAATTATATAACTCAAAAGATATAAGTGAAGCACATAGAGTATTCTAATAATTTCCGAATCATGTGTGTCTCTCTCAAAAAGTGTGTACAGCAAGGATGATTTTGGTAAACTAAAAAGTAAAGACTCAAATCATACAAGACGCTCCAAGCAAAACACATATCATGTGGTGAATAAAAATATAGCTCCAAGTAAAGTTACCGATGGAAGTAAACGAAAGAGGGGATGCCTTCCGGGGCATCCCCAAGCTTTGGCTTTTTGGTGTCCTTAGATTATCTTGGGGGTGCCATGGGCATCCCCAATCTTAGGCTCTTGCCACTCCTTGTTCCATAATCCATCAAATCTTTCACCCAAAACTTGAAAACTTCACAACACAAAACTTAACAGAAAATCTCGTGAGCTCCGTTAGCGAAAGAAAACAAAAGACCACTTCAAGGTACTGTAATGAACTCATTATTTATTTATATTGGTGTTAAACTTACTGTATTCCAACTTCCCTATGGTTTATAAACTATTTTACTAGCCATAGATTCATCAAAATAAGCAAACAACACACGAAAAACAGAATCTGTCAAAAACAGAACAGTCTGTAGTAATCTGTAACTAACGCAAACTTCTGGAACTCCAAAAATTCAGCAAAAATAGGACGACCTAGAAAATTTGTTTATTTATCAGCAGCAATTGGAATCAATATTTGATCACGTTCTGGTGTTTTTTAACAATTATTTTCGTGAACAGAAAGTTTCTGGAATTTTCAGCAAGATCAAATAACTATCATCCAAGAAGATCCTATAGGTTTAACTTGGCACAAACACTAATTAAAACATAAAAACAAATCTAACCAGAAGCTAGATGGATTATTTATTCCTAAACAGCAAGGATAAATATTGGGTTGTCTCCCAACAAGCGCTTTTCTTTAAGGCCTTTTAGCTAGGCATTGAGGTTCCAATGATGCTCACATGAAAGACAAGAGTTGAAGCACAAAGAGAGCATCATAAAACATGTGAATATCACATCTAAGTCTAACATAATTCCTATGCATAGGCATCTTATAGTCAAACAAATTATCAAGGCAAGCAAAAACTAGCATATGCAAGGAAGCGGAAACAAACAATAGCAATCTCAACATAACGAGAGGTAATTTAGTAACATGAAAATTTCTACAATCATGTTTTCCTCTCTCATAATAATTACATGTAGGATCATAAGCAAATTCAACAAAATAGCTATCACATGGAATATTTTCAACACAATCCACATGCATGCAAAGTTGACACTGTTCCAAAATAGTGGGATTAACATTAACTAAAGTCATGACCTCTCCAAACCCACTTTTATCAAAAATTTCATAAGATTGAACATTCTCCAAATATGTGGGATCTAAAGTTGACACTCTCCCAAACCCACTTTCAATACTATTGCAAATACTAATATCAATCTCATATTCATCATGGGGCTTAAATAAATTTTCAAGGTCATAAAAAGAATCACCCCAATCATGATCATTGCAACAAATAGTAGACATAGAAAAACTAGCATCCCCAAGCTTAGGGTTTTGCATATTATTAACACAATTGGCATTAAGAGAATTTATAATAACATCATTGCAATCATGCTTTTCATCGAAGGAACTACCAAGTATGGGTGCAATAGCAACGATCTCATGTTTAACATAAGGGACTATAGCAAATTCATCTTCATAAATATTGGCATCATGGCCACAAGAATAGCAAGCATCATGTTCATCAAGGGATATTTCAATCAAATCATCGGAATCATCATTATCTATAGATTCATGCGTATCATTATTTTCTTCCAAAGCAACGGTCATTCTCTCAATAAATTCTTTGACATAGACATTATGAGCATAGTTTTCATAGCAATATTTAAGTATGTCAAAATTTTCAGATTCGTAAAGAGTAATATCATACTTTTCAATCAAAGAAGCAACTTCATAAGCACCCTTAAAAGCAACAAATTCTTCAATTTGTTCGATATCATAGTAACTATAAACACCCTTTGCATAAGAAGATAAGATTTCATTTTCATTAAACTCACAAAGGTAGGGAAGGTGTTTTTTAGGGTTCTTAGAGCAACAAGTAAAATCACAAATTTCACAAAGATTCCAAGCATAACACAGCAATCTGTTTATTTGATACCATAAGAGCTTCCTTTTTCAGACAAACGATGACGCACAAAATGAGCATGCTCATCTAAAGATTTCCCATCAACTAGGCTAGTTGGGGTTTCAGCACGAGCGCATAAGGATCGAAGATGATGCAAGTAGAACACTTTAAGTGGATACATATCAATAGATTTTCAGCAAGCGAAGATGCAAGCATATAGAAGGCACAAGGAAGCACAAACAAAGATACATACGGGAAGAAGGCGAATGAAAAAGAGAGGGCGAATAAAACGGCAAGGGTGAAGTGGGGGAGAGGAAAACGAGAGGCAAATGGCAAATAATGTAATGCGGGAGATAAGGGTTTTTGATGGGTACTTGGTATGTTGACTTTTGCGTAGACCTCCCCGGCAACGGCGCCAAAAATCCTTCTTGCTACCTCTTGAGCACTGCGTTGGTTTTCCCTTGAAGAGGAAAGGGTGATGCAGCAAAGTAGCATAAGTATTTCCCTCAGTTTTTTAGAACCAAGGTATCAATCTAGTAGGAGGCTACGCGCGAGTCCCTCGCACCTACACAAAACAAATAAATCCTCGCAACCAACGCGATAAGGAGTTGTCAATCCCTACACGGTCACTTACGAGAGTGAGATCTGATAGATATGATAGGATAATATTTTTGGTATTTTTATGATAAAGATGCAAAGTAAAATAAAAAGCAACGGAAATAACTAAGTGTTGGAAGATTAATATGATGAAGATAGACCCGGGGGCCATAGGTTTCACTAGTGGCTTCTCTCATGAGCATAAGTATTTTACGGTGGGTGAACAAATTACTGTTGAGCAATTGACAGAATTGAGCATAGTTATGAGAATATCTAGGTATGATCATGTATATAGGCATCACGTCCGAGACAAGTAGACCGACTCCTGCCTGCATCTACTACTATTACTCCACACATCGACCGCTATCCAGCATGCATCTAGAGTATTAAGTTCATAAGAACAGAGTAACGCCTTAAGCAAGATGACATGATGTAGAGGGATAAATTCATGCAATATGATAAAAACCCCATCTTGTTATCCTCGATGGCAACAATACAATACGTGCCTTGTTGCCCCTACGGTCACTGGGAAAGGACACCGCAAGATTGAACCCAAAGCTAAGCACTTCTCCCATTGCAAGAAAGATCAATCTAGTAGGCCAAACCAAACTGATAATTCGAAGAGACTTGCAAAGATAACCAATCATACATAAAAGAATTCAGAAGATTCAAATATTGTTCATAGATAAACTTGATCATAAAACCACAATTCATCGGTCTCAACAAACACACCGCAAAAGAAGATTACATCGAATAGATCTCCATGAGAGAGGGGGAGAACATTGTATTGAGATCCAAAAGGAGAGAAGAAGCCATCTAGCTACTAACTATGGACCCGAAGGTCTGAGGTAATAACTCACACTTCATCGGAGGGGCTATGGTGTTGATGTAGAAGCCCTCCATGATCGATGCCCCCTCCGGCGGAGCTCCAGAACAGGCCCTAAGATGGGATCTCGTGGGTACAGAAGGTTGCGGCGGTGGAATTAGGTTTTTGGCTCAGTATCTGATCATTTGGGGGTACGTAGGTATATATAGGAGGAAGAAGTACGTCGGTGGAGCAACAGGGGGCCCACGAGGGTGGAGGGCGCGCCCTGGGGGGTATGCGTGCCCCCTACCTCGTGGCTTCCTCTTTTGTTTCTTGACGTAGGGTCCAAGTCTCCTAGATCATGTTCGGTCCAAAAATCACGTTCCCGAAGGTTTCATTCCGTTTGGACTCCGTTTGATATTCTTTTTCTACGAAACTCTGAAATAGGCAAAAAACATCAATTCTGGGCTGGGCCTCCGGTTAATAGGTTAGTCCCAAAAATAATATAAAAGTGAATAATAAAGTCCAATAATGTCCAAAACAGAAGATAATATAGCATGGAGCAATAAAAAATTATAGATACGTTGGAGACATATCACTCACCGCTGCACGCTCTGCAGCCTTGGTTTTCTTCACATCTGATGCAGATGGAAGGGTCAGAGTTGGGGTAGGCGCAGGAGGAGCAAAGGAATCTGGTTGAATTTCTTCAGGCACAACTGATGCAGTTGCCCTGACTTCTTCATTTTCTTCAGGCGCACCACTAGTGGATGCCCTGGCAATTTCTTCAGTGGCTAGAATGGAGTCATTAGCCCTGGTGCTTTCATTTTCTTCAGCAGCCTGATTTTCATCAGCGGTGCTGGCGTGCTCTTCAGTTGGTTGAGCAGATGCTTCAGCTTGAGGAATTTCTGGTTGCGATGGAGCTGCAACCTTGGAGGTGAATTTCTCAGTCAGTTTTACAAACCTGACCTTGGCTCCTTGCCAATCAGCATAGTAAGCATTGTAGTCATCGCTGAGGCTTTTGATTTCAGCCTGGATCTTCACTAGTTCTTCAGTTGTCATAGAGACAACGATTTTCTTCAGGAAGCGCTCCTTCCTGTACTGAGCTTTCTTCAGTTGCCCGGCCTTCTCAAATTTCCATTTCTCTTCTTCAATGAAGGCAGTTAGAACATGACTTTGACTAGGTGTGAGGTTCATCTCAGGCAAAGGTTTGTTGGGATCCTTGTGCCATAGGTCAATGTAGTCTAGGATCAGCTTCGGATCCAGAAGTAGAGGCACATTGCTTCCTTTGGCTCTAGCGGCCTTGACTTGTCTGTCTCTGATGATTTCGGCTAGTTCTTCATCATCAGCCTCATCATCATCAGAGGGCACTTGGAAGGCGACCTGCTTCTTGTGAGGACTTGGTCGAGGACCTCGTCCAACAACAGACTTTTTCTTCGGCAGAGAGGGGCCAGCTGAGGAACTTGGAGTAGCTGAGGAACTTGCAGAGGCTCCTGAGGCAATAGATATGCCTGCAGTCCTTTGGCACATGGCGAGATGCACAGGTGCTGAGGATTTGGTCGGAGCAGCCGAAGACTTTGGCGGAGGAGCTGAGGATTTTGGAGAGCAGTTTGAGGATTTGGCCGTGAGGGCTTTGAGGAATCTGGCCGTGAGGGCATTGCTGAGGAACTTGGCCTTGAGGGCATTGAAGGTGAAGCACTTGGCTTATGCGCAGGCTTCTTTGCCATGGCCTTCTTCGGCTTGCTAGCAGAGGCCTCAGCAGTGGCAGCAGCAGCAGAGTCCTTGTTGAATTTCCTCACTGCTTCTCTGGCTTGTCTAGCCAGCTTGGCCTGGCGCTTGGCCCATTCAACTGGATAATCCTCACCGCGCTTGAGGCTAGTGGGATCTGCTTCTTGTCTAGGTGCCAATGGAGGTCTTGGGCATGGAGGATTTAGAGCGAATTTCTTCATGTATTTGGGAGTAACATACCTGTACTCCCTCCACTCTCTTGCCCATCTCCTCTCTATCCTCTGTATGCGCACCTTGTGCTGATTTTTGTCCTCTTTTCCGAACTTGGCCTCATCAGGAGTGCAGTAATCTTTGTATATGTCATCAGGGATTTCAAACGCAGTATTGATCTCAGGCCTCTTTCCTCTCTTTTGTGGCTTCTTTCCATCAACCATTTTCTTCAGATGAGGAATTTGAACAATGGAATTCTCTGAAGATGTATGCAACTTTTCTTCGAGGAACGCTGCAAATGAGTTAAGTTGATGAGAACCTAGTGATTCAGCAGCAGGCATGTGTACCTGTGAACAGAGTATAGTTGCGAGGAATTTGGAGAGGTCATATGCGTTCTCAGAGGTTTTTCAAAAAGAACAAGTTTGAGGAATTTGACCAGATGAGTCTTGAAGAATTTCACTAAGCGTTCTTTGTCTTAGGTTCCAGAGTTGTACATATCAGAAATCCACACAACTAAGGAATCTTGAAGAAAAATATAGCTTAGAGAAATGAATCAAGAACAGATGACATGTGAGGTGTTTAGTGTGTGAAGAGTTGAAGAAAAACACCTTTGAAGATTTTGTATAAATCATTTGAATCAAAGAGGGCAGTAAAAGTAACTTTTAATTACCCTGGACGAAGAACACGACGAACTGAGAGGTGTAGATGTGAAGTTCGTCAGTCCAGATCTTCCACGCGCTAACTCGGCAGAGGAAGACGGCTACGGCGACGGCGGAGTGAAGAAATCCGCAGCCGACGCGAGTACGATGACGATGAGGTCGAGGCAGTGAAGCTCTTCCTCACCGGTGACAATGAAGTAGCGGCGGCGCTAGGGTTTGAGAAGCTCGAGCTGGAGTGAGGTCGAGCGGAGTAAAGGAGAAGTGAGGAAGGGGAGGGGTATTTATAGCCACGGTGAAAAACTGTTCGCCCAAAGAAATTGGACGAACGTGCCCCTGACCCTTCTCATTCGCTTGACATGTGTCACCCACGTACTGAGAAGTGGAGATCGTGGGTGAATAGATAAGTATTTTCGTGGGATGCGGTGCGGTTTGAGCGGCAAAGCCGAAAATTTAGATAAGATAAGTTAAAAGTTCCGTTCGCAAATTTTTCAGCTGACAAGGACACAGTGAAGATTTTGAACGAGTTTCAAATAGAACGCACATGAAGAATTTGTGAATAGATTGGGTTGAGTATAGCATAGAGGGGGAAGGGTCCGATCACATTCGCTTAGCAGAAAACCAACTTGAAGAATTAGCCATAAGTGAATGCTGTAGAGGATATAAACTCATATATATATATAGCCAATGAAGAAAAACGACGGAAATGGTGAAGACAATGCAAAGTTGAAGAACATGAACAATGATACGTCTCCGTCGTATCTACTTTTCCAAACACTTTTGCCCTTGTTTTGGACTCTAACTTGCATGATTTGAATGGAACTAACCCGGACTGACGCTGTTTTCGGCAGACTTTCCATGGTGTTATTTATGTGCAGAAACAAAAGTTCTCGGAATGACCTGAAACTCCACGGAACATCTATTTGGAAAATATTAAAAGTACTGGAAGAAAAACCCACGCCAGGGGGCCCACACCCTGTCCACGAGGGTGGGGGGCGCGCCTGCCCCCCAGGGCGCACCCCCTGCCTCGTGGGCCCCCTGACGCTCCACCGACCTCAACTCCAACTCCATATATTCACTTTCGGGGAGAAAAAAATCAGAGAGAAGGATTCATCACGTTTTATGATACAGAGCCGCCGCCAAGCCCTAAAACCTCTCGGGAGGGCTGATCTGGAGTCCGTTCGGGGCTCCGGAGAGGGGAATCCGTCGCCGTCGTCATCATCAACCATCCTCCATCACCAATTTCATGATGCTCACCGCCGTGTGTGAGTAATTCCATCGTAGGTTTGCTGGACGGTGATGGGTTGGATGAGATCTATCATGTAATCGAGTTAGTTTTGTTAGGGTTTGATCCTTAGTATCCACTATGTTCTGAGATTGATGTTGCTATGACTTTGCTATGCTTAATGCTTGTCACTAGGGCCCGAGTGCCATGATTTCAGATCTGAACCTATTATGTTTTCATGAATATATGTGAGTTCTTGATCCTATCTTGCAAGTCTATAGTCACCTACTATGTGTTATGATCCGGCAACCCCGAAGTGACAATAATCGGGACCACTCCCGGTGATGACCATAGTTTGAGGAGTTCATGTATTCACTATGTATTAATGCTTTGGTCCGGTACTCTATTAAAAGGAGGCCTTAATATCCCTTAGTTTCCGCTAGGACCCCGCTGCCACGGGAGGGTAGGACAAAATATGTCATGCAAGTTCTTTTCCATAAGCACGTATGACTATATTCGGAATACATGCCTACATTACATTGATGAATTGGAGCTAGTTCTGTGTCACCCTATGTTATGACTGTTACATGATGAACCGCATCCGGCATAATTCTCCATCACCGATCCAATGCCTACGAGCTTTTCATATACTGTTTTCCGCTTATTTACTTTTCCGTTGCTACTGTTACAATCACTACAAAACACCAAAAATATTACTTTTGCTACTGTTACTTTTGTTACCGTTACCACTACTATCATACTACTTTGCTACTAAATACTTTGCTGCAGATACTAAGTTATCCAGGTGTGGTTGAATTGAGAACTCAACTGCTAATACTTGAGAATATTCTTTGGCTCCCCTTGTGTCGAATCAATAAATTTGGGTTGAATACTCTACCCTCGAAAACTGTTGCGATCCCCTATACTTGTGGGTTATCAAGACTATTTTCTGGCGCCGTTGCTGTGGAGCATAGCTCTATTCTTTGAGTCACTTGGGATTTATATCTGCTGGTCATTATGAAGAACTTGAAGGACGCTAAGACAACAATTTATCCCTCAACTACGAGGGGAGGTAAGGAACTGCCATCTAGCTCTGCACTTGATTCACCTTCTGTTTTGAGTAAGCTTGCGACACCTAAACCTACTTCTGCTATTCGTTCTGATATGTCACATGTTATTGATGATGCCACTTCTGCTATGCATGATACTTATGATGAAACTACTTCTATGCTTGATACTACTGTGCCACTTAGTGAATTTCTTGATGAACAACTTGCTAGGGCTAGAGAGAATGAAATTATTGATAATATTGATGAAAGTGATGATGAAGACTCTTCCCCTAATAAATATGAATTGCCTGTTGTGCCTAAGGGCTATGTTATGGATGAAGCAGTTGCTAAAGAAAATTTTGCTTGCAATGATAGATATGATCTAAAGAAGTTATTGGCTAAATGGAAGCAGCAATCTCTTAATGCTAGAATGAAACCTGACCCTGCTTTTTCTACTTCACCTATCTGTGTTACTGATAAGGATTATGAATTCTCTGTTGATCCTGATATAATTACTTTGGTTGAATCTGATCCTTTTCATGGCTATGAATCTGAAACTGTTGTGGCACATCTTACTAAATTAAATGATATAGCCACCCTGTTCACTAATGATGAGAGAACTCGCTACTTATATATCCTTAAAATATTTCCATTCTCATTAAAGGGTGATGCTAAGATATGGTTTAATTCTCTCGATCCTGGTTGTGTGCGTAGTCCCCAGGATATGATTTATTACTTCTCTGCTAAATATTTCCCTGCTCATAAGAAACAAGCTGCTTTAAGGGAAATATACAATTTTGTGCAAATTGAAGAAGAGAGTCTCCCACAAGCTTGGGGGAGGCTTCTCCAATTACTTAATGCTTTGCCTGATCATCCTCTTAAGAAAAATGAAATACTTGATATCTTTTATAATGGACTAACCGATGCTTCCAGAGATTACCTGGATAGTTGTGCTGGTTCTGTTTGCAGGGAAAGAACACCGGATGAAGCTGAAATTTTATATAATAATATGTTGACAAATGAAAATAATTGGACACTTCCTGAGCCTATTCCTAAACCAACTCCGAAGAAGAGAGGTGTTCTATTTCTCAGTCCTGAAGATATGCAAGAGGCAAAGAAATCTATGAAAGAAAAAGGTATTAAATCTGAAGATGTTAAGAATTTACCTCCTATTGAAGAAATACATGGTCTTAATCTACCGCGTGTTGAAGAAATACATGGTCTTAATCCTTCACCTATTGAAGAAACTCACGGTCTTGATAACCCGACACAGGTAGTAAAGGTAAATTCTCTCTATAGATATGATAACGCTGAAATCCCTCCTCTAAGTTTGCTAGCCAATGTTTGGATGAGTTTGATGACTTTATGGTTAGGCAAGAAGATTTTAATGCTTATTTTGGTAGACAATTAAAACAAAATGCTTATATGATTGAACACTTGGGGTGATTATATGTCTAGAGTTAAAGGTGAACTTAAACTCATTACTAAACATGCTTCTATGGTTACCACTCAAGTAGAACAAGTACTTAAAGCTCAAAATGATTTGCTCAATGAATTGAATAGTAAGAATAATGATTATGCTGTTAGAGTGGCTACTAGAACTGGTAAAATGACTCAGGAACCTTTGTATCCTGAAGGCCACCGTAAGAGAATTGAGCAAGATTCTCAGAGAAACAATATAGATGCACCTACTTCTAAAAGGAAGAAAAAGAAAAATGATGGGACTTTGCATGCTTCTAGTAAACCTGTTGCTGAAACACCTGAGAATCCAAATGATATTTCTATCTCTGATGCTGAAACACAATCTGGTAATGAACATGAACCTAGTGAAAATATTAATGAAGATGTTCATGATGATGCTCAACCTAGCAATGATAATGATGTAGAAATTGAACCTGATGTTGATCTTGATAACCCACAATCAAAGAATCAACGTTATGATAAGAGAGACTTTGTTGCTAGGAAGCATGGTAAAGAAAAAGAACCATGGGTTCAGAAACCCATGCCCTTTCCTCCCAAACCATCCAAGAAAAAGGATGATGAGGATTTTGAGCGCTTTGCTGAAATGATTAGACCTATCTTTTTGCGTATGCGATTAACTGATATGCTCAAAATGAATCCTTATGCTAAGTATATGAAAGAAATTGTTACTAATAAGAGAAAGATACCGGAAGCTGAAATTTCCACCATGCTTGTTAATTACACTTTCAAAGGTGGAATACCCAAGAAACTAGGAGATCCAGGAGTACCAACTATACCATGCTCCATTAAAAGAAACTATGTTAAAACTGCTTTTATGTGATCTTGGAGCCGGTGTTAGTGTTATGCCTCTCCCTTTATATCGTAGACTTGATTTGAATAAGTTGACACCTACTGAAATATCTTTGCAAATGGCTGATAAATCAACTGCTATACCTGTCGGTATTTGTGAGGATGTGCCTGTTGTGGTTGCAAACGTTACTATTTTAACGGACTTTGTTATTCTTGATATTCCCGAGGACGATAGTATGTCTATTATTCTTGGAAGACCTTTTTTGAATACTGCATGGGCTGTTATTGATTGCAACAAAGGCAATGTCACTTTTCATGTTAATGGTAATGAGCACACGGTACACTTTCCGAGGAAACAACCTCAAGTTCATAGTATAAATTCTATTGGAAAAATTCCATCGATTATTTTTGGAGGTTTTGAGTTTCCTCTTCCTACTGTCAAGAAGAAATATGATATTCTTATTATTGGGGATGTGCATATCCCCGTTGAGGTAACATAGTGTTATTCGAAATTTCTCCGGTTCCATGTTATCCGGAATGAGTTTGTTAACAAGACTTGATCAACCTTGTTAGTGGATTCCTTTCGATGAGCATGAGATGGATGAAACTAGAAGCACAGCCTTCTGTACCCTCTCTCTACTTTCTGTTATTTAGTTGAAATAAAGTAAAAATAGTATTTTTCTGTCTGTTTTCTGTTTTATCCGTGCAATATAAAAATACCCCGAAAATAAAAGTTCTCCAAATGCCCTGAAAATGGAATATGATTTTTTCTGGAATATTTGAGAATATCTGGCACTGAGAACACAGCAGGGGGAGCAAGCACCTGGCCACGAGGGTCCAGGGCGCGCCTGTGACGCCCCCGATTTGACCATACACTAATCATGCACGCAAATGTGTACGATCAAGATCAGGGACTCATGGGAAGATATCACAACACAACTCTAAAACATAAATAAGTCATACAAGCATCATAATACAAGCCAGGGGCCTCGAGGGCTCGAATACAAGTGCTCGATCATAGACGAGTCAGCGGAAGCAACAATATCTGAGTACAGACATAAGTTAAACAAGTTGGCCTTAAGAAGGCTAGCATAAAAGTAGCAACGATCGAAAAGGCAAGGCCTCCTGCCTGGGACCTCCTAACTACTCCTCGAAGCCGAACTCCATGTAGAATCATCCTCGGGATCTCTAGCTCCTGTACTCTAGTATCTGGTTGCGACAATCAGGTATAGAAAAGGGAAAAGAGGGAGAAAAGCAACCGTGAGTACTCATCCAAAGTACTCGCAAGCAAGGAGCTATACTACATATGCATGGGTATATGTGTAAAGGGCCATATCAGTGGACTGAACTGCAGAATGCCAGAATAAGAGGGGGATAGCTAATCCTGTCGAAGTCTACGCTTCTGGCAGCCTCCATCTTGCAGCATGTAGAAGAGAGTAGATTGAAGTCCTCCAAGTAGCATCGCATAGCATAATCCTACCCGGCGATCCCCTCCTCGTCGCCCTGTTAGAGAGCGATCACCGGGTTGTATCTGGCACTTGGAAGGGTGTATTTTATTCAGTATCCGGTTCTAGTTGTCATAAGGTCAAGGTACAACTCCGGGTCGTCCTTTTACCGAGGGACACGGCTAGTCGAATAGATAAACTTCCCTGCAGGGGTGCACCACATAACCCAACACGCTCGATCCCATTTGGCCGGACACACTTTTCTGGGTCATGCCCGGCCTCGTAAGATCAACACGTTGCAGCCCCACCTAGGCCCAACAGAGAGGTCAGCACGCCGGTCTAAACCTATGCGCGCAGGGGTCTGGGCCCATCGCCCTATGCACACCTGCACGTTGCGTACGCGGCCGGAAGCAGACCTAGCCCCCTTAATACAAGCACGAGCTTACGGTCCAATGCGGCGCGCGCCACTCAGTTGCTGACGTCAAAAGAGCTTCGGCTGATACCACGACGTCGGGATACCCATAACTACTCCCACGTAGATGGTTAGTGCGTATAGACCAAATGGCCAGACTCAGATCAAATACCCAGAACTCGTTAAGTGTGTTAAGTATCCGCGAACGCCGACCAGGGCCAGGCCCACCTCTCTCCTAGGTGGTCTCAACCTGCCCTGTCGCTCCGCCATAAAGTAACAGTCGAGGGCCGTCAGGAACCCAGGCCCACCTCTACCGGGATGGAGCCACCTGTCCTTTCAGCCCCCTCATCAGAATCACTTGCGGGTGCTCCTCGAGCCGACCCGACTTTAGTCACCACATGTGTCATGTATATAATGTATATAGTATATACCCGTGATCACCGCCCAGGTGATCACGGCCCGATAGTATAGCACAGCAGACGGACAAGAATGTAGGGCCACTGATGGAAAACTAGCATCCTATACTAAGCAGTAGGATAGCAGGTAAGGGAAACAACTGTAGCAACAATGACAGGCTATGCAACAGAATAGGATTAATCGAAAGCAGTAACATGCTACACTACTCTAATGCAAGTAGTAGAGAGTAGAGTAGGCGATATCTGGTGATCAAGGGGGGGGGGGCTTGCCTGGTTGCTCAGACAAGAAGGAGGGGTCATGGGTGACGTAGTCGACCACAGGGGCATCAGCATCGTCACGGGGTCTACCGAAGAGAAGAGGGGGGGGGGAGAAACAGTAAATACATAGCAAGCAAGTGCATAACAGGACAACAGGCAGAGCTAGACGTGTTCTAACACGGTATGAGGTGATACCGGTGAAGGGGGGAAACATCCGGGAAAATATCCCCGGTGTTTCACGTTTTCGGACAGACGAACCGGAGGTGAAATGTTGCAGGTTCAATAGGTTAGGGATGTGTGGTGGACGAACGGGCTGCGTATCCGGATTCGTCTCGTCGTTCTGAGCAACTTTCATATAGAAAACATTTTCATCCGAGTTACGGTTTAAAAGATATGAATTTTCAAAGTTTATTTGAATTTCTGGAATTATTTGAATTAAGCAAAAATGAATTATGACGTCAGCATGAGGCAATGCTGACGTCAGCAGGTCAACAGAGCGACTGACCAGGTCAAACTGACCAGTGGGCCCCACCTGTCATAGACAGTGGGTTAACAGAAGATTAAACTAATTAATTTTTAGTTAATTAACTACTGGGCCCACCTGTCAGTGAGTGATTAGATTAATTAATTAGTTTTAATTATAAAAACAATTTTCTTTTCTCTTTTTTTTTAATTTTGCGGCGGGGCCCGCATGTCAGTGGCTGGGCCTGCCCAGTCAGCACGTTGACTGGGTTGACCCAGTCAACGGGGCCCACGGGGCCCTCTGGCAGTGACACTGGGGTGGCCCCAGGCCAGCCACGTCGGCGGCCGGCGCCGGAGCGACTCCGGCGACCAAAACAGCGGCGGCCCGTCGCCGGAGTTGGCCGGAATCGCGCTACGGGGCTCGGGGAGGAGCGGGGCTAGGCCCATTCGAAAGAGCTCGCAGCGCCGCATCCAGTGGTGGCCGGGGCTTCGCCGGACTTGGCCGGAATCGGCGCCGGCGAGTGGTGGAGGCGGCGGCGCGCACGGGTGCCCGACGGAAACGAGGCTACGGCGGGCTATCGAGCAAGCGGAGGGGCTGGGGGGCATCTACGCGAGGTGGGGAGTGCAACGGGCTTGAGCCCGTGACCAAAAGGTCACCGGAGCCTTGCCGGCGGCGAGCTCCGCGGCGCGGCGTTCGGGCGCGCGTGGGGAAGCAGCTAGGGGCGCGCGAGAGAGAAAGGACAGGGGAGGAGGGGGAGAGGCTCACTGCGAGGCTGTAGGGAGACGGCAGTGTGCTCGGGGAGGCTCGTCGGAGGCGAAACGGAGCGGCGATCGACGGCGGCCGTGCGGGGAAGAAGAGCTCGGGGAGGTCGTTGCAGGGGCTCCGGTCTCCAACGGGTTGCACCAGACGATGCAGCGGGCGACGGCGGTCCTTGGAGACACCGTGGGGCGGCGAGGCGGGCACGGTGGCCGTGGGAACGACGGTGAACGGCATCGACCGCGTCGGGCGTGGGGAAGGGAGGAGCGGCGTGGATCTGGGGGGGGGGGGAAGAGAGCGGCGCAGAGGCCGAGAGGTGAGCGGGGGTGAGTGGGAGAGGGGCCCGAGGAGGCGGGGGGGAGCTGGTGCCCTTATCCTCCCCGTCGCCGGCGAGGTGGTGCGGCGGGGACTGCCCCTCTTCCGACCCCGGTCGGGGAAACAGGGAAGGGGGGCGAGTGGGAGAGGTGGGCTGGGCCGGGGGTCGGCCCAGTTGGGCCAGGGGTGCTGTGGGGGGGGCCTTCTCCTTTTTTTCTTTTTCTTTGTCTGTGTTCTTTTGCATTTTCTTTTTATTTGTTTATTTTCTTTTCTGTTTTATTTCATTTAAAAGTATTTAGGTATTTTATAAAAATGTGTTTTCTCCACCATAATTACTAGTGTATTATTTGGCACCCACCGAACATTTTTGTTTAAATTTTTGAAAACTTTTATTTTCCACTTTAAATTTAATTGAAGTTTGAATTAGGAGTTTGAAAAGAAATGTGTTCCAAATGTGATCAAGCCCTGTTTAGCAACATGATTAGCTTAATCACAGAGGGTTACTGTAGCATGATTCTCGGGGTGTTACAAATCTCCTCCACTACAAGAAATCTCGTCCCGAGATTTAAGAGGGAAGTAAAGGGTAATTTCGGGAGAACTGACCCTTATAGGGTTAATTATCTGGTGAACAATTCAGGGAATGAGGCAGAAGTATCTCTCGAGTTGAAACTTAATAAAACATCGAGAGCAAGTATGAAGGTACAATAGGAAGTTTCAAGCGAATGGACAAACGATCGATACCTGAACAGAGTGTGAGAAAGGGGTTCAGAGCATTGGGAATAGATCATCTCTAAAAAGGTGGCTCGTGACACGATACGAAGCCAAATGCAAGAATATTTTGGAATCGAAGATATACAGGAGAGTCAGGTTTCGATCCTATGGATCTGTGGGTTATGGGCCCACCATGTGGGTTAAAGGTAGAAAGGGGCATGACATCTTGCATGGTCATGATAGTAAGGCATGTCAGAGAATAATCTGCCAGTTATGTCGACAACAACGTCGGTACCAAGGGCAAGGGATGAAGAGAACCATTTTCCTGCTCGTTGAAACAAGGCGGACCATTAGGCAGAGTTCTCGTCCATCGGTGGTTACCGAAATGTCACCAACAATAATAACATGGTCTTACTGACAGTGTTGTACACCGAGGTGTTTACATAAGCAGGAGAATATTACTGCTTAGATCATATAGATCACCAGAAAGGTTAAACCAAACAATGGAAAGGAAAATATGATTATCAGATTAAACAGAAGAATGGAAAGGAAAATGTGTTTAAACACATAGTTCAAGGGTATATCCTTCCCAAGGACAAGCTGAGCATGATATTCATGACAGGATATAATGTAGAAAATTCTTTAGGTAGGGGAGAGAAATTTCAGGACATTACCCATACAACGGTGTTTGGATAATTGAGCAGGAAACATTTAGCATTGGGCTTCAAATGTTCCTGTTGAAAATCGGAGTACCATAGACATGCTTCGAGATAGCATTGACATGGTCAACAGGTGAAGATCAGACTTTGGAAACAAAAAGGATCCATCAGGAACAACTTATAGAGTAAGTCTTACAATTTCCTCATGGAAGAATAGCTAACCTTGCTAAAAAGGAAAACTTATAACAATAGGTCCTCTGGCCAGGTGTGTTAGGCATGACATCACCTTACCGGGTCATAAATAGACCAATGTTACAACTCTTGGAAATATGTCTCAACCATCATATCTGACCGAGATTCAGATCTGATTGGTGTCAGGATACCTCAGACTCAGGATGTCTGAGAAGAAAGTGCAACACGAATTGATGGGATGACATAGTAAGATTCTCGGGAAATGAACTATGAAAGCAAGTTCCGAAACAAGAGTTCATCATTAAACCAAGGAGAGGGTTAGGAGGTGGCTGATGGACTCAGCGACATTCCATTGAGATTTCCAAAAGATGGATTTCCACAATTATGTGAACAAGGAGATAACATTTGTCAGATCAAATGATATAATGATGTATGCTCGAGGATATCATACACAATTTAAACCTTGGTTGAAAGGTGCACCCGACATATGGGCCTAGGTAGCATGATCAATGTTAGAATGGTGATTCGATATCCAAAACACAAGAATGTAACTATCATTCAGTAACTTACAAGCAATAGGGTTGCTGGAAGTTTTGAATTTTACACATCACAGTTCATTTGTGCGTACTTCGGTTAAATTCAACATGGGGACCAAGAACTGAATGTAGACGGTAAGATGTATTACTATATCAAGAATTTTAAAGAGGTGGTGAAATTCTCACGACATTCTTGATATAAAATTTGGTAATACTCCAAAGTAAAGAGGAACAAATGCTGGATAGCAAGGATCTCAAGGTATAACACAAAACACGAACAAGTTTGTGTTGGAGGGAAGGCAGTAAAGTGGCCGATGATAACACAAATCATCAAGGGAAAAGATGGTCTTTCTCATCATGAATTCTATTGATATTCTGGAAGGACTCAGAATGCTTATGATGATCACGACACATTTGTCGAGAGATTTCATGAAGGTGTAATCGATCGGCGATGACATCAAGTCAAAGGAATGATGAAGCGAAAGGTTATTGAACCCACGGGTACGACACAAACTCGAGACCAAGCTTGTTGCCCAAGGCGAATTGATAAGACGAGGAAGGTCGGCGTAAGCTTAGCTCATCGTCGAAAATCATGCTTCGGAAAGAAGGACCAGATAGCACAGTTAAAATTGGCACAATAAAGATGTAGCCGATCAGGCTAGGAATGAGTTGAAAGATTATTAAGTCATAAGCAACAAAAAATTACTTAGAGTTATTGAATCGGAGTGCGGAATCTATTCACTTAACGGTGTTCTCGAGTGACTAATAACTCAGAACCCGAGGAAAATTGGAATTGGCGAGAATAATAGATGATGAAGAACTCATAAGAAGTTATGTAGCTCCATGGTATTCTTAAGATACCAGAGTGTAATGCTCGACGGTAGATCAAAGGGTTGGACAGGTGCAATGGTCTGCAGAAGACAAGTACTTCAACTTGTCCGAGAAATGGTATTTAAAAGGAGAACATGGCCGGAACGACGTCCACGGATACCAGATGAACTTATTACAAGGGGACAATTATTTTAAGAGAAGCTTCCATGATAAGGTATACATCGTGTCCATGGGCATGAACACAAAGTTCAAGGTCGACTCCCACTTCTTCAATGCATAACCTTTCATTCACTTCTCGCGTTTGACGAAGTTGCAGTGTGGAAAATTTTTATCTGGCAAAATACCAGAAGAGTATGACTCATGAAAACTTTCGAGGTCATACGTATTATGAAAGGCATAGGTTCAACCCATCAAGGCATCTTAGGAACATATACCACAAACTTCGGAGTAAATATTACAAGCTCGAAAGAAGAGCATTGTTCAAAATCAGATGATACAATTTACCAAAGGCATTATATACCCATGGAAAGGCTCACAAGGTTATTCAATAGGAAGGACACTGTCGGATAAAATCCAACAAAGGAACCGATGGTCCACAAAGGATCTGATGTGAGCATCAGTACTCAACCAGAGGAAGAAGAATGCCAGGAGATCTGATTATAGAAACAACTGACTAACTCAAAGTTCAAATGCAAAAGAATTATGATTTCCAACTCAGGGGGGTCAGAAGCAACGCTCTGATCAAGGATGGATAAGTTGAGTAGGCTTAGGGGTACAATCGATGGCAATTTGATAGGTCGAGATCCAGCTCACGTTTAAAATGACGTCTGAGCCGGAAGAATGAATTCTAGGATATGATTGAGGATTGCGAGCATTCGCAACAAATTGAATCAACGGACTCAAAATGATAATGACAAGAGATGCCAATAAGATTACAAGACTTATGGGATTAATCATAATGCTAGTAAGCAAGAATTCCAAGAGCAACAGGCTCCTGAGGATTTTTGGAAGATCGAATAGTATCTTGAAGACTATTGTGGAATACTTGAAACAACTGGGAATGAGCGGATACTCGGTAAGTGCGAGAATTATCCGTAGGGGTATTCAGGTGACAAGGAACAGCGAGGCAGTAAGCTCAAAGGATTCTCGGAACAACAGAGAGAATTTCGGGGTATCTTGTAATAACAAGATCGACTGGGAAACATTGTATGAATGGCGAGTATATGTGGTTATCCATAGGAGTTTATCGATGAAAGGGAATTGCAAAAGCGATGAACACAAGTTCTTGGGTTATCAGCGGAGAGTATCTTCAGGGTCTTCACGTGCAGCAGACGATCATCAGTAATAAGGGGCTCTCCGGCTGAAAGTGACAACGAGATCCTAATGTCAGATTTAGCAAAATTCAATTAACCCGAATAGAAGAGAGATCAGAGTCCCAGCGTATAGACAAGGAGTAAAAGATCCTAATACCACCCAATGGCGACGTGGGCCCGTAAGCCACACAGCCATGTTAGTAAGAGTTTTTCAATGACTAGACTCGACTTCGGCCAAGGAGTGTGGAAAGGGGGATTCCTACAGGCAGTCGGCTCTGATACCAACTTGTGACGCCCCCGATTTGACCGTACACTAATCATGCACGCAAATGTGTACGATCAAGATCAGGGACTCATGGGAAGATATCACAACACAACTCTAAAACATAAATAAGTCATACAAGCATCATAATACAAGCCAGGGGCCTCGAGGGCTCGAATACAAGTGCTCGATCATAGACGAGTCAGCGGAAGCAACAATATCTGAGTACAGACATAAGTTAAACAAGTTTGCCTTAAGAAGGCTAGCATAAAAGTAGCAACGATCGAAAAGGCAAGGCCTCCTGCCTGGGACCTCCTAACTACTCCTCGAAGCCGAACTCCATGTAGAATCATCCTCGGGATCTCTAGCTCCTGTACTCCAGTATCTGGTTGCGACAATCAGGTATAGAAAAGGGAAAAGAGGGAGAAAAGCAACCGTGAGTACTCATCCAAAGTACTCGCAAGCAAGGAGCTATACTACATATGCATGGGTATATGTGTAAAGGGCCATATCAGTGGACTGAACTGCAGAATGCCAGAATAAGAGGGGGATAGCTAATCCTGTCGAAGTCTACGCTTCTGGCAGCCTCCATCTTGCAGCATGTAGAAGAGAGTAGATTGAAGTCCTCCAAGTAACATCGCATAGCATAATCCTACCCGGCGATCCCCTCCTCGTCGCCCTGTTAGAGAGCGATCACCGGGTTGTATCTGGCACTTGGAAGGGTGTATTTTATTCAGTATCCGGTTCTAGTTGTCATAAGGTCAAGGTACAACTCCGGGTCGTCCTTTTACCGAGGGACACGGCTATTCGAATAGATAAACTTCCCTGCAGGGGTGCACCACATAACCCAACACGCTCGATCCCATTTGGCCGGACACACTTTTCTGGGTCATGCCCGGCCTCGTAAGATCAACACGTCGCAGCCCCACCTAGGCCCAACAGAGAGGTCAGCACGCCGGTCTAAACCTATGCGCGCAGGGGTCTGGGCCCATCGCCCTATGCACACCTGCACGTTGCGTACGCGGCCGGAAGCAGACCTAGCCCCCTTAATACAAGCACGAGCTTACGGTCCAATGCGGCGCGCGCCACTCAGTTGCTGACGTCAAAAGAGCTTCGGCTGATACCACGACGTCGGGATACCCATAACTACTCCCACGTAGATGGTTAGTGCGTATAGACCAAATGGCCAGACTCAGATCAAATACCCAGAACTCGTTAAGTGTGTTAAGTATCCGCGAACGCCGACCAGGGCCAGGCCCACCTCTCTCCTAGGTGGTCTCAACCTGCCCTGTCGCTCCGCCATAAAGTAACAGTCGAGGGCCGTCAGGAACCCAGGCCCACCTCTACCGGGATGGAGCCACCTGTCCTTTCAGCCCCCTCATCAGAATCACTTGCGGGTGCTCCTCGAGCCGACCCGACTTTAGTCACCACATGTGTCATGTATATAATGTATATAGTATATACCCGTGATCACCGCCCAGGTGATCACGGCCCGATAGTATAGCACAGCAGACGGACAAGAATGTAGGGCCACTGATGGAAAACTAGCATCCTATACTAAGCAGTAGGATAGCAGGTAAGGGAAACAACTGTAGCAACAATGACAGGCCATGCAACAGAATAGGATTAATCGAAAGCAGTAACATGCTACACTACTCTAATGCAAGTAGTAGAGAGTAGAGTAGGCGATATCTGGTGATCAAGGGGGGGGGGCTTGCCTGGTTGCTCAGACAAGAAGGAGGGGTCATGGGTGACGTAGTCGACCACAGGGGCATCAGCATCGTCACGGGGTCTACCGAAGAGAAGGGGGGGGAGAAACAGTAAATACATAGCAAGCAAGTGCATAACAGGACAACAGGCAGAGCTAGACGTGTTCTAACACGGTATGAGGTGATACCGGTGAAGGGGGGAAACATCCGGGAAAATATCCCCGGTGTTTCACGTTTTCGGACAGACGAACCGGAGGTGAAATGTTGCAGGTTCAATAGGTTAGGGATGTGTGGTGGACGAACGGGCTGCGTATCCGGATTCGTCTCGTCGTTCTGAGCAACTTTCATATAGAAAACATTTTCATCCGAGTTACGGTTTAAAAGATATGAATTTTCAAAGTTTATTTGAATTTCTGGAATTATTTGAATTAAGCAAAAATGAATTATGACGTCAGCATGAGGCAATGCTGACGTCAGCAGGTCAACAGAGCGACTGACCAGGTCAAACTGACCAGTGGGCCCCACCTGTCATAGACAGTGGGTTAACAGAAGATTAAACTAATTAATTTTTAGTTAATTAACTACTGGGCCCACCTGTCAGTGAGTGATTAGATTAATTAATTAGTTTTAATTATAAAAACAATTTTCTTTTCTCTTTTTTTTAATTTTGCGGCGGGGCCCGCATGTTAGTGGCTGGGCCTGCCCAGTCAGCACGTTGACTGGGTTGACCCAGTCAACGGGGCCCACGGGGCCCTCTGGCAGTGACACTGGGGTGGCCCCAGGCCAGCCACGTCGGCGGCCGGCGCCGGAGCGACTCCGGCGACCAAAACAGCGGCGGCCCGTCGCCGGAGTTGGCCGGAATCGCGCTACGGGGCTCGGGGAGGAGCGGGGCTAGGCCCATTCGAAAGAGCTCGCAGCGCCGCATCCAGTGGTGGCCGGGGCTTCGCCGGACTTGGCCGGAATCGGCGCCGGCGAGCGGCGGAGGCGGCGGCGCGCACGGGTGCCCGACGGAAACGAGGCTACGGCGGGCTATCGAGCAAGCGGAGGGGCTGGGGGGCATCTACGCGAGGTGGGGAGTGCAACGGGCTTGAGCCCGTGACCAAAAGGTCACCGGAGCCTTGCCGGCAGCGAGCTCCGCGGCGCGGCGTTCGGGCGCGCGTGGGGAAGCAGCTAGGGGGCGCGCGAGAGAGAAAGGACAGGGGAGGAGGGGGAGAGGCTCACTGCGAGGCTGTAGGGAGACGGCAGTGTGCTCGGGGAGGCTCGTCGGAGGCGAAACGGAGCGGCGATCGACGGCGGCCGTGCGGGGAAGAAGAGCTCGGGGAGGTCGTTGCAGGGGCTCCGGTCTCCAACGGGTTGCACCAGACGATGCAGCGGGCGACGGCGGTCCTTGGAGACACCTTGGGGCGGCGAGGCGGGCACGGTGGCCGTGTGAACGACGGTGAACGGCGGCGACCGCGTCGGGCGTGGGGAAGGGAGGAGCGGCGCGGATCTGGGGGGGGAAAGAGAGCGGCGCAGAGGCCGAGAGGTGAGCGGGGGTGAGTGGGAGAGGGCCCGAGGAGGCGGGGGGGAGCTGGCGCCCTTATCCTCCCCGTCGCCGGCGAGGTGGTGCGGCGGGGACCGGCCCCTGTTCCGACCCCGGTCGGGGGAAACAGGGAAGGGGGGCGAGTGGGAGAGGTGGGCTGGGCCGGGGGTCGGCCCAGTTGGGCCAGGGGTGCTAGTGGGGGGGGCCTTCTCCTTTTTTTTCTTTTTCTTTGTCTGTGTTCTTTTGCATTTCTTTTTATTTGTTTATTTTCTTTTCTGTTTTATTTCATTTAAAAGTATTTAGGTATTTTATAAAAATGTGTTTTCTCCACCATAATTATCAGTGTATTATTTGGCAGCCACCGAACATTTTTGTTTAAATTTTTGAAAACTTTTATTTTCCACTTTAAATTTAATTGAAGTTTGAATTAGGAGTTTGAAAAGAAATGTGTTCCAAATGTGATCAAGCCCTGTTTAGCAACATGATTAGCTTAATCACAGAGGGTTACTTTAGCATGATTCTCGGGGTGTTACAGCGCCCCCTGCCTCGTGGGCCCATGGTGGCTCCCCTCCACTTATTCCTGCACCCACACACTTCTCTTCCTGCCAAAAAAATCACCATCCAGCTCAAGCACGAGTTCTAGCTCATTTTGCTGCGATTTACGATCTCCTTGCTCAAAGCACCTCTCACAAAACTGTTTGGGGGGATTGTTCCTTGGTATGTGACTCCTCCATTGGTCCAATTAGTTTTTGTTCTAGTGCTTTATTCATTGCAAATTGTGCAGCCTAGGTGACCATGTTCTTGAGCTTGAATGTCAAATTTATATGGTTCCAAGTAGTTCTAATGCTTGATAAAGGCTCTAGGCACTTGTAGGAGTAGTTGCTACCAATTTTGTTGAGTTTGGTTCATTTGTATTTGAAGTTACTAAAAATTTCAGAATTTTTCAGAAAATAATGAAGAGATTTTTGAGGGGCTCATCGAGCCGAAGCTCGAAGGAAAAGCAAAGTGAAGAAGCACAGAGGCCCAAATATAATCTGTCTATAGTCACCTACTATGTGTTATGATCCGGCAACCCCGAAGTGACAATAATGGGGACCACTCCCGGTGATGACCATAGTTTGAGGAGTTCATGTATTCACTATGTGTTAATGCTTTGGTCCGGTACTCTATTAAAAGGAGGCCTTAATATCCCTTAGTTTCCACTAGGACCCCGCTGCCACGGGAGGGTAGGACAAAAGATGTCATGCAAGTTCTTTTCCGTAAGCACGTATGACTATATTCGGAATACATGCCTACATTACATTGATGAATTGGAGCTAGTTCTATGTCACCCTATGTTATGACTGTTACATGATGAACCGCATCCGACATAATTCTCCATCACCGATCCAATGCCTACGAGCTTTTTCATATACTGTTTTTCACATATTTACTTTTCCGTTGCTACTGTTACAATCACTACAAAACACCAAAAATATTACTTTTGCTACTGTTACTTTTGTTACCGTTACCACTACTATCATACTACTTTGCTACTAAATACTTTGCTGTAGATACTAAGTTATCTAGGTGTGGTTGAATTGAGAACTCAACTGCTAATACTTGAGAATATTCTTTGGCTCTCCTTGCGTCGAATCAATAAATTTGGGTTGAATACTCTACCCTCGAAAACTGTTGCGATCCCCTATACTTGTGGGTTATCAAACAACTGAGGAATTTCAAAACTGAGGAAAAACTCAAATTGAAGATTTTCAACTTTTGGTGGTGGCGTGACCCACCGTATAAGAATGATGATTTCAGACACCGCGTACAAATGTCGTAGGGCTCTGAGAATCAAATTCTTCGTTAATTTCTTCACACTTAGAGTGTTATTCTTCATTGATTGAAGAAAAACGTTTCTTCATGTGTTGCACATCCAAGTCATCAATTTTGCATAAGTGTTAGGATGAGTGTCCTTTTCAAAGAACATTCGAAGATTCTAAGATATTTAGCTCACACCGCAACTTGCTAAATCTCTTCTCATCCAAGGGCTTAGTGAAGATATCGGCTAGCTGTTCTTCAGTCTTCACATGCTCAATAGAAATGTCGCCCTTCAACACATGATCACGAAGAAAGTGATGACGAATCTGAATGTGCTTTGTCTTCGAGTGCTGAACTGGGTTGTGAGCAGTTTTGATGGCACTCTCATTGTCACAGAAGAGAGGCACATTCTTCACGTTGACGCCATAGTCCTTGAGAGTTTGCTTCATCCACAACAATTGAGCACAGCAAGAACCAGCAGCAATGTACTCAGCTTCAGCAGTAGACAGTGATACGCAGTTCTGTTTCTTCGAGGACCAACAGACCAAAGATCGTCCGAGGAAATGACATGTGCCTGATGTTGACTTGCGGTCCACACGATCACCAGCATAGGCAGAGTCAGAATATCCAATGAGATCAAAAGCCGAGCCCTTGGGGTACCATAATCCAAGTGTTGGTGTGTGAGCTAGATATCGAAGAATATGCTTCACAGCCTTATGGCGTGATTCCTTCGGTGTAGCTTGAAATCGGGCACACATGCAAACACTAAGCATAATATCTGGCCTAGATGCACATAAATACAATAAAGAACCAATCATGGAGCGGTATACCTTTTGATCGAAGTCAATACCATTTTCATCAGTGCATAGATGGCCATTTGTGGGCATAGGAATTTTGACGCCTTTGCAATCTTGCATGCCGAATTTCCTCAGTACATCCTTGAGGTATTTCTCCTGAGATATGAATATGCCATTGCGCTGTTGACGAATTTGAATACCTAAGAAGAATTTCAATTCTCCCATCATAGACATTTCATATTCCTCTCTCATCATATAGCCAAATTCGTTAGTGTAACGTTGGTCAGTACAACCAAAGATAATGTCATCAACATATATTTGGCACACAAACAATTCACCATCATAAGATTTAGTGAAAAGAGTAGGATCAAGTGAACCGGGTTTGAAGCCTTTCTTCATGAGGAATTCCTTCAAAGTATCATACCACGCCCGAGGGGCCTGCTTGAGGCCATCGAGGGCCTTATTGAGTCTGAAGACTTTGTCAGGATGCTTTGGATCTTCAAAACTTGGGGGTTGAGCAACATATACTTCTTCCTCAAGCTTACCATTGAGGAATGCACTTTTCACATCCATTTGATATAAAGTGATATCATGATGGTTAGCATAAGCAAGTAATATGCGAATAGCCTCAAGTCTAGCAACAGGTGCAAAAGTTTCATCGAAATCAATTCCTTCAACCTGTGTGTTGCCTTGAGCTACAAGCCGTGCCTTATTCCTCACCAAAAGGCCATTTTCATCTTACTTGTTGCGGTAGATCCACTTTGTGCCAATGATATTGTGCTTGCGAGCATCTGGATGTTTGACCAGTTCCCAGACGTTGTTGAGCTCGAATTGTGTTGGGTGGTAGGTGCGACATATGCCAACGGGTGGCTTATCATTGTGGGAGCCAGTAAGACATCGCCGGTGCGTGGAAACAGGATAAGGCGAAGACATGCACGCCGGCGAATCTTACCCAGGTTCGGGGCTCTCCGTGGAGATAACACCCCTAGTCCTGCTCTGCGGGGTCTCCGCATGATCACTAGATCAACACAAGTGGCTACAAGTGGCTCCTTGAGCTGTTTTGCTAGAGGAGGAAGAAGGGCAAGGCTAGCTCTCCTCTTCTCTCTATGTGGTGTCTAAAATTCTAAGAGATCAACCCTTTGCATGGGTGCCCTGGGGGGTTTATATAAGCCTACCCCCCAGGGGTACAATGGTAATCCGGCTGGATGCGGGTCCAGGCCGTCAGTGTCTGTATCCACCGGCTTCTCCGCCGGCCGTTGGGGCCCGCCGACTGGTGGGTCCCGCCGGCTGCTGGTTACTATAGCCTCGCCCCTGATGACGTGGGCTTTGCTGAGGTAAGCATGGCTACAGTGCCGCCGTCCGGCGGACTCTCACTGTAGCCTTACCTCGTCTTGTCTTCTTAATGATGCCCATACTTCGAGGGAGTGAGGTAGCCGGCTATTGGGAGCCGGCTACACCCCAAGCCAACTAAAAGGGGGCTTGACCGCCTTCGAGCGTCTCTCTGGCTGTAGGGGCCCACCGCCCGCGGGCCGTACTGACAACCCGTCGTGGGTGGCGTCATGGTCAACATGGCTACAGGGCCGCGCCGGACGGGGGATGGCCGCGCCGGACGGGGGATGGCCGACCCGTACGGCGCACTGTGGCCATACGTGCTCCGGGATTCGGGGGTGGCAGACTTTACTGTAGCCACGCCCGGTCTTGTCACCGTTATGTGGGTGCTATTCTGGAGGGTGCAATCTTGGCCGCTTGCCGGGAGTCGGTCTTCTTGTGGCCGGCTTCTTGGAGTCGGCCTTCTTGTGGCTCTCTTCAGGAGGGTTTCAGGGTCGGGCCGCCTTCCAGCAGTCGGCCTGTGAGATGTCCGGCCAGGGGAAGGTGGCCCCGTGCTTTGGGTGCTTGAAGGCTCGATCGGCCTGATAATTTTTGAAGAGCCAGGGGGAGTCGGTTAGGCTGCCCGTGTCATTTACTCTGACAGTAGTCCCCGAAGCTGGTTGGGCTTCGCGGCTGAAAGGAGGACGAGAAGCTTAATCAGCTTCCTATCTTGAGGAGCCAGCAGCTAGGAGCCGGCTTTGATCAGGTGCGCTGTCTTGGCGAGTTTTGAAGTCTGAAGGCGGGAGCCAGCTGGTGCGCATGCTGGGTCATGGGCCGGCCGCTTGCTGCCCGCGCGCCACGTGGCACCCTCCGGCCAGAAAGGCCTGCCAGCCCACGTGCGTGACGGGACGCCGCTGCAGGCCGGGGCCCGCCACTTCCACGCCTAGGCCTAGGTGTGGATCTTCTGTGGCCCAAAACGGGCCGCACGCCTTCCAACGGCGGTTTCCGCACGCCGTTAGGGCGCAATGATCGCGGGATGTGGGGGAGTGGGCGCAGTTAATCCCACGTTCCCCCCACGCCTCGCCTCCTCGGCTCCGCCGCACGAGGCTATAAATAGGGGGAGGAGGGGGAGCGGCAGACGCTCGCACACTCACCCTCGCTCCGCCATCTTCTTCTTCTTTCTCTCTGTCGCTGCAGCCCCTCGCCGCCGCGCCGTCCCTCTAGTCTTCGCACTACCCCGCAGCTTCGCCGCCGCGGGGCCGTGGTTTCATCGTCGCAGCGCCCTCTTTCATCAGCTTCTTGCCGTCATGCAGCACGGCGGGGACTGGGACAGCTCCAACGTCCACGTGGACCACATCGACTTCCTCCGCAAGACGCGGCGGTTGCCCGGTGAGGACCAGGTGCGGGTCCGTCTTGCGCCAAAGAAGGAGATCTCGCCGGCGCCGGAGGAAGGCGAGCGGGTAATCTTCCGCTCGCACTTCCTGCGCGGCCTCGGCCTGCCTGCGAGTGCCTTCTTCCGCTCCTTCCTCGAATTCTACCAGCTCAAGCCGCACCACCTCACTCCAAACATGGTGGTGCTGCTGTCTGCCTTCGTCACTCTGTGCGAGGGCTTCCTTGGCGTCCTTCCCACCCTCGAGCTCTGGGGGGAATTCTTCCAATCCAAGCTCGGCACCCGCATGCTGGGCGTGCCGGCTCAGAGCGGCGCCTTCATCGCGGTGAGGAGGCCGGTAGCCGATAGCCCCTTCCCTGCCATCACGCTGATCCAGTCGGTGAAGCTCTGGCAGAAATCCTACTTCTACGTGAAGAACGTCGCCCCGCAAGGCGACTTCGTCAACTTGCCGGCTTATGTAGCCGGCCCGCCGGCTGGGAGGCGGCCCCAGTGGTCCTATCGGGCCAGAACGCTGTCACCGGCTGGAGCCGCCACCGTCGCCCGACTCCGGGTAATGATCCAGTCGGAGGGCCTGACCGGGTCCGACCTGCTGGCCGCCTTCGTGGTGCGCCGGGTGCTCCCGCTCCAAGGCCGCCCTCATTTGATCTGTCAAATGAGCGGCCAACTCGATCCGAGTCGGATGTGTACCAAGGAGATGCCTCACTCCGAGGTAGCTCTCATGGTGAACTACCTCGCGAACTGCAAGCTCACCGACGAGTGGCAGTTTGGCAAGGAGCCGTACTCCCGTGCCCATCCCCCACCTATTGTAAGTTTTCTTTATCTTCTCTTCTTTACTTTTGTCACCAAGTTTCTCTTGGCCGACTCTGACCAGTCGGTTTGTCTTGGCAGAGCCCTCTCCTTCGGCCGGCGGCCGGGGCAGCGGGGCGGAGCGCCAATTTCTCCCCGACCGGGTGGCGCATGACTTGGACGACCCCAACTTGGGGGCGGCCGCTATGGACGACAACACCGAGGGGGGAGGCAGCGAAGCAGGCGGCTCCGGGCTTGGAGCCAGCTTCGACGACTGGCCGGATGATGATGAGGCGGAAATCGTCCCGCGCCGCCAGCCGGCATCCGACCATGGCGCGGGCTCGTCTACCGCGCCGGCTGCTCGAGGCGGCGCGCAGAAGCACCGGGCCGCGCCGAGCCTATTCGGCAGTCGGCCGAAGAGGCCCAAGAGCACGGCGGCGGCGACCAAACGGGACGAGGCAGCCGCGAAGGCGACCCGCTTCCGCAAGGTGGTGAAGCAGCCACAAAAGGTTTCGGCGTAAGTGTCGATTCTCTCGGATATTCCTTCTTCTTTTACGTCGATACTCTTCTTCTAAGTCTTTGTCTTGATTCATCAAACAGGGCTCCGCTCTCTCTTGAGCGGACCGCTGCCGCCTCCATGGTTGGATCGGCGGGAGGATCCGCAAGCACCCGTCGCGTGGACCCCCGTGCCGAGCTTCAAGCGGCGACGGAGCGGAACACGCGGGAGGCGCGGGAGGCGGAGGAGCTGAGGGCGGCCGCTGCCAAGGCGGCGCATGAGATGGCGGAGGAGTCAGCGAAGGCACAAGCCGACGCGGCGGCCAAGGCTCAGGCGGAGGCTACAGCCGCAGAGACAGCGACCGGGGCCTTGTTTGTCGCCCCCCTGCGCGCCGTGGCGCCCGAGATCCCGGAGCCCCCGCCGGAGGAAGCCGGTGGCGACCTGCCGGGGATGGAGAGGGAGGAGGACAACATCGTCGTCCGGGAGAGGGAGGCGGCACCGCCATCACCGACTGGGGCGGACCGAGGCAGCCGGCCTAACATGCCGCCCGTGCAGCCGGCTGCGAGGACGGACCTGGTGGTCCGGTCGCCATCGCGCCAACGCGCGGGGAAGGCGACTTCGGCGCCGGACCCGCAGAAGGCCGCAGGCTCTAGCTCGTCGGCCCAGGATCTGGAGACGGCCAGCGCTAGCTCGGGTTGGACGCCGGGTGGTGGGACGGCCGTGGTGAACATGACAGCGCAAGAAGTCCGCAACCGGCTTCAGTCCCAGGCCGCCGTGCTGAGGCAGTACAATCAAGAGTTCCTCGCGACACGGACGGCCATTCGGGTGAGTCTTCCCGCTTTTCTGTTTCTTGATCTCGATTTCTTTCGTGGGGGCGCGTCAGCGCACCCACTAGGTGTAGTCCCCGAGTTCCGAGTCGGCTGCTGAGCAGGCGGCTTGGAACTTCTTAGTAGACTTTGATTGCTTATCTTGTTCTTATTCGCTTCTCTGTTCGACTTGCAGGACTACCATAACCTCCGCGCGGCTGCCTTCAACTCCCAGGCTCGGGAGCTGACCCAGAAGACCGCTGATCTAACTAAGAGCCGGAGTAAGTGCTTCATCTTTTATCTCACGTGGGGGCGCGTCAGCGCACCCACTGGGTGTAGTCCCCGAGATTCGGGCCGACTGCTGAGCAGTCGGGCCGGATCTTTCCTGGCGACTTCTTTCTTATTGCTTTTTTTTCTTCTTTGCCATATCTGCAGAGGCCAATGCCGACCTGAGGGAGCAGTTGGGTGGGGCCCAGACCGCCCTTCGCGCCAAGGAAGCCGAGTGCAACACCTTAGCCTAGGAGCGTGACCGCTTGGCCAAGAGGCTGGCCGACCAGGAGGAGAGCCATAAGGCGGCCCTAAAGGCGGCGTAGGACAGCGAGGCCGCCCTCCATGCCGAATACGAGACCGAGGCGGCGGGCTAGGCTGAGGCAAGGCAATCGCTGATCAACGGCTACGGCCAGATCAAAGATTTGGTTGACAGTAGGCTGCCTTCTTCGTTCCTTCGCTTGCCGCCTGCCATTTGGTCCATTTTCTGACTGTGTTTTTTCTCTTCCTTTCTTACTTGTGCAGAGTACTTCCCTGGTTACTCCACTACCGCCAACCAAATCGTCGAGGCTCATCGCGCGGCGCAAAGGCAGGCTGGTGCTGAGATCGCGCCGGACGCTCGCTGGTCGCTTGACGAGCAGCTTCTGGCGATCCAAGCCCGCCTCCAGCCGGCTCACCGCATGCTCCGCCGTCTTCAGCATGTTGGGGTGCAAGTGATGGCTGCCCTCTGGCCCAGCGAGGTGGTTCCCCGTACCCCCAGTCGGACTGCCGACTGGCTGGAGGTAGCGGTTGGCCGCTTCGAGGCCTGGAAGGCTTCTGCAGCTCGGTCAGGCGCCAGGCGGGTGCTGGAGTTCGTCAAAGCTTGGTATCCCGAGCTGAGCTTGGACCAGCTGGCCACCTGGTGGCAGGAGGCCGACGAGGAGCTGGAGGCGGTGCGGCCAGATATCATCCAGCGTGCCTCGGCAATCGCCGACTACACCGACACCAGCGCCTTTGCTCCTGAGGTGGATGATGACAGCATTGCTCAGCCAGAGGAATGGTTCGGGCTGAACCCAGCAGATGGTGAGGACTCGGCGGAGGAGATCGACTCCAGCGACGAGGGCGAAGAGGAGGAGGGAGAGGATGGTGAAGACGCCGTGCCAGACGGTGGAGCGACCGGCCAGCCTCAACTTGATCGTGCCTCCAGCAATGAGGCGCGTGCGAGCGCGCCGCCTGCAGCCGGCGATGATCAAGCCGAGACTCGCCAGCCGGCCACTCCTCCAGCCGGCACTGCCGCCTCCATTGACCTGCCTGGCTCGCCTGTTGCACCTTTAGCCTGATCTGCCGCCTTTACTTTCTTGTTTTGTTACTCTTTGAACAATATTCTGTTAAATTTGTGCAGTTCCACCCACTGGGGGTGTATTCAAACTATGTTGAATGCCGGCCTTTCGAAGGCCTTTTGTGTAAATATAATCATGCATGTGCTTGGCTTCCGATTGTATTTGCTTTTCATCTTTTTGGCTGTTTCCTTTGCCGCCCTCCCTTGGTCGCCGCCCTCCCAGCCGGACAGCTGCTCTGCAGTGTGGCTGGAGAAGTGCTTGGCCGTTTGGGAGGGCAAGTACTCTAGCTTTCTTAGATTGTAGCAAGGTGAATGGGAAGCCGGCCAGCCGGCTGTTCTGACAGCCGGTAGGCGGGGTGGGAGGCCGGCTTGTGTTATATAAGTTCATTAGTCCTTAGCCGTTTTTCGTGTGGGCATCCTTTCCTGCCTTTGACTCTTGCCAGTCGAATAGTCGGTTCTTCGAGCTGCGACTTTCAACAAGAGAGGGCTTGGGTGCCGGCACACTACTTGTCTGACTGCAGGTAGAACTTTAATATAGCTCAAGGCGGCAAGTCTCCGGGCCGACTGGTCGAACCCAGTGCCAGACAGAAAATCAAATGTAATAATACATTCATAGGTATGACACTCGTCATACATAGATAAAAGAGGGTAGTCCCCGAGTGCACCTCGGGGGGCCCGTTGTCTTGTACTTAATACAAAAGGTAGCGTGGTACATACTGCTTTTAACTGTAAAACCTTCGAAGGAGATTGGCGTTCCATGGTCGTTCCGACTCCTTGCCGGAATCATCTCTCTTGCGTGCCTTCGGCTTCTGTGCGTCGATCAGGTAGTAGGAGTCATTGCCTAGGGCCTTGCTGATGACGAAGGGGCCTTCCCAAGGGGCTGAGAGCTTGTGCTGGCCGGCTGTTCGCTGGATCAGCCGGAGCACAAGATCGCCTTCTTGGAAGGATCTTGGCTTGACCTTCCGGTTGTGGTAACGGCGCAAACCCTGTTGGTAGATGGCGGACCGGCTGAGTGCTAACAGCCGGCCCTCTTCCAGCAGGTCAACACCGTCTTCTCGTGCTTCCTTGGCCTCCGCCTCCGTGTACATGGTGACCCGAGGCGAGTCGAACTCGATGTCAGTTGGGATGACAGCCTCGGCACCATATACAAGGAAGAAAGGGGTGAAGCCGGTTGACTTGTTCGGGGTAGTACGCAGACTCCAGAGGACAGCCGGCAGCTCATCGAGCCAGCAGTCGGCCGAACGCTCCAGTGGTACGACCAGTCGGGGCTTGATGCCGGAGAGGATGAGGTCGTTGCTCGCTCGACTTGGCCATTTGACTGCGGGTGGGCAACGGACGCTAAGTCCAGTCGGATGCCCTGTGTCGCGCAGAAACGTGCCAGTGCTCCTTTGGAAAAATTCGCGCCATTGTCAGTGATGATGCTGTGTGGTATGCCATACCGGGTGGTGATATCTGCGATGAATGTCACGGCAGTCGGCCCGTTCAGCTTCTTGATTGGCTTTGCTTCAATCCACTTGGTGAATTTGTCCACGGTGACAAGCAGATGAGTCATGCCGCCGCACGCCGTCTTGAATGGGCCCACCATATCCAACCCCCAGACGGCAAAGGGCCAGGTGAGGGGGATGGTCTTGAGTGCAAAAGCTGGCAGGTGTGGCTTGGAGCTGAAGACTTGTGTCAGGACCCCGATTCCAAGTCACATCGATCTAGCCGGTAACACCTCATATCACTTTGCGGCCTCACGCACGGTATTCCCACGGGTGTCGCCTTACCAAGGCCCGGGACCGTTTGCGCCTTTTGGCTCACGTATATGATAGTGTCGCTAGCATCCATATGACAGAGAACCCGGGCCGACATGACTAGTCGTGAACCCAGTGGCACTAACTTACGGGGACAGGCATACATGAATCAACATCGAGCATGTCGGTCAGCAGCGTGCGAACCCGGGCTGTAGCACTGGGCTAGCAGGACTCCGGTGAACCGGGCTGTAGCAGGCTAGGCAGGACTCCAGATGTCACCGCGTGACATTTCCCCGAAGGGACAGACACATGAACGAAGTGAATCACATGCCGGCCAGTCAAGTGTTCCGGAGCAGTAGTGCTGGGCTAGCAGGACTCCGGTGAACCGGGCTGTAGCGGACTACTATGGCTCATGGAAGCACAAGACTACATTTCCCCATAAGAGAGGCTACCAAGGATAAACAACTAGGTTGTCGGATCCCACACATACCAAGCATTTCAATCATACACACAATATGCTCGATATGTGCAAATACAACATGGCATCACAACAGGACTCTACAACTCAGAGTATTTATTCATTAGGCTCCGAAGAGCGAGATATTACAAAAAAGGGTCTCATGACCCAACATTCAGAGCATACAAGTCAAAGCACATGCGGAAGCTTAACATGTTTGAGTACAGACATCTACAAAAGAAAAAGGCTGCGAAGCCTGACTATCTACCAGATCCTGCCAAGGGCACAAGATCGTAGCTGAGGTATCAAGATAAACGTCGAAGTCCACACGGAACTACTAGCGAGACTGACGTCTCTCTGCAAAACATAAAATAAGCAAACGTGAGTACAAATGTACCCAGCAAGACTTACATCAGAACTATCTACATATGCATCGGTATCAACAAAGGGGGTGGTGGAGTTTAACTGCAGCAAGCCAGCTTTGACTCAGTGGCTAACCTGAACTACGACTGCAAGCAACTCTTTTGAGGTGGCGCACACGAGTCCACATATTCACCATATCAATACACCACTATGGATCCGCTCCCGTCTCCCTACGAGAGCGCCATCCATAGCACTCACGCTTATCTTGCGCATTTTAGAGTATCCACTTTCACTTGTCTATGAACTGTACAGGCAACCCAGAAGTCCTTTACCGCGGACACGGCTATTCAAATAGATCATATTAACCCTGCAGGGGTGTACTTCGTCACACACGCTCTCGCCACTTACCACCATGTACACGTCGTGTACCTCGGCAACCTTCAAGCGGAAGCCTGGCAAGGGAGTCGGCCACGACCTGACTAACCACACAAGTCTCTCGTCCAGGTTTATCGCCTATTCGGGTTCCACCCGCAAGGAGATCCGGCCGGGGTGTCGCTCACGGCCCCAAACGATGTGTGCAGGGTTCCCGAGCCCACCATCCGGGTGCCACTCGGTACACCAGGCCACGTGTGCCTAGTCTGTCCCAAGCCCACCTGTACTGGGTGCCACTTGGTAGACTACTAACACTACCTACAAACACCAGAAACTAGTTGCAACTCCTGGACAGAGATCAAGTTGATTAATAAGTCGAGAGGGGCACTTAAGCATTCCAATGTGTGGTAGTAACTGTTCATGGATCACAAACACAGAATTCAGTTCCTGAGGGCGGCTGCAATGAGACAACCCACCATGTACTCATACATGGCCTCTCACCGCTACCTTTACCAAATCATGTTCACACACTTAGCTCTCAACAGTAGGACATGTTCACCACATACAATTCATCCCCGACGAATCAGACCTGACTCAACTCTAAGCAGTAGCAGGCATGACAACAAGCATGAATGAGTAGGCACATCAGGGCTCAAACAACTCCTACTCATGCTAGTGGGTTTCATCTATTTACTGTGGCAATGACAGGTCATGCAGAGGAAAGGGGTTCAACTACCGCAGCATGTAACAGTTGAATCGTGGTTGTCCTAATGCAGTAAAAGAGAGCAGGAGTGAGAGAGTGGGATTGTATCGGAATGAACAAGGGGTTTTTGCTTGCCTGGCACTTCTGAAGATAGCAAAACTCTTCATCAGTGTCATCGATCAAATCGTCGGAACGTCGTCTACTGAGAGGGGTCAAACACTGGCAACAGAGAGGAAACACAATCAATGCAATGCAACAATATGATGCATGAATGTGACATGGCGATATGCTGTGAATTGAGCTAATGCAGCTAGCAACAAGTGCAAGGGAGTCCATTTGAACCAAAGGTTCAAATGCAAACTCTAGTTTGAGCATTTAAAATGCCATTTGAATGTTTTCACTTATACAGCAGGTATAAGTCGGGTTTTCATGCATGATAGTAGCATAAATGGATAGATTGGATTTTTCTGATAATTTTTCATATATAAATTATTTCATTCCGAGCTATAGATTATTTTCTATGATTTTTTGAAGTTTGGTAGCATTTTCTGGAATTTCCTATATAAGTATAAATCCAGTAAATGCTTTATTGCGTCAGCAGTGCGTCAGGGTGACGTCAGTGGTCAACTGACCCGGTCCAGGTCAAACCTGACCTGTGGGGCCTACCTGTCATTGACTCAGCTAACTAACAGAGTTAATTAACCTAAACTAAAACTGTTAGCGGGGCCCACGTGTCAGTGGCCCAGGGGAGGGTAATTAGTGGCCTAATTAGCTTAGCCTAATTGGACACGTCAGCCGGCCGGGGTTAGGCCGCCGGCGACGGCCAGAAGAGGCGGAGGGGCGTCGGAACTTGCCCTCCGACGACCAAACGGACGGCGGGCACCACCAGTGCGAAGCCCAGGCTCTCGCGCATCCAGTGGACAAGCAGGAGACCGTGGGGTGGCCGGAGAAGACGACGGCGTCAAGGTCAGCGGCGGCCGGAGCACGGGCTTGACCGGCGTGACGCTACGGTGTACGGGAGAGAGAGGTGAGCAGTGCTATGGCTTCCTGGGAGCACGCTGAGCACAACTACGTGCTTGGTTGGGTCAGGCGAGGTTGCCAGTTGCGGCGGCGATGAACGCGGCGGTGACGAGCTCTCGGGCTCAACGGAGCCCGCGGTTAGTGGAAGAAATCGGCAACGGGGAGAGAGGGGTTTGGTGCGGGGGCTCACAGCGAGGCTAACGGAGGGGTTGGCAGGCGCGGGGACGGCCGGTGGGCAGCGAATCGACGCCGGGGATCTCCGGGCACCGAGGTTGAAGAAGACTTCGGGGACGGCGTTGGGGTGCTTCCCCGGTTGCTTGGCTCGGCGTGGATGAAGAAGACGATGATGCGGAGCTCAAGGTCTCATCGGCAGGGCGAGGGGTGGCCGGTGGCCATGGGTACGGCGAGCTCGCTCGGTCGAGCTCGTGTTCTTGCGGGAGAGAGGGGGGGGGAATGGGTGAGAGCGAGACGGTTGTGCACGGGGCATGCGTGGCGTCGTCCGGGGGTCCAGAGGGAGGCGGCAAGCAGGAGGTGGCCGGAGCGCGTGCTTGCGTGCGGTGGCCACGCGCCTCTCATCCTCCTGGCGGGAGGTTGAGGGTGACTGGCGCTGGCCAGTGGGCTAGGCCGCTACAGTGCCAGATCAGGTAGGCTGGCCGAGGTAACTCTCTCTCTGCCCCTTTTCCTATTTTATTATGTTTTCTATTTTCTGCAATTGTTTTGGCTTTATTAAAAATGCCAGAGCATTTCCAAAAATTCTGAAAGTATTTGTGGGCACTGTTGAAATTATTCCCAACAGCCCTCAACTAGTTTCAGAATTATTAGAGCATTTAAAATATTTATAGGATTTAAATGCCCCAATTCAAATACACTATGAGTTAATTCAAAAATCCAGAAATGATCTAAGGATGTATTCATCATTTTTGGCAGAGGTTTCCACCTTAACCAGAAATCATGAACTTTTCTTAGGGACATTTTGGGTTTATTGAAAAGATTTTAATCCATCCTAGTTGAGTTGATTTAATGCTAGGGTTTGAACATCCCCATTTCAAGTTTCTTTCAAATATTAAACATGATGCACACATGAAGCTAGCCTAGTGCATTGCCAGAAGCTAGGGATGTGACAACTTGGCACCCTTTGCAGCATTTGACTAATTCCTTGGCGTCTTCCAAAGCAGTCGGCCAGAAGAAACTATGGCGGAAAGCTTTGGCGACAAGTGATCTTGAGGCCGCGTGGTGGCCGCACTCGCCTTGGTGGATGTCTTTGAGGATTGCTATGCCCTTCTCTGGCTCGATGCAGCGCTGGAAGACTCCAGTGACGCTGCGCTTAACGAGTTCTCTGTTTATTATTGTGTATGCTCCGGCTCGGCGTTGAACTTGTCTTGCTGAGATCTCGTCAGTCGGCAGCTCTCTGTTTACCAGGAAGTTGAGGATGGGTTGGGCCCATGATGGAGCTGTGACTTCTTCTATCGCCAATACGGCTACTGTCGGGTGGGTGGGTTGGGTGGTGAAGAATTGGAGTCGGCCACCGCCTGTTGTGTCGTTGTAGTCCCCGGGCCGACTGCTGCAGTCCCCGGGCTGGGTTCTGGAGTCCCCGAGCCGGTGCGACTACGGCAGTCCCCGGGCCACCTGTCGAAGTCCCCGAGCCGCCTGCTGGGCTCCCCAAGTCGGATCCGACTGCATCAGGGGCAGGCGGTACAAAGATGGAGTCTGATTCTGGAGACGGCTTGACAGACGGTTTGAGGAGTCGTTGGAGGGAGATGCCGGTTGGTATAGCTTGTCGGGTGGAGCCGATCCGTGCTAGGGCATCTGCTTGCTCGTTGTCGGCCCGTGGTACGTGGAGGAACTCGCATCCTTCAAAGTATCCGCTGATTTGCTGAACGAGGAATCGGTAGCTCGCCATGTTTGCGTCCTTGGCGTCCCAGTCGCCGGATGATTGTTAGACTACCAGATCCGAGTCGCCATAGCACAGGATCCGGCGGATGCCGAGTTCTTTGGCTAGCCGGAGCCCGTGTATGAGCGCCTCGTACTCGGCCACATTGTTGGAGGCGGCAAAATGAATTTGCAGTGTGTATCTGAGTTTGTCGCCCTTGGGAGAGGTGAGGACGATGCCGGCTCCCAAGCCGGTGCGCATCTTGGATCCATCAAAGTGCATCCGCCAATGAGTGGAGTCGGGAGCCCGCGGTAGGTACTAGGTCTCGGCCCAGTCGACAAGGAAGTCGGCTAATGCTTGGGATTTGATGGCGGTGCGAGGCTGGTAGAAGATCGTGTAAGGAGCCAGCGCAATGGCCCACTTGGCCACCCGACCGGATGCATCCCGACTGCCTATGATCTCAGCGAGTGGGGCAGTACATACGACCGTGATGGGATGCTCTTGAAAGTAGGGCTTCAGCTTCTGGGCCGCAAAGTATACTCCATAGCACATCTTCTGGTAGTGCGGGTAGTTTTGCTTCGAGGTGGACAATACTTCGCTCAAATAATACACCGGCCTCTGGACTAACTAAGCCCGGCCTTCTTCTGGGCGTTGGACTAAAATCACTGTGCTGACCACTCGGCTAGTCACGGCAATGTAAAGGAGCATGGGCTCTTTCTTAGTCGGCGCTGCCAAGACAGGCGGCGTGGTCAGCATCTTCTTCAACTCGTGAAAAGCTTGGTCTGCTTGGTCGTTCCACTCGAAGTGGGTGGACTTTTTCATGAGTCGGTACAGGGGGAGAGCCTTTTCTCCCAGCCGGCTGATGAAGCGGTTCAGGGAGGCTAGGCACCCGGTAAACTTTTGGACGTCTCGCAGCTTGGTAGGAATCTGCATTCTCTCTATGGCCTTGATCTTCACTGGGTTGCACTCGATGCCGCGTTCGGAGACCAACAAGCCTAGAAGCTGGCCGGCTGGTACTCCGAACACACATTTCTCAGGGTTGAGGTTGATCTGAAACCAGCGCAGGTTGTCGAATGTTTCTCTGAGGTCTTCCAGCAGGGTGCCGCGCTTCTCTGTCTTCACCACAATATCGTCTACATAGACGTGGGCATTTCTGCCGAGTTGCTTGAGGAGGCATTTCTGCATGCAACGCTGAAAAGTGGCACCGGCATTTCTCAAGCCGAATGTCATAGTCAGTTAGCAGAAAGCTCCGAATGGTGTGATGAAGGCGGTCTTCAGGCGGTCGGCTGGATCCAACTTGATCTGATGGTAGCCTGAGTAAGCATCCAAAAAACTCAACAGCTCGCATCCGGCTGTGGAGTCTATCACTTGATCGATTCGAGGTAAGGCAAATGGATCTTTGGGGCAGGCTTTGTTGAGGCTGGTGTAATCTATACACATGCGCCATTTATTGTTTTTCTTCAACACCAGGACCGGGTTAGCAAGCCATTCTGGAAAAAACACCTCCATAATGAAGCCGACTGCCAGAAGCTGGGCTATCTCTTCTCCTACAATCCTTCTCTTTTCCTCCGACAGTCGGCGGAGGGGTTGCTTGACTGGTTTTGCGTCTGCTCGGACGTGTAACTTGTGCTCGGCGAAATCCTTCAGAACACCCGGCATGTCCTTTGGGGACCATGCAAAGATGTCCCGATTCTCACGGAGGAAATCGACGAGCTCGCCTTCCTATTTGCTATCCAGGTTTACACCAATGACAGCAAACCTCTCCGGGTTCTCCGGGTCCAGAGGTATCTTCTTTGTTTCCTTGGCCGGCTGCAAGGAGCCTTGAGCATCATACTCCTTGGGGTCAGGGGACAGGGCCGGCTGCTTGCCGGCCATGGCCACGACTCGATCCAGCATCTTCTTTTCTTTGGCAATCACGAGGGACTCGGCCGGCCGGCTGCTGGCTGCAGCACACTCGGAGGATTTCTTGTAGTCTCCGGCTATGGTGATGATTCCCTTCAAACTAGGCATCTTCATCTTGAGGTAGGCGTAGTGGGGCACAACCATGAACTTGGCCAAGGCAGGTCGGCCAAGCAACGCGTGGTAAGGGCTCTCTATATCCACCACTTCAAACCAGACTGCTTCTCGGCGAAAGTGATCCTTGTCTCCGAAGAGAACATCTATCTTGATCTTGCCGATTGGTGAGCAGGACAGGCCGGGTACGATGCCATGGAACACAGTCCAGCTTGGCATGAGTTGCTTCGTCTTGATGTTCAGCTTCTCCATGGTGTCACGGTACAGTATGTTGATGCTGCTCCCTCCGTCAATCAGTACTCGGGAGAAACGGGCAGCTCGCCTTTCTGTCGCGAGGGTGGCGTCCAATACCAACGCATAAGAGCCGGGAGACGTCATCACCTCTGGGTGATCGGCCCGACTCCAGCTGATAGGCTTCTCAGACCAATGCATAAACTCTGGGTTGTTGGAGGCGACCGCGTTGAATTCTTGCTGTTGTCGGCGCCGACTGCGTCTGTCTTCAGCTTGGCTTGTGAAGACGACGTAGGCGGCATGCTTGTTCGGGAACTCGTCTTGAATGGCTCCGACTGCTGGTCGAGCAGCCGGCTGCTGAGGGACTGGAGGCGGCTGGCCAGCAGGTGGAGGCGGCACCAGTCCCTCGCCTTTGGAGATTCGCGTGAGCCAATGACACTTCTGAGTCGTATGGTTGGACGGCTTCGCGCCGCTGTGGAACTTGCAGGGGGCATCAAGGGTTTGCTCATAGGAGAAACCGGCTGCCAAGCCGGCCTGCCGCCCTTCTGCTTCTTGGGCACGGGCCGCTCTTTAGGTTGTTCGTCTTCGACTATGGCTACTTGCCGACTGCTGGAAGGCGGCATAGGGGCCTTGCGCTTGTGGTCGTTCGGGTGCGGGCGTCGATTGGAATCACCGGCCGGCGTCTTGGGAGCCGGAACGAGCACCTTTCCAGAGGCATCCACTCGAAGCTTAGTCTTCATTGAAGAGTCGGCCGTGGCGTACTTGTCTGCTATGATCAGCAGCTCGTCGAGGGTAGTCGGCTTGTCGCAGAGGAGTCGGTGCTTGAGGAGGGTGCCCTCTCGGCACCCGGCGGTGAAGTACTCTATGGCCTGAACCTCGTGCACCCCTTCGCAGGAGTTGCGGAGCTCGGCCCAACGCGTGAGGTAGTCGCGAGTTGATTCGCTGGGCCCTTGGACGCACAAGGAAAGCTGGCGGGGCTTGGGAGGCCGCTTGTATGTGCTGGTGAAGTTGCGGATGAAGACTTCCGTGAAGTCTAGCCAGCTGTTGACGCTGTAGGGCTTGAGGCTGTTCAACCAGGTGTGTGCCGTGCCTTGAAGCATGAGCGGGACGTACTTCACGGCAACGCGCCTGTTGCCGTTTGCTATGCTGACTGTGGTGGAGTAGTCGATCAACCAGTCTTCCGGCTTCACGGAGCCGTTGTATTTTGGCGTGTGTCTTGGGAGTGAGAACCCTTTGGGGAAGGGCTCGTCGCGGATGCGGGGGCCAAAGCAAGGCGGGCCGACATCATCTTCTTCTTCTAGCGCCAGGGATCGCGCTAGGCGGTCGATCCGATGGCGGGCGTCATTCTCGCCGACTCCTTCGCGGTGGCCTAGTCGGTCGCCGGGAGTCGGATGCGTGATAGGCGGCGGGGTGGGATATTTCTCCCCACGAGGCGGGGGAGGAGACGGATTGCCTTGTCGTTCCACAGCTCGGGGGCGGCCTTCTGCGTCGCGCTCAATGGTGAGCCGAGTCCGACTGCGGCTAGCAGCCGGCTCCTTGTCTTTTCTTGCGCGGGCGCCGCTTGCAGTTGGCGTCCAGGATGCCACGCCGTGCTCTCGGCGTGGGGGAGGACTTTCAGCGCGGGCGCCGGCTTCATGCCGCTCTGCGGCCGCGTCGATCAGCTGCTGGATGCATCTAGTCATGTAGGGGAGCTCGTCGGCCCCCAGCCCGTTCAGCTCGTCTACGGCCGCCTGAGCGGCACGCAGGTTCTCGAGTGGCATGGCGTAGACTGGGCGGTCTGCTCCCAGCATGCTGGCGATGGCCGCGCCGCGCTTCTTGACGATGTCGGCTCGGCTCGGCCCGCCAGGAGGCGGCGTACCAAAGGCGGCGCAGTCGACTTCGCGCTGGTGAGCCTCAATGAGGCGTCTCATGGATGCTATCTTCTGGCCCTCCGCGATGAGGGCGAGGTGGCGTGCCTCCAGTGTCTCGGCGTCGGCGTCGGCCGGGATGGGGGCGGACAGGTCCTGTAGCGCTGCTTGTAGGGCATCGTGGGCGTTCTCGCCTGAGGCGGCGCCATGGCTGATGACCAGCACCTCAGTGACAGTGCTGCCGCCACTGTCGGCTTGAGGAAGAGGGTCGTCGATGATCACCACGTTGGTGGGGAAGGCGCCAAGCGATGCCGTGTCGGAGTCGACAAGCATCGGGTCGGTGGAGCCGACCGACTCCAAATCCACAGCAGGCTCGCTGGAGACGTGAAGCTGGTCGAGGAGGCTGACGAGGCGGCTCTCGGGGCAGTCTGTGCCCGCGTCGGACGCAGGCTCGTCGGAGATGCGAGCCTCGCCAAGAAGATTGGCGAGGCAGCTCACCGCACAGGCGTCGTCGGCGCCTTGCAGCGCGTCGGGGCAAGCGCCATCGGGTGTGCCGGGCTGGCTACGCTCGCTGGGAAGGAAATGGGTTCCCGTCCAGAACAGGTCTCCGGACGACGGTGCACCTGGCTGCACGGTGGGCGCCAAATGTCGGGTGGTAGGTGCGACATATGCCAACGGGTGGCTTATCATTGTGGGAGCCAGTAAGACATCGCCGGTGCCTGGAAACGGGAGAAGGCGAAGACATGCACGCCGACGAATCTTACCCAGGTTCGGGGCTCTCCGTGGAGATAACACCCCTAGTCCTGCTCTGCGGGGTCTCCGCATGATCACTAGATCAACACAAGTGGCTACAAGTGGCTCCTTGAGCTGTTTTGCTAGAGGAGGAAGAAGGGCAAGGCTAACTCTCCTCTTCTCTCTATGTGGTGTCTAAAATTCTAAGAGATCAACCCTTTGCATGGGTGCCCTGGGGGGTTTATATAGGCCTACCCCCCAGGGGTACAATGGCAATCCAGCTGGATGCAGGTCCAGGCTGTCAGTGTCTGTATCCGCCGGCTTCTCCGCCGGCCGTTGGGGCCCGCCGACTGGTGGTCCCGCCGGCTACTGGTTACTGTAGCCTCGCCCCTGATGACGTGGGCTTTGCTGAGGTAAGCATGGCTACAGTGCCGCCGTCCGGCGGACTCTCACTGTAGCCTTACCCCGTCTTGTCTTCTTAATGATGCACATACTTTGAGGGAGTGAGGTAGCCGGCTATTGGGAGCCGGCTACACCCCAGGCCAACTAAAAGGGGGCTTGACCGCCTTCGAGCGTCTCTCTGGCTGTAGGGGCCCGCCGCCCGCGGGCCGTACTGACAACCCGTCGTGGGTGGCATCATGGTCAACACGGCTATAGGGCCGCGCCGGACGGGGGATGGCCGACCCGTACGGCACACTGTGGCCATGCGTGCTCCGGGATTCAGGGGTGGCAGACTTTACTGTAGCCACGCCCGGTCTTGTCACCGTTATGTGGGTGTTGTCCTAGAGGGTGCAATCTTGGCCGCTTGCCGGGAGTCGGTCTTCTTGTGGCCGGCTTCTTGGAGTCGGCCTTCTTGTGGCCGGCTTCTTGGAGTCGGCCTTCTTTTGGCTCTCTTCAGGAGGGTTTCAGGGTCGGGCCGCCTTCCAGCAGTCGGCCTGTTAGATGGCCGGCCAGGGGAAGGCGGCCCCGTGCTTTGGGTGCTTGAAGGCTCGATCGGCCTGATAATTTTTGAAGAGCTAGGGGGAGTCGGTTAGGCTACCCGTGGTCATTTACTCCGACAAATTGATGTAATTCTTCTTGCATAGCTTGAATCCACTCAGGCTCCAGAAATGCTTCATCTACCTTAGTGGGCTCTGTGATAGAGACGAAAGCAAAGTGCACACAAAAGTTAGACAAATGTGAAGGTTTTGAGCGTGTGAGAGGACCTGGTGCTTCAATGTCATCGATGATTCTCTCGATTTGCACATCGTTTGCAACACGAGGATGAGCGGGTTGTCGTCGAGGAATTTGATCAGCATTTTCTTCAGGACCATTTTCCTCAGCACCATTTTCTTCAGGTGCACCAGCTCGACGTTCTTCACGTTCTGGAATGAATTCTTCAGCAGATTCTTCGGTCGGAATGACATCCTCAGTAGCCTTGAACTTGACATATTCCTCAGGTGCTGGTTCTTCTATCACAGAAGGTAGGTGCTCTCTTTGCAAGCCATTAGTTTCATCGAACCGCACATCTACAGTTTCAACAACCTTGTGAAGAACGTTGTTGAAGACTCTGTAGGTTTGCGAGTCCTTTCCGTAACCAAGCATAAAACCTTCATGTGCTTTCGGTGCAAATTTAGAGTTGTGATGAGGATCTCTAATCCAACATTTAGCACCGGAGACTTTGAAATAACTCACATTGGGTTTCTTGTCAGTGAGAAGTTCATAGGCAGTCTTCTTGAAGAATTTGTGAAGATATACTCTGTTGATGATGTGGCACGCAGTATCAATTACATCAATCCAGAAATGATGAGGCGTTTTGTATTCATCAAGCATAGTGCAAGCCATCTCAGCAAGAGTCCTGTTCTTGCGCTCCACGACGCCATTCTGCTGAGGAGTATAAGGAGCAGATAACTCATGAGTAATACCAAGTTCATCAAGACCAGAATTCTTGAACTCAGTTCCATTGTCACTTCTGATGTGCTTGATCTTCACACCAAAGTTGGTTGAAGCCCTCGAGGAAAATTGTTTGAAGACTTCCTGCACTTCATGTTTGTAAGTAACAATGTGCACCCATGTGTAACGAGAATAATCATCAACAATAACAAAGCCATGTTGAGAAGCTTCATTTGAAACTGCAGAATAATGGTTAGGACCGAAGAGATCCATGTGAAGCAATTCAAATGGTCGAGTAGTGGTCATGATAGTCTTTGCTGGATGCTTAGCCTTTGTCATCTTTCCAGCTTCACAGGCTCCGCATAAGTGATCCTTGAGGAATTTGACATTTTCAATGCCAATGACATGCTTCTTCTTCGCAAGCGTGTGCAAATTCCTCATGCCTGCATGACCAAGTCGTCGATGCCATAGCCAGCCTTCTGAAGCTTTTGCAAGTAGGCATACGGCTGGTTGTGGTCCTGTAGAGAAATCCACAATATACAAGTCTCCTCTCCTAAAGCCTTCGAAGACTGACTTTTGCCTTTGTCAGCGAAGATGATATGCTTCAGATGCGATGGAGATAAGGGATCATCCATCAATAGATTCTTGTCACCAGTCATGTGATTTGTACATCCACTATCAAGGACCCACTCAGTGGCTTTGGGTTGATCATCCTGCAGATGAATTAGTGCAGCTTACGAACTCATATACTTCATCAGTGAAGAATATGACATCAATTCATCAGATCAATTTCATCAAGCAATGGAACAGATAAAGTAGTATGGAGAAATGAAAGTTCATTTCTTCATGATTAGCCTGCGTCCTTTCAGGCATTCTCAGGTCTCCAGCAAATTCTTCAGACGTTTTCGCGCGTCTGGAGACCTGACCCTGCAGAAGAGATTAGTTCTTTTTCTTAACGACCCACATCTGAAGGGGTGGCAAAGAGTTCATCACTCTGCGAGCTCCATACAAGAAAGGTGGCATAGAAGCTAATCCATTTCGTTTCACATAAGAGGAGTTAGGATAAGCATATGAATAAGCAGAGAAATTCTTCGAGGACTTATGAACATAATGGTTAGAAGAATAATGCTCATATTCATAGCCCTTAGCTCTTCCCTGCGAAACAGAGTTGTTAGCACGATGATAATCATATGAGGACTTTGATCCTTTTGAGGAATATGATCCATGTGAGGAATTTGGTCCGTATGAGGACTTGGATCCATATGAAGAATTTGATCTGGGGTTCCTATTCTTCATAGGTGGTGTCATGACGACATTCACCTGAAGACTTTCAAGGCATCTTTTGGGAACCCAGATTTTCTTCATAGGGGAACCGTTCCTGCAGTTAGTGCCAACATATCTAGCAAATACTTCACCATTCTGATTTTTGAACAGTTTATAGTTGGAGTCAAATGACTCATCAGAAGAATGCGGAGATTCACATGTAAAGCCAGATAGATTAGATGGATCAACTGGAGGTCCCTTTGCAGCAACCCATGAGGTTTTGGGGTACTGCTCAGGCTTCCAATATGTACCATCAGCATTGAGTTTCCTCTCAAAGGCAATACCCTCTTTCCTAGGGTTCCTATTGAGGATCTGCTTTTTAAGCACATCACAAAGAGTCTGATGCCCTTTGAGGCTTTTGTACATGCCTGTCATGTACAATTCCTTCAGCCCTGCATCATCAGTGATACTAGCAATGTCCTCAGATGAGGAATTAGTGATAGCGGAGGCAGGTGAAGAATTTGCAGCATTAGAAGCATTTGAACATTCAGGTGAAGAATTAGCAGATTCACGTTCAATGCATTTCAAACATGGAGGAACAAATTCTTCCTGAGCAGCGCTGATGTGTTGAGCTAGCAATGAATCACGCTCCTTCTGAAGATCTTCATAACTCACTCTTAGCTTCTCAAGATCTTGCTTTCTCTGAAGAAATTCATAATAAAGCTTCTCATTATCAGACAAGAGAGTGTTATGATGACCTTGAAGATTGTCAAATCTAGTCTGAAGTCTCTGAAGATTTTCAGTCAAGGTTTTAGTGCGATCCATTTCTTCACCCAACATATCATCACTTTTGTCTAGCATGTTTTGAACCTTTTCAAAAGCCTTTTGTTGTTTCACAGCAATCTTAGCAAGTTTAGAGTAGCTGGGCTTGAGGTTTTCATCAGATTCATTCTCACTAGATTCAGAGGAGGTATATTTGAGTACCTTGGCGCCCTTTGCCATGAAGCAATAGGTGGGAGCGTAGTCATCATTGCCTTCATCAGCCTTGTTGGTGAGGTCATTTTTTCAGAGTTGAAGATAGACTTGCTGACGAATGCAGTAGTGAGGGCTAGGCTTGCCACACCAGACTCGGACTCCTCATATGCCTCCTCTTCCTCATGTTCCTCAGATTCAACCTCAGAGTCCATTTCCTTGCCAATGAATGCCCGAGCCTTCTTGGAGCTGCTCTTCTTGTGAGACGAAGACTTCGAGGATTTTGATGATGAAGATTTTAGGGATTTCTTCTTTTTCTTCGCATCATCAGAACTGTAATCCTTGTATTTCTTCTTCTTTGATTCCTTTTCCCACTAAGGACAATCTTGAATGTAGTGTCCAGGTTTCTTGCATTTGTGGCAAAGCCTCTTCTTGTAGTCACTGGATGAGGTATCATTGCTCCTTGAGGGTTTTCCAAAGCGACCACGTCTTGAGAACTTCTGGAATTTCTTCACGAGCAGTGCTAGCTCATGGCTCAGTTCTTCAGGATCACCAAGGCTGCTACCAGAATCTTCATCTTCAGACTCAGAAACTGCCTTGGCCTTCAGTGCATGTGATCTGCCACAGCTCGAACCATAGAGATCTCTCTTTTCTGCAAGCTGGAACTCATGCATATTTAGCCTCTCGAGGATATCAGCGGGATCAAGTGACTTGTAGTCAACACGCTCTTGTATCATCAGTGCCAGAGTATCAAATGAGGAATCAAGTGATCTTAGCAATTTCTTCACCACCTCATGGTCGGTGATGTCAGTGGCACCAAGTGCTTGAAGCTCATTTGAGATGTTAGTGAGGCGATCGAAGGTTTGTTGAATGTTTTCATTGTCGAGTCTTTTGAAGCGGTTGAAGAGATTGCGAAGAACATCAACTCGAGAGTCACGCTGTGTTGAGACTCCTTCATTGACTTTGGACAGCCTATCCCAGATAAGCTTAGCAGTTTCCAAACCACTCACTCTTCCATACTGTCCGTTGCTCAGATGGCCACATATGATATTCTTCGCTTGAGAGTCGAGTTGCTTGAATCTCTTCACATCAGTAGCATTCAGAGAAGGTGTGACTGAGGGAACACCATTTTCCACAACATACCAGAGATCATTATCAATTGCCTCAAGATGCATTCGCATCTTATTCTTCCAGTAGGGGTAGTCCATCCCATCGAAGGTAGGACACCCAGCAGAGACCTTGATCATACCTGCGGTCGACATAACTAAAACTCCAGGCGGTTAAACCAAAATCACACAGAACAAGGGAGTACCTTGCTCTGATACCAATTGAAAGTGCGTTATATCGACTAGAGGGGGAGTGAATAGGCGATTTTTATGAATTCTTCACTGAGGAATTTGCGGGTGAGGAAATTCCTTAGCGAAGAACTACTAGCAGCGGAATAAGTACTCAAAAGTAAACATAACAGAAACACAAGCATGGTCATGATGATGAAATGAAGACAAGCACAGAGTACAGAAAGCGTAAACACAGGATGGCACATCATGAAGACAAACAGACTGAAGAAATTGAACTGAGGAAATTGAGAAAGTCTTCAGTCAAAGTCTTCAAACAGATATGAACAAGTGCACAACATAGTTATGAGGAAATGAAAGAGTTGACGAAATAGAACCAGTAAGCTTGTGTCGGCGTTCTGGGAACGGGGGTCCCCAGACTTGCCTGCCTGCGGCCCACGGCGTGGCTAAGCTAGCGGGCCGTACGGCCCATCTTCATCAACAAGGCATCCAAGACCCTCGCGAGGCAGACGACGCAGGACCTCCTTAGGAGCGGCCAAGCCAGGCAGGCTCACGAGGAGCGGAGATATCAAGGCGGGGCAAACCTCACGAGGCTCTCGTGACGTGAGCCATGACGATCGACACCAGGCGGGCGCCAGCGCGTGCAACGTCCTTGTTTCCTCTTTGGTGCTAAGGAAGCGAGCGCAGGCGAGGAGTACCGAGGCATCAGGCAAAGGTTGCTATATTGGTGCAACGAGACCAAGACCAGGAGGACGGCAAGACGGAGGTCATCGTGGAGCCCAAGACGGCGTCACCACCAGAGCTTTCCGCAGGTGAAGACCACTTTTGTCAGGATAGCTTGTACTAGGTGTCCCCCTTCAAATTTACCCGCCGTTGTTGGCTCCCTTCCTGCTCATTATTTGGGAAGAGGACCAGGGCCTCTATAAATAGGTCTAGCCACCATAGTAGTAGCCATCGGATCCGGAGACACGCACAAGTCCGCAAGCACAAGAACACCTCAACCTCAGGAGGCTGTTCTTCCCCCTTGTACTATTCATCATCAGCCCAAGAGGCAATCCACCACCACCACACTGGAGTAGGGTATTACACCACAATGGTGGCCCGAACCAGTATAAATCTCGTGTCTTTCTGTGCTGCGAGTTCGTCGAGTTCGTCCGCGAGATCTTAGCGAGCTAGGGCATAGATCGGTAGGAGGGAAAGACTTCGCGCGCACCCCAGTGTTCGAACCTTAAGGGTTTGCCGGAACCCCACATCCGACATTTGGCGCGCCAGGTAGGGGTGCACCGGAGCTTCTTCTCCGCCAACCAGCTCGCCGACACTCCGCAGCCGCGATGTCCAGCGACCCAAGGGCCGGCTCCGACCGCTGGGCGGCCTGGCCAGCCCGGGCAGTGCCGCCTGCCCATGAAGACCCCGACCCCGCGCTCCAGGTGGCGCAAGTGCCGCCAAACTCCACCGGGCATGGGAGGCGTGGCCAGGCATCGTCCACCCTCACCCCTCGACAAGTACGAGCCGTTGCAAGAGCAGTGAGCCACGCCGCAGCAACGGCGCCGCACTCGCGGCGGGAGTAGGCAAACATGCGGGCGGCACTCACGGTGGCGAGGGAGCTGCTGCGATGCAGGCTGTTGGAGAGCGGCCGGGATGCACTGCTGGAGCGCGTTGCCGAGCTGCTGGATGCAGCGGCATCGGGAGCACCGCCTTTCTGCTAGCGACTTCCTCCTCAGGCCACTGCAGGGCCACACGGCGGGCCTCACCACAACCGCGCGACATCGGCTACGCCCGGGGGCTTCGTCAACATCGGCGCGGCCAGCGGCATAGGGGGCTCCGCCGCCCCCCTACCGCCCGCGACAAGCATGGGCGCGAACGTCGCCCCCCATGGTCCTGGCCGGATTCCGCGCTACCATCCTCAGGACACCGCCCTAGGCCGAGCAACATGGAGCGTGGGGCACTACGACGAGGTGTTCGGGGTGATGGCCCCGGAAGCCTACGTGCCCCGTATGATGGACCAAGAGTACGCACCAGAGGACGACCCCGGCTCATTCGTTGGAGAAGATTGGGGAGAGGGGGCGCTAGGAGCCGAAGCTTTCCAAGAACCAACGGAGAACCACGACGATCGCGCCGGCAACGGCAACTACAGGGTACCGCTAATCTCTCAGGAACAGGCTTACGCTAACCATGGGCTACAGATGAATCAGTTTGCAGCGTCGATCGATGACCCTGGCACGGCAGCACCCCTTCCGACAAGGGAAACACGCTGGGGGCCGCCAGGAGGGAGCCAGGAGCAAGGCCCCTCCCCGCGTCGCGCGACGCCTGGCGACACCCGGAGGTAGGCCCTCTGCCGGGGAGGCCTCGACGACCCTTCCCCCGGCAGAGGACCTGTGGTCGCCGAGGGCACCGCTGGCGTCCTCTTTCCCTCTTTTGTGTCGTCCCGGTGACCGGTCGGCTCAAAGGAGGTCAAGGGTGGCGCAAGGCGGGGCCCTCGTCTGGCGATATGAAGCAAGGCCGGTACCTGTGAAGAAGGCCCAGTGCCTGTGAAGCTCGCCGCCCGTGACACTCTCACGTAATAATGAGTTGGGGCTGTACACGCCCCGAAGTCTCCGGCCTCAGGCCCTGGGGCTCCCTCCGATGCCTAGTGGCAGCACTTAGCTCCGCGCTGGTGAGAAGACTTGAAGACCAGAAGACTAGGGTGCCGGACGCGGCCTTTTGCTTTGGATCTCTCTTTCTGTAGCTTTGCTTTCTGGATCTGGATTTGAGTTGAAGCCGAGTTTTTATCGATGCGCGCGGGGGGGGGGGGCCTTTTCTCGTTCGAGCAATTTCTTGCCTTCTGGGTCTCGTTTTGTCTGGGACTCATGTTCGTCGCCTTCCCCTCACGAGCTCCTCGCAAGCGGGACTGCGCGAAGCCCGCACACGCCAAGCGCGCGCTAGCACTGCAACTGGTGCTCACCTCTCGTAGACGGGGCGACAAGCTCCGCAGGATTCTCAGAAACTCGATGCCTCGCGACCCAGCTCAAAGCTGGCGCTGACTAAGGTGAACCATGACAGAAAACTTGCACCTGGATTCACGAGTCCGCGAGGACACAAACTCACACCGCATAGGAAAGTAAAACTGCAATTTGCTTACATGAGGGGCTCCCCCTCTCAAAATGCTCTTACAAGTTTTCCAAGGGCCACACCCAAGTTTTATGTGCAGGATGAAACGACAGGAGGACATGGGGTCAGCCAGAAATGTCACTCGCTGCATCACCTGCGGACGCGTCACTCGCGTCGTCATCGTCTTCGTCGGCATCATCGCCGCCATCGGCGACGCCCCCGTCGCCGTCGTCAACCACGCCGCCTTCGTCTGCGACGACCACCACCGCGTCATCCTCCGAGGTGAAGGCCCTGACCAACGCATCCACATTGTCCTCAACCCAGCGCGCCAGGTCGCCCCGGACAGCCGTGGGTATGGGGGCGATGGCGGCGTCGAAATCAAAGTTGGGGTCGGCATTCAGGAGGTGGCTGAAGACACAGGAGAAAGTGCGCTCAAGCAGGCCACGACCCCTTTCCTCCACAAGCTGGGGAGCTCTGGCAGATCGAGCCTCCAGGCGCGTCACCACCTCGGTGAAGAAGGTCAGGTAGCTGGCATAATCATTCGAGTGAGGGGCCGGCGCCTCCACATCGCAAATATGGCCCAGGGCGATATTGGCCCTGTTCCGGAGATCCTGAAGCATGGGGGCATGCTCACGCTCCAGCGTTCGTCGTTGGAGCACTTCCTCCGTGTTTTGCCGTGCGACGGCCTCAACGTCATCAACCCGCCTCCGAAGGGAACGCAGCTCGGCGCGGGCGGAGGCCAAGTCCGCCTGCGCCGTAACCAGGGCGGCGGCCGTGGCTTCCGCGCGCCTCTCAGCCTCATCCAACCTGGGCCTGAGGGCAGCAGCCCTGCCCGCATCCTTCGTACCCGCGAGCTTTAGCTTCAGGTCGTACCTACCCTCCAGGTCTGCGCGAACCTCGGCCACCCGGCGATTGACCTCCTCCTCGACTCTGGCCTCGCGAGCCCCGACGGCATCTTCTGCTTGAGCAACTTGACGCTCCCTCGTCTCTAGTTGCTCGAGCTCGAGGCTGCGCTCCACGGCTTCCAGGGCCAGTGCCTCGTCACGCTTCCGGACCTCCTCTTCCTCCACGGGTGTCCCCCTCAGCGATGCAAGAGCGGCCCTGCGCGCCTCCACCTGCTGCTCGAGGGACGCGCTCCAGGCCTGGAGCTCCCACGCGCTTCTCCGCAGCCTCGCGATGACGGTCAGCCTCGCGAGCCTCTTCCAATGCTCGCGAGTGGACTTCATGGGCGATCTCAAGGGACGCCTCGGCCTTCGCATTCTCAATGTCATGCTGATAGCGACCGAGGTTGATGGCCACCTTCAGCTTGCGCCGCTCCTTCACCAGCCAGAGACCTTCAGCCTCAAGGCGCGAGTCGACACCAGCAAGCTCTTCACCCAGTCGACTCATCGTACCCATCGCCTCCTAGAAGAGCTCGTGACGAACTACGCTCCGCCCGCACTCGAGCTCGAACGCTCGGCCCACCTCGTCCTCCACCTCCGGGGCAGCGGGCGGGGCGCCAAGTGGCGCGCCACCTCCCGGCAGGGGGCTGGGGGCTGACGCCGCACCTGACGTCAGCCAGTCCTCGCGGGAAGCCCTAGCCGATCGGGGCACGCTGCATGAAGAGGAGCCAAAGATCGAAGCCAACCAGCTGCTGTCCATGAGCGAAGGAGGGGTCTTGGGCATGCCCGCCAAGCTCCACGCCAGACCGTGGGGGAGGGGTGGCCAAGCCGCGGGCTCAGCGCGCCACGAAGTCGGAGATGGTCCCCCAACCGACCCTGCTCTAGGGGCGGTAGGCAGACTAGGAACGCTCAAGGCCAATGGAGGAGTTGATGAAGGAGGAGACCATTTCTCAGGAGGCGCAGCCGCCTCGACAGAAGGAGCCCTGAAGAACTGACGCCAGGAGATGGAAAACAACACACAAGGAGCCACAACAATACGATACTTACACGTCAATGGTGATGTACTTCCTCCGCTTCAGTGGTCCAAAGATGTTGTTGCCGCTCGGGGATCCTCTCCTCTTGCGGAGCTCCGCAAAATCAACGCAGAGCCGGCTGTATCGCTGGACGTGGCGGCCTGCATGGGGTGAAGAGCTTGGAGAGACAACTTCAGGGGTGCCCGGATGCGGCAAGCAGCCGGGCACCACCTCACCACCAACTCCTGAGGCTTCCGGGGCCTTAACCTTGGGAGCCGCACGCTGCGTTTCCTCAGCGACCGGCGTTTCAAGAGGGGGGTCGCAAGCTCTCGAGGATGACACCCCAAGATCACCGCGCGACCTGTGCTCCTCAGCACTTGGGCCACCAGCCTCCGTCAGAGCTCGCCCTCCTGCACCCCACTTGGGGTGAGCTCGGCACCAGCGGCAAGGAAGGGAACCACGATGACGGGGTTCTCACGGGGCCCCACTAGACCGATTAGCCGCAGCCCCCATTCGTCAAAGGAAGGCATGCTCGCTGCAAATTCGTCCTTGTTCTTGCAGCGATACAACAGGCAATTCTTACCAGGCATTTTGGCCAGCAAAGGGACACCCGACAAGACCTTGAGCACTGTCTGCCGCATCCCGAGAGGGAGCCCAGACTCCTGGAACCTCATGTGGTCCTGACTGTTGAGCAAGGTCCACATTGGGCGAGAGTGGCGCTGAAGCGGAGCAACCCGGCGCTTGATGAACTCCTTCACCACCATAGGCGCGGTCACGCCGTGGTCCTTCAGCAGCCTCAGCCTGGCCCAGACAAGAGCAAGGCAGGGGCTCGAGAGCCTCTGGTGGCCCCAGCCGGAGTTTGGAACAGCGGGCCCCACCGGAACTTGGAGCAGAGGGCTGAGCACGCCGGCGTCAACAAACACCCATCGTGTGCGGAACTCACTCATGGAAGGAGGAAGTTCGAAGTCAATCCCCGCGCCCGCAGTCGCGGCCACAGCCTGGAGGCCCACGCACCCCGAGCTCTACCGGGGACCGGTCAGATGCAAGGAGAAGAAATGGCGAAGCAGGGCCACGGAAGGAGCGATGCCCACCATGGCCTCGCACAAGAAGGCGAAGACGGCAAGAAGGGTCACAGATTGAGGGTCGAGATGAAGCATGTGAATCTGATAATGCTCGAGCACCGCGTTGAAAAAGGCAGAGAAGGGAGGAATCAAGCCAGCCCAGAGGGCATCAATGAAGATCGGGACCTCAGTGGCTGCCCGATCCATGCGAGTGCGGGACGCGGGCCAAGCCACTGTCTCTCCCCACTCGTTGAAACTAGAGGCAAGCATGGGGCGCACCTTGTCCATGGCCTCGTCGTTGAGCACCCGAGGCCGGCCGAGCGCCGGCTCAAGAGACGGAGGCGCAGTTGGCAACGACAGGGGTTTCTTCCCCTTTTCAGCTTGTTTCGGCGCCATGGCGATGAAGCAGGCGGAGCGTAAGCCGGATTGGCAGGTCAGAGCAGGGCCTCGAGGAAGCAGGGAGATTGGAAGAGCCAGGCATGGGCGAAGGAAGAATAACTGTGTAGGCCGCGGGGGCCGCATAGCTAGGCGGATTCAAAGGCAGCGTGGGGAAGCGGGGACGCCCACGTCCAATCAACCGCCACGCGTCAACTGAGGCCGCATGCTTTTGGGGCCCGCGGTGCTCCGTACTTGACCCTTGGCTTCGCCACGAAGCCAAGCTCGAGCGCGCCTTGGGCCCGGGGGCTACTGTCGACGTTCTGGGAACGGGGGTCGCCAGACTTGCCTGCCTGCGGCCCACGGCGTGGCTAAGCTAGCGGGCCGTACAGCCCATCTTCATCAACAAGGCATCCAAGACCCTCGCGAGGGGCCAAGCCTCGTGAGACAGACGACGCAGGACCTCCTCAGGAGCGGCCAAGCCAGGCAGGCTCACGAGGAGCGGAGATATCAAGGTGGGGCAAACCTCACGAGGCTCTCGTGACGTGAGCCATGACGATCGGCACCAGGCGGGTGCCAGGCAGGCGCCAGCGCGTGTAGTGTCCTTGTTTCCTCTTTGGTGCTAAGGAAGCCAGCGCAGGCGAGGAGTACCGAGGCATCAGGCAAAGGTTGCTATATTGGTGCAACGAGACCAAGACCAGGAGGACGGCAAGACGGAGGTCATCGTGGAGCCCAAGACGGCGTCACCACCAGAGCTTTCCGCAGGCGAAGACCACTTTTGTCAGGATAGCTTGTACTAGCTGTCCCCCTTCAAATTTTCCCGCTGTTGTTGGCTCCCTTCCTGCTCATTATTTGGGAAGAGGACCACGGCCTCTATACATAGGTCTAGCCACCACAGTAGTAGCCATCGGATCCGGAGACACGCACAAGTCCGCAAGCACAAGAACACCTCAACCTCAGGAGGCTGTTCTTCCCCCTTGTACTATTCATCATCAGCCCAAGAGGCAATCCACCACCACCACACTGGAGTAGGGTATTACACCACAACAGTGGCCTGAACCAGTATAAATCTCGTGTCTTTCTGTGCTGCGAGTTCATCGAGTTCGTCCGCGAGATCTTAGCGAGCTAGGGCGTAGATCGGTAGGAGGGAAAGACTTCGCGCGCACCCCAATGTTCGAACCTTAAGGGTTTGCCGGAACCCCACATCCGACAGCTTGGTGAAGACAATGATTTGGTAGACCAGTTCCAACTACTGTCTCAGTTGTACATCTGGTTGGAGCGGCTAGGTATTTAAACCTGAGGACACACAGTCCGAGACACACAGTCCTCACCGTATTCTCCTTGAGCTAAGGTCACACAGACCTCGCTCAATCACTTGTGGTAAGTCTTCAGGTGACTTCCAAACCTTCACAGACTAGGTCACTCGGCGATCCACAATTCCTCTTGGATGCTCTAGACCATGACGCTTAACCGTCTGGAAGAAGCACAGTCTTCAAAGGTAACAAGCGTCGGATCCACGCAGGATCAATCTCTTCAGTGATGCTCAATCACTTTGGGTTTGTAGGTGTTTGGGTTTGGGTTTTCCTCACTCGATGATTTTCGCTCAAAGTCCTCGGAGGACGGGATGCTCTCAAATGACAAGTGTCAGTTTCTCTCGGAGCAGCCAACCAGCTAGTGGTTGTAGGGGGCAGCTATTTACAGCCTAGGGAGCAGCCCGACATGATAAGACATAGATGCCCTTCACTAATATGACTGTTAGGTGGGTAGATATTTTGGGACAGCTGGCGCGTAGCACGGCAACGGTCGAATATTTGAGGCTCAAATTCCTCAGGGCTATCATGTTCCTCACTGTGTAGGCAATCCGCACTGGCGAATTCCTAACTCCTCAGTCAGAACAAATTCCTCAGAGACCAGAAGAACTTCGTCTCTGTCACTGAAGAATATGACTGAACTGTATGAGATTTCCAATGGCTTCACTCGAAGGGATTGGTAGGTGTAGGATTTTGAGTTGAGCATCACATGGAAATTTTTCCTTAGTATTTCCTCGACCCCCTTTAACAGTACGGTGTTTCCTATGACTCAAGAAAGAGAAAATGAAACTATGAAAACAAAAGTCTTCACGCTTGATGTTCCTCGAATGGATACCTAGTCTTCAAGATCACACCAATTTGTTCACTTTCAAAGTCTTCAGAAAGTCTTCAGTCGAAGAACTTCATTTTTAGGGGTCGACTTTCTTTGTAAATATCAAACTCCTCATAGACTTATATACCTGTGTACACTCACAAATGCATCAGTCCCTTAACCTATAAGTCTTCAATACACCAAAATCACTTAGGGGCACTAGATGCACTTACAGTTGTTGGGCCTCCAAGTGCAGAGTTTTGTAGGACAATAGCAAATTTCCCTCAAGTGAATGACCTAAGGTTTATCAATCCGTGGGAGGCGTAGGATGAAGATGGTCTCTCTCAAACAACCCTACAACCAAATAACAAAGAGTCTTGTGTCCCTAACAGACCCACTACAATGGTAAATTGTATAGGTGCACTAGTTCGGCGAAGAGATGGTGATACAAGTGTAATACAGATGGTAGATATAGGTGTCATGGTTCTAAGTCTGACAGTAGAATGGGGGTAGGTTAGAAGAGGCAAGATCCTAGCTATGATGAGGTTGTGCACGCAAGATTTACGAGTTCAGGCCCTTCTCAGAGGAAGTAACAGCCCTACGTCTCGGTGCCCAGAGGCTGGTCGATTGGATTATGCGCGAAGTTACAGGGGGTGTGAACCCCTGTCCCAGAGGAGGGAGTGGCTTATATAGAGTGCGCCAGGACCCCAGCCATCCCCCGTTACACAGGGTTCAATGTACATGAAGATGGGACGTTACTCGTAATGTCAGCAATAAAGTTATATAAATGATCATTAAGACTACGGAGTGAACGTCTGACCGTTGCCATCCAGAGTGACTTTAGATCTTCTGTACTCCGAGTGGTTTCTGATATGGTCGAATGATTATATCTCTGTCGAGTGGAACTGTTGGTCGAGTGGGTTGCACCTTGAGGTGATTTCAGTCGGTAGATATTGTTGTCCTTTGAATGTCTTTGACTGTAGGGCAGTGTCCTTGGGTAGGGTGTCTAGATTAGGTCTATTACCCTACCCTAGTTACATGTCATCGTCATTAGCCCCCGAATGGTTCAGGGTCCGAGTGGAGATGGAGTTGAAGATGGTTCCGACCGAATTTTCGTGCTTCAGAAGCATTTTACTTGGATTGGTGAACCATGCAGAAACTTCGACCTCATTTTCAGTCACCTTGATCCATTCCGAGGTTGTCGGTGAACTTTGCTGGTAAGCTTCGAATGCTGATATGGCATAAAATCTTTGGCGTGATCGACTGCACTGCCGTTCTCGGATCTCACGGGATTCGAAATTTGGGGATGCGCGCGGGACGGAGAGGACCGCAGTAAACGGGGTGGGTTGGGCAGGGACGCCTCGATTTTTGCGCCACCTTTTTCGCCACATACCGAGCGCGTGACTGTTGTGGGATTTGACAGGATTGCTTGGGCCCATGAGTCAGTCACTCGGGGAATAGGCCCATATAAGGCGTTGGGGCCGGTGTATTTTGCACAGTGTGCCCCATTCTCCTTCCTCCTCCTCTGCTTCTCCATCGCTTCCGCCTCCACCCTCGACACTGCCCACCCAACCCGAGCGCAGCCTGCTGCGATGGCGAAGGACAAGACGGCGGCCCTGGAGTGTGTGAAGAAGGCGACGGTGAAGGCGAAGGGCAAGAAGACAAGCCGGGGAGGGTCGTCGTCGAGATCTGGCCTGCCGCCCGGCTGGATCCAGGGCGACTGGATTCGATCCACGATCCAGCAGGAAGATCTGGAGGATCTGGTTGAGGGGGGTTTGATTCCCCATGGTTCCTGGCGGCTTCTGGAGGACGAGACCGAGCCGCGGCCGCGGGAGGGTGAGTGTGTCCTTCTTGCGACTCACGTTGACCACGTCTTCTCTTTGCCCCCCATCCTTTCTTCTGGGGTTTTCTGAACTTTTTTGGAGCCCAACTTCATCACTTTTATCCCAACACTATCACATACCTCGCTGCATTCATGTCCATGTGTGAGAACTTTCTAGGCTGTCGGCCGCACTTGGGTCTCTTCAAACACATTTTCACTTGTCGTTCCCAGTCTGTGAAAAAGGCTAATCCGAGTGACGAGAGGACGCACGTAATCCAGATGTGTGGAGGTCTAGGGATCCAGATGAGGGGTAAAAGCACTTTCCCCGCTATGATTCTTCCCGATTCAGTTAGAGGGTATCAGTCGACCTGGTTTTACTGTAAGGACCAACTGACCCCTGGTCAGTCGACTGGCCTTCCTCCATTTTCCATGGAGTGAGTTGAGAAACCCTCTCCCTTGAAAGTGACTCTAGCTGAGAAAGTGGAGGTGAATATGTTGGTTGAGCGAGTAGTCCAACTTGTCCGCGACGGTGTGACTGGCATGGACTTGTGAAAGAACATGTGGTGCCCCCATGTTTGGTTTTGGTAATTGACGACAATCTCTATGGACTAATGGTTGCCTTGAGTTATATTTGAAGGTTTTGTCCGTAGGATTTTCTTGGAGTACATGTGTTGGTTTCAAGGAGAGTTTGTGTTGGCCAAGGTGCTATTAAGGAATTATCCAAAGATTGGTCATGTGAGAGTTGAGCTTATTGCAAGCATGTCTTGAAGAATAAGATTGTGTGATCATTCATGTTTACCTTCAAGACATCATCCAAATGAAGAGAGTTGGAAAGATTCTAGGTTGATCAAGACTAAGTGAAGAGTGAATCAAGTTGATCAACTCACAAAGCGTAGAAGATGTACCGAGAGGGATCAAGTGATCCCATGGTATGGTAAGCATTGTCCATTGTGCTTTGTGTACTAACCCATGGTCTATGTGGGGTTAGGTTCGTGTTCATGGGCTTGCGTCAAGAGGAAGATATCACTCAACCCATGGAGAGGATGACATCAAGTGGTGATCATCATCAAGATTGCCGTGTGCAAGTTCAAGTGGAGCATCACGAAGAGATCAAGTGCTTGAAGCTTGCCATCCATTGTGGTGACAATGGACTTGTGAAGATGTGCTGAAGAGTGGCTCACCCATAGTGGAGTATGGGGGAGCAATCAACTAGTCTTCATCGAGCCAACGCAATCAAGGAAGGTGGTCCATCTTAAGGCAGTCAAGATCGTCATCATCTAGCTCAAGTGGACCATGTGCAAGGCAAAGGTTTGCTCTTGATAGGTTTTCTATTTTACCGGTCTCATGATGGTAGTTGGGAGACCGAGTTATAGGATCGATTGTCGTACTATCAAGGGGGGCTCTCGATGAGTAGCTTGATCGTATCGTTCATAGAGAGCTCAAACCATTGCATCCTTGCATCATCTTTATTGGTTCTTGTTTGGTTCTTCTCTTTGTGAGTTTTGGAGCTTATGGTCATCTTGATGACAAGCTTGACTTCGTCGAAAACGGAGTTCACTCGCATCTTCTATGATGTTTTCGATGTTGGAGGTTATGCCGATTCTTCTCGGTTGGAGGTTTCACTCCTCTATTTGTTAGGCATACCTCTCCTGCCTCTTCTTACTATAACCAGTCGCTGTTTTGATGCTACTCGTCGTCTTGTATCCAACAAGCTTGAGTTTGTTCAATTCGGAGCTCATATGAAGAAGTTTTGGCAGTTCTGGTTTTCCTTGGAGTATCACTACTGGAATCAGCTAATTTGCCATCTGCCAGCTCTTCTCTTTGCCGTCCGCCAGCAGACGGCAAAGAATCTTTGCCGTCCGCTGGCAGACGGCAAAGAGTGTGGTGGCCCCCACCCCCCGCTCGTTTGAAAAAATCTTAACGGCCCACCTCTTTGCCATCCGCTAGCAGACGGCAAAGAGGCAAAAAGGCGGACGCCAAAGGCTGGCTGACGGCAAAGAGGGCACTTGCCTAACGGCAGGTACCCCCCGCCCGTTACTCACTTCGTCCTCGCGCGCCCTTCTCCTCCGACCCCGCCGCCGCCGCCGCCCCGTCGCCCCGGCTCCCCGCCGCCCCACCGCCCCGTCGCCCCCGCCCCGCCCCCCGCCGCCCCGGCCCCCCGCCGCCTCCTCCACCGCCCCGCCCCGGCCTCCCGCCGCCCCGGCCCCCCGCCACCCGGGCCCCCGCCGCCCCGCCTCATCCACCGCCCCGCCCCGGCCCCCCGCCGGCCGGGCCCCCCGCCGGCCGGGCCCCCGCCGCCCCGCCTCCTCCACCGCCCCGCCCCGGCCCCTCCCCGACCCGTCGCCGCCCCCCACAGTGAGCCCCTCGATCCCATTTTTTTTTCTGTTTTTTGTTTTTTTCCTGTTTAGATAAGGTTTTTTAGTTTAAGTTTTTTCAGTTTAGAATTAATTAGTGTAGGTTATTTAGTTTAATTAGTTTAGGTTTAATTAGTTTAAATAGTTTAGTTTTAATTAGTTTAGGTTTTTAGTTTAGGTTTAGGTTAAGTAGAAGGGGGAAGAAGAAGAAGAAGAAGAAGAAGAGGAGGAGGAGGAGGAGGAGGAGGAGGAGAAGAAGAAGAAGAAGAAGAAGAAGAAGAAGAAGAAGAAGAAGAAGAAGAAGAGGAGGAGGAGGAGGAGGAGGAGGAGAAGAAGAAGAAGAAGAAGAAGAAGAAGAAGAAGAAGAAGAAGAAGAAGAAGAAGAAGAAGAAGAGGAGGAGGAGGAGGAGGAGGAGGAGGAGGAGAAAGAAGAAGACGGGGGATGAGAAGAAGTAGAAGAATGAGAAGAAGTAGAAGTAGTAGAAGAATGAGAAGACCCCCTGACCCCCTGACCCCCCAACCCCGACACCACACCCCGACACCACACCCCGACCCTGAGCCTGACCCGACACCCCGACCCCGACACCGACACGGCACCCCGACCCCGACCCGGCACCCCGACCCGACACCCCGACCCCGAGACCCCGACCCCGACACGGCACCCCGAGACCGACACGACACCCCGACCCCGACACGGCACCCCGAGACCGACACGACACCCCGACCCCCGACACGACACCCCCGACACCCCGACCCCGACCGACCCCGACCCCGACCCCGACCCCGACACCCCGACCCCGAGCCTGACCCGACACCCCGACCCCGACACCGACACGGCACCCCGACCCCGACCCGGCACCCCGACCCGACACCCCGACCCCGAGACCCCGACCCCGACACGGCACCCCGAGACCGACACGACACCCCGACCCCCGACACCTCCCGAAAAGGTGTTCTTTGGCCTTCCAGAAGCCGACGGGGTCATATATTTGTGAATTATTAGTTAGGTCATATATCTTTCGATTTTGTTATGAAAAACATCATATATAATTGTGTTGATCGGGTAGTTTTAAATGTGCAGTTGTTTCATCGCTGCGAGGTTTGGTGTTCGACGACCTCGCCGTGCGTTTGACGAGCTCTGCCCCTTCGTTCGTGGGTGAGCACAAATGACATGTCCTCCTCCCCCATTAATTATTTGATCTATTCCGATGAAACTTGATAGCTAGATATATATGTGTCTTGAATCATCAGTATGCGTAACCAATATGTGTCTCCCGTTCGAAAGCGTCATAGTTATAAATATGCATGCATTTGCATATTTATAACCTTGATTCTTTCGAATTGTCCAACGCTATCCATGGACAGCCCGAGTATGTTTAGATTGGGTTCGTTTTCCCATATGCTTTGCTCCGGATCCGACGCATAAATTTCGTCAGTGCCTCCCCTGTTGTTCTCCGGGTACACATCCTCTCTGTTTATTGCAGAGACGTGTATCAGGAGAACAGCGGGGAGGTGCTGCCGAAATTTTGCGTAGGATCCGGGGCATAGCATGGGAAAATGAACCCAATCTAAACATACTCGGGTGGGATTAGGACCTATCATTACCTATTAGAGTGTAGGTTGCATGGACGTAATAAAATTGACAAAGTAGATCAACTGATGAATACATACATGCTGAATTATATATATATATATATTTGTTGTGTGTCTAGTAGCTCTGAAAGTCAAGATGAGTGATCGTGCGTGGATGTACACCGGTCACACTGGTCAGAACAAATGGAGCACTGAATGGTTCACAAAAACCAAGGGGTTTGTGCGAGCCGCATTTGCAAATGGCCAGAGGAAAACCTGGTGCCCCTGTTTACGGTGCGGCAATTGGGAAAAGAGGACAGAGGCTGAAATGGGCAAACACCTGCAGAAGAGTGGTTTTACGCCCGATTATACGGTGTGGACATTTCATGGTGAGTCTGCCCAACGTGACCGAGCTGAGGTGGATCGTCGTCGCACCGACGAGCATGGTACCGGGATGGAAAACATGGTGCAAGACTTTGATGATGCTCGGGATTCGGACGAGGAGATGGAGGAATCTGCAAAGGCCTTCAATGAAATGTTGGAGTCTTCAAAACGTCCGCTCCATGAGCACACTGAGCTTTGTCAGTTGGATGCCATCTCACAAGTAATGGCTCTGAAGGCTCAGTTCAACTTGGGCAGAGAATGCTACGATGCAATGATGACAGTATTTGGACGCTTTCTACCCAAAGGCCATGTAATGCCTGCAAACCTGTACCAGTCGGACAAAATCCTCCGTGCACTGAAGATGCCCTATGATAAGATACATGCCTGTGAGAAAGGATGTGTCTTGTTTAGGCTTGACTATGCGGACTTGAACTATTGTCCCATTTGCAAGTCTTCCAGGTATGTTGTGGTAGACAACGGTATGGGTGAGAAGACACAGACCAAAATCCCCGTTAGTGTTCTTCGGTATATGCCAATCGTACCAAGACTTCAACGTCTTTTCATGGTCGAAGAGACGGCCAGACAGATGACATGGCACAAAACGGGCAAAAGAACCGAACTAGATGCAGATGGGAATCTGATGATTGTACACACATCGGATGGTGTTGCGTGGAAAAAGTTTGATGAATTACATGGTGACAAAGCGGCAGATCCGAGGCATCCTCGAGTCGGCATCAGCACGGATGGGTTCAGTGTGTTTGGTATGACGGCAGCCCAATACAGTTGTTGGCCCGTATTTGTCTTTCCACTCAATCTCCCCCCCGGACAGATTATGCAAAGAAAGAACATTTTCCTGACGTTGATAATTCCAGGGCCCAACTATCCGGGGAAAAATATGAATGTGTACATGCAACCGCTTAAGGACGAATTGCAAGAAGCCTGGGATAATGGGTTCAAGACATACGATGCCTATAGCAAACGGAACTTCATAATGCGTGTCTGGTACATGTACTCGACGCATGACTTGCCGGCGTATGCGCTATTCGTTGGCTGGTGTGTGCATGGAAGGTTCCCGTGCCCCACATGCAAGGGAGCTCTTGAGTTTCGTTGGCTTCAGGCCGGTCGCAAGTTTTCTTGCTTCGACATGCATAGACAGTTCCTGAATCCTCGCCATAAGTTCAGGAAAGACAAGAAGAACTTCATCAGAGGTAGAGTTGTCAAAAACTCTGCACCACATGCATTGACAGGCCAACAGACCCTGGATCAGTTAAACGCTCTCGAGCCAGATCCAGAGCGTCCAGGGTACTTCAAGGGGTATAATTCTAAGCACGCCTGGACTCACAAAACATGCTTATGGGATCTGCCTTACTTCAAAGACCTCCTTTGCCCACACAACATCGACGTGATGCACACTGAGAAGAATATCGCCGAGGCACTTTTTGGTACATTGTTCGGCATAGATGGGAAGTCAAAGGATAATACTAAGGCTAGAGTCGATCTGGAGGCGCTATGTGATAGGCCGTTACAAAACATGAAAGAACCGAAAGGAAAGCAGAACTGGACGAAGCCAAAGGCATGGTTCAATCTTGGAAGGCCAGCTATGAGGGAAATTATCTTGTGGGTGAAAATGCAGTTGATGTTCCCCGATGGGTATGCAGCGAATCTACAGAGGGGAGCCAGTCTTGATAAATTGAAGATATTTGGTCTCAAGAGTCATGATTGGCACATATGGATTGAGCGGGTAATGCCGGTGATGTTGCGTGGCTTCATCCCTGAGGATGAATGGCTAGTACTGGCAGAACTCAGCTATTTCTTCCGTGTTCTTTGTGCGAAAGAACTATCGCCTGGCGTGCTAGAAGAAATGGAAGAGTTGGCGCCGGAGTTGATCTGCAAGTTAGAGAAGATCTTTCCACCGGGCTTCTTTAATCCAATGCAACATTTGATTTTGCATCTCCCGACCGAGGCAAGATTGGGGGGGCCCGTGCAAAATCGTTGGTGCTACCCAACTGAGAGGATGCAGAAGACGCTTCGACAAAAATGTAAAAATAAACGTAGAATTGAAGCATCGATGGCTGAGGCATTCATCACTGAGGAGGCGGCAAACTTCGTGACAGCACACTACGAAGCCAAAAATCGTCATTTGCATAATCCGAAGCCTCGGTACAATGCTGACGACCCTAAAAAGGGTGGATCCAACCTCAGCCTATTCAAAGGGAATCTCGCACCAGCCAGTGTTTCAAATCCAGTATCTTTGGATAACGAACAATGGCGGACCATTTCGTTGTATATCTTCAACAACCTGATAGAAGTGCGGCCGTACATCGAGTAAGTTCTCGGTACATAGTTTCGCAACTTCTATTTCCTTTGAACTGCTCTTATTCCTGGATATTTCATACAGTCGATACGTCGCCTTATTCTCGTATGGAGCGGTGATCCAAAAGGATTCTGTCGAAGAGTATGAGCTTCTCGCAAAGCAAGGAGGCGGCTATCCCGGTTTCATCTCTTGGTTCAAACAAACGGTAATTTCTATTAGACTTGTAGGCTAATTTGTAGGCGGCTATCCCGGTTTCATTCGCTAATTTGTGCGTAATGCAACAATCCTTTCATATTAAACTTGTAGGCTAATTCAGAGTCTATGGACGCCGAATTGAGACAAGTCGCTAATGGTTTTGACTATAAGGTCCGTTCATTTGACAAATACGACATCAACGGGTATCGCTTTCGTACCTATGGCAAAGAGCTATCTATGGCCGACCGAAAGTCTACAAATTGTTGTGTATCTGCTATCGGCGAAGGAGGTACCGAGTATTATGGGAGAGTTGAAGCAATTTATGAACTTCTATTCTATGGTGAAAACCCACCGAATGTCGTAGTCTTCAAATGTTATTGGTTTCAGCCGAAGGAGACTAGAAGGACTCATGAACATATAGGGCTAGTTGAAATCAACCAAAGCACCCATTTAGATGTTCCTGATGTCTATATTACGGCTCAACAGGCGACCCAAGTATTCTATCTACCGTGGGCCTGCCAAACTAATCCAAATCTGAAAGGTTGGGATGTCGTTTATGAAGTGCCGCCACGTGCTAGACTATCTCCCCCAAAGGAAGAGGATTATGAACCTCACATTAACCCAGACACATATGAAGGAGAATTCTTCCAAGAGACACGTCTTTCCAAAAAGCGTTTCAAGAACCGCTATACTTCACCCCAAAACATTGAAGTAGACAGCGACAGTGAATCCGACATCACCCCAGAGGAGGAACAAGAAGAGCCGGAACAAGAAGAGGTTACTGCTGCGGATGACCTGTCATTGCTTCACCGATTACGTCAAGGTGGCCTTGCACATGTTGATGCCACTGAACCCTATGAGCCCGTCATTGATTATAGTGATGATGATGATTATGCATTTATTGATGATACTGATCGAGATTATTAGTAGTGTCAGGTATTAAATTTTTTAATGTTGTACTTGATGATGATACACTTAAGTGATACACATATTATTATTCATGTCGGTCTTTTTTTTATGTTGTACTAATTTCGTTTACTGTTTGTCATGGCAGGTGTTGAAAGATGGTGGGCGCTGGTCGGGAGCGCGCCAAGGCCCCTTCTTCGTCGGCGCGTGGTCTGAGGTCTTCGATTCCAGACGTACCTCTCCGCCGAGCGTTGCTGGACAGTATGTCCACACCGCCGGGCCCTTCTTCGTCGACCGCGGTGCCCAGCAGGGGACGAGGTAGGAAGAGAGGAGGTGGGGCACGTGGTCGCGGGAGAGGAGGTAGGGTGACTGCTAGGGCACCTTCCTCGCCGCCACCCCCAGCTGTTTCACCCGAGCACGTGACTGCTAGGGTGGACTCGTCCGAGGAGGAGGCTACACGGACTCCGGTCCACGAGCCTCCGGTCCACGGGTCTTGGGCCCACGAGCCTCGGGTCGACTGGCCTTCGGCCCACGAGAGTTCGGCCCACGAGACCCCGGAGGAGCACACGTCCGGATGGGGTACCTGGCCGGATCAGCCCGAGGAGCCGAGTGGCCATGCTGGTGATGGCGGGGAGCCGACTGATCTTGAGGAGGAGGGTGGCACCGTGTACCAGCGTGGTGCTACACGGCTCCCGTCCGTGCCGGCGACCCGCGAGCAGAGGTGGTTGATCTTCCCTGATGGGGAGAGGTACGTAAGTGCATTTAATATTTTTGTACCTTCTGCATTCACGTTTCTTCAAATAACTAATGCGTTGGCCTTGTCATGCTGCAGGGGTTGGGACCACCATCATAGTGTCCGCCGGCCCAACTCCGTCCTTGGAGTTCTTTGCCGGCAAAACTTCCCGGGGTTTGTCACGTTGCCTGGTGAGGGTCGGCTTCCAGAGCTTGGGTTGAGCTGGGAGCACTACGTGGCTGCCCCGGCCCCGCCGGATGTCATTATCGACGGTGTCTTGTGCGACACGAGGGCAGACATGGTGATCAGGACGTTCTGGGTAATTTCTCCTTTACACATTTCAAAATCTTCAACTAGCTAGTTATTAATTGTACTAATCAATATTGTCTCATTTGATTGCAGACATTCTACAGGTGTGAGGAGGGATACGAGGAGGACAGCGCAAATGTTATCCAGAACGTCTGCAAGCGCCTACTCCAGAACTTACGGCACGAGGCTCGGGTGCAGGCTGTTCGAGACTACTACGCCTTGCGTGGTATCAAGAAGACCAAGCCGGCGTGCCGCGATAAGTTCCTGAGTAAGGAGCAGTACATGAAGGTAATTCTTAAGGCCTTCTACTTAAGTTCCTTCATTTAGTAATTCTTAGCCGTAGCGCTCAAGTTTCTATTTGCTAACTTAGGCGCCTCCGAGATGGTGTGCGGATCGGATGGATTGTTGGGAGGTGTTGGTCGATGAGTGGTGCTCACAAGAATGGCTAGCCCTCCACAACCAGGCCAAGGACAAACGTGCCCAAATGGAAGGTGTGCCACACCATCAAGGCAGCTCCAACTTATATCAGTTCGGGCGCAACTGGGTATGTGGTTTGCTATATGATTCATGCAATTCATTCATCATGCTAGCTTGAGCCCTTTAATTACTAATTTTCATTGTTTCTCTCTTTCAGGCACGCCACAATAAGGCGGATAAGGTGCCAGAGGTGTACGACCTGTATGCCATGGCCCACACTGGCTCTTTCAAGAAAGTCAAGGCTTTCTCTCAGTCTGACCTCGATGATGCAAACAACTTCACCAACATCTCCTCCCACAACAAGCTCGTGAGATATAGAGATGAGGGGAAGGCGAGGAAAGGGGAGGACTTTAACCCGAGCCAGGGTCCCATTGATCCAGAGCTGGTGATGATATCTGGTGGCGGGAGGTCCCATGGCTCCATAGCCATTGGAGATGGACTTATCCGTTGTCCTAGCACTCTCCCGGAGATCAAGGCGCGCCAGTCGAGCTCCGCTCCTGAGATAAGGCCTCGTGAACGGCCAGTGCAACTCGCCATCAAGGTTAGTGATACGTACTCAGTTATCTTTCTCCATTACATTGTGTGCGCTTCCATCAATGATTACAAATGGTCATGTGAGTGGTGTTGCAGGCTGCTATACAGACTGAGAGAGATAGAACGGAGAAACTTCTGGCGGAGGCGGCGGAGAGGCAGCGGGAGATGGAGGAGAGGACGAGAAAGATGATGGAGGAGGAGAGGGCACGGAATGACATGCAGGCAAGGGCCATGTACGAGCTCCTTGTGGTAAGTTTCTTCTGCAGATTACTTGCTAGTCTTAACATTTGAGTCTCATTACTAACTAGTATGACTCTGTTCTGAAAACCAAATGTGCAGTCTGTGTGCGAGAAGTCCGGTCAGCCCGCTCCGCCGATGCCAGTGATTGCTCCTGGGAGCACGGTGAGTTTAGTTTGAATGGACATTACTTGGTAGTCTTAACATTTGAGTGTCGTAATGCTAACGAGACATTGGAAATGATCTTTGGTGCAGCTTAACTCCAGAAACGCATCGCACGATCCTTCTCCAGGTAGCGGCACTAGCCACCCCGCTCCTACACCTCCCTGATCACGGTAAGTTTCTCTAGTGTTTTGCTTAACAAATGCATAAAGACCTAGACTTAGCTTTATTTCCTCCTATATGCTTACCATAATGACCTAGAGTTAGCTTATTTTCCTCCAAAATGACCCATTTTACCTAGGTTAGCTTATAAATGATGCAGTTCATCCAAGTTAGCTCAAAAATGACCCCTTTTACGTAGATTAGCTCCTAAATGATCCATTTTACCTACGTTAGCTTTAAAATGGTCCATTTCACCTACGTTAACTCCAAAATGACCCATCTTACCTAGGTTATCTCATAAACGATCCATTTCAACTAATTTAGCTCATAAACGATCCATTTGACCTAAGTGAGCTAAAAAACGATCCATTTCACCTAAATTAGCTCTTAAATGATCCATTTCACCTAAGTTAGCTGAAAAAGATCCATTTCAACTAAATTAGCTCAAAAATGATCCATTTCAACAAAGTTAGCTCAAAACCGATCCATTTCAACAAAGTTAGCTCAAAAACGATCCATTTGACCTAAGTGAGCTAAAAAACGATCCATTTCACCTTAGTTACCTCAAAAACGATCCATTTCACCTTAGTTACCTCAAAAACGATCCATTTCTAACTTTCTTATTTTGCCATTTTGCAGATTTCATTATGTGCTGGATGGAGTGCTTGTTCTACTCTTCTTCTTCTTGTCTTCTCATTCTTGTCTTCTCATTCTAGTCACCTTAGCTATGGAGTGCTTCTTTATGTATGGATGGAACTTCTTTATGTATGAAATGATGGATGGAACTTGTTTATGTATGAAATGATGGATGGAACTTGTTTATGTATGAAATGATGTATGAACTTGTTTATGTGATGAATGCCTGTGAAATATATCTATATGTCATATATATTTTCTGTGCAAATTGTGGGATTTAACAAAAAACAGAAAAAACAGACAATATGCAGGCTCTTTGCCGTCTGCCACCGACGGCAAAGAGGTCTTTGCCATCTGCCGCAGACGGCAAAGAAGCCACGTGGCAGCCAACTGTGCTTCCTGGGAGATGACCCATTTGGTCAGTTTGCCTACAGTGGCAGACGGCAAAGACTTTGCCGTCCGTGGCAGACGGCAAAGAACCTGCACTTTGCCATCAGTGGCAGACGGCAAAGAACCTGCCATCTAGTGACGTGTAGATGGCATCATAAGGCGGACGGCAAAGACCAGAGAAATTTTGCCGCCCGCGGCGGACGGCAAAGGTCTGCCGTTAGCCACTTAACGGACTGACAGCGCAATTATTGCCGTCCACCCTCTTTGCCGTCCGCCGCAGACGGCAAAGGCTCTTTGCCGTCCGCCGCCAGGAAGCAGACGGCAAAGCAGCTGTTTACCGTAGCCTTCTTTGCCGGAGCCTTTTGCCGTCCGCGGGTGACGGCAAAGGTCTTTGCCGTCCGCCTTTCGAGCCTTTGCCGTCCGCCATGGCAGACGGCAAAGTAGCTGTTTCCTGTAGTGTATACTTGTTTTCGTGGCAGTGGCTTTGGGATGGCACCAGCGGTAGTACCGCTTAGGAGTCACAGGCGGCAGTACCGCTCCGCAGCGGTAGTACTGCCGGTGGGTCCTCAGCAGTAGTACTGCTGCGGTACCAGGCCCCTGCCGCATCGACTCGAGGGGTCGTTTTTCGTGTCGGATTGTGTGGTACTTCGCAGCGGCAGTAGAGCGGCAGTGCCGCTCATGAGCGGTAGTACCGCCCTACCACCGCGGCAGTACCGCTCGAGTCCGTATCTCTCCTGCCCTCCTAACACCACGGTAGTACCGCCCGGGGGAGCGGTAGTACCACTGTTCTCAGTGGTAGTACCGCTGCCTTATGCGGTAGTACCGCCCTCTGCGGGGCTGTTTTGGGGGTAACGGTTGGATTGTTCCCCCCACTATAAAAGGGGGTCTTCTTCCCCATTCAACCTTATCTTTTGAGCTCGTGTTCTCCCCCATTGTTGACCTTCTTCGAGCTTGGTAACTCTCAATCCCTCCATGGATTCTTGCTAGTTTTTGAGGGAAAAGAGAGAGGAGATCTAGATCCACATTTCCACCAATCACTTTCTCCTCTATGTGAGGGAACCCCTTGGATCTAGATCTTGGAGTTCTTGGTGTTCTCCTTCTTGTTCTTCCTCTCATTTTCCTCCCTAGCATTAGTTGCTTCGGTGGGATTTGAGAGAGAAGGACTTGGGCACTCCGTGTGCCCTTGCTATTGCATTTGGTGCATCGGTTTGAGTACTCCACGGTGATACGTGGAAGTTACAAGTTGAGAAGCTTATTACTCTTGGGTGCTTGGTACCCTTGAGCTTGTTCCTCTTGGGTGCTTGGGCGCCCTAGACGGTTGGTGGTGTTCGGAGCTCAATCATTGTGGTGTAAAGCTCCGGGCAAGCGTCGGGGTCTCCAATTAGGTTGTGGAGATCGCCCCGAGCAATTTGACGGGTTCCGGTGACCGCCCCCAAGGGTTGCCAAAGTGTACGGGTTCGGTGACCGCCCCAAGGGTTGCCATTTGTACGGGTTCGGTGACCGCCCTCAAGGGTCCCTTAGTGGAATCACGGCATCTTGCATTGTGCGAGGGCGTGAGGAGATTACGGTGGCCCTAGTGGCTTCTTGGGGAGCATTGTGCCTCCACACCGCTCCAAACGGAGATTAGCATCCGTAAGGGTGTGAACTTCGGGATACATTGTCGTCTCCGCATGCCTCGGTTATCTCTTACCCGAGCCCTTTACTTATGCACTTTACTTTGTGATAGCCATATTGTTTCTTGTCATATATCTTGCTATCACCTAAGTAGTTTTTCTTGCTTAGCATAAGTTGTTGGTGCACATAGGTGAGCCTAGTTGTTGTAGGTTTTGTGCTTGACAAATTAACCACTGGGTTTATTCTGCATTTGTTCAAGCCTCAACCGTAATTATTTTAAAGCGCCTATTCACCCCCCCTCTAGGCGACATCCACGATCTTTCAACTTGCTAGAGGTGTTTCTCAGTCATGCATCCAGCCACTCCAAGCTCGCGATCATCCAATGTGGATGTACTCGGGTATTGATGACAGCACTCGGATCCACCCGGAGGAAGTTGACGAGGAGACGGTGGCACAGTGGTTGCAGGGCATCACTGGCAACAAGGACAACCCCAGGGTGTCCAGGAGAATCCCTCCACTCGACAACACCAACGAACCAGACAAGGTCCGACTCTTTACTTCCGAGTGTCTTCTTGTTCTGACATATAATTGCTCTTGAAACTGACTGATACTCGCTCAACTCTGTGTCTTGCAGATTTACACTGAGATGTACTCGATGCCCAACGGAGAGCAGGAGCAGGAGCAGGAGGGAGAGGCGAGCGGAGGTGACAGCGGCGACTGGCACTCTGATGGAGGAGGAGACGAGGAGAGTGAAGACTCGAGCAGTGGTGAGGAGGTCGACTCTCCACCTCGCTCGGAAAGACGCTCCAAGCAGAGGCAAGACCGAGCAAGCGTTCGTGGCAAAGCGATCGTGCAAAGTGCGCATGCTTCAAAGCGCCCTCGGACTTCTTCTCCCATTCTGACTGAAAAGGCCCCAAAGCAGCTCAAAGTAGCACCCTCAAAGCCTCGGAAGGCCTTGCCTAAGATCAAAGTGGACGTCCCCATCGCTTCTGGGTAATCATTGTGCTCGATCTCTTAGTTTTGTATAGTTTAACCCTCAGTCGACTCCCTCTCCTGTTTTGCCCGAGTGGATTCTGAATTTTGCAGTGCTGCTACTTCTGGGACTTCCATGTACAAGGATGATGACGAGGGGATGGAAGACACGGTCACATCCAAAGCAGGTATGACTCCTACCATCTTGACTTTACTTTGCATATTACTTTCATGGTCGACTGAATTCTTGCGGTTGATTCTTTTGCATCTTCGTAGAATGTTATCGAGCTTCCAAACGATGATGAAGATGAGCCACAGAAGCCTACGGGAAGGAGGAGCAGGACCTCAAGCAGGAGGGTACCAGCTAGCAAGGCGCCCCAGTCGACGCCGGCGACAGAACCAACGATCTAGCAGTCCGGAGACCTTAACCGAGCTTCTGTTACTTCTGCGATTCCCTTGTCGAGTGAATGTCCTTCAGCGTCGACTACATAGGCCCCTGTTTCATCTGCGCAACTCCATGCCTCAGACTCTCACGTTGCTGCAGCTGATCCACCGTCCCCACTTTTTACCGCCCATCATGTCCCAGAAGACCAAGTGAGCGCTGCCAAGGAAGCCATATGCCAGGCAGGCCTTATGATGGAGCAGATGAAGGTGGTGCGCGAGGCCAGTCAAGCTGCCTATGACGCCAGCTCAGCACTCCAGACTAATGTCCAGGTTAGCTGATTTCCGACTGATCTTCTAGCTTGACGGTTGTTCTGTTAGGATATGCTACCTGATAACCTTTATTGTGCATCTATTTATCAGCCTGCACTTTGCGTCTGTACACCCACTAGGTGTTTTAATTTTCGCTGAGTAGTTTTTCCACTTGAGCCGACTAGGTTGTCTCGATTGTGTCTTTGAACTAGTGGGGGCATGCAGAGTGCACCCACTGGGTGTAGTCCCCGAGGCCACCGTCGAATGTGTGATTCGGCGGGGGTCTTGATAAAATAACTCCTTTCAGTTCTTCCACTCGGACTAGACAGGTCTTGGTCGAGTGAAATCCGAACCAGTGGGGGCACGCTGAGTGCACCCACTGGTTGTAGTCCCCGAGACCGCAGTCGACTGCGGGCAGTCGGCTGTGGTCTGAGAATGACTGTTGCTCTCTTCTTTTTTTCTCTCGACTGGACGAACCAAGTTGAATGGAAAGTCAAAACCAGTGGGGGCACGCTCAGTGCACCCACTAGGTGTAGTCCCCGAGACTACTGTTGGAGGTTTGATTCGGCAGTAGTCTTAGAACTCTTTGAACTTGAACTTTATTGCTCAGAAGCAACCGAACTTTGTTTCTGCCGACTTACTGTCCTCTGACCACAAAGATCTTGTGAACTTGGAGCTCGGTTTGTTGACTTGGAGCAGAAGCAGATCCAACTCAATCTTGATTTGGAGTTGGCCAAGGAGAACTTGCAGAAGGCTAAGGATGATGCTGCTGGTATGGAAAACTTGTCGACTGATTCTCTTCTGAACCGAGCGTTATTTCCTCCTTCTGAAACGAGTGTTATTTCTTTCAGAAAAAATGAAGCAGGCTCTGGATCAGAAGGACCTTGATCTTGCTGCAGCGCAAAAAACGACGCAAGAGAAACCAGCACTTGCCGACAAGAAGTTGGCTTCAGCCGGGAAGTTAGAAGAAGAAAATGCCAAGCTGAAGACTGCTCTTGATGAAGCTAACAAGGAGGTGACGCGACTGAAGAAGGGCAAGGGAGCTCTGACTGACAAAGTTGGTGATCTCAGTCAGAGGAGAGACGAGATGGAGACTTATCTGGGAGGACTCGCCAAGAAATTGTTCCTTATGCTTGAAGGTATTTTCCCCTTCCGACTGATTTGCTATTGTTGACTCATCCTAAATCTATCGACTCACCATTCATCTGTGTGTGCAGAGTTTTGCCAGAACTTCGAGGAAGAGACTGGGCGAATTGAAACGAGCTTGGATCGCATCAACTCCCCCATTAAGGATGAAGCTGCCATGAATGTGCTCCGGCTTGAGTCTCGCCTTTCTAGCGCCACGAACCATCTTGCACGACTGAAAGTGGCAGTGTCATGGATTGATACTGCCCTCTGGTCAAGGGAGACGTTCTAGAATGATCTTGAGTCTCTGATGACTCGACTTAATGAGATCCCTGGTCGAATGCAGGAATGGAAGAAGTCGTCTGCTCGCTGTGGCGCTGACGTGGCTCTGTCTCTGGTTCGCGTCCACTGCAAAGAAGCTAAGGAAGAGAAGCTCGCAGCGATCAAGGTTGCCAACACCAAGAGGCTTGACTTCTAGTCCTTCATGGAGACCTTTATTGCTGCTGCCAGTCGCATAGCAGACGGAATCGACCTGGATGAGTTCGTCGAGCTTGCTAGCCCTCCTCTTGCAGAGTGAACACTTTAAACCCCGATTAAATTTACCTCGGTATGCCGAGTGGTTTTGTAATCCATTTAAAATCCTTCGGGCCTAATGCCTGAGTACTTTAATCCACGGTCCGGAACCTTGTGGGATCTATCTGAATCTTGGTTTTTCCTTGAATATGTTTGTCTTCGTTTCTGAGTGGAACTTGCATCTTCACTCGGAACAGATTTTTGTACTTGTGATGTAGTTCTGAGGAGAGGGTCGCGGATGACCTGCGCCTCGTCGTTCTTGCAGATCGGGATGGATCGCACATTGTATTTGTGGCGCAGCTCTGGGGAGAAGGTCGCAGACGACCTGCACCTCGTTGTCCTTGCGGATCAGGATGGAGTGCACATTGTACTTGTGGCGCAGCTCCGTCGAGTGGGTCATCGACAAGAGCACTAGGTGTTGTACACAACCTCCACCTCGTCGTCCTTGCAGATCAGGATGGAGCGTGTGGCCAAGTCTCTGAGCGAGAGAATCGCTCTTCACTCGAAGCGTGTTTTAACTTAGGCGAGTACGAGACTGCAGCTAAGCCCCCGAGTGAGAGGGTTGCTCTTCACTCGGTGGTATTTTTTCAAACTTAGGCGAGTACGGAACTGCAGCTAAGCCCCCGAGTGAGAGGGTTGCTCTTCACTTGGTGGGATTTTTTCAAACTTAGGCGAGTACGAGACTGCAGCTAAGCCCCTGAGTGAGAGGGTTGCTCTTCACTCGGTAGGATTTTTTCACACTCAGGCGAGTACAGAACTGTAGCTAAGCCCCGAGTGAGAGGGTTGCTCTTCACTCAGTAGGATTTTTCAAACTTAGGCGAGTATGAGACTGCAGCTAAGCCCCGAGTGAGAGGGTTGCTCTTCACTCGGTAGGATTTTTCAAACTTAGGTGAGTACGAGATTGCAGCTAAGCCCCCAAGTGAGAGGGTTGCTCTTCACTCGGTGGGATTTTTTTTCACTTAGGTGAGTATGGAACTGCAGCTAAGCCCCTGAGTGAGAGGGTTGCTCTTCACTCGGTAGGATTTTTCAAACTTAGGTGAGTACGAGACTGCAGCTAAGCCCCCGAGTGAGAGGGTTGCTCTTCACTCGGTGGGATTTTCATATTTAGGCGAATCGGGTTCGCAGCTAAGCCCCCGAGTGAGAGGCTTGCTCTTCACTCGGTAGGATTTTTTCCAACTTAGGCGAATCGGGTTCGCGGCTAAGCCCCCGAGTGAGGGGCTTGCTCTTCACTCAGTAGGATTTTTCCAATTTATGCGAATCGGGTTTGCGGCTAAGCCCCCGAGTGAGAGGCTTGCTCTTCACTCGGTAGGATTTTTCCAACTTAGGCAAATCGGGTTCGCGGCTAAGCCCCCGAGTGAGAGGCTTGCTCTTCACTCGGTGTTTCTTTTTGAAACTTAGGCGAATCGGATTCGCAGCTAAGCCACCCATTGGGGGATTTTGAACACATGTATAAGTAACATCAATCATTTAGGAGACTGTAAAACCATGTCTTTGATAAACAAACTGAAAGGTACTTCTTATTACATCTCAACAGTCTGAACGCTTAAGTATAAAAATGGTGGAGCAGCTCTGCATTCCAAGCGCGTGGCTCGTCTTTCTTGTGTTCCACATCGTACAGGTGGTATGCTCCGTTGTGGAGCACATTGCTGATGATGAAGGGGCGTTCCCAAGCGGGAGCAAGCTTGTGAGGCCGTTGCTGATCCACTCGGAGCACGAGGTTTCCTTCCTGAAATGCTCGACCTCTCACATTTCTAGCATGGAATCGTCGAAGGTCTTGCTGATAAATGGTCGACCTGATCAGGGCCATCTCTCTTTCCTCTTCCAGAAGATCAACAACATCTTGTCGGGCTTGTTCTGCTTCTGCTTCTGAGAAAAGTTCTACTCGCGGAGCATTGTGGAGTAAATCAGACAACAACACAGCTTCAGCTCCATAGACCATGAAGAAGGGAGTCCGACCAGTCGACCGATTCGGCGTTGTTCTTAGACCCCACAGTACTGATGGTAATTTGTCCACCCAGGCACCTGCCACATGTTTGAGGTCACGCATCAACCTGGGCTTCAGCCCTTGGAGGATCAAACCATTTGCCCTTTCTGCTTGTCCATTCGACCGCGGGTGAGCGACTGAAGCATAGTCGACCCGAGTGCCTTGGGAAGCACAGAAAGCCCCGAACTCATCTGAATCAAAGTTTGAACCGTTGTCCACGATGATGCTGTGCGGGACCCCATATCTGAATGTTAACTCTCTGATGAAGCTGACGGCGGTACTTGAGTCAAGGTTTTTGATGGGCTTGGCTTCAATCCACTTAGTGAACTTGTCGACTGCAACAAGCAGATGAGTGAAGCCACTCATGCCAGTTCTCAGAGGTCCAACCATATCCAATCCCCAAACTGCAAAGGGTCAGATGAGTGGAATGGTCTTCAGGGTCGACGCAGGCTTGTGAGACATGTTGGAGTAGAACTGACAGCCTTCACATTTGTCGACTATGTCTTTTGCCATTTCATTTGCTCGCGGCCAATAGAATCCCGCTCGATATGCTTTGGCCACAATGGTCCGAGAGGACGCATGGTAACCACAGGTCCCCGAGTGGATGTCGTTGAGAATCATTCGACATTCTTATGGCGTGATGCACCGCTGAGCAACTCCAGTAACACTCTCTCTGTAAAGCTGTCCACCTATTACCGTGAAGGCTTTGGATCGACGAACAATCTGACGTGCCTCATCTTCATCTTCTGGAAGCTCTTTCCTGAGAATATATGCAATATACGGTACTGTCCAATCAGGAATGACGACCAAAAGCTCCATGATTAAGTCAACTACGGCTAGGATTTCAACTTCAGTCGGATTAGTAGAACTCTTAAGTTGCGGGGGCTCTTCTGTGAAGGGATCCTCTTGAACTGATGGCGTGTGAAGATGCTCCAAGAACACATTGCTGGGAATGGGCTCCCGCTTGGAACCTATCTTTGCCAGGTCATCAAGTGCCTGGTTCTTCAGTCGGGGAATGTGGTGGAGCTCTAGCCCTTCAAACTTCTTTTCTAACTTTCTCACTGCATTGCAATAGCCAGTCATAGCTGGGCTCCTGATGTCCCACTCCTTCATCACTTGATTGGCCACCAAATCTGAGTCGCCATAGACCAGTAGGCAACGAACGCCGAGTGAAATGGCCATATGCAACCCATAAAGAAGTACCTCATATTCGACTTCATTGTTGGAGGAATCAAAGTGCTGGAGAACGTAACTGAGTTTGTCGCCTCGCAGGGATACCAAGACTACTCCAGCACCAGAACCATTCAGCATCTTGGATCCATCAAAGAACATAGTCCAATGTTCTGAGTGAATCTGAGTCAGTTGCTGCTGCTCAATCCACTCGACGAGGAAATCTGCTATTGCTTGGGACTTTATTGCTTTCTTTGCCTCAGACTTGATATCCAACGGGAGGAGTTCAATCGCCCACTTTGCCACTCGACCAGTTGCATCTCTGTTGTTCAGAATTTCTGACAATGGAGCATCACTGACGACTGTAATTGAATGATCTGAGAAATAATGTGCAACTTTCTTTGTGGTCAAGTAAATTCCATAGACAAGCTTCTGATAATGCGGATATCTCTACTTGGATGGAGTTAAGACTTCAGAAATATAGTACACTGGGCGCTGAACCTTGTAGACTTTACCTTCTTCTTCCCACTCGACCGTGAGTACTGTACTGACAACTTGTCCAGTGGCTGCAATATAAAGCAGTAAAGGCTCTTTGCTGATTGGAGCAGCGAGCACCGGCTGGGTGGAAAGCAGGGTTTTGAGCTCTACAAATGTTGCGTCAGCTTCAGGAGTCCACTCGAACTTATCAGATTTCTTCATCAATCGGTAAAGAGGCAATGCCTTTTCACCGAGACGAGAGATGAATCGACTCAAAGCGGCCAAACAACCAGTAAGCTTCTGAACGTCATGTACGCACACAGGGCGTTTCATTCGGAGTATTGCACCAACTTTCTTTGGGTTTGCATCGATCCCACGTTCGGAAACGAGGAAACCGAGTAACTTTCCACCTGGAACCCCGAATGTACACTTCGACGGATTAAGCTTGATACCATATCTCCTCAGATTGGCAAAGGTTTCAGCGAGGCCAGTCAGCAGGTCGGAACCTTTACGCGACTTAACCACGATGTCATCCATGTATGCTTCCACATTCCGACTGATTTGAGTGAGCAGGCACTTCTGTATCATGCGCATGAATGTGGCGCCAGCATTCTTGAGACCAAAGGGCATAGTAACATAGCAAAAGCACCCGAATGGGGTGATGAAAGCTGTTTTTATTTTGTCGGGTCCATACAGTCGGATCTAGTGGTACCCGGAATATGCGTCCAGAAAGGACAACCGCTCACATCCCGCAGTCAAGTCGACTATCTGATCGATGCAGGGAAGAGGGAAGTGATCTTTCGGGCAGGCCCGATTGATATGCTTGAAGTCGATACACATACGGAGTGAATCATCTTTCTTGGGAACCATGATGACATTGGCGAGCCACTCGGAGTGGTAAATCTCTCGGATGAACTCAGCTGCCAGAAGCCGAGCCACTTCCTCGCCAATTGCCTTTCTTTTCTCCACGGCGGACCATCGGAGATGCTCTTTGAGAGGTTTTGTCTTTAGGTCGACTCGCAAACGGTGCTCAGCCAGTCCCCTGGGTACACCTGGCATGTCAGAAGGTTTCCATGCGAAGATGTCCCAGTTCTCACGGAGGAACTGGATGAGCGCTTCTTCCTATTTGCTGTCGAGTGTTGTTGAGATATGAGTCAGAGCAGCATTGGGATCGGTCGGGTGAATATGAACTGACTTTGTTTCACCATACGACTGAAATGCAGAGTCTGAAGCAAGCTTCTTAGCTCTCAACAAATCACTCGGATTTGCAGTCTTCTTGTATTCTTCCATTTCTACTGCTGCCATTTGTTCATCGGCAATCTTTGAGCCCTTTTGGAGGCACTCTTCTGATTGTTGCCGATTACCAGTGACTGTGATCACGCCCCTAGGGCCAGGCATCTTCAGCTTGAGGTACATGTAACACGGTCGAGCCATGAAATGAGCATATGCAGTTCTGCCCAGGATAGCATGATAAGCACTGTGAAAATCCACAACTTCAAATGTCAACTTTTCCTTACAGTAATTCTTTGAATCACTGAAAACCACGTCAAGAGTGATTTGGCTGAGTGAATCGGCTTTCTTTCCAGGGATGACTCCGTGGAACCGCATGTTGCTCTCGCCGAGCTTGGACATCGGAATGCCCATCCCTCGGAGGGTCTCAGCATACAAAATGTTCAAACCACTGCCGCCATCCATCAAGACTTTGGTCAGTCGGGTGCCCCCAATGACTGGGTCGACCACCAACGCTTGCCTCCCGGGAGTGGCAACGCGCGGAGGGTGGTCGGACTGGTCGAATGTGATGGGAGTCTTTGACCACTTCAAATATGTCGTTGTTGCCGGAGCAATCATGTTTACTTCCCTGTTGATGACCTTCAGTCGACTTTTGCTTTCAATGTCAGCAAAAATCACCAAAGTAGAATTGACATTGGGAAAACAATAATCATCCTCTTCCTTGTCCTCATCCTTACCAGATTCCTTCTCTTTCTCACTGGATTGTTTCTCTCGGAACTGCTAGATAAGGAGTCGACACTGTCGAGTGGTATGTTTGGGATAAATCAGATTACCCTCTTCATCCTTCTTGATGTGAATGTGACATGGCAAATCCAACACATCGTTTCCTGCTTGATCTTTTACCTTCCTGGGGATCCAGGGCCCTTTAGGCTTTCCCTTAAATTTTCCTTGGATCGCAACTGCAACCTCTCCAGGAACCGCAGGCTCGGCTTTGCGCTTCTACTTCCAATTGGAATTACCTCCTCCAGTGTCCTGGCCGACTGGTTTGCTCTTGCCGCTGCGGAGTCGGTCTTCTTCTTCGCCATTAGTGTACCGAGTGGCTATTTCCATCATTCGGGTCACGGTCATGTCTCCTGTCCGACCGAACTTCAGGTCAAGCTCTCGATATCGAATGCCCCCCTTGAAGGCGCAAACTGCTTGGTGCTGAGATACATTCTCCACTGTGTGATGCAAAGTGGTCCACCTCTGTATGTAATCTCTCAAAGTTTCATTCGGTTTTTGTACACAATGCTGCAATTCTGCCAACCCTGCAGGTCATTTGCATGTGCCCTCGAACGTTCTAACAAACACTCAGGCTAAATCTTCCCGGCTGAATATACTGCCTGGAGTCAACTGATTCAACCAAGCTCTAGCTGACCCCTCAAGCATCAGGGGGAGGTGCTTCATGGCCACCTCATCATTACCACCACCGATCTGTACAACCACTCGGTAATCCTCAAGCCAAGTGTCAGGCTTTGACTCACCAGTGAACTTACTAACTCCAGTCGCCAACCTGAAGTTGGGAGGGATCTCTGCGGCTCTGATGGCTCTGCTAAAGCACTCGGGACCAGAAACATGCACTCTGCTTCCAGTCGGGCGATCTCTCTCTCTTGCCCTTCTCTGTGTGCTCGGTTTCTGTCGACCAAGCCTTGCACCAGAATTGACCTCGCATCAAATCCCGACTCTCTGGGGTCGACTGGCAACCTCTGCTCATTGCTGTATGGGCGTCTGTCATCATAATGCCGGGGCACATATGATCCGCCCCTTGGAGGGGGCGTAGGCACTCGATGGCGGTCATCACAGCCGAGCCGATGATCGTACTGCTTGTGGCTCCGACCCAAGTACTGCTCTTGGTGATGCCCACATCCCTCACGCCGTGGAGGTGATCTAGGGCTATGAGCCGACTGGACTGTGTCAGCCACCACTGTTCTGCTATGGATTCTGTTACGCGACTGAGATACTGCTGTGTTTTGCTCTCCTGCTGCCCGAAGCAGTGCCCGGATCTGCATCAAATCTCGTCCAGCCTCTGACTGGGACAGCTGGATGGACTCTGCTATACGATCTACAGCTGTAAGACTCTGAATCGGAGTGCGGTATACCTGAGGTTGAGGCGGGAACAATTGTTGCCGTCGACTGGACTCAGGGATCTGCTGTCGAGCGCGTTCGTCGAGTGCATGCTGAAGGTTTTCCAATCGGGTGTGCTCAGCCAAAGTGGCCAGGCGCGCAGCCTCCAAGGCCCGAGTCTCGGAGGTCTCTCCGATGATGGGGCGTGTGGAGCACCTCCATGTTACAGTGGTGGAGCTCCTCCCGCTGCTGCGAAGAGAGGGTTTCGGGGTGATATTCCTCGTGAACACGCGACGGATCGCCACCGCCATCACCGCCGCTACCGCGATGGAAACCAGGCAGGCTGCACGGCATGTCAACCATCAGGACCTTTGCCGCAGGGTCGCTGTTGTCGCACTTGGACAGGGTCTCGACGGAGCCAGTCGACAGGTCGAACAGGCCGTAGAGAGATTCGTCGGGCTCGATTGCCGTGACTTGAGGGGTGGCAGACTGACGCGCCACCGCATGCTTCACCCACCGCTGAAGCCGTGACTGACCAGATTGCTTGCGACGGTGAACAACGGGGAGCGAAGATGCTGCGGGAGCCGACCGATATTGGGTCGACGGCTGCCGCAAAAGGACGCCGCGAACGCATGCGCGGAAGTGCGTTGCCCCGCGGACAGGGAGCGCCTCGACGTCGAGGGGGGCCTCCTGGAGCCAGGCGGAGTCGTCGACGACAAAGACGAGCACGCCGAGACGGATCTCACGGCCCTCAGCCAAACCACCGCCGGAAACCATGTTGATAGGAATCGGAAAAAATTGCATCCTCACCGGAAAGTCGCTAAGACACCTGCCCCAAGGTGGGCGCCAACTGTCGTGGTTCCAAGTCTGACAGTAGAATGGGGGTAGGTTAGAAGAGGCAAGATCAAGCTACGATGAGGTTGTGCACGCAAGATTTACGAGTTCAGGCCCTTCTTAGAGGAAGTAACAACCCTACGTCTCGGTGCCCGGAGGCTGGTGGATTGGATTATGCGCAAAGTTACAGGGGGTGCGAACCCCTGTCCCAGAAGAGGGGGGTGGCTTATATAGAGTGCGCCAGGACCCCAGCCATGCCCCGTTACACAGGGTTCAATGTACATAAAGATGGGACGTTACTGGTAACGTCAACAATAAAGTCATATAAATGATCATTAAGACTACGGAGTGAACGCCTGACCGTTGCCATCCAGAGTGACTTTAGATCTTCTGTACTCCAAGTGGTTTCTGATATGGTCGAATGATTATATCTTTGTCGAGTGGAACCGTTGGTTGAGTGGGTTGCACCTTGAGGTGATTTCAGTCGGTAGATGTTGTTGTCCTTTGAATGTCTTTGACTGTAGGGCAGTGTCCTTGGGTAGGGTGTCTAGATCAGGTCTATTACCCTACCCTAGGTACATGTCATCGTCAACAGGTTTTTGTAATCTGAGAATATAAAACAGCAAGGTAGCAAGTAATAAAAGTGAGCAAAAACGGTATTGCAATGCTTGAAACAAGGCCTAGGGTTCATACTTTCACTAGTGCAAGTTCTCTCAACAATGATAACATAATTAGATCATATGGCAACCCCTCCACGTGCGACAAAAGTCACTCCAAAGTTCCTATCGCGGAGAACATAAGATGAAATTGCTTGTTGGGTACGAAACCCCCTCAAAGTTATTCTCTCCGATCAACCCATTGGGCTATTCCTATAAGTGTCACAAATAGCCCTAGAGTTCGTAGTAAAATAACACCATACGGCACACATCAATCAACCCTAATGCCACCTAGATACTCCAATGTCACCACAAGTATCCGTGGGTCAATTATACGATATGCATCACATAATCTCAGATTCATAATATTCAATCCAACACAAACAACTTCAAGAGCATCCCGAGATTTCTACCGGAGAAAGGAATATGAAAGTGTGCATCAACCACTATGCATAGATTACCCCAATGTCACCTCGGTAATCCACGAGTTGAGTGCCAAAACATAAATCAAGTAAATCAATAGAACACCCCAACATCACCACGGGTATCCCATGCAAGACATACATCAAGTGTTCTCAAATCCATAATAGTATTCAATCCGATAGTAGTGAAACCTCAAAGGTAAAACTCAATTCATCACAACAAGATAGAGAGGGAGAAACACCATATGATCCAACTATAATAACAAAGCTCACGGTACATCAAGATCGTGCGAAATCAAGAACATGAGAGAGGGACCAAACACATAGCTACTTGTACATACCCTCAGCCCCGAGGGTGAACTACTCCCTCCTCGTCATGGAGACTGCCAGGATGACAGAGATGGCCAGTGGTGATGGTTTCCCCCTCTAGCAGGGTGCCGGAACGGGCTCCCGATTGTTTTTTGTGTCTACAGAGGCTTGCGGCGGCGGAACTCCCGATCTAGGTTTATTTCTCGGGGTTTCCGTATTTATTGGAATTTTTGGTGTCGAGAACAAGTCAGGGGGTCCACGAGGAGCCCACAAGACCGGAGGGCGCCCCCAGGGGGTAGGGCGTGCCCTCCACCCTTGTGGAGGCCTCGTGGCTCTTCTGGCCCAACTCTTTTGCTTCGGGGGCTTCTTCTGGTCCATAAAAATCACCGTAAATTTTCAGGTCAATTGGACTCTGTTTGATATTCCTTTTCTGCGAAACTCAAAAACAAGGAAAAAACAGAAACTGGCACTGGGCTCTAGGTTAATAGGTTAGTCCCAAAAATCATATAAAATAGCATATAAATGCATATAAAACATCCAAGATAGATAATATAATAGCATGGAACAATAAAAAACTATAGATAGGTTGGAGACGTATCAAGCAACCCCGAGCTTAATTCCTACTCGTCCTTGAGTAGGTAAATGATAAAAACAGAATTTTTGATGTGGAATGCTACCTAACATATTTATCCATGTAATTTTCTTTATTGTGGCATGAATGTTCAGATCCATAAGATTCAATACAAAAGTTTAATATCGACATAAAAACAATAATACTTCAAGCATACTAATAAAGAAATTATGTCTTCTCAAAATAACATGGCCAAAGAAAGCTTATCCCTACAAAATCATATAGTCTGGCTATGCTCCATCTTCACCACACAAAATATTTCAATCATGCACAACCCCGATATTGACCAAGCAATTGTTTCATACTTTAGTATTCTCAAAAAATTTCAACTTTCACGCAATACATGAGCGTGAGCCATGGACATAACACTATAGGTGGAATAGAATATGGTGGTTGTGGAGAAGACAAAAAGAAGGAGACAGTCTCACATCAACTAGGCGTATTAACGGGCTATGGAGATGCCCATCAATAGATATCAATGTGAGTGAGTAGCGATTGCCATGTGATGTTTGCTTGAACTACGTCGGTATTTCCCAAAGAGGAAGGGATGATGCAGCACAACAACGATAGGTATTTCCCTCAGTGATGAGACCAAGGTTATCGAACCAGTAGGAGAACCACGCAACACCACGTAAACAGCCCGTGCACACAAACAACAAATACTTGCAACCCTACGTATTAAAGGCGTTGTCAATCCCTTTCGGGTAACAGTGCCAGAAATTGGCAAACAAACGGGATAAGATTGTAGTAGATTGATAGATGCAAATAAAAGTAAATAAAATTCAGTGAGATATTTTTGGTTTTTTTGGTTTAATATATCTGAAAATAAAGGCAAATAAAAATAGATCGCAAACGCAAATATATTAAAGAAGAGACCCGGGGGCCGTAGATTTCACTAGTGGCTTCTCTCGAGAAAAATAGTAAACGGTGGGTAAATGAATTACTATTGGGCAACTGAGAACTTCAAATAATCATGACGATATCTAGGCAATGATCATTATATAGGCATCACGTCCAAGATTAGTAGACCGACTCCTGCCTGCATCTACTACTATTACTCCACACATCGACCGCTATCCAGCATGCATCTAGTGTATTAAAACATCCAAGAATGGACATTTAGACATAAAATGATTGTAAAACATCCAAGAATGATAATATAATAGCATGGAACAATCAAAAATTATAGATACATTGCAGACGTATCAGCATCCCCAAGCTTAATTCATGCTCGTTGCTACCTCTTGAGCATGCGTTGGTTTTCCCTTGAAGAGGAAAGGGTGATGCAGCAAAGTAGCGTAGGTATTTCCCTTAGTTTTTGAGAACCAAGGTATCAATCCAGTAGGAGACTACACGCAAGCCCCTCATACCTGCACAAACAATCAAGAACCTTGCAACCAACGTGACAAAGGGGTTGTCAATCCCTTCACGACCACTTGTAAAAATGAGATCTGATAAAGATAATAAGATAAATATTTTTGGTATTTTTGTTGTATAGATTGAAAAGTAAAGATTGCAAAATAAATGGCGGCAGAAATAGCTAGTTGGCGGAAGATTAATATGATGGAAGATAGACCCGGGGGCCATAGGTTTCACTAGTAGCTTCTCTCAAGATAGCAAATTCTATGGTGGGTGAACAAATTACTGTCGAGCAATTGATAGAAAAGCGCATAGTTATGAGAATATCTAGGTATGATCATGTATATAGGCATCACGTCCGTGACAAGTAGACCGAAACGATTCTGCATCTACTACTATTACTCCACACATCGATCGCTATCCAACATGCATCTACAGTATTAAGTTCATAAGAACAGAGTAACGCATTAGGCAAGATGACATGATGTAGAGGGATAAACTCAAGCAATATGATATAAACCCCATCTTTTTATCCTCGATGGCAACAATACAATACGTGCCTTGCTGCCCCTGCTGTCACTGGGAAAGGACACCGCAAGATTGAACCCAAAGCTAAGCACTTCTCCCATTGCAAGAAAGATCAATCTAGTAGGCCAAACCAAACTGATAATTCGAAGAGACTTACAAAGATATCAAATCATGCATATAAGAATTCAGAGAAGAATCAAATATTGTTCATAGATAATCTCGATCATAAACCCACAATTCATCGGATCTCGACAAACACACCGCAAAAAGAATTACATCGAATAGATCTCCAAGAGAATCGAGGAGAACTTTGTATTGAGATCCAAAGAGAGAGAAGAAGCCATCTAGCTAATAACTATGGACCCGAAGGTCCGCGGTAAACTACTCACACATCATCGGAGAGGCTATGGTGTTGATGTAGAAGCCCTCCGTGATCAATTCCCCCTCCGGCGGAGCGCCGGAAAAGGCCTCAAGATGGGATCTCACGGGTACAGAAGGTTGCGGTGGTGGAAATAGGGTTTAGTGGTGTTCCTGGATGTTTTTAGGGTATATGAGTATATATAGGCGAAAGAAGTAGGTCGGCGGAGCCACGAGGGGCCCACGAGGGTGGAGGGCGTGCCTAACCCCCCGGGCGCGCCTCCCTACCTCGTGGCCGCCTCGTTGCTTCCTTGACGTCCACTCCAAGTCTCCTGGATTGCATTTGTTCCAAAAACGATCCTCGCGAAGGTTTCATTCCGTTTGGATTCCGTTTGATATTCCTTTTCTGCGAAACACTAAAATAGGCAAAAAAAACAGCAATTTGCTCTAGGCCTTCGGTTAATAGGTTAGTCCCAAAAATAATATAAAAGTGCATAATAAAGCCCATTAAACATCCAAAACAGATAATATAATAACATGGAACAATCAAAAATTATAGATACATTGGAGACGTATCAAGCATCCCCAAGCTTAATTCCTGCTCGTCCTCGAGTAGGTAAATGATAAAAACAGAATTTTTGATGTGGAATGCTACCTAACATAATTTTCTAAGTAATTCTCTTTATTGTGGCATGAATGTTCAGATCCGAAAGATTCAAGACAAAAGTTAAATATTGACATAAAAATAATAATACTTCAAGCATACTAACTAAGCAACTATGTCTTCTCAAAATAACATGGCCAAAGAAAGCTTATCCTTGCAAAATCATATAGTTTGGCTATGCTTCATTTTCGTCACACAAAAATGCTCTCATCATGCACAACCCCGATGACAAGCCAAGCAATTGTTTCATACTTTAGTAATCTCAAAAAATTTCAACTTTCACGCAATACATGAGCGTGAGCCATGGACATAGCACTATGGGTGGAATAGCGTATAATGATGGGGGTTGTGTGGAGAAGACAAAAAAGGAGAAAGTATCACATTGACGCGGCTAATCAACGGGCTAGGGAGATGCACATCAATTGATGTCAATGCAAGGAGTATGGATTGCCATGCAACGGATGCACTAGAGCTATAAATGTATGAAAGCTCAACAAAAGAAACTAAGTGGGTGTGCATCCAACTTGCTTGCTCATGAAGACCTAGGGCATTTGAGGAAGCCCATTGTTGGAATATACAAGCCAAGTTCTATAATGAAAAATTCCCACTAGTATATGAAAGTGACAAAATAAGAGACTCTCTATCATAAAGATCATGGTGCTACTTTGAAGCACAAGAGTGAAAAAAAGGGTAGTAGCATTGTCCCTTTTATTTATTTTCTCTTTTTTGGGGCCTTTTTTATTTGGACTTTCTCTCTTTTTTTATTTGGGACAATGTTCTATTAATGATGATCATCACACTTCTATTTATTTACAACTCAATGGTTACAACTCGATACTAGAACAAAATATGACTCTATATGAGTGCCTCCGGCAGTGTAACGGGATGTGCAATGAATCAAGAGTGACATGTATGATAAATTATGCATGGTGGCTTTGCCACAAATACAATGTCAACTACATGATCATGCAAAGCAATATGACAATGATGAAGCATGTCATAATAAATGAAACGGTGGAAAGTTGCATGGCAATATATCTCGGAATGGCTATGGAAATGCCATAATAGGTAGGTATGGTGGCTGTTTTGAGGAAGATATAAGGAGGTTTATGTGTGATAGAGCGTATCGTATCACGGGGTTTGGATGCACCAGCGAAGTTTGCACCAACTCTCAAGGTGAGAAAGGGCAATGCACGGTACCGAAGAGGCTAGCAATGATGGAAAGGTGAGAGTGCGTATAATCCATGGACTCAACATTAGTAATAAAGAACTCACATACTTATTGCAAAAATCTACAAGTCATCAAAAACCAAGCATTACGCGCATTCTCCTAGGGGGATAGATTGGTAGGAAAAGACCATCGGCCGTCCCCGACCGCCACTCATAAGGATGACAATCAAAGTGAAGGAAATATGCCCTAGAGGCAATAATAAAGTTATTATTTATTTCCTTATATCATGATAAATGTTTATTATTCATGCTAGAATTGTATTAACCGGAAACGTAATACTTGTGTGAATACATAGACAAACAGAGTGTCACTAGTATGCCTCTACTTGACTAGCTCGTTGATCAAAGATGGTTATGTTTCCTAGCCATAGACATGAGTTGTCATTTGATTAACGGGATCACATCATTAGGAGAATGATGTGATTGACTTGACCCATTCCGTTAGCTTAGCACTCGACCGTTTAGTATGTTGCTATTGCTTTCTTCATGACTTATACATGTTCCTATGACTATGAGATTATGCAACTCCCGTTTACCGGAGGAACACTTTGTGTGCTACCAAACGTCACAACATAACTGGGTGATTATAAAGGTGCTCTACAGGTGTCTCTGAAGGTACTTGTTGGGTTGGCGTATTTCAAGATTAGGATTTGTCACTCCGATTGTCGGAGAGGTATCTCTGGGCCCACTCGGTAATACACATCACTTAAGCCTTGCAAGCATTGCAACTAATGAGTTAGTTGCGGGATGATGTGTTACGGAACGAGTAAAGAGACTTGCCGATAACGAGATTGAACTAGGTATTGAGATACCGACGATCGAATCTCGGGCAAGTAACATACCGATGACAAAGGGAACAACGTATGTTGTTATGCGGTCTGACCGATAAAGATCTTCGTAGAATATGTGGGAGCCAATATGAGCATCCAGGTTCCGCTATTGGTTATTGACCGGAGACATGTCTCGGTCATGTCTGCATAGTTCTCGAACCCGTAGGGTCCGTACGCTTAAAGTTTCGATGACGGTTATATTATGAGTTTATGAGTTTTGATGTACCGAAGGTTGTTCGGAGTCCCGGATGTGATCACGGACATGACGAGGAGTCTCGAAATGGTCGAGACATGAAGATTGATATATTGGATGACTATATTCGGACACCAGAATGGTTCCGGGGGTTATCGGATATATACCGGAGTACCGGGGGGTTACCGGAACCCCCCAGAGGCTATTGGACCTCATGGGCCCAATTGGTGGAAGAGGAGAGGCGGCCAAGGGGCATCCATGCCCCCTCCCCCCAAGTCTGAATTGGACATGGAGGGGGGGCGGCGCCCCCCTTTCCTTTCCCCCTCTCTCCTTCCCTCTCCTCTCCTAATCCAACAAGGAAAAGGGAGGGAGTCCTACTCCCGGTGGGAGTAGGACTCCTCCTGGCACGCCCCTCCTGGCCGGCCGCACCTCCCCACTTGCTCCTTTATATACGGGGGCAGGGGGGCACCCCAAAGACACAAAAATTGATTTGATCTTTTAGCCGTGTGCGGTGCCCCCCTCCACCATAGTCCACCTCGATAATACTGTAGCGGTGCTTAAGCGAAGCCCTGCGTTGGTAGAACATCATCATCGTCACCACGCCGTCATGCTGACGAAACTCTCCCTCAACACTCAGCTGGATCGGAGTTCGAGGGACGTCATCGGGCTGAACGTGTGTTGAACTCGGAGGTGCCGTACGTTCGGTACTTGATCGGTCGGATCGTGAAGACGTACGACTACATCAACCATGTTGTGCTAACGCTTCCGCTTTCGGTCTACGAGGGTACGTGGACAACACTCTCCCCTCTCGTTGCTATGCATCACCATGATCTTATGTGCGTAGGAAGTTTTTTGAAATTACTACGTTCCCCAACAGTGGCATCCGAGCCAGGTTTTATGCGTAGATGTCATATGCACGAGTAGAACACAAGTGAGTTGTAGGCGATATAAGTCATACTGCTTACCAGCATGTCATACTTTGGTTCGACAGTATTGTTGGATGAACCGGCCCGGACCGACATTACGCGTACGCTTACGTGAGACTGGTTCTACCGACGTGCTTTGCACACAGGTGGCTGGCGGGTATCAGTTTCTCCAACTTTAGTTGAACCGAGTGTGGCTACGCCCGGTCCTTGCGAAGGTTAAAACAACACCAACTTGACAAACTATCATTGTGGTTTTGATGCGTAGGTAAGAACGGTTCTTGCTAAACCCGTAGCAGCCATGTAAAAATTGCAACAATAAAGTAGAGGACGTCTAACTTGTTTTTGCAGGACATGTTGTGATGTGATATGGTCAAGACATGATGCTAAATTTTATTGTATGAGATGATCATGTTTTGTAACCGAGTTATCGACAACTGGCAGGAGCCATATGGTTGTTGCTTTATTGTATGCAATGCAATCGCGCTGTAATGCTTTACTTTATCACTAAGCGGTAGCGATAGTCGTGGAAGCATAAGATTGGCGAGACGACAACGCTGCTAAGATGGAGATCAAGGTGTCGCGCCGGTGACGATGGTAAACATGACGATGCTTCGGAGATGGAGATCACAAGCACAAGATGATGATGGCCATATCATATCACTTATATTGATTACATGTGATGTTTATCTTTTTTTTGCATCTTATCTTGCTTTGATTGACGGTAGCATTATAAGATGATCTCTCACTAAATTTCAAGATAAAAGTGTTCTCCCTGAGTATGCATCATTGCCAAAGTTCGTCGTGCCCAGACACCACGTGATGATCGGGTGTGATAAGCTCTACATCCATCTACAATTGGTGCAAGCCAGTTTTGCACATGCAGAATACTCAGGTTAAACTTGACGAGCCTAGCATATGCAGATATGGCCTCGGAACACTGAGACCGAAAGGTCGAGTGTGAATAATATAGTAGATATGATCAACATAGTGATGTTCACCATTGAAAACTACTCCATTTCACGTGATGATCGGTTATGGTTTAGTTGATTTGGATCACGTGATCACTTAGAGGATTAGAGGGATGTTTATCTAAGTGGGAGTTCTTAAGTAATATGATTAATTGAACTTAAATTTATCATGAACTTAGTACCTAATTGTCGTGGTGTTCTCACGGGGGGGGGGGGTGTGAGTCGACAGATGCCACGAGGGCTTTGTGTGAGGGTAAGACTGCTGCTGATAGGCCCGAGAGCGGGTATGCGAGTAGCACGCGCTAGTTTACCCAGGTTCGGGGCTCTCCGGAGAGATAATACCCCTACTCCTGCATGTCTGAGTATATATATCTGGGGTGTACATCGGGCAGTACAAAGTGCTCCTAGAGCTGTATCTGGGGGCAGTGCCATGGGCATCTGGCTCCATATATGCATGCACAAAGCATGCTTTGGTGGCCGGCCGTGAGCATGGCCGCATGTGTGTGCTTGGGCATGCTTGCCCGTGGGGATGGATGGATGGATGGCTAGCTAGCTCTCTTGCTAGCTAGCTTGCTTGTTGTGTGCGTGTGAGTCCATGCATGGATGGATGGATGTGTGTCTCCTTTTATGGTGTGAGGTAGCTTTGTATCTAAGCTATGTGGGGGTATGGGAGCAAGGCATGGTGCATGTCATGCTTGTCCCCTAGGTCACTTCATGAATAGTGCCAGGGGACAAGTGACACTATACATGACGGTGTCGCGGTACGGGTGTCTTGTCCGCGGTATGGCCGTCTCGTCGGGGTCTTGTCGATGCCGGGTCGGACTGCAGTCGACAGCCGGCTAGTCGGTGCAGTCGGTCAGCTGGCAGCCGGCCGGGTGGAGCAGTCGGACGGGGAGCCGGCAGGAGCGGCCGGGCAGTCGGACTGAGGGGCTTTGCTAGCCCCGATGTCTTGAAATATTGTCTTGCCGTCTTCGAGATACCCGTGTCCAATTACTCCGACACTAATAGTATCTTGCTTGTCTATGTTGATTGTAGATAGATGGCCCGTGCTATTGTTCCGTTGAATTTTAATGCGTTCCTTGAGAAAGCAAAGTTGAAAGATGATGGTAGCAATTACACGGACTGGGTCCATAACTTGAGGATTATCCTCATTGCTGCACAGAATAATTACGTCCTGGAAGCACCGCTAGGTGCCAATCCTGCTGCAGGAGCAACACCAGATGTTATGAACGTCTGGCAGAGCAAAGCTGATGACTACTCGATAGTTCAGTGTGCCATGCTTTACGGCTTAGAACCGGGACTTCAACGACGTTTTGAACGTCATGGAGCATATGAGATGTTCCAGGAGTTGAAGTTAATATTTCAAGCAAATGCCCGGATTGAGAGATATGAAGTCTCCAATAAGTTCTATAGCTGCAAGATGGAGGAGAATAGTTCTGTCAGTGAGCACATACTCAAAATGTCTGGGTATAATAATCACTTGATTCAACTGGGAGTTAATCTTCCGGTTGATAGCGTCATTGACAGAATTCTTCAATCACTACCACCAAGCTACAAGAGCTTCATGATGAACTATAACATCCAAGGGATGGATAAGACGATTCCCGAGCTCTTCGCAATGCTAAAGGCCGCGGAGGTAGAAATCAAGAAGGAGCATCAAGTGTTGATGGTCAATAAGACCACCAGTTTCAAGAAAAAGGGCAAAGGGAAGAAGAAGGGGAACTTCAAGAAGAACAACAAGCAAGTTGCTGCTCAAGAGAAGAAACCCAAGTCTGGACCTAAGCCTGAGACTGAGTGCTTCTACTGCAAGCAGACTGGTCACTGGAAGCGGAACTGCCCCAAGTATTTGGCGGATAAGAAGGATGGCAAGGTGAACAAAGGTATATGTGATATACATGTTATTGATGTGTACCTTACCAGAGCTCGTAGTAGCACCTGGGTATTTGATACTGGTTCTGTTGCTAATATTTGCAACTCAAAACAGGGACTACGGATCAAGCAAACATTGGCCAAGGACGAGGTGACGATGCGCATGGGAAACGGTTCCAAAGTCGATGTGATCGCCGTCGGCACGCTACCTCTACATCTACCTTCGGGATTAGTATTAGACCTAAATAATTGTTATTTGGTGCCAGCGTTGAGCATGAACATTATATCTAGATCTTGTTTGATGCGAGACAGTTATTCATTTAAATCAAAGAATAATGGTTGTTCTATTTATATGAGTAATATCTTTTATGGTCATGCACCCCTTGAAGAGTGGTCTATTTTTGATGAATCTCGATAGTAGTGATACACATATTCATAATGTTGAAGCCAAAAGATGTAGAGTTGATAATGATAGTGCAACTTATTTGTGGCACTGCCGTTTAGGTCCTATCGGTGTAAAGCGCATGAAGAAACTCCATACTGATGGACTTTTGGAACCACTTGATTATGAATCACTTGGTACTTGCGAACCATGCCTCATGGGCAAGATGACTAAAACGCCGTTCTCTGGTACTATGGAGAGAGCAACAGATTTGTTGGAAATCATACATACAGATGTATGTGGTCCGATGAATGTTGAGGCTCGCGGCGGGTATCGTTATTTTCTCACCTTCACAGACGATTTAAGCATATATGGGTATATCTACTTAATGAAACATAAGTCTGAAACATTTGAAAAGTTCAAAGAATTTCAGAGTGAAGTTGAAAATCATCGTAACAAGAAAATAAAGTTTCTACGATCTGATCGTGGAGGAGAATATTTGAGTTATGAGTTTGGTCTACATTTGAAACAATGCGGAATAGTTTCGCAACTCACGCCAACCGAAACACCACAACGTAATGGTGTGTCCGAACGTCGTAATCGTACTTTACTAGATATGGTGTGATCTATGATATCTCTTACTGATTTACCGCTATCGTTTTGGGGTTATGCTTTAGAGACGGCTGCATTCACGTTAAATAGGGCACCATCGAAATCCGTTGAGATGACGCCTTATGAACTGTGGTTTGGCAAGAAACCAAAGTTGTCGTTTCTTAAAGTTTGGGGCTGCGATGCTTATGTGAAAAAGCTTCAACCTGATAAGCTCGAACCCAAATTGGAGAAATGTGTCTTCATAGGATACCCAAAGGAGACTGTTGGGTACACCTTCTATCACAGATCCGAAGGCAAGACATTCGTTGCTAAGAACGGATCCTTTCTAGAGAAGGAGTTTCTCTCGAAAGAAGTGAGTGGGAGGAAAGTAGAACTTGATGAGGTAACTGTACCTGCTCCCTTATTGGAAAGTAGTTCATCACAGAAACCGGTTCCTGTGACGCCTACACCAATTAGTGAGGAAGTTAATGATGATGATCATGGAACTTCAGATCAAGTTGTTACTGAACCTCCTAGGTCAACTAGAGTAAGATCCGCACCAGAGTGGTATGGTAATCCTGTTCTGGAGGTTATGTTACTAGACCATGACGAACCTACAAACTATGAAGAAGCGATGGTGAGCCCAGATTCCGCAAAATGGCTTGAGGCCATGAAATCTGAGATGGGATCCATGTATGAGAACAAAGTGTGGACTTTGGTTGACTTGCCCGATGATCGGCAAGCCATTGAGAATAAATGGATCTTCAAGAAGAAGACTGACGCTGACGGTAATGTTACTGTCTATAAAGCTCGACTTGTCGCAAAAGGTTTTCCACAAGTTCAAGGGATTGACTATGACGAGACTTTCTCACCCGTAGCGATGCTTAAGTCTGTCCGAATCATGTTAGCAATTGCCGCATTTTATGATTAGGAAATTTGGCAAATGGATGTCAAAACTGCATTCCTGAATGGATTTCTGGAAGAAGAGTTGTATATGATGCAACCAGAAGGTTTTGTCGATCCAAAGGGAGCTAACAAAGTGTGCAAGCTCCAGCGATCCATTTATGGACTGGTGCAAGCCTCTCGGAGTTGGAATAAACGCTTTGATAGTGTGATCAAAGCATTTGGTTTTGTACAGACTTTTGGAGAAGCCTGTATTTACAAGAAAGTGAGTGGGAGCTCAGTAGCATTTCTGATATTATATGTGGATGACATATTGTTGATTGGAAATGATATAGAATTTCTGGATAGCATAAAGGGATACTGGAATAAGAGTTTTTCAATGAAAGACCTCGGTGAAGCTGCTTATATATTGGGCATCAAGATCTATAGAGATAGATCAAGACGCTTAATTGGACTTTCACAAAGCACATACCTTGACAAAGTTTTGAAGAAGTTCAAAATGGATCAAGCAAAGAAAGGGTTCTTGCCTGTGTTATAAGGTGTGAAGTTGAGTAAGACCCAATGCCCGACCACTGCAGAAGATAGAGAGAAGATGAAAGATGTTCCCTATGCTTCAGCCATAGGCTCTATCATGTATGCAATGCTGTGTACTAGACCTGATGTGTGCCTTGCTATAAGTCTAGCAGGGAGGTACCAAAGTAATCCAAGAGTGGATCACTGGACAGCGGTCAAGAACATCCTGAAATACCTGAAAAGGACCAAGGATATGTTTCTCGTTTATGGAGGTGACAAAGAGCTAGTCGTAAATGGTTACATCGATGCAAGCTTTGACACTGATCCGGACGATTCTAAATCGCAAACCGGATACGTGTTTACATTGAACGGTGGAGCTGTCAGTTGGTGCAGTTCTAAACAAAGCGTTGTGGCGGGATCTACGTGTGAAGCAGAGTACATAGCTGCTTCGGAAGTAGCAAATGAAGGAGTCTGGATGAAGGAGTTCATATCCGATCTAGGTGTCATACCTAGTGCATCGGGTCCAATGAAAATCTTTCGTGACAATACTGGTGCAATTGCCTTGGCGAAGGAATCCAGCTTTCACAAGAGAACCAAGCACATCAAGAGACGCTTCAATTCCATCCGGGATTTAGTCCAGGTGGGAGACATTGAAATTTGCAAGATACGTATGGATCTGAATGTTGCAGACCCGTTGACTAAGCCTCTTCCACGAGCAAAACATGATCAGCACCAAGGCTCCATGGGTGTTAGAATCATTACTGTGTAATCTAGATTATTGACTCTAGTGCAAGTGGGAGACTGAAGGAAATATGCCCTAGAGGCAATAATAAACTTATTATTTATTTCCTTATATCATAATAAATGTTTATTATTCATGCTAGAATTGTATTAACCGGAAACGTAATACTTGTGTGAATACATAGACAAACAAAGTGTCACTAGTATGCCTCTACTTGACTAGCTCGTTGATCAAAGATGGTTATGTTTCCTAGCCATAGACATGAGTTGTCATTTGATTAACGGGATCACATCATTAGGAGAATGATGTGATTGACTTGACCCATTCCGTTAGCTTAGCACTCAATTGTTTAGTATGTTGCTATTGCTTTCTTCATGACTTATACATGTTCCTATGACTATGAGATTATGCAACTCCGTTTACCGGAGGAACACTTTTTGTGCTACCAAACGTCACAACGTAACTGGGTGATTATAAAGGTGCTCTACAGGTGTCTCCGAAGGTACTTGTTGGGTTGGCGTATTTCGAGATTAGGATTTGTCACTCCGATTGTCGGAGAGGTATCTCTGGGCCCACTCGGTAATACACATCACTTAAGCCTTGCAAGCATTGCAACTAATGAGTTAGTTGCGGGATGATGTATTACGGAACGAGTAAAGAGACTTGCCGGTAACGAGATTGAACTAGGTATTGAGATACCGACGATCGAATCTCGGGCAAGTAACATACCGATGACAAAGGGAACAACGTATGTTGTTATGCGGTTTGACCGATAAAGATCTTCGTAGAATATGTGGGAGCCAATATGAGCATCCAGGTTCCGCTATTGGTTATTTACCGGAGACGTGTGTCGGTCATGTCTGCATAGTTCTTGAACCCGTAGGGTCCGCACGCTTAAAGTTTCGATGACGGTTATATTATGAGTTAATGAACTTTGATGTACCGAAGGTTGTTCGGAGTCCTGAATGTGATCACGAACATGACGAGGAGTCTCGAAATGGTCGAGACATGAAGATTGATATATTGGATGACTATATTCGGACACCGGAATGGTTCCGGGGGTTATCGGATATATACCGGAGTACCAGGGGGTTACCGGAACCCCCCGGAGGCTATTGTGCCTCATGGGCCCAATTGGTGGAAGAGGAGAGGCGGCCAAGGGGCAGCCGCGCGCCCCTCCCCCCCAAGTCCGAATTGGACAAGGAGGGGGTGGGGGCGCCCCCCTTTCCTTTCCCGCTCTCTCCTTCCCTCTCCTCTCCTAATCCAACAAGGAAAAGGGAGGGAGTCCTACTCCCGGTGGGAGTAGGACTCTTCCTGGCGCGCCCCTCCTGGCCGGCCGCACCTCCCCCTTGCTCCTTTATATACGGGGGCAGGGGGGCACCCCAAAGACACAACAATTGAGTTGATCTTTTAGCCGTGTGCGGTGCCCCCTCCACCATAGTCCACCTCGATAATACTGTAGCGGTGCTTAGGCGAAGCCTTGCGTCGGTAGAACATCATCATCGTCACCACGCCGTCGTGCTGACGAAACTCTCCCTCAACACTCAACTGGATCGGAGTTCGAGGGACGTCATCGGGCTGAACGTGTGCTGAACTCGGAGGTGCCGTACGTTCGGTACTTGATCGGTCGCATCGTGAAGACGTACGACTACATCAACCGCGTTGTGCTAACACTTCCGCTTTCGGTCCACGAGGGTAGGTGGACAACACTCTCCCCTCTCGTTGCTATGCATCACCATGATCTTGCGTGTGCGTAGGATTTTTTTTGAAATTACTACGTTCCCCCACACAAAGAACACCTCATGTTTCAAATTTGTCACACAACGGTTACCATATGTGCATGCTACGGGACTCGCAAACTTCAACACAAGTATTTCCCAAATTCATAGCTACTCAACTAGCACGACTCTAATATTGCCATCTTCATATTTCAAAACAATCATCAAGTATCAAACTTCTCATAGTATTCAATGCACTTTTTATGAATGTTTTTATTATACCCATCTTGGATGCCTATCATATTAGGACTAATTTTATAACCAAAGCAAATGACCATGCTGTTCTAAAGGACTCTCAAAATAATATAAGTGAAGCATGAGAGATCAATAATTTCTATAAAATAAAACCACCACCGTGCTCTAAAAGATATAAGTGAAGCACTAGAGCGAAATTATCTAGCTCAAAAGATATAAGTGAAGCACATAGAGTATTCTTATAAATTCCGATTCATGTGTGTCTCTCAAAAAGGTGTGTACAGCAAGGATGGTTGTGGTAAACTAAAAATCAAAGACTCATATCATACAAGACGATCCAAGCAAAACACATATCATGTGGTGAATAAAAATATAGCCTCAAGTAAAGTTACCGATGGACGAAGACGAAAGAGGGGATGCCTTCCAGGGCATCCCCAAGCTTAGGATTTTGGTTGTACTTGAATTTTACCTTGGGGTGACTTGGGCATCCCCAAGCTTAGGCTCTTGCCACTCCTTGTTCCAAAATCCATCAAAAATCTTTACCCAAAACTTGAAAACTTCACAACACAAAACTCAACAGAAAATCTCATGAGCTCCGTTGGTATAAGAAAACAAATCACCACTTTAAGGTACTGTAATTAACTCATTATTTATTTATATTGGTGTTAAACCTACTGTATTCCAACTTCTATACGGTTCATACCCCCTGATACTAGCCATAGATTCGTCAAAATAAGCAAACAACACATGAAAAACAGAATCTGTCAAAAACAGGACAGTCTGTAGTAATCTGTATCAAACGTATACTTCTGTAACTCAAAAAATTCTGAAATAAATTGGTGTAAGTGAGGAATTTGTCTATTAATCATCTGCAAAAATAATCAACCTAAAATAACTCTCCAGTAAAAAATGGAAGCTAATCTCGTGAGCGCTCAAGTTTCCGTTTTTTACAGCAAGATCATAAAGACTTCACCCAAGTCTTCCCAAAGGTTCTACTTGGCACAAACACTAATTTAAAACATAAAACCACATCTAAACAGAAGCTAGATTAATTATTTATTACTAAACAGAACCTAAAAAGGAAAAGCAAAAATAAAATTGGGTTGCCTCCCAACAAGCGCTTTTCTTTAAAGCCCTTTTAGCTAGGCATTGATCATTTTAATGATGCTCACATGAAAGACAAGAATTGAAGCACAAAGAGAGCATCATAAAACACATGATAAGCACATCTAACATACTTCCTATGCATAGGCATTTTATAAGCAAACGAATTATCATAGCAAGAAAAAAAATACCATATGCAAGGAAGAAGAAAGAGATGATAGCAATCTCAACATGACGAGAGGTAATTTAGTAAGATAAAAATTTCTACAACCATATTTTCCTATCTCATAATAATTACATGTAGGATCATAGGCAAATTGAACAAAATAGCTATCACATAACATATTCTCAACATGATCCACATGCATGCGAAGTTGACACTCTTCCAAAATAGTGGGATTATCATTAACTAAAGTCATGACCTCTCCAAACCCACTTTTATCAAAAATACCATAAGATTGAACATTCTACAAACATGTGGGATCTAAAGTTGACACTCTTCCAAACCCACTTTCAATATTATTGCAAACACTATTATCAATCTCATATTCATCATGGGGCTTAAATAAATTTTCAAGATCATAAGAAGAATCACCCCAATTATGATCATTGCAACAAGTAGTAGACATAGCAAAACTATCATCCCCAAGCTTAGGGTTTTGCATATTATTAGCACAATTGACATCAAGAGAATTTATAGTAAAATCATTGCAATCATGCTTTTTATTCAAGGAGCTATCATGAATCTCTTCATGAATTTCTTCATCACAATTTTCAGATTCACGGATTTCAAGCAAAACCTCATAAAGATAATCTAGTGCACTCAAATCACTAGAAATAGGTTCATCATAATTGGATCTCTTAAAGAGATTAGCAAGTGGATGAGAATCCATAAACTTTTAGCGAGCGAAGATGCAAGCAAAAAGAAGGTACAAGGTAACATAAGCAAACAGAAGAACGAACGGAAGAAGGGTGAATAAAATGGCAAAGGTGAAGTGGGGGAGAGGAAAATGAGAGGCAAATGGCAAATAATGTAATGCGGGGGAGAAGAGTTTGTGATGGGTACTTGGTCTGTCTTGACTTGTGTGTAGATTTCCCCAGCAACAGCGCCAGAAATCCTTCTTGCTACCTCTTGAGCGTGCGTTGGTTTTCCCTTGAAGAGGAAAGGGTGATGCAGGAAAGTAGCGTAAGTATTTCCCTCAGTTTTTGAGAACCAAGGTATCAATCCAGTAGGAGACTACACGCAAGTCCCTCGTACCTGCACAAACAATCAAGAACCTTGCAACCAACGCGATAAAGGGGTTGTCAATCCCTTCACGACCACTTGCAAAAGTGAGATCTGATAAAGATAATAAGATCAATATTTTTGGTATTTTTGTTGTATGGATTGAAAAGGAAAGATTGCAAAATAAACAATGGCAGAAATAGCTAGTTGGCGGAAGATTAATATGATGGAAGATAGACTCGGGGGGCCATAGGTTTCACTAGTGGCTTCTCTCAAGATAGAAAATTCTACGGTGGGTGAACAAATTACTGTCGAGCAATTGATAGAAAAGCGCATAATTATGAGAATATCTAGCCATGATCATGTATATAGGCATCACGTCCGTGACAAGTAGACCGAAACGATTATGCATCTACTACTATTACTCCACACATCGACCGCTATCCAGCATGCATCTAGAGTATTAAGTTCATAAGAACATAGTAACGCATTAGGCAAGATGACATGATGTAGAGGGATAAACTCAAGCAATATGATATAAACCCCATCTTTTTAACCTCGATGGCAACAATACAATACGTGCCTTGCTGCCCCTGCTATCACTGGGAAAGGACACCGTAAGATTGAACCCAAAGCTAAACACTTCTCCCATTGCAAGAAAGATCAATCTAGTAGGCCAAACCAAACTGATAATTCAAAGAGACTTGCAAAGATATCAAATCATGCATATAAGAATTCAGAGAAGAATCAAATATTGTTCATAGATAATCTTGATCATAAAGCCACAATTCATCGGATCTCGAGAAACACACCGCAAAAAGAATTACATCGAATAGATCTCCAAGAGAATCGAGGAGAACTTTGTATTGAGATCCAAAGAAAGAGAAGAAGCTATCTAGCTAATAACTATGGACCCGAAGGTCTGTGGTAAACTAGTCACACATCATCAGAGAGGCTATGGTGTTGATGTAGAAGCCCTCCGTGATCGATTCCCTCTCCAGCGGAGCGTCGGAAAAGGCCCCAAGATGGGATCTCACGGGTACAGAAGGTTGCGGCGGTGGAAATAGGGTTTCGTGGTGCTCCTGGATGTTTTCAGGGTATATGCGTATATATAGGTGAAAGAAGTAGGTCGGTGGAGCCACGAGGGGCCCACGAGGGTGGGGGGCGCGCCTACCCCCCGGGGCGCACCTCCCTACCTCGTGGCCACCTCGTTGCTTCCTTGACGTCCACTCCAAGTCTCCTGGATTGCGTTTGTTCCAAAAACGATCCTCGCGAAGGTTTCATTCCGTTTGGACTCCGTTTGATATTCCTTTTGTGCGAAACACTGAAATAAGCAAAAAAACATCAATTTGCACTGGGCCTTCGGTTAATAGGTTAGTCCCAAAAATAATATAAAATTGCATAATAAAGCCCATTAAACATCCAAAACAGATAATATAATAACATGGAACAATCAAAAATTATAGATACGTTGGAGACGTATCACTCGTCCTCGAGTAGGTAAATGATAAAAACAAAATTTTTGATGTGGAATGCTGCCTAACATATTCATCTCATATTCTTTTCTTTGTATCATGGACATTTAGACTTTTATATGGTTCAAAGCAATAGTCTAGTTTTGACATGATAATTTCAATACTGAAGCATATCAACAAGCAACCATGTCTTTCAAAATATCAACGCTAAAATAAGTTATCCCTAGCCCATTATGCTCAATCATTGATCCATTCATGAAACACATCCGCATATTAGGTACACCCAATGCTCATGTACGTTCATAGTGCCCCTTAGTTGGTGCTTTATAAGAGAAGATGGAGACTCAAGTAAAAATAAAAATTGCACAAAGTAAAAGAAAGGCCCTTCGCAGAGGGAAGCAGGGATTTGTAGAGGTGCCAAAGCTCAAAGCGAAAATTGAGAGATAAAAACATTTCAGGAGGCATAATTTTCCCACCAACGAAAATGGCTTAGAGTTCCCAACACTTTCCATGCTAGATATATCATAGGCGGTTCCCAAATAGAAAATAAAGTTTATTCCTTTTTCCACCATACTTTCACTTTGCATGGCTAGCCGTATCCACGGGTGCCTTCCATACCAACACTTTCCAAGGAATTTATTATTTGACAACATAAAGTAAATTCATTTTTTCATTTCGGGACTGGGCATCCGTAATACCTTTGCCGTACTCTCGTGCAATGACAAGTGAATAAACACTCATCGTGAGAATAACACATCTAGCATGGAAAATATCGGCCACCCCTCACCGCCTCGCGAGCGGTACGAGCACACAAAAGTGAAATTTATTTTGAAAATTAGAGATGGCACGTATAGATTTCCTTAGAACGGCAAAATAATACCGCATATAGGTAGGTATAGTGGACTCATGTGGCAAAACTGGTTTAAAGGATTTTGGATGCGCAAGTAGTGATCATACTTAGTGCAAAATGAAGGCTAACAAAAGATTGAGAAGCGACCAACCAATAAAAGAAAAATCTCATAAGCGAGCATTAAGCATAATTAACACCGAATAATGCACCACAAGTAGGATATAATTTCATTGCATAACTATTGACTTTCATGCTTGCATAGGGAATCACAAACCTTGACACCAATATTCTTACTAAAGCACAATTACTCATCAACATAAACCACATATCACATCATCATATCTCAAAACTATTACAAGGAATCAAGTTTATTTTGTCCAATGATCTTCATGAAAGTTTTTATTATATCTTCCTTGGATATCTATCACTTTGGGACTAATTTTCATATGTTGCTTTTGAAAAGCTCCAACAAATATAAGTGAAGATCATGAGCATAAATATTTCTTTCTCTCAAAATAATTTAAGTGAAGCAAGAGAGAATTTCTTAAATTTTTTACTAACTCTCAAATAAATCTAAGTGAAGCATGAGAGCATTTTTTCAAAAACAATAAAGCAGAACGTGCTAAAAAGATATAAGTGAAGCACTAGAGCAATTCCATAGCTCAAAAAGATTTAAGTGAAGCATAGAGAGCAATTCTAACAAGTCATGGCATAATTTTGGCTCTCTCAAATAGGTGTGTCCAATTCATGACTCAAAACAAAAAGCAAAAAAAGCAAAGACTCATATCATACATGACGTTCCAAGCAAAACTCATAATATGTGACGAATAAAAATATAGTTTCGAGTAAAATACCGATGGTTGTTAGAAGAAAGAGGGGTGCGACTCGGGCATCCCCAAGCTTAGTTGCTTGCTTCTCTTTGGATAATAGCTTGGGATGCCATGGGCATCCCCTAGCTTAGGCTCTTCTTACTCCTTATTCCTTCATCCATCGTAAAATTACCCAAAACTTGAAAACTTCAGTCACACAAAACTCAAGAAAACCTTCGTGAGATCCGTTAGTATAAGAAAACAATCACTACTATAAGTACTGTTGAAAACCCATTCATATTTTATTTTTTCATTATATCTACTGTATTCCAACTTTTCTATGGCAAAAACTCTTCAAAGAAAACCATAGAATCATCAAAACAAGCACACAACGCAAAGAAAACAGAATCTGTCAAAAACAGAATAGTCTGTAGCAATCTGGATGGGCTGTGAAGATACAAGACCGAAGACTCTCACCCGTGTCCGGATGGGACTCTCCTTGGCGTGGAAGGCAAGCTCGGCGCCCGGATATGAAGATTCCTTTCTCTGTAACCGACTTTGTATAACCCTAGTCCCCTCCGGTGTCTATATAAACCGGAGGGCTTAGTCCATAGGGACAAAAACATAATCATAGTCATACAGGATAGACTTCTAGGGTTTAGCCATTACGATCTCGAGGTAGATTAACTCTTGTAATACTCATATTCATCAAGATCAATCAAGCAGGAAGTAGGGTATTAACTCCATGGAGAGGGCCCGAACCTGGGTAAACATCGTGTACCCCGTCTCCTGTTACCATCGACCTTAGACGCACAGTTCGGGACCCCCTACCCGAGATCCGCCGGTTTTGACACCGACATTGGTGCTTTCATTGAGAGTTCCGCTGTGACGTCGTAGACAGGATTGATGGCTCGCCTTGTTATCAAGGACAGTATCACCGCCGGAGGTGCCCTGACCTCAGGCCAAAACCTCCGGCTGGGTGGCTTTACCATGACCGCCCCTACGGCCATTAAGCCGACGATGACTTCTTGGGTCATCGAAAACCACCTCCGTGTTAGCTCCGAATACTCTAAGCAGATGGATCCGGCTGAGCTATAGTCTTTGAACGAGCTCCTAGATCGCATCGCCTCCCTGGGGATCGCTACAGACTACGATCGGATTGGGCTTAAACCCGACCAGAGAGAAGTTAAATATCCGCCGATCACCCACCAGATAGCGGTATTTGAGGAGCAAGACGACAACTCTTCCTCTATATTGAGGACGAACTGTGTTCAGATTTCCGAGCTCGAAGAGCCGGACACCTGCCTTCGGAAGAACATAGCCCGTCGTCCGGACCTAGAATCGGACGACGGGCTTGAAAAATCAGTTAATATCCCGGAGCCCGAGCTATTAAGTTCGAAAGTTCTTCAAACTCTGTATTCCAAATTGGGTCAAGGTTCGGATTTAAAGCCACCCACCCACCCACCCAGATAGACGCGATCTCATGAACACACGGCAGCAGCCTCAGGAAACAGTCCATCACTTTTGGGCCACATTCCTTCTTGGCAAAAACAGGATTAAAGATTGCCGTGATGAAGACGCGATCTCAGCATTCTGCAGTAATTGCATGGACAAAGGACTCCTCAACGCCATCAATCGTCGTCGCGTATTACACTTCGCTGACTTGGCAACCATCGTACAGAAGTACTACACAATGGAAAGCGCCTGGAAAACTCAGGCAACTCTCTGGGAACCACCGGTTTCCACTCAACCCTTCGTCCGGGCAAAAAGGGTGCACCCTCGCGGCACACCAGACCCAATAGTAAAGACATCTAAGCACATCATGGGGCGCGTAACCGTTCTGGAGGGATGGCTCGATAGGCCATGCAAAATACATGCAACACCGGACACCACACCAACCCATAGCCTTAGAGCATGTTGGATACTCCAGCAAGTGGCCAAGAGCGGCGAAGATATCCTCACCAAAAGTACACCAGTGCAATACCCCCCGGAAGATGACAGCCCCAGCGTATTGACAGTCTTCGAGACTTTCGCTTCAAACAATCGGCGTAAAAGGGCTCTCCGTGACCTCGCCGAAGTCTGCCAAGTAGCAGCAATAAACCCTTGGAACAACATGGCCATAACTTTCAATGCCAGTGACGAACCAAAGTTCCGGACAGTTCGGGCACCAGCCGCCTTGGTCCTCAATCCAATTGTGGACAGGTTTCGGCTCACCAAAGTGCTCATGGACGGCGGCAGCGGATTAAACCTCATCTACGAGGATACGCTCAATAAAATGGAAATAGACAGGAGCCGCATCAAACAAAGTAGCACGACTTTCCGGGGAATCATTCCCAGTCGGGAGGCGCGATGCGCGGGAAAAATCACACTAGAGGTGGTATTCGGCACATCGGAGAATTATCGGTCCGAAGAGATAACCTTCCAGGTGGCTCCTTTCAACAGAGGATATCACACCCTATTGGGGCGAGATGCATTTACGCGCTTCCAAGCTATACCTCATTACGGATACATGAAGCTCAAGATGCCCGGGCCCAACGGTATCATCACTCTTGCTAGTGATCCGGACATAGCACTCTGCGCCGAAAATAAAACCGCATCCCTGGCCCTCGAGGCATTGTCTGAAATACTCACGGCCGAAGAGCTAACCACGCTGCGCTCTACCATGGATAGGGATGACATAATCCTGGACAAACGACCCAAATCCACCTCCTTTAAACCAGCAGATGAAATAGTCAAATTTCAAGTCCACCCGACGGACCCCAAGAAGACAACATCCATTGGGGCCCAACTCGAACCAACGGTCGATGCCGCGCTACGAGAGTTCCTGCGTGAGAACTGGGACATATTCACTTGGCACCCTTCTGATATGCCAGGAATCCCATGTAGGTTGGCCGAACACAGCCTCAGTATATTAAAGGGATATAAACCGGTCAAGCAAACACTGCGGCATTTTTCCGAACCCAAACGACAAGCTATGGGAGAGGAGCTAGCCCAATTACTCGAGGCCGGATTCATCAGAGAAATAAAACACCCGGACTGGCTAGCAAACCTGGTGATGGTACCAAAGAAAGAGATAAATCCTGGCGCATATGCGTCGATTTCAAAGACCTCAACAAGGCCTGCCCTAAGGATCCCTTCCCCCTGCCTCGCATCGATCATATTATTGATGCAACCGCAGGACACGAATCACTGTGTTTCCTCGACGCATACTCCGGATACCATAAAATCAAGATGAAGGGGTCCGATCAAGCCGCAACAGCATTCATTACCCCATATGGGCCTTTCTGCTTCAACACCATGCCTTTCGGGCTAAAAGACGTTGGCGCCACCTACCAATGCATGATCCAAACATGCCTGGAGAAACAGATCGGCAAGACAGTTGAAGCATACGTGGATGGCATCGTCATCAAAACTAGGCACGTCGAGTTATTGATAGACGATCTACGTCTCACATTCGACAACCTCCATACATATGACATCAAGCTCAATCCGGAAAAGTGTGTTTTCGGCGTCCCCGCCGGAAAACTGCTGGGCTTCATCATTTCCAGTAGAGGAATTGAGGCAAACCCAGCCAAAATCCGAGCTTTGTCACAATTGGCTACACCAACAGACCTTAAACAGGTCCAAAAACTCGTGGGATGCGTGGCAGCTTTAAGCCGCTTTATCTCCAGATTGGGAGAAAAAGCATTGCCACTCTATCGCCTTCTCCGACGCACCGACCACTTCGAGTGGACGGACACGGCAACGGCCAGACTGGAGGAAATAAAAGCCCTTTTAGCGAGCAACCCAATCCTGGCCGCGCCAAACGTCGGTGAACCCATGTTATTATACATATCGGCAACACACCAGGTGGTGAGCGCCGTGCTCGTCATCGAGCGAGAGCAGGACGGACACAAATTCCCGCTCCAGAAACCGGTATACTACGTGTCCACTGCCCTCACACCATGCAAATCCCGATACCCTCATTACCAAAAGATAGCATACGCGATCTTCTTGGCATCCCGGAAGCTGCGACACTACTTTCAAGAGTGCTCGATTACGGTGGCTTCCGAGGTACCACTCATCGACATAATAAACAACCGCGATGCCACAGGCTGGATTGCTAAGTGGGCCATTGAGCTCCTTCCATTCAACATAACGTACAAACCGCACCGCGCCATTAAATCCCAAGTATTGGCTGACTTCGTCGCCGAATGGACAGAGGCCGAACTCCCTAAAGAGTACGGCACGTATTCCAACTGGGTTATGTACTTTGATGGTTCCAAAATGTTGGCGGGGTTAGGAGCGGGCGTTGTCTTAACGTCCCCCACTGGAGACGTAGTTCAGTATGTACTCCAAATATTATACACAGACTCCAACAATGCAGCCGAATATGAGGCCTTATTGCATGGTCTTTGGATGGCTGTCTCCATGGGCATACAACGCCTGGAAGTGCGCGGGGACTCAAACCTTGCAATATCTCAAATAAATGGAGATTTCGATGCCAAAACCCCGAAAATGGCGGCTTACCGTAACGCCGTTCTCAAAACCTCGGCCCGGTTCGAGGGGCTCGAGTTTCATCATGTGGCTCGAGAAAGTAATCAAGCGGCGGACATCCTTGCTTGCATCGGCGCCAAGAGCGACCCCGACCCACCTAACATCTTTCTGGAAAGGCTTTTTAAGCCGTCCGTGGTGTGGCAAGGGGAGAGCGGCAACACCAGTCCGGATCCGACTATAACGCCAGATGCCGAACACACAGATATCACCGGGGGGCTCAGCCACCGAACTAACACCATCAGACCATCTCATCATGGCAGTCATTGCCCCATGGACCGAACCCTTCTTGGCCCACCTTAATAGGCGAGAACTCCCTGAGGATCAGAATGAGGCTCGCCGCATTGTCCGGCGCTCGAAAACCTACAAGGTTCACGACGGAGAACTCTACAAGAAAAGTGCTACCGGAGTACTTCAAAGATGTATCTTCGAGGAAGAGGGGCGGCAACTCTTGGCTGAAATTCATGTCGGTCTCGGTGGTCACCACGCCGCGGCTCGGGCCCTTGTAAGCAAGGCCTTCCGTACAGGTTTCTATTGACTGACGACCCGAGCAGATGCACAGGACCTTGTCCAACGTTGCGTCAGATGCCAGCTTTCCGCCAACCAGAGCCATATGCCACCCACTACTCTACAAAAAATCCCCATCACTTGGCCTTTCGTGGTCTGGGGGCTTGATATGGTCGGACCCCTTAATGGAGGAAGCCATAAGAAAAAGTATCTGCTGGTCATGGTGGATAAATTCACTAAGTGGATAGAGGCCAAACCAGTTAAAACGGCCGAAGCCGGGCCGGTGATTGAATTCATATCCGGTGTTGTGCATCGTTATGGTGTTCCACACAGCATCATCACCGACAACGGCTCCAATTTCACAGCCGATGAGGTGAAAACCTGGTGTGCTAATCTGGGCATTAAACTCGATTACGCCTCTGGCTATCACCCGCAAACAAACGGTCAAGTCGAACGGGCCAATGGTCTTATCATGAACGATTTAAACCCAGACTAGTGCGGTCTTTGAAAGAATCAGACAAGCACTAGGTTCAGGAGCTCGACTCCGTACTCTGGGGGCTGCGGACCACGCCCAACCGCACTACTGGATATACACCTTTTTTCATGGTGTACAGCGCGGAGGCTGTGTTACCCTGCGACATTATTCATGACTCACCTCGAGTGCGCATGTACGAAGAGAGAGAGGCCGAGCTTGATCGGCAGGACAACCTAGGTGCCCTGGAGGAGGAGTGCGATGTTGCATAAGCACGTTCAGCATTTTATCAACAACAAGCCCGCAGATATCAAAGCAGAGAAGTATGGGCCAAGACTTATAATGTTGGCGAACTCATTCTATGCTTGCCGGAGAAGAAAAAGGACAAACTCAAGCCTAAGCGGGAGGGTCCCTTCATCATTGACGAAGTTCTCACTGGAGGAGCGTACCGCCTGCGTGATGCGCCAGACAATTGCCTAGAGCCGAACCCCTGGAACGCGGCCAGACTCCAAAGATTCTATGCCTAGCGCCGAACTCTTTGTTCGTATCCTTCTCCCTATTGTTTCCCTTATTTTTTCCTCTCTTTTCGGTTTTTTTAGCCTTAAAGCTTTCGCGCGGCTAAACCGTGCACCCATGATGTACACATCCTCAAATATGTACATCCATTGTACCTGGGGGCTTCTTGGTTATGTTTGCAAGTCTCTTCGAATTATCAGTTTGGTCTGGCCTACTAGATTGATCTTTCTTGCAATGGGAGAAGTGCTTAGCTTTGGGTTCAATCTTGCGGTGTCCTTTCCCAGTGACAGTAGGGGCAGCAAGGCACGTATTGTATTGTTGCCATCGAGGATAACAAGATGGGGTTTATATTATATTGCATGAGTTTATCCCTCTACATCATGTCATCTTACTTAAAGCGTTAATCTGTTCTTTTGAACTTAATACTCTAGATGCATGCTGGATAGCGGTCGATGTGTGGAGTAATAGTAGTAGATGCAGGCTGGAGTCGGTCTACTTGTCGCGGACGTGATGCCTATACCTAGATATTCTCATAACTATGCTCAATTCTGTCAATTGCTCAACAGTAATTTGTTTACCCACCGTAATACTTATGCTCTCGAGAGAAGCCACTAGTGAAACCTATGGCCCCCGGGTCTATTTTCCATCATATTATTCTCCCGTCAACAAGCTATTTCTGGCGCCATTTTTATTTTGCTTTCTTTACTTTGCATCTTTATCATAAAAATACCAAAAATATTATCTTATCATATCTATCAGATCTCACTTTCGTAAGTGACCGTGAAGGGATTGACAACCCCTTTATTACGTTGGTTGCGAGGATTTTATTTGTTTGTGTAGGTGCGAGGGACTCGTGCGTGGCCTCCTACTGGATTGATACCTTGGTTCTAAAAAACTGAGGGAAATACTTACGCTGCTTTACTGCATCACCCTTTCCTCTTCAAGGGAAAACCAACGCAGTGCTCAAGAGGTAGCAAGAAGGATTTCTGGCGCCGTTGCCGGGGCGTCTACGCAAAAGTCAACATACCAAGTACCCATCACAAACCCTTATCTCCCGCATTACATTATTTGCCATCTGCCTCTCGTTTTCCTCTCCCCCACTTCACCCTTGTCGTTTTATTCGCCCTCTCTTTTCCGCTCGCTTCTTTTTCGCTTGCTTCTTGTTTGCTCGTGTGTTGGATTGCTTGCTTGTCACGATGGCTCAAGATAATACTAAATTGTGTGACTTTACCAATACCAACAATAATGATTTTCTTAGCACTCCGATTGCTCCTCTTACCGATATTGAATCTTGTGAAATTAATGCTGCTTTGTTGAATCTTGTCATGAAAGATCAATTCGCCGGCCTTCCTAGTGAAGATGCCGCTACCCATCTAAATAGCTTCGTTGATTTGTGTGATATGCAAAAGAAGAAAGATGTGGACAATGATATTGTTAAATTGAAGCTATTTCCTTTTTCGCTTAGAGATCGTGCTAAAGCTTGGTTTTCGTCTTTGCCTAAAAATAGTATTGATTCTTGGAATAAGTGCAAAGATGCTTTTATCTCTAAGTATTTTCCTCCCGCTAAGATCATCTCTCTTAGAAACGATATCATGAATTTTAAGCAACTTGATCATGAACATGTTGCACAAGCTTGGGAGAGGAGGAAATTAATGATACGTAATTGCCCTACACATGGTTTGAATTTGTGGATGATTATACAAAAATCTTATGCCGGATTGAATTTTGCTTCTAGAAATCTTTTAGATTCGGCTGCGGGAGGCACTTTCATGGAAATCACTTTAGGAGAAGCTACTAAACTCCTAGATAATATTATGGTTAATTATTCTCAATGGCACACTGAAAGATCTACTAATAAGAAAGTGCATGCGATAGAAAAAATTAATGCTTTGAGTGGAAAGATGGATGAACTTTTGAAATTATTTGCTAATAAAAGTGTTTCTTTTGATCCTAATGATATGCTTTGATGTTGATTCTTTGAAACTCGGATCTATTCCACCTAAGCATGATATCAATGAGTCTCTCAAGGCCATGAGAATTTCCATTGATGTGTGCAAAGAAAGAACCGCTAGGATGCGTGCTAAGAAAGATTGTTTTGTGAAAGCATGTTCTTCTAGTTTCTATGAAAATAAAGATGAAGATCTAAAAGTTATTGATGTGTCCCCTATTAAATCTTTGTTTTGCAATATGAATCTTGATAATGATGGGACTGAATATGATCCACATTTACCTAGAAGGCGTTCCAAAAATTTGGAGTTTTTAGATCTTGATGCAAAAATTGGTAAAAGTGGGATTGAAGGGATCAAAACTCTAGATATTAATGAACCCACTATTTTGGATTTCAAGGATTTTAATTATGATAATTGCTCTTTGATAGATTGTATTTCCTTGTTGCAATCCGTGCTAAATTCTCCACATGCTTATAGTCAAAATAAAGTCTTTACCAAACATATCGTTGATGCTTTGATGCAATCTTATGAAGAAAAACTTGAGTTGGAAGTGTCTATCCCTAGAAAACTTAATCATGAGTGGGAACCTACTATTAAAGTTAAAATTAAAGATCATGAATGCTATGCTTTGTGTGATTTGGGTGCTAGTGTTTCCACGATTCCAAAGACTTTGTGTGATTTGCTAGGTTTTCGTGATTTGATGATTGCTCTTTAAACTTGCACCTTGCGGATTCCACCACTAAGAAACCTATGGGAAGAATTAATGATGTTCTTATTGTTGCAAATAGGAATTATGTGCCCGTAGATTTTATTGTTCTTGATATAGATTGCAATCCTTCATGTCCTATTATTCTTGGTAGACCTTTCCTTAGAACGATTGGTGCAATTATTGATATGAAGGAAGGGAATATTAGATTCCAATTTCCATTAAGGAAAGGCATGGAACACTTCCCTAGAAAGAAAATAAAATTACCTTATGAATCTATTATGAGAGCCACTTATGGATTGCCTAGCAAAGATGGCAATACCTAGATCTATCTGTGCTATTATGCCTAGCTAGGGGCGTTAAACGATAGCGCTTGTTGGGAGGCAACCCAATTTTATTTTTAGTTTTTTTTGCTTTTTGCTTATGTTTAGGAATAAATATTTGATCTAGCCTCTGGTTAGATGTGTTTTTATGGTTTAATTAGTGTTTGTGCCAAGTTTAACCTATAGGATCTTCTTGGATGATAGTTATTTGATCTTGCTGAAAATTCCAGAAAGTTTCTGTTCACAAAAATAATTGTTAAAAATCACCAGAACGTGATAAAATATTGATTCCAATTGCTGCTGATCAATAAACAAATTGTCTAGGTCTTCCTATTTTGGCTGAATTTTTGGAGTTCCAGAAGTTTGCGTTAGTTACAGATTACTACAGACTGTTCTGTTTTTGACAGATTTTGTTTTTCGTGTGTTGTTTGCTTATTTTTATGAATCTATGGCTAGTAAAATAGTTTATAAACCATAGAGAAGTTGGAATACAGTAGGTTTAACACCAATATAAATAAAGAATGAGTTAATTACAGTAACTTGAAGTGGTGTTTTGTTTTCTTTCGCTAACGGAGCTCACGAGATTTTCTGTTAAGTTTTGTGTTGTGAAGTTTTCAAGTTTTGGGTAAAAGATTTGATGGATTATGGAACAAGGAGTGGCAAGAGCCTAAGCTTGGGTATGCCCATGGCACCCCAACATAATCTAAGGACACCTAAAAGCCAAAGCTTGGGGATGCCCCGGAAGGCATCCCCTCTTTCGTCTACTTCCATCGGTAACTTTACTTGGAGCTATATTTTTATTCACCACATGATATGTGTTTTGCTTGGAGCGTCTTGTATTATTTGAGTCTTTATTTGTTAGTTTTCGACAATCATCCTTGCTGTACACACCTTTTGAGAGAGACACACATGATTCGGAAATTGTTAGAATAATCTATGTGCTTCACTTATATCTTTTGAGTTATATAGTTTTTACTCTATGTGCTTCACTTATATCTTTTGAGTTATATAGTTTTTGCTCTAGTGCTTCACTTATATCTTTTAGAGCACGGTGGTGGATTTGTTTTATAGAAACTATTGTTCTCTCATGCTTCACTTAGATTATTTTGAGAGTCCTACAAAACAGCGTGGTAATTTGCTTTAATTATGTTAGGCATTCAAGATTAGTAAATTTTTTTCTTATGAGTGTGTTGAATACTATGAGAAGTTTGATACTAGATAATTGTTTTGAGATATGAAGATGGTGATATTAGAGTCATGCTAGTTGAGTAGTTTTGAATTTGAGAAATACTTGTGTTAAAGTTTGTGATTCCCATAGCATGCACATATGGTGAACCGTTATGTGATGAAGTCGGAGCATAATTTATTTATTGATTGTCTTCCTTATGAGTGGCGGTCGGGGATGAGCGATGGTCTTTTCCTACCAATCTATCCCCCTAGGAGCATGCGCGTAATACTTTGCTTCGATAACTTGTAGATTTTTGCAATAAGTATATGAGTTCTTTATGACTAATGTTGAGTCCATGGATTATACGCACTTTCTTCCTTCCACCATTGCTAGCCACTCTAATACCGCGCACTTTTCGCCGGTATCATACACCCACCATATACCTTCCTCAAAACAGCCACCATGCCTACCTATCATGGCATTTACATAGCCATTCCGAGATATATTGCCATGCAACTTACCACCGTTCCGTTTACTATGACACGCTCCATCATTGTCATATTGCTTTGCATGATCATGTAGTTGACATTGTATTTGTGGCAAAGCCACCATTCATAATTCTTTCATACATGCCACTCTTGATTCATTGCATATCCCGGTATACTGCTGGAGGCATTCACATAGAGTCATATTTTGTTCTAAGTATTGAGTTGTAATTGTTGAGTTGTAAGTAAATAAAAGTGTGATGATCATCATTTTTAGAGCATTGTCCCAAGTGAGGAAAGGATGATGGAGACTATGATTCCCCCACAAGTCAGGATGAGACTCCGGACTAAAAAAAAGAGGCCATAAAAAAAGAGAAAAGGCCCAAATAAGAAAATGAGAGAAAAAGAGAGAAGGGACAATGTTACTATCCTTTTACCACACTTGTGCTTCAAAGTAGCACCATGATCTTCATGATAGAGAGTCTCCTATGATATCACTTTCATATACTAGTGGGAAATTTTTCATTATAGAACTTGGCCTGTATATTCCAATGATGGGCTTCCTCAAAATGCCCTAGGTCTTCGTGAGCAAGCGAGTTGGATGCACACCCACTTAGTTTCTTTTGTTGAGCTTTCATATACTTATAGCTCTAGTGCATCCGTTGCATGGCAATCCCTACTCACTCACATTGATATCTATTAATGGGCATCTCCATAGCCCGTTGATACGCCTAGTTGATGTGAGACTATCTTCTCCTTTTTTGTCTTCTCCACAACCACCATTCTATTCCACATATAGTGCTATGTCCATGGCTCACGCTCATGTATTGCATGAAGATTGAAAAAGTTTGAGAACACCAAAAGTATGAAACAATTGCTTGGCTTGTCATCGGGGTTGTGCATGATTTAAATACTTTGTGTGGTGAAGATAGAGCATAGCCAGACTATATGATTTTGTAGGGATAACTTTCTTTGGCCATGTTATTTTGAGAAGACATAATTGCTTATTTAGTATGCTTGAAGTATTATTATTTTTATGTCAATATTAAACTTTTGTCTTGAATCTTTAAGATCTGAATATTCATACCACAAGTAAGAGAATTACATTGAAATTATGCCAAGTAGCATTCCACATCAAAAATTCTGTTTTTATCATTTACCTACTCGAGGACGAGCAGGAATTAAGCTTGGGGATGCTTGATACGTCTCCAACGTATCTATAATTTTTGATTGTTCCATGCTATACTATATTCTGTTTTGGACATTAATGGGATTTATTATACACTTATATATTATTTTTGGGACTAACCTATTAACCGGAGGCCCAGCCCAGAATTGCAGTTTTTTTGCCTATTTTAGAGTTTCGCAGAAAAATAATATCAAACGGAGTCCAAACAGAACGAAACCTTCAGGAACGTGATTTTTGGAACGAACATGATCCAGAGGACTTGGACCCTACGTCAAGAAAGCTACCAGGAAGGCACGAGGTAGGGGGGCACGCCTACCCCCCTGGGCGCGCCCTCCACCCTCGTGGGGCCCATGTTGCTCCACCGACATACTTCTTCCTCCTATATATACCTACGTACCCCCAAACTACCAGAAACGGAGCCAAAAACCTAATTCCACCGCCACAACCTTCTGTACCCGTGAGATCCCATCTTGGAGCCTTTTCCGGAGCTCCGCCGGAGGGGTCATCGATCACGGAGGGCTTCTACATCAACACCATAGCCTCTCCGATGATGTGTGAGTAGTTTACCTCAGACCTTCGGGTCCATAGTTATTAGCTTGATGGCTTCTTCTCTCTCTTTGGATCTCAATACAAAGTTCTCCATGATTCTTGTGGAGATCTATTCAATGTAATCTTCTTTTGCGGTGTGTTTGTTGAGACCGATGAATTGTGGGTTTATGATCAAGTTTATCTACGAATAATATTTGAATCTTCTCTGAATTCTTTTATGTATGATTGGTTATCTTTGCAAGTCTCTTCGAATTATCAGTTTAGTTTGGCCTACTAGATTGATCTTTCTTGCAATGGGAGGAGTGCTTAGCTTTGGGTTCAATCTTGCGGTGTCCTTTCCCAGTGACAGCAGGGGCAGCAAGGCACGTATTGTATTGTTGCCATCGAGGATAACAAGATGGGGTTTATATCATATTGCATGAGTTTATCCTTCTACATCATGTCATCTTACTTAAAGCGTTACTATGTTCTTTTGAACTTAATACTCTAGATGCATGCTGTATAGCGGTCGATGTGTGGAGTAATAGTAGTAGATGCAGGCCGGAGTCGGTCTACTTGTCGCGGACGTGATGCCTATATACATGATCATACCTAGATATTCTCATAACTATGCTCATTTCTATCAATTGCTCAATAGTAATTTGTTTACCCACCGTAATACTTATGCTCTCGAGAGAAGCCACTAGTGAAACCTATGGCCCCCGGGTCTATTTTCCATCGTATTAATCTCCCGTCAACAAGCTATTTCTGGCGCCATTTTTATTTTGCTTTCTTTACTTTGCATCTTTATCATAAAAATACCAAAATATTATCTTATCATATCTGTCAGATCTCACTTTCGTAAGTGACCGTGAAGGGATTGAAAACCCCTTTATTGCATTGGTTGCGAGGATTTTATTTGTTTGTGTAGGTGCGAGGGACTCGTGCGTGGCCTCCTACTGGATTGATACCTTGGTTCTCAAAAACTGAGGGAAATACTTACGCTGCTTTACTGCATCACCCTCTCCTCTTCAAGGGAAAACCAACGCAGTGCTCAAGAGGCAGCATAGCTTGCCTGGTAGAACACCCCATCCTCGAGCACCACGAATATGTCTGGATCCTCTACGAATCCGGGGTCAAGGTCCCGGTTGTGGTCCTCTGGCTGTGGGGTGGGGCTGTGTAGCCCCTCGGTGATCTTTTGCCATTTCTGTTACAAATGGACGGATAAATGTTCATTAAAAGTGACTCAAGGAGTAGAACGAGTGGAGTAGCGGGGTCGGAAGTCACCCAGCTAGGAGGATTGTACATAGAGAATCCATCTCTGCGCTTAATACGAATAAATTCCTCTTCCTCCCCTTTGAACAGCTCGGCTAATATTTTTGCCAAAGCGGCAGGGGTGTCCGGACCCTTCCGACCGCAGCGGGAGGCGTCATCTTCCCCATTATAGTGCCACATGGGAAGCCCTCTGTATTGGAGTGGCTGCACCCCTCGCACTATGGAAGTCGCCATGACGTCGACTATTGATAATCCAGACTGGGCAAGCGTCTTTGTCTTGCTCATCAGTTGACGGACTTCCGCACTATCTTCCTCCTCGAAGCTCTGAGGGCGCCAGCTATGGCATTTCTTTAACGGAACACTTGTAAATTCGTGAAGACCCATTCGGACTGGGTCAGGAAGGGCGACGTCCTTGATATAGAACCATTCGGAAGGCCACTCTTTGGATGCCTTCTTCAGTGTGCCGGATAGGTATCCGGTCTCGGCGATATGCCATACCTCGGCTCCGCCTACTTCAAATATTGATCCATCTTGGTTGCGGGGGACAAGGCAGAATATCTTCCTCCACAATTCAAAATAGGCCTCGCAACCCATGAATAGCTCACAAAGAGCGACGTAACCCGCGATGTGTAGGGTGGAGGCAGGAGTGAAGTTGTGCAGTTGAAGGACATAATACTCCAGAAGCCCTCGGAGGAACGGATGGATTGGAAATCCGACGCCTCTTAGCAGGTAGGGAACGAAGCACACTCGTTCCCCCTGGATGGATTGGGGAAATTTTCAGCCTGAGCCCCGCCGTTGAAGGAAGTCAATCCTGCTCGAACGGGGACTAGATCCGCAGGGGGAGAAATCCCTGTGTTTGCAGCTTCACCAGCTGACCGTGGGATATGGAACATCTCTCCCAGTCGCCTTTTTCTTGGCTGTGGGGACGAGAGGAAGAGCTGGGAGCGCTGGCCATGTTGGAGTGGTTTTTCCTAGCAAGCTTTGAGGATTTTTCGCGTGATGCGGAATGGATCTGAGATCCAATCCCTTTAAATAGACTCTTTTCTTACATGGCCGGGGTGTTATATGCAAAAAATACCCTGACCTCTCGTATTCACTCAACACGTGGAAGCTGAAGCTATGGATGCACAGAAGCCGATGGGAACGACATTAAATGGATGGCCGAATACAACCCTTTGAAGTCATCAGAGGAGGAACCCGCCTTGCAATGCCGAAGACAATTTGCACGCCGGACACATCGTCATTGAAAGCCTGGTTCGGGGGCTACTGAGGGAGTCCTGGATTAAGGGGTCCTCGGGCGTCCGACCTGTTGGGCATGGGCCGGACTGATGGGCTGTGAAGATACAAGACCGAAGACTCTCACCCGTGTCCGGATGGGACTCTCCTTGGCGTGGAAGGCAAGCTCGGCGCCCGGATATGAAGATTCCTTTCTCTGTAACCGACTTTCTATAACCCTAGTCCCCTCCGGTGTCTATATAAACCAGAGGGCTTAGTCCATAGGGACAAAAAACATAATCATAGTCATACAGGCTAGACTTCTAGGGTTTATCCATTACGATCTCGAGGTAGATCAACTCTTGTAATACTCATATTCATCAAGATCAATCAAGCAGGAAGTAGGGTATTACCTCCATAGAGAGGGCCCGAACCCTGGTAAACACCGTGTCCCCCATCTCCTATTACCATCGACCTTAGACGCACAGTTCGGGACCCCCTACCCGAAATCCGCCAGTTTTGACACCGACAGTTGCCTCCCAACAAGCGCTATAGTTTTATGCCCCTAGCTAGGCATAAAGCATGGATCTAAGTGTTGTCATCTTTGTTTATAGGTCCATAAGACGCCCTCATCATTGATTCATATGGTGGCTTAATTCTTGTTCTAGGGAAGTGTTCCATACCCTTCCTTAGTGGAAATTGAAATTTAATATTGCCTTCTTTCATATCAATCACGACACCAATAGTACGTAAAAATGGTCTACCAAGAATAATTGGACAAGACGGATTGCAATCAATATCAAGAACAATAAAATCTATGGGCACATAATTCCTATTTGCAAGAATAAGAACATCATTAATTCTTCCCATAGGATTTTAATAGTAGAATCCGCCATGTGCAAATTTAAAGAGCATTCTTCAATATCGGTAAGACCAAGCACATCACATAAAGATGTCGGAATTGTAGAAACACTAGCACCCAATTCACATCAAGCAAAACACTCATAATTTTTAATCTTGACTTTGATAGTAGGTTCCCATTCATCATGTAATTTTCTAGGAATTGAAACTTCTAATTCCAACTTTTCTTCTAAAGCTTTCATCATAGCATCAACAATATGTTTAGTAAAAGCTTTACTTTGTTCATAAGCATGGGGTGAATTTATCATGGATTGCAACAAAGAAATACAATCAATCAAAGAGCAACTATCATAATTAAAGTCTTTGTAATCCAAAAGAGTGGGCACATCACTAGTTAAAGTTTTGACCTCTTCAAACCCACTTTTATCATTTTTCTCAACAAGATTTCCACCCTCCGAATTATCGGGACGCCTTCTAGCTAAAGTTGACTCTTCTCCAGTCCGTTTTTCATCAATCTTAATTTTACTAAACAAGGAATCAATAGAAGAAACACCAATCATTTTAAGATCTTCATCATTTTTATGAAAGCAATCACTAGAAAATATTTTTTCTAAAAATTCTCTTTTAGCTCTAAGCATAGCGGTTCTTTTCTTACTTTCATCCATGGAAACATAAAGAGCTTTAATTGTTTCCTCAACCTTAGGCACACAAAATTTCATCTTGAGATTTTCCACATCATGAGAAATTCTATCATCTGTTCTAGACAAATCATCAATCTTATTAAACTTTTCTTCCATTTTAGCATTGAAAACATTTTGAGTATTGATAAATTCTTTAATATTATCCTCAAGATCAGAGGTGTTCCTATTATTATTATAAGAAGGATTACCATAGGAATTACCATAATTATTAGAGGAATTACTAGGAAAAGGCCTAGGATTAAAATTACCTCTATAAGCATTGTTATTGAAATTGTTTCGATAAAATTCACATCTATGGCATCATTGTTTTGCTCAATCAAAGTAGACAAAGGCACATCATTAAAATCAATAGGAGCACTTTTATTAGCAACCAATTTCATCAGAGCATCAACTTTTTCACTCAAAGAAGAAATTTCTTCAATTGAATTAACCTTTTTACTAGTGGTAGCTCTTTCGGTATGCCATTGAGAATAATTTGCCATGATATTATCAAGCAATTTGGTGGCTTCACCCAAAGTAATTTCCATAAAAGTACCACCCGCGGCGGAATCTAAAAGATTATGAGAAACAAAATTCAACCCCGCATAAAATTGTGTATGATCATCCAAAGATTTAACCCATGAGTTGGGCAATTCCTTAGCATCAACTTCATCCTTTCCCAAGATTGTGCAACATGCTCATGTCCAGGTTGCTTGAAATTCTGATCTGGGTTCTAAGGGAAATAATTTCCGCGGGCGGAAAATACTTAGTAATGAAAGCATCTTTGCACTTATTCCAAGAATCGATACTATTGCAAGGCAAAGAAGAAAACCAAATTTTAGCATGATCTCGCAAAGAAAATGGAAATAATTTCAACTTCACAACATCATTGTCCACATCTTTTTTCTTTTGCATATCGCATAATTCCACGAATGTGTTAAGATGGGATGCGGCATCCTCATTAGGAGTACCGGAAAATTGATCTTTCATAACAAGGTTCAGCAAAGCGGTATTAATATCACAAGTCTCCGCACTAGTGGCGGGAGGAGCAATCGGAGTGCTAAGAAAATCATTGTTGTTGGTATTTGAGAAATCACACAACTTGGTGTTCTCTTGAGTCATTGTGACTACCCAACATGCACTAAAAAAAAGACCTGACGAGAAAATGGCGAACGAAAAAGAGGGCGAATGGCGAACGAGAACGACACATTTTTGTGAAGTGGGGGAGAGGAAAATGAGAGGCAAATGGCAAATAATGTAAATTGCAAGGAGATGATATTTGTGATTAGGAACCTGGTAGATGTTGATGATGTCTCCCCGGCAATGGCGCCAGAAATGGCACGTGGCCAGGAGACTATCTTGACTTGATCCTCCCCGGCAACGGCGCCAGAAATTCCTTTTAATGTTTGCTTGAACTACGTCGGTATTTCCCCAAAGAGGAAGGGATGATGCAGCACATCAATAGTAGTATTTCCCTCAGTGATGAGACCAAGGTTATCGAACCAGTAGGAGAACCACACAACACCACGTAAACAGCCCTTGCACACAAATAACAAATACTCGCAACCCGGCGTATTAAAGGGGTTCGCAATCCCTTTCGGGTAACGGTGCCAGAAATTGGCAAACGGACGGGATAAAATTGTAGTAGATTGATAGATGCAAATAAAAGTAAATAAAGTTCAGCGAGATATTTTTCATTTTTTGGTTTTAATAGATCTGAAAATAAAGGCAAATAAAAATAGATCACGAAGGCAAATATATTAAAGAAGAGACACGGGGGCCGTAGATTTCACTAGTGGCTTCTCTCAAGAAAAATAGTAAATGTTGGGTAAACGAATTACTGTTGGGAAATTGATAGAACTTCAAATAATCATGATGATATCCAGGCAATGATAATGATATATGCATCACGTTCAAGATTAGTAGACCGACTCCTGCCTGCATCTACTACTATTACTCCACACATCGACCGCTATCCAGCGTGCATCTAGTGTATTAAGTTCTTGGAGAAACGGAGTAATGCAATAAGAATGATGACATGATGTAGACAACATCTATTTATGTAGAAATAGACCCCATCTTGTTATCCTTAATAGCAATGATACATACATGTCGTTTCCCCTTCTGTCACTGGGATCAAGCACCGTAAGATCGAACCCATTACAAAGAACCTCTTCCCATTGCAAGGTAAATAGATCAAGTTGGCCAAACAAAACCCAAATATCGAAGAAGAAATATGAGGCTATAAGCAAATCATGCATATAAGAGATCAAAGAAGACTCAAATAACTTTCATGGATAAAAAGATAGATCTGATCATAAACTCAAAGTTCATCGGATCCCAACAAACACACTGCAAAAAGACTTATATCATATGGATCTCCAAGAGACCATTGTATTGAGAATCAAGAGAGAGAGGAAGCCATCTAGCTACTAACTATGGACCTGTAGGTCTACAAAGAACTACTCACGCATCATCGGAGAGGCACCAATGGGCATGATGAACCCCTCCGTGATGGTGTCTAGATTGGAGCTGGTGTTTCTGGAACTTGCGGCGGCTGGAATTAATTTTTGCCGACTCCCCTAGGGTTTCTAGAATATTGGGGTATTTATAGAGCAAAGAGGCGGTGCGGGAGGCCACCAAGGTGGGCACCCAGGCGCGCCCTGGTGGGTTGTGCCCCCCTCGGGGCACCCCAAGTGCTTCTCCGACCCACTGGATGTCTTCTGATCCCAAAAAAATCCACAAAAAGTTTCATTGCGTTTGGACTCCGTTTGATATTGATTTCCTACGATGTAAAAAACATGCATAAAATAACAACTATCATTGGGCACTATGTCAATAGGTTAGTACCAAAAAATGATATAATGACTATAAAATGATTGTAAAACATCCAAGAATGATAATATAACAACATGGAACAATAAAAAATTATAGATACGTTGGAGACGTATCACCATGCAACAGATGCACTAGAGCTATAAGTGTATGAAAGCTCAAAAGAAAACTAAGTGGGTGTGCATCCAACTTGCTTGCTCATGAAGACCTAGGGCAATTTGAGGAATCCCATCATTGGAATATACAAGCCAAGTCCACTAGCATATGAAAATGACAACATAGGAGACTCTCTATCATGAAGATCATGGTGCTAGTTTGAAGCACAAGTGTGGAAAAAGTATAGTAACATTGCCCCTTCTCTCTTTTTCTCTCATTTTTTTCTTTTTTTCTTTTTTTTCTTTCTCTCTTTTTCTTTTATTTCCCCACATGGGACAATGCTCTAATAATGAAGATCATCACACTTTTATTTACTTACAACTCAAAAATTACAACTCGATACTTAGAACAAAATATGACTCTATATGAATGCCTCCGGCAGTGTACCGTGATGTGCAATGACTCAAGAGTGACATGTATGAAAGAATTATGAAAGGTGGCTTTGCCACAAATACGATGTCAACTACATGATCATGCAAAAGCAATATGACAATGATGGAACGTGTCATAATAAAACGGAACGGTGGAAAGTTGCATGGCAATATATCTCAGAATGGCTATGGAAATGCCATAATAGGTAGGTATGGTGGCTGTTTTGAGGAAGGTATATGGTGGGTGTATGGTACCGGCGAAAGTTGCGCGACACAAGAGAGGCTAGCAATGGTGAAAGGGTGAGAGTGTGTATAATCCATGGACTCACCATTAGTCATAAAGAACTCACATACTTATTGCAAAAATCTATTAGTCATCGAAATAAAGTACTACGCGCATGCTCCTAGGGGAAGGGTTGGTAGGAGTTAACCATCACGCGATCCCGACCTCCACACAAAGGATGGCAATCAAAAAATACCTCATGCTCCGACTTCATTACATAACGGTTCACCATACGTGCATGCTACGAGAATCACAAACCTTAACACAAGTATTTCTCCAATTCACAATTACTCACTAGCATGACTATAATATCACCATCTTCATATCTCAAAACAATCATAAGGAATCAAACTTCTCATAGTATTCAATGCACTTTATATGAAAGTTTTTTATTATATCCCTCTTGGATGTCTATCATATTAGGACTCAATTCATAACCTAAGCAAATTACCATGCTGTTTAGAGACTCTCAAACTAATATAAGTGAAGCATGAGAGTTCATCAACTTCTACAAAAATAAAACTGCCGCCGTACTCTAAAAAGATATAAGTGAAGCACTAGAGCAAAGGACAAACTACTCCAAAAGATATAAGTGAAGATCGATGAGTAGTCGAATAATTATGTAACTATGTGAAGACTCTATAACATTTAAGATTTTAGATCTTAAGTAATTTTTTCAAACAGCAAGCAAAAAAGATTAAATGACATTCCAAGGATAGCACATATCATGTGAAGAAGCAAAAAACTTAGGATCAACCGAAACTGACCGATCATTATTGAAGAAGAAAGGTGCGATGCCAACCGGGGCATCCCCGAGCTTAGATGATTGAGACTTATTGAAATATTAGCTAGGGATGCCTTGGGCATCCTCAACCTTGAGCTCTTGTGTCTCCTTCATTCCTCTCATATCGCAGTTTCCCTAATTCTTAAAAACTTCATCCACACAAAACTCAACAAGAACTCGTGAGATAAGTTAGTATAAATCAATGCAGTAACCTTATCATTCTCTACTGTAGAAAATCACTAAAATTATTATTTGACATTGCATACTAATTGCCTCTTCATATTTAACACTTCTATCCTCAAATATAATCATTAAACAAGAAAACATATGCAAACAATGCAAGCATAACAGCAATCTGCCTAAACAGAACAGTCTGTAAAGAATGCAGAAAATTCATACTTCTATGACTCCAAAAATTCTGAAAAACTAGCACACTGTAGAGAATTTGTTTTATCTCATTATGTAAAAATTTCAAGATTTATCATGTTCTAACATTTTTAAACAATTCAGACAATGATAGAAAACTTTCTTTTTTTAAAACAGCAACATATAGACTTGCAAAATAAGCATGGTAAAGGCTATACTTGACCTTTTTATTGAACTAAAATATGCAAAACATTATTCTAAATAACAACAAGCAAATATTAATAAAATAAAATGACACTCCAAGCAAAAATCATATCATGTGATGAATAAAAATATAGCTCCAAGTGAGGTTACCGATAATGTTGAAGACGAAAGAGGGCATGCCTTCCGGGGCATCCCCAAGCTTAGTTGCTTGGATATTCCTTGAATACTACCTTGGGGTGCCTTGGGCATCCTCAATCTTAGGGTATTTCCACTCCTTATTCTCCTCATATCGATATCTCGCCCAAAACTTGAAAACTTCAATCACAAAAAACTTAATGGAACTTTGTGAGATGGGTTAGTATGATAAAGACAAATCATTCACTTTGGTACTGTCAAGATAAGATTCATAATTGTTCTCACACAATGCCTACTGTACCTTATCATTTCCACAATTTATATCACTTAATATAAGCTATGCAAACACTAAAACAAGCAAACTATGCATTGAAAATAGAATCTGTCAAAAACAGAACAATCTATAATGATCTGAACAACAACCATACTTCTTCAAATCAAAAAATTCAAAAAAATAGGACAACGTAGGAAATTTGTATATAAATAATGTGCAAAAAATTCAGAATTTTATCGCGCTCCAGTGAATTTAAACAATTCTATGACTGGAGGCAAATGTTTCTGTTTTTGCACAGAATCAAGTCAACTATCATCCACACTATCCCAAAGGCTTTACTTGGCACTTTATTGAAACAAAAGCTATTAAACATGATTACTACAGTAGCTTAATCATGTGAAAACACAAAAATAGTAGGGGTAAATGTTGGGTTGTCTCCCAACAAGCGCTTTTCTTTAATGCTTTTCTAGCTAGGCATGATGATTTCAATGATGCTGACATAAAAGATAAGAATTGAAACACAAATAGAGCATCATGAAGAATACGACTAGCACATTTAAGTCTAACCCACTTCCTATTCATAGGGACTTTGTGAGCAAACAATTTATGGGAGCAAGAATCAACTAGCATAGGAAGGTAAAACAAGCATAACTTTAAGATTTTCAACACATAGAGAGGAAACTTGATATTATTGCAATTCCTACAAGCATATATTCCTCCCTCATTTTTCAGTAGCATCATGAATGATTTCAAAAATATAACTCTCACATAAAGCATTCTTTTCATGATCCACAAGCATAGAAATTTTACTACCCTCCACATAAGCAAAATTCTTCTCATTCATAGTAGTGGGAGGAGCAAATTCAACAAAATAACTATCATGTGAGGCATAATCCAATTGAAAATTAAAATCATGATGACAAGTTCATGGTTATCATTACTCTTTATACCATACATGTCATCACAATAATCATCATAAACAGGAGGCGTGCTTTCATCATAATAAACATTCTCATCAAAACTTGGGGGACAAAAAATATCATCTTCATCAAACATAGCATCCCAGAGCTTGTAGCTTTGCATATCATTAGCATCATGGATATTTAAAGAATTCATACTAACAACATTGCAATCATGCTCATCATTCAAAAATTTAGTGCCAAACATTTTATTGCATTCTTCTTCTAACACTTGAGCACAATTTTCCTTTCCATCATTTTCATGAAAGACATTAAAAAGATGAAGCATATGAGGCAGCCTAATTCCATTTTTTTATAGTTTTCTTTTATAGAGTAAACTAGTGATAAAACAAGAAACTAAAAGATTCAATTGCAAGATCTAAAGATATACCTTCAAGCACTCACCTCCCCAGCAAAGAGCTTCGTTGATGGGATGTGAGTGCCCCTTACCTAGCCTCCCTAGCAACGGCGCCAGAAAAGAGCTTGATGTCTACTACGCAACTTTATCCTGGTAGACGTTGTTGGGCCTCCAAGTGCAGAGTTTTGTAGGACAGTAGCAAATTTCCCTCAAGTGTATGACCTAAGGTTTATCAATCCGTGGGAGGCATAGGATGAAGATGGTCTCTCTCAAACAACCCTGCAACCAAATAACAAAGAGTCTCTTATGTCCCCAACACACCCAATACAATGCTAAATTGTATAGGTGCACTAGTTCGGTGAAGAGATGGTGATACAAGCGTAATATGGATGGTAAATATAGGTTTTTGTAATATGAAAATATAAAAACAGCAAGGTAGCAAGTAATAGAATTGAGCAAAAACAGTATTGCAATGCTTGAAAACAAGGCCTAGGGTTCATACTTTCACTAGTGCAACTAGTGCAAGTTCTCCCAACAATGATAACATAATTAGATCATATGGCAACCCCTCAACATGCGACAAAAGTCACTCCAAAGTTCCTATCATGGAGAACATAAGATGAAATTGCTTGTAGGGTACGAAACCACCTCAAAGTTATTCTTTCCGATCAATCCATTGGGCTATTCCTATAAGTGTCACAAACATCCCTACAGTTCGTAGTAAAATAACACCATATGGCACACATCAATCAACCCTAATGTCACCTAGATACTCCAATGTCACCACAAGTATCCGTGGGTCAATTATATGATATGCATCACACAATCTCAGATTCATAATATTCAATCCAACACAAAGAACTTCAAGAGCATCCCAAGATTTCTACCGGAGAAAGGAATATGAAAACATGCATCAACCCCTATGCATAGATTACCCCAATGTCACATCGGGAATCCGCGAGTTGAGTGCCAAAACATACATCAAGTAAATCAATAGAATACCCCATTGTCACCACGGATATCCCACGCAAGACATACATCAAGTGTTCTCAAATCCATAATAGTATTCAATCCGATAGTAGTGAAACCTCAAAGGTAAAACTCAATTCATCACAAGAAGATAGAGAGGGAGAGACACCATATGATCCAACTATAATAACAAAGCTCGCGCTACATCAAGATCGTGCCAAATCAAGAACACGAGAGAGAGAGATCAAACACATGGCTACTGGTACATACCCTCAGCCCCAAGGGTGAACTACTCCCTCCTCATCATGGAGACCGCCAGGATGATGAAGATGGCCACCGGTGATGGTTTCCCCCTCTGGCAGGGTGCTAGAACGGGCTCCCGATTGGTTTTTCATGGCTAGAGAGGCTTGCGGTGGCGGAACTCCCGGTCTAGGTTTATTTCTGGGGTTTTCTGTATTTACAGGAATTTTTGGCGTCGAGAACAAGTCAGGGGGGTCCACGAGGACTCCACAAGACCGGAGGGCGGCCAGGGGAGTAGGGCGCGCCCTCCACCCCTGTGGAGGCCTCGTGGCTCTTTTGGCCCAATTCTTTTGCTTCGGGGACTTCTTTTGGTCCATAAAAAATCACCGTAAATTTTCAGGTCAATTGGACTTCGTTTGATATTCCTTTTCTACGAAACTCAAAACAAGGAAAAAACAGAAACTGGCACTGGGCTCTAGGTTAATAGGTTAGTCCCAAAAATCATATAAAATAGCATATAAATGCATATAAAACATCCAAGATAGAAAATATAATAGCATGGAACAATAAAAAATTATAGATACGTTGGAGACGTATCATGATCCTAAGTTTGCTACTTCACCTATCTTTGTTGATGATAAGGATTATGAATTCTCTGTCGACCCAGAGTTAGTTACTTTGGTTGAGTCTGATCCTTTCCATGGTTATGAAAATGAAACTGTTGTGGCACATCTTACTAAGTAAATGATATAGCTACCCTGTTTGCTCATGTGGATAAAATTCACTATTACTATATCCTCAAATTATCTTCGTTCTCATTAAAGGGTGATGCTGAGGCTTGGTACAATACTCTTGCTCCTGGTTGTGTGCGTAGTCCCCAGGATATGATTTATTATTTCTCTGAAAAATATTTTCCTGCTCATAAGAAGCAAGCTTCCTTAGAGGAAATATTGAACTTTGTGCAAATTGAAGAAGAGAGTCTCCCACAAGCTTGGGGGGGGGGGCTTCTTCAATTGCTTAATGCTTTGCCTGATCATCCACTTAGGAAAAATGAAATAGTTGATATCTTCTATAATGAACTAATCGATGCTTCTAGGGACTTCCTAGATAGTTGTGCTGGTTGTGTTTTTAGGAAACGAACTATTGGACAAGCTGAGGAATTATTGAATAATATATTAAAAAATTATGATGATTGGATCCTTCCTGAACCACCACTTAAACCCACTCCAAAGAAGAGGGGTATCTTATATCTCAGTCCTGAAGATATGCAAGTGGCAAAGAAAAGTATGAAGGAAAATGGTATTAAAGTAGAGGATGCTAAAAATTTACCACCTATTGAAGAAATACATGGCCTCAACACACCACCACCATCATGGGTGGTAGAGGTAAACTCTTTGCTAAAGTTCGATGAAGGTGCTGTCCCTTATAATAAACATCCTAGTCAATGCCTTTATGAGTTTGATAACTACATTATGAAACAAGATCACTTCAATGCCAATGTTATGAAACAATTGAAATATAATTCTAATATGATTGCTCACTTGAGTGACTTGTTATTTAGAATCTCAAATGACCGCTATGGTTCAAACTCAACTAGAACAAGTTGCTAAATCTCATAGAGAATTACTTGATGAAATAAACAACAATATAAATGACTTTGCTATTAGAGTAGCAACTAGAGGAGGTAAAATTACTCAGGAACCAATTTATCCAGAGGGACACCCTAAAAGAATTGAACATGATTCACGAAGAAATAACACCGATGCACCTAGTCCATCTAAAAAGAAAAAGAAAAATGATAGGACTTTGCACACCTCTAGTGAACCTAAAATAGAAAAACCTCCTGGAGATAATAATGATGTTTCTATCTTTGATGCTAAAATCAATCTAGTAATGACCATTCATCTAGTGATAATGCAAAAGATAATGATGATGTTCATGAAGACACTCAACCAGGAAATGATAAAGAACCAGATAATGATGTTGAGATAGAACCTGCTGTTGATCTTGATAACCCACAACCTAAAAATAAAAGATATGATAAAAGAGACTTCGTTGCTAGAAAACATGGAAGAGAAAGTGAACCATGGGTTTAGAAACCCATGCCCTTTCCACCTAAATCAACTAAGAAAAAGGATGATGAAGAATTTGAACACTTTGCTGAAATGCTTAGGCCAGTATTTTTGCGCACTCACTTGACTCATATTTTAAAGATGGCCACTTATGCAAAGTACATGAAAGACATCACCACTAATAAAAGAAAAATATCGGAAGCTAAAATCTACACCATGCTTGCGAATTATTCTTTTAAGGATGGAGTACCTAAAAAACATGGAGATCCTGGGATACTGAAAGTGCGTTATATCGACTAGGGGGGGGGGGTGAATAGGCGATTTTTATGAATTCTTCACTGAGGAATTTGCGGGTGAGGAAATTCCTGAGTGAAGAACAACTTGCAGCGGAATAAGTACTCAGATGTAAACATAACATAACACAAGCGTGGTCATCATGAAGAAATGAAGACAAGCATAGAGTACAGAAAGCATAAACACAGGATAACACAGGATGAAGACAATCAGACTGAAGAAGTTGAACTGAGAAAATTGAGAAAGTCTTCAGTCAAAGTCTTCAAAATAGATATGAACAAGAGCACAACACAGTAATGAGGAAATGGAAGAGTTGAGGAAACAGAACCAGTAGGCTTGGTGAAGACAATGATTTGGTAGACCAGTTCCAACTGCTGTGACAGTTGTACGTCTGGTTGGAGCGGGCTAGGTATTTAAACCTGAGGACACACAGTCCCGGACACACAGTCCTCACCGTATTCTCCTTGAGCTAAGGTCACACAGACCTCGCCCCATCACTCGTCGTAAGTCTTCAGGTGACTTCCAAACCTTCACAAACTCGGTCACTCGGCGATCCACAATTTCCTCTTGGATGCTCTAGACCATGATGCCTAACCGTCTGGAAGATGCATAGTCTTCAAAGGTAACAAGCGTCGGATCCACGCAGGATCAATCTCTTTAGTGACGCTCAATCACTTTGGTTTGTAGGTGTTTGGGTTTGGGTTTTCCTCACTCGATGATTTTCGCTCAGAGTCCTCGGAGGATGGGATGCTCTAAAATGACAAGTGTCAGTTTCTCTCGGAGCAGCCAACCAGCTAGTGGCTGTAGGGGGCGGCTATTTATAGCCTAGGGAGCAGCTCGACATGATAAGACATAAATTCCATTCAATGATATGACCGTTAGGTGGGTAGATATTTTGGAACAGTTGGCGCGTAGCACAGCAACGGTCGGAATTTTGAGTATCAAATACCTCAGGGCTATCATGTTCCTCACTGTGTAGGCAATCCGCACTGGCGAATTCCTAACTCCTCAGTCAGAACAAATTCCTCAGCGACCAAAAGAACTTCGTCTCTGTCACCGAAGAAATTGACTGAGCTGTATGAGATTTCCAATGGCTTCACTCGAAGGGATTGGTAGGTGTAGGATTTTGAGTTGAGCATCACATGGAAATTTTTCCTTAATATTTCCTTGACCCCCTTTAACAGTACGGTGTTTCCTATGACTCAAGAAAGATAAAATGAAACTACGAAAACAAAAGTCTTCATGCTTCATGTTCCTCGTATGAATACCAAGTCTTCAGGTCACACCAATTTCTTCACTTTCAAAGTCTTCATAAAGTCTTCAGAAAACGAACATCTTCAGTCGAAGATATTCATTTTTAGGGGTCGACTTTCTCTGTAAATATCAAACTCCTCATAGACTTATAGACCTGTGTACACTCATAAACACATTAGTCCCTTAACCTATAAGTCTTGAATACACCAAAATCACTAAGGGGCACTAGATGCACTTTCAATCTCCCCCTTTTTGGTGATTGATGATGATGACCCACAAGTATAGGGGATCTATCATAGTCCTTTCGATAAGTAAGAGTGTCGAACCCAACGAGGAGCAGAAGGAAATGATAAGCGGTTTTCACCAAGGTATTCTCTGCAAGCACTGAAATTATAGGTAACAGATAGTTTTGTGATAGATAATTTGTAACGAGCAGCAAGTAACAAAAGTAAATAAAGTGCAGCAAGGTGGCCCAATCCTTTTTGTAGCAAAGGACAAGCCTGTACAAACTCTTATATAGAGAAAAGTGCTCCCGAGGACACATGGGAATTATCGTCAAGCTAGTTTTCATCACGTTCATATGATTCGCGTTCGGTACTTTGATAATTTGATATGTGGGTGGACCGGTGCTTGGGTGCTGTCCTTACTTGGACAAGCATCCCACTTATGATTAACTCCTATTGCAAGCATCCGCAACTACAAAAGAAGTATTAAGGTAAACCTAACCATAGCAGGAAACATATGGATCCAAATCAGCCCCTTACGAAGCAACACATAAACTAGGGTTTAAGCTTCTGTCACTCTAGCAACCCATCATCTACTTATTACTTCCCAATGCCTTCCTCTAGGCCAAAATAATGGTGAAGTGTCATGTAGTCGATGTTCACATGACACCACTAAAGGAGAGACAACATACATCTCATCAAAATATCGAACGAATACCAAATTCACATGACTACTAATAGCAAGACTTCTCCCATGTCCTCAGGAACAAACGTAACTACTCACAAAGCATATTCATGTTCATAATCAGAGGAGTATTAATATGCATATAGGATCTGAACATATGATCTTCCACCAAATAAACCAACTAGCATCAACTACAAGGAGTAATCAACACTACTAGCAACCTACAAGTACCAATCTCAGACTTAGAGACAAGAATTGGATACAAGAGATGAACTAGGGTTTGAGAGGAGATGGTGCTGGTGAATATGTTGATGGAGATTGCCCCCCTCCCGATGAGAGGAGCGTTGGTGATGACGATGGCGATGATTTCCCCCTCCCGGAGGGAAGTGTCCCCGGCAGAATAGCTCTGCCGAAGCCCTAGATTGGTTCCGCCAAGGTTCCGCCTCGTGGCGGCGGAGTCTCGTCCCGAAAGCTTGCTTATGATTTTTCTTCGGACGAAAGACTTCATATAGCAGAAGATGGGCACCGGAGGGCCACCAGGGGGCCCATGAGGTAGGGGGCGCGCCCAGGGGGGTAGGGCGCCCCCCCCATCCTCGTGGCCAGGGTGTGGGCCCCCTCTGGTATTTTCTTCACTCAGTATTTTTTATTATTTCCAAAAATAACTTCTGTGGGGTTTCAGGACTTTTGGAGTTGTGCAGAATAGGTTTATAATATTTGCTCCTTTTCCAGCCCAGAATTCCAGCTGCCGGCATTCTCCGTCTTTATGTAAACCTTGTAAAATAAGAGAGAATAGGCATAAGTATTGTGACATAATGTGTAATAACAGCCCATAATGAAATAAATATTGATATAAAAGCATGATGAAAAATGGACGTATCAACTCCCCCAAGCTTAGACCTCGCTTGTCCTCAAGCGGAAGCCGATAACGATAAATATGTCCACATGTTTAGAGGTAGAGGTGTTGATAAAATAAAATACGGACATGAGGGCATCATGATCATTCTTATAACAGCAACATATATGGATATTGTCATATGATTTCTTATGCTCAAGTAATAATCTATTCACAACGTCAAGTATGAATCAGAAACTTCATTGAGAACCAACAAACTATAATCTCAGTCATTGAAGCAATTGCAATTTATCATAACATCAGAAAGAGTCTATGTCAGAGCTTTCCAGCAAGCCCACATACTCAACTATCATTTAGTCTTTCATAATTGCTAACACTCACGCAATACTTATGGTTACGGAGTTTTAATCGGACACAGAGAAAGATAGGGGCTTATAGTTTCACCTCCCAACCTTTTACCTCAAGGGCAATGTCAACAATAATAGTTTATGCTAACTTACATCCAATTAGATATATATGTCAGGATCTTTCCAACACACTGCGCTTGCCAAAGGATAAAATGTAAAAAGGAAAGGTGAAAATCACCATGACTCTTGCATAAGGTAGAAGATAAAAGTAAAAGATAGGCCCTTCGTAGAGGGAAGCATAGGTTGCCATGCGCTTTCAGGGTTGGATGCACAAAATCTTAATGTGAAAGAACGTCACTTTATATTGCCACTTGTGATATGGACCTTTATTATGCAGTCCGTCACTTTTATTTCTTCCACATCACAAGATCGTATAAAGCTTATTTCCTCCACACTAATCAATCATACATATTTAGAGAGCAATTTTTATTGCTTGCACCGATGACAACTTACTTGAAGGATCTTACTCAATCCATAGGTAGATATGGTGGACTCTCATGGCAAAACTGGGTTTAAGGGTATTTGGAAGCACAAGTAGTATCTCTACTTGGTGCAAAGAATTTGGCTAGCATGAGGGGGAAAGGCAAGCTCAACATGTTGGATGATCCATGACAATATACTTTATTTCAGATATAATAAAACATAACCCATTACGTTGTCTTCCTTGTCCAACATCAACTCTTTAGCATGTCATATTTTAATGAGTGCTCACAATCATAAAAGATGTCCAAGATAGTATATTTATATGTGAAACCTCTCTTTCTTTATTACTTCCTATTAATTGCAACGATGACCAAAGCTATGTTTGTCAACTCTCAACAACTTTTAATCATCATACTCTTTCTATGTGAAGTCATTACTCTCCATAAGATCAATATGATCTCTTTATTTCTTTTTATTCTTTCTTTTTCTTTATTCCCTCAAGATCATAGCAAAATAATCAAGCCCTTGACTCAACACTAATCTTTATTATATAGCTCACGGACTCGATTACATAAAGGGATCATAAAGCAAAACTCAAAACTAGATCATACCAAAACTTTATTCTACCAAATCAAGATATTACTAAAAGGATCGAACTAAGAAAAATGGTAAAGATAGAGATGTGATGGTGATACGATACCGGGGCACCTCCCCCAAGCTTGGCAGTTGCCAAGGGGAGTGCCCATACCCATGTGATTATATCTCCTTTGCTGGTGAAGATGGTGGAGGTGTTGATGATGTAGGCTTGTCGTCCATCTTCCAAGGCATAGGCTCACCATCATAGAAGGATGATCGAGTCTCCGGGATCCTTAAATCTGCAGCCAAACTCATCCTCTTGAATCTATATTCATACTCACAGTTTTGGTTTTGCAGGTCATCGATTTGGGCTTAGAGGTGCTCGATTTTCTCGTGGATCTTGAAGATGGCCTCCCCAATGTCCTTGGCATCCAGCTTGTGGTTGTTGGTGAACTCTGTGATCATTATGTGATTGGAGTCAAGTCCACGCTCCACCATCTCCTGGCACTTGAAAACTTGTTGCTCCATTGCCTCAAGCCTTGTATCCATGCTTCCGGTCCTCCTTGGTCCCTCAATATCGCGGATGTGCAACACACCCTCATGCATCTCAATGGTTTGAGGGTGTTGCAGCACCTCCGCGAGGTAGGGGTTGATGACCTTCTCGAAGAACTTGTCCTTGGGGGTACTTGGAGACATCATGATGATCTAGTCTGTCAAGAAAAACAGCTCAAAACAAAAACAGAGGACAATTATGTGATACGGTAGTCAAAACCTTCGAGAGATTATATAATGAATTTTTACCGACCAAAATACGTATCGTGCAAAAAAAGGAGTCCGGAGAGCGCACGAGGCGCCCACGAGGCAGGGGGGCGCCTAGGGGGGTAGGGCGCGCCCTCCACCCTCGTGGAGTCCTCGTGTCCTTCCCGGACTGCTTCTTATTTTTCTATTTTTCTAAATAATCCAAAACGGAGAAAAATTGTCTTCAGAACTGTTTTGAAGTCAGTTTACTTACCGTACCACATACCTATTCCTTTTCGGAGTCTGAAACATTCTGGAAAGTGTCCCTTATGTATTCCTCCGGGGTTACGGTTTCGATGACATTGGTTTCAACATTTATAGGATTACCTGAGATATAATGTTTGATTCTTTGACCGTTCACCACCTTCGGATTTGTGCCTTCGAAGTTGTTGATTTTTATGGCACCGTAACGATAGACCTCCTCGATAACGTAAGGACCTTCCCATTTAGAGAGAAGTTTTCCTGCAAAAAATCTTAAACGAGAGTTGTATAGCAATACATAATCACCTACATTAAACTCACGCTTTTGTATTCTTTTGTCATGCCATCTTTTAACCTTTTTCTTTAAACAATTTGGCATTCTCATAGGCTTGGGTTCTCCATTCATCAAGTGAGCTAATGTCAAATAACCTCTTCTCACCGGCAAGTTTGAAATCATAGTTGAGCTCTTTAATGGCCCAATATGCCTTATGTTCTAGTTCGAGAGGTAAGTGACATGCTTTTCCATAAACCATTTTATACGGAGACATACCCATAGGATTTTTATATGCAGTTCTATAGGCCCATAATGCATCATCAAGTTTCTTGGACCAATTCTTTCTAGATCTATTAACAGTCTTTTGCAAAATTAATTTGAGCTCTCTATTACTCAATTCTACTTGACCACTAGACTGTGGGTGATAAGGAGATGCAATTCTATGATTAACATCATACTTAGCAAGCATTTTACGGAAAGCACCATGAATAAAATGTGAACCACCATCAGTCATTAAATATCTAGGGACTCCAAACCTCGGAAAAATAACTTCTTTAAGCATCTTAATAGAGGTGTTATGATCAGCACTACTAGTTGGAATAGCTTCTACCCACTTAGTAACGTAATCAACAACAACTAAAATATGTGTATATCCATTAGAGGCAGGAAACGGTCCCATATAATCAAAGCCCCAAACATCAAATGGTTCAATAACAAGTGAATAATTCATAGGCATTTCTTGACGTCTACTAATATTACCAATTCTTTGACATTCATCACAAGATAAGACAAACTTACGGGCATCCTTGAAGAGAGTAGGCCAATAAAAACCGGATTGCAATACCTTATGTGCAGTTCTATCTCCAGCGTGGTGTCCTCCATAAGCCTCGGAGTGACACTTGCGTAGGATCTGTTCCTGTTCATGCTCAGGTACACAACGTCTAATAACACCATCTACTCCTTCTTTATAAAGATGTGGGTCATCCCAGAAGTAATGTCTCAAATCATAGAAAAACTTTTTCTTTTGCTGGTATGTGAAACTAGGTGGTATAAATTTAGCAACAATGTAATTAGCATAATCAGCATACCATGGAGCAGTACGAGAAGCATTTATGACATTTAATTGTTCATCAGGAAAGCTATCATCAATAGGTAGTGGGTCATCAAGAACATTTTCTAACCTAGACAAGTTGTCTGCAACGGGGTTCTCAGCTCCCTTTCTATCAATAATATGCAAATCAAATTCTTGTAGCAAGAGAACCCATCTAATAAGTCTAGGTTTAGCATCTTTCTTTTCCATAAGATATTTAATAGCAGCATGATCAGTGTGAATAGTTACTTTAGAATCAACAATATAAGGTCTGAACTTATCACAAGCAAATACAACTGCTAAAATTCTTTTTCAGTAGTAGCATAATTTCTCTGGGCATTGTCTAGAGTTTTACTAGCATATTGAATAACATTTAATTTCTTATCAACTCTTTGCCCTAGAACAGCACCTACAGCATAATCACTAGCATCACACATAATTTCAAAGGGTAAATTCCAATCAGGTGGCTGAACAATAGGTGCAGAAATCAATGCTTTCTTAAGTATTTCAAATGCTTCTACACAATCATCATCAAAGACAAATGGTATATCTTTTTGTAATAAATTAGTCAGAGGCCGAGAAATTTTTGAGAAGTCCTTAATGAACCTCCTATAAAATCCGGCGTGACCAAGGAAACTTCTTATACCTTTGATGTCCTTGGGACATGGCATCTTTTCAATAGCATCAACTTTAGCTTTATCAACTTCAATACCTCTTTCAGAAATTTTATGCCCCAAGACAATACCTTCATTAACCATAAAGTGGCACTTCTCCCAATTCAAGACAAGATTAGTTTCTTCACATCTCTGCAAAACTCGATCAAGGTTGCTCAAGCAATCATCAAAAGAGGATCCATAGACGGAGAAATCGTCCATGAAAACCTCACAAATCTTTTCACAAAAATCAGAGAATATAGCCATCATGCATCTTTGAAAGGTAGCAGGTGCATTACATAAACCAAAAGGCATACGTCTATAAGCAAAAGTACCGAAAGGGCAAGTAAATGTGGTCTTAGCTTGATCATCAGCTGACACAGGTATTTGAGAGAAACCAGAATAACCATCTAGAAAGCAAAAATGTGTATGTTTGGATAATCTTTCTAGCATTTGGTCAATAAAAGGTAAGGGGTAATGATCTTTTTTGGTAGCTTTATTTAATTTGCGGAAATCAATTACCATCCTATAACCTGTAATAATTCTTTGCGGAATCAATTCATCTTTATCATTAGGAACGACAGTAATACCTCCCTTCTTAGGGACACAATGGACAGGACTTACCCACTGACTATCAGCAACGGGATAGATTATACCTGCCTCAGGAAGCTTTAGTATGTCCTTTCTTACCACTTCTTTCATCTTAGGATTCAGCCGTCGTTGGTGATCAATAACTGGTTTGGCATCTTTCTCCAAATTTATTTTGTGTTGACATAGAGTGGGACTAATGCCCTTAAGATCATCAAGAGTATATCCAATAGCAGCACGGTGCTTCTTCAGAGTTTTCAATAATTTTTCTTCCTCCTTCTCTGAAAGGTTAGCACTAATAATAACAGGATATATCTTCTTTTCATCAAGATAAGCATATTTAAGAGTATCAGGCAATGGTTTAAGCTCAAACACGGTATCACCCTTGGGTGGAGGAGGATCCCCTAGGATTTCAACAGGCAAATTGTGTTTCAGAATAGGCCCATGTTTAAAGAACACTTCATTTATTTCCCTTCTTTCATTCATAAACATATCATTTTCATGGTCTAGCAAATATTGTTCTAAAGGATCACTAGGAGGTACGGCAATAGAAGCAAGACCAATAATTTCATCTTTACTAGGCAATTCCTCTTCACGATGTTGTCTACGAAATTTAGAAAAGTTAAACTCATGAGACATATCACCTAGACCAATGGTAACAACATCCTTTTCGCAGTCTATCTTAGCATTAACAGTATTTAAGAAGGGTCTACCAAATATAATGGGACAAAAGCTATCTTGTGGGGAACCAAGAACAAGAAAATCAGCAGGATATTTAGTTTTCCCACACAAAACTTCAACATCTCTAACAATCCCAACTGGTGAAATGGTAACTCTATTGGCAAGCTTAATTGTAACATCAATTTCTTCTATCTCAGCAGGTGCAATATCATGCATAATTTCTTTGTATAAGGAATGAGGTATTGCACTTGCACTAGCACCCATGTCACATAAGACATGATAACAATGATCTCCTATTTTAACAGAAACAACAGGCATGCCAACAACAGGTCTATGTTTACCCTTAGTATCGGGTCTAGCAATTCTAGCAGCTTCATCACAGAAGTAAATAACATGCCCATCGATATTATCGGCCAAGAGATCTTTAACCATAGCAATACTAGGTTCAACTTTAATTTGCTCAGGGGGTGTAGGTGTTCTAGTATTACTCTTACGAACCACAGTTGAAGCTTTAGCATGATCCTTTATTCTAAGAGGGAAAGGTGGTTTCTCAATATAAGCAATAGGAACAATAGGATCAACATTATAAGTGATAGTCTTTTCTTCAACTTTAATAGGTGCAACTACTTTTACTTCTATGGGAGGATGATATTTAAACCACTTCTCCTTAGGGAGATCAACATGAGTAGCAAAAGATTCACAAAAAAGAAGCTACTATCTCAGAGTCAAGTCCATATTTAGTGCTGAATTTACGGAAAACATCGGTCTCCATAAAAGATTTAACACAATCAAACTTAGGTGTTGTACCTGACTCCTTACCTTCGTCGAGGTCCCAATCTTCAGAGTTGCGTTTAATTCTTTCTAATAAATCCCATTTGAATTCAATAGTCTTCATCATAAAAGAACCAGTACAAGAAGTATCGAGCATGGTGCGATTGTTGTCAGAAAGCCAAGCATAGAAGTTTTGAATAATCATTTCTCTTGAGAGCTCATGATTGGGGAAAGAATATAACATTGACTTAAGCCTCCCCCAAGCTTGAGCGATGCTTTCTCCTTCGCGAGGCCAAAAATTATATATATAATTACGATCATGATGAACAAGATGCATAGGATAAAACTTCTGATGAAATTCCAATTTCAATCGCTTGTAGTTCCATGATCCCATATCATCACATAGCCTATACCATGTCAATGCATCTCCCTTCAAAGATAAAGGGAAGACCTTCTTCTTGATAACATCATCGGGCATACCTGCAAGCTTAAATAATCCACAAACTTCATCCACATATATTAGGTGCTCATCAGGATGTAATGTTCCATCTCCTGCAAAAGGATTAGCTAGCAGTTTTTCTATCATACCCGAAGGAATTTCAAAGTAGACATTTTCATTTTCAGTAGGTTCAGTAGGTTGAGGAGCAACTCTTTGCTCTACTGGTCGGGGTGAAGATACCCCGAACAAGCCCCTCAGAGGATTACTTTCCATAGTAACAAGTGACAGTAAATTTCAGCACACTATATAAATTTTTCCTTACCAAATTCCACCTACCAAAGGCGCTTCACTCCCCGGCAACGGCGCCAGAAAAGAGTCTTGATGACCCACAAGTATAGGGGATCTATCGTAGTCCTTTCGATAAGTAAGAGTGTCGAACCCAACGAGGAGCAGAAGGAAATGATAAGCGGTTTTCAGCAAGGTATTCTCTGCAAGCACTGAAATTATAGGTAACAGATAGTTTTGTGATAAGATAATTTGTAACGAGCAACAAGTAACAAAAGTAAATAAAGTGCAGCAAGGTGGCCCAATCCTTTTTGTAGCAAAGGACAAGCCTGGACAAACTCTTATATAGAGAAAAGCGCTCCCGAGGACACATGGGAATTATCGTCAAGCTAGTTTTCATCACGTTCATATGATTCGCGTTCGGTACTTTGATAATTTGATATGTGGGTGGACCGGTGCTTGGGTGCTGTCCTTACTTGGACAAGCATCCCACTTATGATTAACTCCTATTGCAAGCATCCGCAACTACAAAAGAAGTATTAAGGTAAACCTAACCATAGCATGAAACATATGGATCCAAATCAGCCCCTTACGAAGCAACGCATAAACTAGGGTTTAAGCTTCTGTCACTCTAGCAACCCATCATCTACTTATTACTTCCCAATGCCTTCCTCTAGGCCCAAATAATGGTGAAGTGTCATGTAGTCGACGTTCACATGACACCACTAGAGGAGAGACAACATACATCTCATCAAAATATCGAACGAATACCAAATTCACATGACTACTAATAGCAAGACTTCTCCCATGTCCTCAGGAACAAACGTAACTACTCACAAAGCATATTCATGTTCATAATCAGAGGAGTATTAATATGCATATAGGATCTGAACATATGATCTTCCACCAAATAAACCAACTAGCATCAACTACAAGGAGTAATCAACACTACTAGCAACCTACAAGTACCAATCTCAGACTTAGAGACAAGAATTGGATACAAGAGATGAACTAGGGTTTGAGAGGAGATGGTGCTGGTGAAGATGTTGATGGAGATTGGCCCCCTCCCGATGAGAGGAGCGTTGGTGATGACGATGGCGATGATTTCCCCCTCCCGGAGGGAAGTGTCCCCGGCAGAACAGCTCTGCCGAGCCCTAGATTGGTTCCGCCAAGGTTCCGCCTCGTGGCGGCGGAGTCTCGTCCCGAAAGCTTGCTTATGATTTTTCTTCGGACGAAAGGCTTCATATAGCAGAAGATGGGCACCGGAGGGCCACCAAGGGGCCCACGAGGCAGGGGGGCGCGCCCAGGGGGTAGGGCGCGCCCCCCACCCTCGTGGCCAGGGTGTGGGCCCCCTCTAGTATTTTCTTCGCTCAGTATTTTTTATTATTTCCAAAGATAACTTCCGTGGGGTTTTAGGACTTTTGGAGTTGTGCAGAATAGGTCTCTAATATTTGCTCCTTTTCCAGCCTAGAATTCCAGCTGCTGGCATTCTCCCTCTTTATGTAAACCTTGTAAAATAAGAGAGAATAGGCATAAGTATTGTGACATAATGTGTAATAACAACCCATAATGCAATAAATATTGATATAAAAACATGATGCAAAATGGACGTATCAGATGACAATATAGGTTGAGTTTTCAACGGGGATAATCATATGAAGTGTAAATACTAATATTGAGGAATTTGATTGCAAGATATAGAAGAACTCCCCCTGGAGATGTGCATAGTGAGGAATTTGCTTTTGAAGCAATGCACACTTGAAGAGTAGAATCATGGAGATCTCCCCCTATATCTTGTAATTCATACACGCATTTGACATATAATATGAAGAATTTGAAATGCATGATGAAATATGGTGACTGATGTAATTCAACATGCGTGCATTAACATTAATGAGGAATAAGCATGCAGAAGAACACATCAAAAGTATCAGACCACCATAGAGTTTAACTTTACAACTCGATCGAATAAAGTCTCAGAAGAACGAGAGTTGAAAGTTAGCAATAAACGCCCATATAGGTAGAGCCGCTTGAAGACTAACTCAAATTTCTCCCCCTTTGTCATCGACTGACCAAAAGGATCGAAAATGAGGACTAACGCCCCTGAAGAATATCAAGTTGAAGAAGGAGCGACATCGTTGTTGGGGTCTTTTGTTGTTGTAGGGCCTACCGCAGTGTCGACCAAGTCTTCATACTCATCGGTGTCGCGTGATGAAGAATAGGAGCTAGCCACCAAGGAAGGAACCTTGACCTTCTTGTATTTCTTTGGTGGAGGTGCAGACCAGTCAAAATCCTCCTTGAGACCCATTTGCTTCATATCTTCTTCACCATATAGATGTGACAGAATAGCCCAGGTGCGACCGAAGACTTCATGGAGGTAGTAATGGTTTTTCTTCACTGCATTATGTGTAGCAGTCATGTTGTGAAGAATAGAACCAAACTGACGCTTAACCCATTTATGGTTTCGATCCACCTTCTGGTGAAGACTGAGAAGAAGCTCACGGTCAGTCATCACCCTTGGAGCTGTGCCTTGAGGATTTGGCTTGGATGCATTGGCAGCAGAATCATGAGTGGCAGAGTCATCATTGGTGGAATAAGATGCAGCTTTGCGAAACTAACCATCCAATGGATGAATGCCTTCATCTATAACAGCAGCGGCCTTGCCCTTTTCATCAGCTGAGGAAAATGTCCTTTTGAGGACTTCAATGGGGGGCAAGTAGCTGCAATGGTTGAGAGTGTCAGCCTTGTAGTGAGCAAAGACCTTGTTCTGATGAATCTCATAATCCAAGGTGCGTAAGGCTTCAACTCAAATGGAGAGAGAGCAACATTTGCCAGAGTCCTCATGAAGAAATCGTGATAATTGACAGGAATGCCATGAATCTTCATGATGCCAACAATTTCCTCATCAGATGAGTCGTGGCCTTTGATTGGACTGTCTTCGTCAGAATGCGATAGACTGTACTTGGTACATACAACAATTCCTTCACGAGGAATTTGGTCCTTGGGGCTTGACCGGGCTTCAGAGGCTTCATAAGCACTTGCATGTAATGAGCAGTGAGTTCAGGCTCCTGGTACAGGCAGCGAGCTCCTTCAAGGGGTTGACTGATGGGCAGGGCGTGAAGTAATTCAGAGGCCGGTGCCTTTAATGAGTGTTTTTGGTCATCCAGTCCAACACCCAAGAGTTGATATCATCAGCATCGCCTGTGATGTGCAGGGTTGCATAGAATTGAAGAATGAGCTCTTCATTCCAATCGCAAATATCCGTGCAAAAGTTGAGCAATCCTGCATCATGAAGCACACTGAGGACTGGGGTAAAACAAGGCATTGATTCCATGTCGACGTGACGAATATGCTCGTGGTCGAAGACTTTGTCCTTGTTGAAGAGCAGTGAAGAATAAAAATTTGCTTGGCTGGTAGTCCAGAACCGCTTCCTTCTAAGACAAGCAGAGTCATCTGGGTTGAAGTTAGTGAAGAAAACATGCTCGCCGAAGAAGTCATCAGCCTTGAATTTCTGCTTCTTCGAGAAGGGATCCATTGGCTTGGGCCGAGGAGTATCAATCAATTGCATCACCACCTCAGGAATCGCAATCTCAGGCTCCACAGGCTGAGGAATTTCAGGTTCTTCTTCAGTGACAGACTGGGTCTTTAATTCTTCATTAACATTTTCTTCAGCACTAGTGGCTGGAATCTCTTCATGGACAGACGGGGTTGCACGAGGTTCTTCAGATCCCATTTGTAATTCAGTATTGACACGGGACTGAGGAATTTGTTGTGTGAACAGAGGAGAGTTGGGGTGCTGACTTTCCCAAAAGTCATCCTTCAGCACAGGTGTTGTACACCCAATGTCCACATCTTCATCTTCACTCTTTTCTTCAACGCCGGCCTCTTCAGTAGTGAACTGAGGCATGGGCGATGAGACTGTTGGGGTTGAAGGGATTGCATCCGCTTCAATTTCTTCATCCAACTGCTCTGACGAAGCAGCAGAAGGATTCTCTTCATCTAATTCACTTGGAATCACATATTCTTCATCAAAAGGAACAAGGTCCTTTGATGGCATGGATGAGACCGAAATAGCATCAATTGGATTTGCAAAAGAGCTGGTCAATGGCTTCATCTTCTTCGGAGCTGAAGAATCTAATGAAGTTGATGCTTTCCTTTTCTTCACTGTTGCATGCTCTGCAGCCTTGGTTTTCTTCACATCTGATGCAGACGGAAGGATCGGAGTTGGGGTAGGTGCAGGAGGAGCAGAGGAATTTGGCTCAATTACTTCAGGCGCAACTGATGCAGTTGCCCTGACTTCTTCAGTCTCTTCAGGCGCAACACTAGTGGTTGCCCTGGCAATTTCTTCAGCGGCTGGAATGCAGTCATCAGCCCTGGTACTCTGAGTTTCTTCAGCAGCCTGAATGTCATCAGCGGTGCTGGCATGTTCTTCAGTCGGCTGAGAAGAAGCCTCAGCCTGAGGATTTTCTTGTTGCATTGGGGCTGCAACATTGGAAGTGAACTTTTCAGTCAAATTCAGAAATCTGACTTTGGCTCCAAGCCAGTCAGCGCGGTATACGTCAAATTCATCACTGAGCTTCTTGATCTCAGATTGAATAGTGACAAGTTCTTCAGTTGTCATTGAGACAACGTTTTTCTTCAGGAAGCGCTCCTTCCTGTACTGTGTTTTCTTCAACTGCCTGGCCTTTCCAAATTTCCATTTTTCTTCTTGAATGAAGGCAGTCAGCATATGACTCTGGGCAGGAGTCAGCTTGAAATCAGGCATAGGAGTGTTTGGGTCCTTGTGCCAGAGATCAGTGTAATCAAGGATCAACTTTGGATCCAAAAGTAGAGGCACATTTGTGCCTTTGGCTCTAGCGGCCTTGAGCTGCCTGTCTCTGATCATTTTGGCAAGTTCTTCATCATCAGCTTCGTCTTCATCAGACGACACTTGAAAGGCGACCTGCTTCTTGTGAGGACTTGGTCGAGTGCCTCGTCCAGCAGTGGCCTTTTTCTTCAGCATAGAGGGGCCAGTTGAATAATTTGGTGGAGCTGAAGAACTAGCAGAAGTGTTGGAAATATGCCCTAGATGCAATAATAAAATGGTTATTATTGTATTTCCTTGTTCATGATAATTGTCTATTGTTCATGCTATAATTGTATTAACTGGAAACCGTAATACATGTGTGAATACATAGACCACAACATGTCCCTAGTAAGCCTCTAGTTGACTAGCTCGTTGATCAATAGATGGTTATGGTTTCCTGACCATGGACATTGGATGTCATTGATAACGGGATCACATCATTAGGAGAATGATGTGATGGACAAGACCCAATCCTAAGCATAGCACAAGATCATGTAGTTCGTCTGCTAAAGCTTTTCTAATGTCAAGTATCATTTCCTTAGATCATGAGATTGTGCAACTCCCGGATACCGTAGGAGTGCTTTGGGTGTGCCAAACGTCACAACGTAACTGGGTGGCTATAAAGGTGCACTACGGGTATCTCCGAAAGTGTCTGTTGGGTTGGCACGAATCGAGACTGGGATTTGTCACTCCGTATGACGGAGAGGTATCTCTGGGCCCACTCGGTAATGCATCATCATAATGAGCTCAATGTGACCAAGTGTTGGTCACGGGATCATGCATTACGGTACGAGTAAAGTGACTTGCCGGTAACGAGATTGAACAAGGTATTGGGATACCGACGATCGAATCTCGGGCAAGTAACGTACCGATTGACAAAGGGAATTGTATACGGGATTGATTGAATCCTCGACATCGTGGTTCATCCGATGAGATCATCGTGGAACATGTGGGAGCCAACATGGGTATCCAGATCCCGCTGTTGGTTATTGACCGGAGAGTCGTCTCGGTCATGTCTGCATGTCTCCCGAACCCGTAGGGTCTACACACTTAAGGTTCGGTGACGCTAGAGTTGTAGAGATATTAGTATGCGGTTAACCGAAAGTTGTTCGGAGTCCCGGATGAGATCCCGGACGTCACGAGGAGTTCCGGAATGGTCCGGAGGTAAAGATTTATATATGGGAAGTCCTATTTTGGCCACCGGGAAAATGTTCGGGATTTTTCGGTATTGTACCGGGAAGGTTCTAGAAGGTTCCGAAGTGGGGCCCACCTGCATGGGGGGACCCACATGAACGTGGGTAGTGGGGGCAAGGCCCCACACCCCTGGTCAAGGCGCACCAAGATCCCACCTTAGAAGGAATAAGATCATATCCCGAAGGGATAAGATCAAGATCCCTAAAAAAGGGGGATAACAATCGGTGGGGAAGGGAAATGATGGGATTTCTTTCCCCCACCTTTGCCAACGCCCCAATGGACTTGGAGGGCAAGAAACCAGCCCCCTCCACCCCTATATATAGTGGGGAGGCGCATGGGAGCAGCACCCCAAGCCCTGGCGCCTCCCTCCCTCCCGTGACACCTCTTCCTCCCCGCTTGCGCTTGGCGAAGCCCTGCCGGGATCCCGCTACTTCCACCACCACGCCGTCGTGCTGCTGGATCTCCATCAACTTCTCCTCCCCCTTGCTGGATCAAGAAGGAGGAGACGTCCCCGCTCCGTACGTGTGTTGAACGCGGAGGTGCCGTCCGTTCGGCGCTAGGATCATCGGTGATTTGGATCACGACGAGTACGACTCCATCAACCCCGTTCTCTTGAACGCTTCCGCGCGTGATCTACAAGGGTATGTAGATGCACTCCCCTCTCGCTCGTTGCTAGATGACTCCATAGATTGATCTTGGTGATACGTAGAAAATTTGAAGTTTCTGCTACGTTCCCCAACAATGGTATCAGAGCCAGGTTTATGCGTAGATTCTCTGCACGAGTAGAGCACAAAGTAGTTGTGGGCGACGATTTGTTCAATTTGCTTACTGTTACTAGTCTTATCTTGATTCGGCGGCATTGTGGGATGAAGCGGCCCGGACCGACCTTACACGTACTCTTACGTGAGACAGGTTCCACCGACTGACATGCACTTGATGCATAAGGTGGCTAGAGGGTGTCTGTCTCTCCCACTTTAGTCGGATCGGATTTGATGAAAAGGGTCCTTATGAAGGGTAAATAGCAATTGGCATATCACAGTTGTGGCTTTTGCGTAGGTAAGAAACGTTCTTGCTAGAAACCCATAGGAGCCACGTAAAACATGCAACAACAATTAGAGGACGTCTAACTTGTTTTTGCATGGTATGCTATGTGATGTGATATGGCCGAAAGGATGTGATGAATGATATATATGTGATGTATGAGATTGATCATGTTCTTGTAATAGGAATCACGACTTGCATGTCGATGAGTATGACAACCGGCAGGAGCCATAGGAGTTGTCTTAATTTATTGTATGACCTGCGTGTCAATGAAAAACGCCATGTAATTACTTTACTTTATTGCTAACCGTTAGCCATAGTAGTAGAAGTAATAGTTGGCGAGACAACTTCATGAAGACACGATGGAATGGAGATCATGGTGTCATGCCGGTGACGAAGGTGATCATGCCGCGCCTCAAAGATGGAGATCAAAAGGCGCAAGATGATATTGGCCATATCATGTCACTTTATGATTTGCATGTGATGTTTGTCATGTTTACATATTATTTGCTTAGAATGACGGTAGCATAAATAAGATGATCCCTCACTAAAATTTCAAGAGATGTGTTCCCCCTAACTGTGCACCGTTGCGAAGGTTCGTTGTTTCGAAGCACCACGTGATGATCGGGTGTGATAGATTCTAACGTTCGCATACAACGGGTGTTGACGAGCCTAGCATGTACAACATGGCCTCGGAACACAAGCAAAACATTAGGTTGACTTGACGAGCCTAGCATGTACAGACATGGCCTCGGAACACAAGAGACCGAAAGGTCGAACATGAGTCGTATAGTAGATACGATCAACATGGAGATGTTCACCGATGATGACTAGTCCGTCTCACGTGATGATCGGACACGGCCTAGTCGATTCGGATCATGTATCACTTAGATGACTAGAGGGATGTCTATCTAAGTGGGAGTTCATTAAATAATCAGATGAACTTAATTATCATGAACATAGTCAAAAGGTCTTTGCAAATAATGTCGTAGCTTACGCTTTAGTTCTACTAAGATATGTTCCTAGAGAAAATTTAGTTGAAAGTTGATAGTAGCAATTATGCGGACTGGGTCCATAAACTGAGGATTGTCCTCATTGCTGCACAGAAGGCTTATGTCCTTAATGCACCGCTCGGTGTGCTGAACCTCGAGCGTCGTCTGTAGATGTTACGAAACATCTGACATACACGTTTTGATGACTACGTGATAGTTCAGTGTGTGATGCTAACGGTTTAAAATTGTGGCACCAAAGACGGTTTTGAAACGTCGCAGAACATATGAGATGTTCCAAAGACTGAAATTGGGATTTCAGACTAATGCCCACGTCAAGAGGTATGAGACCTCTGACAAGTTTCTTAAGCCTGCAAACTAAGGGAGAAAAGCTCAATCGTTGAGCATGTGCTCAGATTGTCTGAGTACTACAATCACTTGAATCGAGTGGGAGTTAATCTTCCAGATGAGATAGTGATGGTTCTCCATAGTCACTGCCACCAAGCTATTAGAGCTTCGTGATGAACTATAACATATCAGGGATAGACATGATGATCCTTGAGCAACTCGCAATGTTTGACACCGCGAAAGTAGAAATCAAGAAGGAGCATCAATTGTTGATGGTTAGTAAAACCACTAGTTTCTAGAAGGGCAAGGGCAAGAAGGGATACTTCATGAAACGGCAAATCAGTTGCTGCTCTAGTGAAGAAACCCAAGGTTGAACCCAAACCCGAGACTAAGTGCTTCTGAAATGAGGGGAACGGTCACTGAAGCAGAACTACCCTAGATACTTCGTAGATGAGAAGGCTGGCAAGGTCGACAGAAGTATATTGGATATACATTATATTAATGTGTACTTTACTAGTACTCCTAGTAGCACCAGGGTATTAGATACCGGTTCGGTTGCTAAGTGTTAGTAACTCGAAATAAAAGCTGCGGAATAAACGGAGACTAGCTAAAGGTGAGATGACGATATGTGTTGGAAGTGTTTCCAAGGTTGATGTGATCAAGCATCGCATGCTCCCTCTACCATCGAGATTGGGGTTAAACCTGAATAATAATTATTTGGTGTTTGCATTGAGCATAGACATGATTGGATTATGTTTATCGCAATACAGTTATTCATTAAAAGAGAATAATGGTTACTCTGTCTATTTGAATAATACCTTCAATGGTCTTGCACCTAAAATGAATGGTTTATTGAATCTCGATCGTAGTGATACACATGTTCATGCCAAAAGATATAAGATAGTAATGATAGTACCACATACTTGTGGCACTGCCACTTGAGTCATATTGGTATAAAACGAATGAAGAAGCTCCATGTTGATGGATCTTTGGACTCACTCGTTTTTGAAAAGATTGAGACATGCGAACCATGTCTATTAGTATATATGCATGAAGAAAGTCCATACAGATGGATCATTTGGACTCACTTGATTTTGAATCACTTGAGACATGCAAATCATACCACATGGGCAAGATGACTGAAAGGCCTCGTTTTAAGTAAGATGGAACAAGAGAGCAACTTGTTGGAAGTAATACATTTGATGTGTGCAGTCCAATGAGTGCTGACGCATGCAGTGGATATCGTTATGTTCTTACTTCACAGATGATTTGAGTAGATGCTGAGAATATTTACTTGCTGAAACACAAGTCTAAATTATTGAAAGGTTCAAGTAATTTCAGAGTGAAGTTGAAGATCGTCGTGACAAGAGGATAAAATGTCTGTGATATGATCATAGAGATGAATATCTGAGTTACGAGTTTGGCACACAATTAAGAAATTGTGGAAATTGTTTCACGACTAATACCGCCTGGAACACCATATTGTGATGGTGTGTCCAAACATCATAACTGCACCCTATTGGATATGGTGCATACCATGATGTCTCTTATCGAATTACAACTATCGTTTATGGGTTAGGCATTAGAGACAACCGCATTCACTTTAAATAGGGCACCACGCAATTCCGTTGAGACGACACCGTATGAACTATGGTTTAGAAAAACCTAAGCTGTCGTTTCTTAAAAGTTTGGGGCTGCGACGCTTATGTGAAAAAGTTTCAGGCTGATAAGCTCGAACCCAAAGCGGATAAATGCATCTTCATAGAATACCCAAAACAGTTGGGTATACCTCCTATTTCAGATCTGGAAGCAAAAGTGATTGTTTCTAGAAACGGGTCCTTTCTCGAGGAAAAGTTTCTCTCGAAAGAATTGAGTGGGAGGATGGTGGAGACTTGATGAGGTCATTGAACCGTCACTTCAACTAATGTGTAGTAGGGCACAGGAAGTTTTTCCTGTGGCACCTACACCAATTGAAGTGGAAGCTTATGATAGTGATCATGAAACTTCAGATCAAGTCACTACCAAACCTCATAGGACAACAAGGATGCGTACTACTTCAGAGTGGTACGTAATCCTGTCTTGGAAGTCATGTTGCTAGACAACAATGAACCTACGAGCTATGGAGAAGCGATGGTGGGCCCAGATTCCGACGAATGGCTCAAGGCCATAAAATCCGAGAGGATCCATGTATAAAAACAAAGTGTAGACTTTGGAAGAACTACTTGATGGTCGTAAGGCTGTTGGGTTGCAGATGGATTTTAAAAGGAAGACAGACAATGATGGTAAGTGTCACCATTAAGAAAGCTCGACTTGTCGTTAAGATGTTTTCCGGCAAGTTCAAGGAGTTGACTGTGATGAGACTTTCTCACTCGTAGCGATGCTAAGAGTCTGTTGGAATTATATTAGCAGTTACTGCATTATTTATGAAATCTTGCAGGTAGGATGTCAAAACATTGTTTCCTCGACGATTTTCTTGAGGAAAGGTTGTGATACAACCAGAAGGTTTTGTCAATCCTGAAAGATGCTAACAAGTATGCAAAGCTCCAGCAATCCTTCTAAGGACTGGAGTAAGCATCTCGGAGTTGGAATGTACGCTTTGATGAGATGATCAAAGATTTTGGGTTTATACAAAGTTTATGAGAAACTTGTATTTCCAAAGAAGTGAGTGGGAGCACTATAGAATTTCTGATGAGTATATGTTGTTGACATATTGTTGATCAGAAATGATGTAGAATATCTGGAAAGCATATAGGGTTATTTGAAAAGTGTTTTTCAATGGAAAACCTGGATTAAGCTACTTGAACATTGAGTATCAAGATCTATAAGGATAGATCAAAAACGCTTAATAGTACTTTCAAATGAATACACACCGTGAAAAGATTTTGAAGGAGTTCAAATAGATCAGCAAAGAAGGAGTTCTTGGCTGTGTTACAAGGTGTGAGTATTGAGTAAGACTCAAGACCTGACCACGGCAGAAGAGAGAGAAAGGACGAAGGTCATCCCCTATGCTTTAGACGTAGGCTCTACAATATGCTATGCTGTGTACCGCACCTGAAGTGTGCCTTTCCATGAGTTAGTCAAGGGGTACAATAGTGATCCGGGAATGGATCACATGACAGCGGTCAAACTTATCCTTAGTAACTAGTGGACTAAGAAATTTTCTCGATTATGGAGGTGGTAAAAGAGTTCATCGTAAAGGGTTACGTCGATGCAAACTTTGACACTAATTCGGGTGACTCTGAGTAGTAAACCGGATTCGTATAGTAGAGCAGTTATTTGGAATAGCTCCAAGTAGCGCATGGTAGCTGCATCTACAAGATGACATAGAGATTTGTAAAGCACACACGGATCTGAAAGGTTCAGACCCGTTGACTAGTAACCTCTCTCACAAGCGAGATATGAACAAACCCCATGGGTGTTGGATTCATTACAATCACATAGTGATGTGAACTAGATTATTGACTCTAGTGCAAGTGAGAGACTATTGGAAATATGCCCTAGAGGCAATAATAAAATGGTTATTATTGCATTTCCTTGTTCATGATAATTGTCTATTGTTCATGCTATAATTGTATTAACTGGAAACCGCAATACCATGTGTGAATACATAGACCACAACATGTCCCTAGTAAGCCTCTAGTTGACTAGCTTGTTGATCAATAGATGGTTAGGGTTTCCTGACCATGGACATTGGATGTCATTGATAACAGGATCACATCATTAGGAGAATGATGTGATGGACAAGACCCAATCCTAAGCATAGCACAAGATCATGTAGTTCGTCTGCTAAAGCTTTTCTAATGTCAAGTATCATTTCCTTAGACCATGAGATTGTGCAACTCCCGGATACCGTAGGAGTGCTTCGGGTGTGCCAAACGTCACAACGTAACTGGGTGGCTATAAAGGTGCACTACGGGTATCTCCGAAAGTGTCTGTTGGGTTGGCACGAATCGAGACTGGGATTTGTCACTCCGTATGACGGAGAGGTATCTCTGGGCCCACTCGGTAACGCATCATCATAATGAGCTCAATGTGACCAAGTGTTTGGTCACGGGATCATGCATTACGGTACGAGTAAAGTGACTTGCCGGTAACGAGATTGAACAAGGTATTGGGATACCGACGATCGAATCTCGGGCAAGTAACGTACCGATTGACAAAGGGAATTGTATACGGGATTGATTGAATCCTCGACATCGTGGTTCATCCGATGAGATCATCGTGGAACATGTGGGAGCCAACATGGGTATCCAGATCCCATTGTTGGTTATTGACCGGAGAGTCGTCTCGGTCATGTCTGCATGTCTCCCGAACCCGTAGGGTCTACACACTTAAGGTTCGGTGACGCTAGAGTTGTAGAGATATTAGTATGTAGTTAACCGAAAGTTGTTCGGAGTCCCGGATGAGATCCCGGACGTCACGAGGAGTTCCGGAATGGTCCGGAGGTAAAGATTTATATATGGGAAGTCCTATTTTGGCCACCGGAAAATGTTTGGGATTTTTCGGTATTGTACCGGGAAGGTTCAAGAAGGTTCTGAAGTTGGGCCCACCTGCATGGGGGGACCCACATGAACATGGGTAGTGGGGGCAAGGCCCCACACCCCTAGTCAAGGTGCACCAAGATCCCACCTTAGAAGGAATAAGATCATATCCCGAAGGGATAAGATCAAGATCCCTAAAAAAGGGGGATAACAATCGGTGGGGAAGGAAAATGATGGGATTTCTTTCCCCCACCTTTGCCAACGCCCCAATGGACTTGGAGGGCAAGAAACCAGCCCCCTCCATCCCTATATATAGTGGGGAGGCGCATGGGAGCAGCACCCCAAGCTCTGGCGCCTCCCTCCCTCCCGTGACACCTCTTCCTCCCCGCTTGCGCTTGGCGAAGCCCTGCCGGGATCCCGCTACTTCCACCACCACGCCGTCATGCTGCTGGATCTCCATAAACTTCTCCTCCCCCCTTGCTGGATCAAGAAGGAGGAGACGTCCCCGCTCCGTACGTGTGTTGAACGCGGAGGTGCCGTCCGTTCGGCGCTAGGATCATCGGTGATTTGGATCACGACGAGTACGACTCCATCAACCCCGTTCTCTTGAATGCTTCCGCGCGCGATCTACAAGGGTATGTAGATGCACTCCCCTCTCTCTCGTTGCTAGATGACTCCATAGATTGATCTTGGTGATACGTAGAAAATTTTAAATTTTTGCTACGTTCCCCAACAAGAAGCTCATGAGGCAATCGAGATGCCTGTTGTCCTTTGGCACGTGGCAAGATGCACAGGTGCTGAGGATTTTGTCAGAGGAGCCGAGGACTTTGGCGGAGGAGCTGGAGCAGCTTGAGGAGTTGGCCGTGAGGGCTTTGAAGAATCTGGCCGTGAGGGCATTGCTGAGGAACTTGGGCGTGAGGGCATTGAGGATGAAGCACTTGGCTTATGAGCAGGCTTCTTTTCCATGGCCTTCTTTGGCTTGACAGCAGAGGCCTCAGTAGTGGTAGCAGCAGCAGCAGAGTCTTCATTAAATTTCCTCACTGCTTCCTTAGCTATTTTGGCTAGCTTGGCCTGGCGCTTGGCCCATTCATCAGGATAGTCCTCACCACGCTTGAGGCCGGTGGGATCAGCTTCTTGGCCAGGTGCCAATGGAGGTCTTGGGCATGGAGGATTTAGAGCGAATTTCTTCATATACTTGGGAGTAACATATCTGTACTCCCTACATTCCCGTGCCCATCTCCTCTCAATCTTTTGAATGCGCACCTTGCGCTGATTTTTATCCTCCTCAGGGGGTGTGCAGTACCCAGCATAGATGTCATCAGGGATCTCAAACGCTGTGTTAACCTCTGGCCTTTTTCCTCCTTTCTGTGGCTTCTTACCGTCAGCCATTTAATTCAGCTGAGGAATATGAACAACTGAATTTTCTGAAGAGGTGTGCAACTTTTCTTCGAGGAACACTGCAAATGAGTTAAGTTGATGAGAACCTAGTGATTCAGCAGCGGACATGAGTACCTGTGAACAGAGTATAGTTGCGAGGAATTTGGAGAGGTCATATGCGTTCTCAGAAGGTTTTTCAAAAAAGAACAAGTTTGAGGAATTTGACCAGATGTGTCTTGAAGAATTTCACTAAGCGTGCTTTGTCTTAGGTTCCAGAGTTGTACAGATCGAAAATCCACACAATTGAGGAATCTTGAAAAATGTTGCTTAGAGAAACGGCTCAAGAACAGATGACAGGTGAGGTGTTTAGTGTGTGAGAATTTGAAGATAAACACCTTTGAAGATTTTGTAGTAAACATTTGAATCAAATAGGGCAGTAAAAGTAACTTTTAATTACCCTGGATGAAGAACACGACGAACTGGGAAGTGTAGATGTGAAGTTCATCAGTTCAGATCTTCCACGCCCTAACTCGGCAGAGGAAGACATCTACGGCGATGGTGGAGTGAAGAAATCCGCAGCTGGCGCAAATACGACGGCGACGAGGTCGAGGCAGTGAAGCTCTTCCTCACCGGCGACGATGGAAGTAGCGGCGGCGCTAGGTTTTGGGAAGCTCGAGCGGGAGAGAGGTCGAGCGGAGTAAAAGTGAAGTGAGGAAGGGGAGGGGTATTTATAGTCGGAGTGAAAAACTGTTTGCCCGAAGAAATTGGACAAACGTGCCCCTGACCCTTCTCATTCGCTTGACATGTGTCACCCACGTACTAAGAGGCGAAGATCGTGTGAGATCGTGGGGAATAGATAAACATTTCATAGAATGCGGAACGGTTTGAGCGGCAAAGCCGAAAATTTAGATAAGATAGGTTTTAAAGTACCGTTCGCAAATTCTTCAGCTGACAAGGACACAGTGAAGATTTTGAACAAGTTTCAAATAGAACGCACATGACGAATTTGTGAATAGACTGGGTTGAGTTTAGCATAGAGGGGGAAGGGTCCGATCACATTCACTTAGCAGAAAAAGCAACTTGAAGAATTAGCAATAAGTGAATGCTGTAGAGGACATAAACTATATATATAAAAATAGCCAATGAAGAAAAACGACGAAAATGGTGAAGACAATGCAAAGTGAAGAAAATGAACAACTGAGGAATTTCAAAAGTGAGGAAAAACTCAATTGAAGATTTTCAACTTTTGGTGGTGGCGTAACCCACCATGTAAGAATGATGATTTCAGACACCGCGTACAATTGTCGTAGGGCTCTGAGAATCAAATTCTTCATTAATTTCTTCACACTTAGAGTGTTAGTCTTCATTGATTGAAGAAAAATGTTTCTTCATGTGTTGCACATCTAAGTCATCAATTTTGCATAAGTGTTAGGATGAGTGTCCTTTTCAAAGAACATTCGAAGATTCTAGGATATTTAGCTCACACCTCAACTTGCTAAATCTCTTCTCATCCAAGGGCTTAGTGAAGATATCGGCTAGCTGTTCTTCAGTTCGTACATGCTCAATAGAGATGTCGCCCTTCCACACATGATCACGAAGAAAATGATGACGAATTTGAATGTGCTTAGTCTTCGAGTGCTGAACTGGGTTGTGAGCAATCTTGATTGCACTCTCATTGTGACAGTAGAGAGGCACATTCTTCATGTTGACGACGTAGTCCTTGAGAGTTTGCTTCATCCATAGCAATTGAGCACAGCAAGAACCAGCAGCAATGTACTCAGCTTCAGCAGTAGACAGTGATACGCAGTTCTGTTTCTTCGAGGACCAACAGACCAATGATCGTCCGAGGAAATGGCATGTGCCTGATGTTGACTTGCGGTCCACACGATCACCAGCATAGTCAGAGTCTGAATATCCAATGAGATCAAAAGCCGAGCCCTTGGGGGTACCATAATCCAAGTGTTGGTGTGTGAGCTAGATATCGAAGAATATGCTTCACAGCCTTATGATGTGATTCCTTCGGTGTAGCTTGAAATCGGGCACACATGCAAACACTAAGCATAATATCTGGCCTAGATGCACATAAATACAATAAAGAACCAATCATGGAGCGGTATACCTTTTGATCGAAGTCAATACCATTTTCATCAGTGCATAGATGGCCATTTGTGGGCATTGGAATTTTGACTCCTTTGCAATCTTGCATGCCGAATTTCCTCAGTACATCCTTGAGGTATTTCTCCTGAGATATGAATATGCCATTGCTCTGTGGACGAATTTGAAGACCTAAGAAGAATTTCAATTCTCCCATCATAGACATTTGATATTCTTCACTCATCATATAGGCAAATTCGTCACTGTAACGTTGGTCAGTACAACCAAAGATAATATCATCAACATAAATTTGGCACAAACAATTCACCATCATAAGATTTAATGAAAAGAGTAGGGTCAAGTGAACCGGGTTTGAAGCCTTTCTTCATGAGGAATTCCTTCAAAGTATCATACCACGCCCGAGGGGCCTGCTTGAGGTCATAGAGGGCCTTATTGAGTCTGAAGACTTTGTCAGGATGCTTTGGATCTTCAAAACCTGGGGGTTGAGCAACATATACCTCTTCCTCAAGCTTACCATTGAGGAATGCACTTTTCACATCCATTTGATATAAAGTGATATCATGATGGTTAGCATAAGCAAGTAATATGCGAATAGCCTCAAGTCTAGCAACAGGTGCAAAAGTTTCATCGAAATCAATTCCTTCTACCTGTGTGTAGCCTTGAGCTACAAGCAGTGCCTTATTCCTCACCACAAGGCCATTTTCATCTTGATTTTTGTGGTAGATCCACTTTGTGCCAATGATATTGTGCTTGCGAGGATCTGGACAATTAACCAGTTCCCAGATGTTGTTCAGCTTGAACTGATGTAATTCTTCTTGCATAGCTTGAATCCACTCAGGCTCCAGAAATGCTTCATCTACCTTAGTGGGCTCTGTGATAGAGACAAAAGCAAAGTGCCCACAAAAGTTAAACAACTGTGTAGCTTTTGAGAGTGTGAGAGGACCTGGAATGTTGATGTCGCTGATGATTTTCTCAATCTGCACTTCGTTGGCAACGCGAGGATGAGCGGGTTGTCGTCGAGGAATTTGATCAGCATTTTCTTCAACACTATTTCTTCAGGTGCATCAGCATGATGTTCTTCACGTTCTGGAATGATTTCTTCAACAGATTCTTCAGTAGGAATGACATCCTCAGTAGCCTTGAACTTGATAGTTTCCTCAGGTGACTGTTCATCTAACACAGAAGGTAGGTTCTCTCTTTGCGAGCCATTAGTTTCATCGAACCGCACATCTACAGTTTCAACAACTTTGTGAAGAATGTTTTTGAAGACTCTGTTGGTGTGCGAGTCCTTTCTATAACCAAGCATAAAACCTTCATGTGCTTTCGGTGCAAATTTTGAGTTGTGATGAGGATCTCTAATCCAACATTTAGCACCGAAGACTTTGAAATAACTCACATTGGGTTTCTTGTCAGTGAGGAGTTCATAAGCAGTCTTCTTGAAGAATTTGTGAAGATATACCCTGTTGATGATGTGGCACGCAGTATCAATTGCCTCAATCCAGAAACGACGAGGCGTCTTGTATTCATCAAGCATAGTGCGAGCCATCTCAACAAGAGTCCTGTTCTTGCGCTCCACGACGCCATTTTGCTGAGGAGTATAAGGAGCAGATAACTCATGAGTAATACCGAGTTCATCAAGATAGTCATCAAGACCAGAATTCTTGAACTCAGTTCCATTGTCACTTCTGATGTGCTTGATCTTCACACCAAAGTTGGTTGAATCCCTCAAAGAAAATCGTTTGAAGACTTCCTGCACCTCATGTTTGTAAGTGACAATATGCACCCATGTGTAACGAGAGTAATCATCAACAATAACAAAGCCATATAGAGATGCATCATTTGTAACTGTAGAATAATGATTAGGACCAGAGAGATCCATGTGAAGCAATTCAAATGGTCGAGTAGTAGTCATGATAGTCTTTGCTGGATGCTTGGCCTTTGTCATCTTTCCGGCTTCACAGGCTCCGCATAAGTGATCCTTGAGGAATTTGACATTCTCAATGCCAATGACATGCTTCTTCTTCGCGAGCATGTGCAGATTCCTCATGCCAGCATGACCAACTCGTCGATGCCATAGCCAGCCTTCTGAAGCTTTTGCAAGTAAACATACGGCTGGTTGTGGTCCTGTAGAGAAATCAACAATATACAGATCTCCTCTCCTAAAGCCTTCGAAGACTTTGGAATTGTCAGCTTCCATGATCACAACATAACGATACTTGCCAAAGACAACAACCATATCAAGATCACAAAGCATTCAGATAGACATGAGGTTGTATCCTAAGGACTCGACAAGCATGACTTTGTCCATGTGTCGATCCTTTGAGATCGCAACCTTACCTAGACCCAATACCTGACTTTTGCCTTTGTCAGCGAAGATGATATGCTTCAGATGCGATGGAGATAAGGGAACATCCATCAATAGATTCTTGTCACCAGTCATGTGATTTGTACATCCACTATCGAGGACCCACTCATTGGCTTTGGGTTGATCATCCTGCAGATGAATTAGTGCATCTTACAAACTCATATACTTCATCAGTGAAGAATATGACATCAATTCATCAGATCAATTCCATCAACCAATAGAACAGATAAAACAGTATGAGGACGTGAGAAATGAGGGTTCATTTCTTCATGATTAGCCTGCGTCCTTTCAGGCATTTTCAGGTCTCCAACAAATTCTTCAGACGTTTAAGCACGTCTGGAGACCTGACCCTGCATAAGAGATTAGTTCTTTTTCTTCACCACCCACATCTAAAGGGGTGGCAAAGAGTTCATCACTCTGCGAGCTCCATACGAGAAAGGTGGCATAGAAGCCAGTCCATTTCTTTTCACATAAGAGGAGTTAGGATAAGCATATGAATAAGCAGAGAAACTCTTCGAGGACTTATGAACATAATGATTAGAAGAATAATGCTCATATTCATAGCCCTTAGCTCTTCCCTGCGAAACAGAGGTGTTAGCATCATGATGTTCATATGAGGACTTTGATCCTTTTGAGGAATTTGATCCACGTGAGGAGTTTGATCCGTATGAGGACTTGGATCCATATGAAGAATTTGATCTGGGGTTCCTATTCTTCATAGGTGGTGTCATGATGACATTCACCTGAAGACTTTCAAGGTACCTTTTGGGAACCCAGATTTTCTTCATATGGGAACCGTTCCTGCAGTTAGTGCCAACATATCTAGCAAATACTTCACCATTCTGATTTTTGAACAGTTTATAGTTGGAGTCAAATGACTCATTAGCAGAATGAGGAGAATCACATGTAAAGCCAGATAGATTAGATGGATCTACTGGAGGTCCCTTTGCAGCAACCCATGAGGTTTTGGGGTACTGCTCAGGCTTCCAATATGTCCCATCAGCATTGATTTTCCTCTCAAAGGCAATGCCCTCTTTCCTAGGGTTCCTGCTGAGGATCTACTTTTTAAGCACATCACAAAGAGTCTGATGCCCTTTGAGGCTTTTGTACATGCCTGTCATGTACAATTCCTTTAGCCCTGCATCATCAGTGATACTAGTAATGTCCTCAGATGAAGAATTAGTGATAGCAGAGACATGTGAAGTATTTGTAGCATTAGAAGCATTTGAACATTCAGGTGAAGAATTAGCAGATTCATGTTCAATGCACTTCAAACATGGTGGAATGAGTTCTTCCTGTCCAGCGCTGATTTGTTGAGCAAGTAATGAATCGTGCTCCTTCTGAAGATCTTCATAACTCACTCTTAGCTTTTCAAGATCTTGCTTTCTTTGAAGAAATTCATAAGAAAGCTTCTCATGATTAGATAAGAGAGTGTTATGATGACCTTGAAGGTTGTCAAACCTAGACTGAAGTCTCTGAAGATTTTCAGTCAAGGTTTTAGTGCGATCCATTCATCGTCACTTGATTCAGAGGAGGTATATTTGAGTACCTTGGCACCCTTTGCCATGGAGCAATAAGTGGGAGCGTAGTCATCATTGCCTTCATCAGCCTTGTTGGTGAAGCCATTTTCTTCAGAGTTGAAGATAGACTTGCTGACGAATGCAGTAGCGAGAGCTAGACTCGCCACACCAGACTCGGACTCCTCAGATGCCTCCTCTTCCTCATGTTCCTCAGATTCAGCCTCTGAGTCCATTTCCTTGCCAATGAATGCCCGAGCCTTCTTGGACCTGCTCTTCTTGTGAGATGAAGACTTTGAGGATTTTGATGATGAAGACTTTGAAGATTTCTTCTTCTTCTTCGCATCATCAGAACTGTAATCCTTGTATTTCTTCTTCTTTGATTCCTTTCCCACTGAGGACAATCTTGAATCGTGACCAGGTTTCTTGCAGTTGTGGCATAGCCTCTTCTTGTAGTCACTGGATGAGGAATCATTGCTCCTTGAGCATTTTCCAAAGCGACCACGTCTTGAGAACTTCTGAAATTTCTTCACGAGCAGTGCTAGTTCCTGGCTCAGTTCTTCGGGATCACCAAGGCTGCTGCCAGAATCTTCATCTTCAGACTCAGAAACTGCCTTGGCCTTTAGGGCACGTGATCTGCCATAGCTCGAACCATAGAGATCTCTCTTCTCAGCAAGCTAGAACTCATGAGTGTTTAGCCTCTCGAGGATATCAGCGGGATCAAGTGACTTGTAATCTCCACGTTCTTGTATCATCAGTTCCAGAGTATCAAATGAGGAATCAAGCGATCTCAGCAGTTTCTTCACCACCTCATGGTCGGTGTTGTCAGTGGCACCAAGTGCTTGAAGCTCATTTGAGATGTCAGTGAGGCGATCGAAGGTTTGTTGAACATTTTCATTGTTGAGTCTTTTGAAGCGGTTGAAGAGATTGCGAAGAACGTCAACTCGAGAGTTACGCTGTGTTGAGACTCCTTCGTTGACTTTGGATATCCTATCCCAGATAAGCTTAGCAGTTTCCAAAGCACTCACTCTACCATACTATCCTTTGCTCAGATGGCCACATATGATGTTCTTCGCTTGAGAATCGAGTTGCTTGAATCTCTTCACATCAGCAGCATTCAGAGAAGGTGTGACTAAGGGAACACCATTTTCCACAACATACCAGAGATCGTTATCAATTGCCTCAAGATGCATTCGCATCTTATTCTTCCAGTAGGGGTAGTCCGTCCCATCGAAGGTAGGACACCCAGCAGAGACCTTGATCATACCTGCAGTCGATATAACTAAAACTCAAGGCGGTTAAACCAAAATCACACAGAACAAGGGAGTACCTTGCTGTGATACCAATTGAAAGTGCGTTATATCGACTAGAGGGGGGTGAATAGGCGATTTTTATGAATTCTTCACAGAGGAATTTGCGGGTGAGGAAATTCCTGAGTGAATAATGACTTGCAGCGGAATAAGTACTCAGATGTAAACATAACAGAACACAAGCATGGTCATCATGAAGAAATGAAGACAAATACAGAGTACAGAAAGCGTACAGGATAACACGGGATGAAGACAATCAGACTAAAGAAGTTGAACTGAGGAAATTGAGAAAGTCTTCAGTCAAAGTCTTCAAAACAGATATGAACAGGAGCACAACACAGTAATGAGGAAATGGAAGAGTTGAGGAAATAGAACCAGTAGGCTTGGTGAAGACAATGATTTGGTAGACCAGTTCCAACTGCTGTGACAGTTGTATGTCTGGTTGGAGCGGCTAGGTATTTAAACCTGAGGACACACAGTCCCGGACACACAGTCCTCACCGTATTCTCCTTGAGCTAAGGTCACACAGACCTCGCCCAATCACTCGTGGTAAGTCTTCAGGTGACTTCCAAACCTTCACAAACTCGATCACTCGGTGATCCACAATTTCCTCTTGGATGCTCTAGACCATGATGCCTAACCGTCTGGAAGATGCATAGTCTTCAAAGGTAACAAGCGTCAGATCCACGCAGGATCAATCTCTTCAGTGATGCCCAATCACTTTGGTTTGTAGGTGTTTGGGTTTGGGTTTTCCTCACTCGATGATTTTCGCTCAAAGTCCTCGGAGGATGGGATGCTCTCAAATGACAAGTGTCAGTTTCTCTCGGAGCAGCCAACCAGCTAGTGGTTGTAGGGGGCGGCTATTTATAGCCTAGGGAGCAGCCCGACATGATAAGACATAAATGCCCTTCAAAGATATGACCATTAGGTGGGTAGATATTTTGGAACAGCTGGCGCGTAGCACAACAACGGTCGGAATTTTGAGTATCAAATACCTCAGGGCTATCATGTTCCTCACTGTGTAGGCAATCCGCACTGGCGAATTCCTAACTCCTCAGTCAGAACAAATTCCTCAGTGACCAGAAGAACTTCGTCTCTGTCACTGAAGAAATTGACTGAGCTGTATGAGATTTCCAATGGCTTCACTCGAAGGGATTGGTAGGTGTAGGATTTTGAGTTGAGCATCACATGGAAATTTTTCCTTAGTATTTCCTCGACCCCCTTTAACAGTACGTTGTTTCCTATAACTCAAGAAAGAGAAAATGAAACTACAAAAACAAAAGTCTTCACGCTTCATGTTCCTCGTATGAATACCAAGTCTTCAGGTCACACCAATTTCTTCACTTTCAAAGTCTTCAGAAAGTCTTCAGAAAACCAAAATCTTTAGTCGAAGATATTCATTTTTAGGGGTCAACTTTCTCTGTAAATATCAAACTCCTCATAGACTTATAGACCTGTGTACACTCATAAACACATTAGTCCCTTAACCTATAAGTCTTCAATACACCAAAATCACTAAGGGGCACTAGATGCACTTACAGATACCAACTATACCTTGCTCCATAAAAAGAAATTATGTCAAAACTACTTTGTGTGATTTAGGAGCTGGTGTTAGTGTTATGCCTTTCTCTTTATATAAAAGACTTGACTTGAATAAACTCACACGTACTAAAATATCTTTGCAAATGGCTGATAAATCCACCGCCATACCTATCGATATTTGTGAGGATGTGCCCGTTGTTGTTGCAAATGTTACTATCTTAACTGACTTTGTTATACTTGAGATGCCCAAGGACGACAGCATGTCGATTATCCTTGGTAGACCCTTCTTGAATACTGTAGGGGCTGTTATTGATTGCAATTAAAGCAAGACGCGACATTTTATTCCAGGTAATCCCAACGCAAAATGCACACTATTCCCTCTTTTCTATCAAATCGGTCATAACCACTACCTACATTCCACAAAATAGTACACCACAAGTAGGAGCTAATGAATAGGCCTGCGATTCCGTAGAAAGACATCACGACCCCCTGTGGAAAAAAAAAGAATTTCATGAGATGGAAGTATACTTTTCATATTAATGGTAATGAGCATACAGTGCACTCTCCGAAGAAACAATTCCAAGTGAATGGTATTAATGTTATTGAAAAATCTCCGACACTCACTATTGGAAGTTTTCAACTACCTCTACCTACTATCAAAAAGGAAATATGAAATGCTTATTGTTGGGGACATGCATATCCCTGTTGAGGTAACTTAGTGTTTTACGAAAGTTCTTCGGTTTCATGCTAATCGAAAGTGGTTGTTAATAATACTTGATCAACCTTTTTAATGGATCATTTTTGAGAAGTATGAAGTTGATGAATTTAGTAAGCATGACCTTATGTCTTTACCTTTTGTCTTTAGTTTTTCTTAGTTAAATAAAATAAAATGGCATTTTTTCTGTTTTTCCCGTGCAATAAAAAATGACGCAGAAATAAAAGTTCTTAGAATGCCCTAAAAGTTTAACATGATTTTTTTTCTGATTATATTTAAGATTTTTTAGTGCAAATAACATCAAGGGGGGGTGCTCTAGGTGGGCACAACCCACCTGGGCACGCCAGCAGCCCCAAGCGCGCCCTGGTGGGTTGTGGTCCCCACGTGGCCCCCTCACTTATCTCTTTAGCCCATGTCATCACCTACCTCCAGAAAAAAATCACCATTGCTCTCTCTCTCTCTCTCTCTCTCTCTCTCTCGTGTTCTTGCTCTCAAACCCGTGGATTTCGATCTCTTTGCTCGAAGATCCGTTTCCGAAACTGTTCTGGGGGATTGCTACTTGGTATGTGACTCCTCCATTGGTCCAATTAGTTTTTCTGTTAGTGGTTCATATTTTGAACAATTAGCTACTCTTGGTGCTGTTGTAGATGAGCTTGCATGTTGAATTCTTAGAGTTCTAAGTAGTTTGAATGCTTGATATGGCCTCTATGCATCCCTATGAGTAGTTGCTATCGATGTTGTGAAGTTTTGTTGACAAAATTTTGTGGGCTAATTTTTTTTCAGAATTTTGTTCACAGGAATAAGATGAGTTTATTTAGGAAGTTTGCTTCCAATAAGAACTCCAAGGGAGTCATTGGGGAATCATCGGATAGTGACCTCCATACCCGGAGAATGGCGGAGGTGCGGCCGTGTGAATGGACACATAATTCCTTCATGGATGGAGCCTGGATCCTTCAAGAGTTCACACAATTTGCTGCAAATGCTGGGCTCACCGACTTCATCGCAGCTGAGTGTGAACAATACCATCTCCTTACAAATTCCTTTGTGCAAAGTTTCCATTTTCTGAGTAGGAATAAACCCCCTGAGGTGCAGTTTAATTTATATGTTGAACCCCGTCAGATGCCACTTACTGAGTTTTGCGATGCATGCTTGCTCCCTTCAGACGGGGAAATAAGAGAGCCTAGACCTGCAGAGTTTGAGGAATTTTATCGTACTTTATCAGTGGGAGATGAGAGAGGGGTATCGAGTGTCACTGCCACTAGCTTGCAACTTTCTTCTATGCACTATTTTACTTTATTTATCGCGAAGTGTTTACTTGCTAGAGAGAAGGTTCATGCACTTAGTGCCCCCGATTTCGCTGCCCTACGTCGTGCACTTTACGGCGATAACACCTACAGCCTAGGGTCCATTATCGCACGCTGTCTTCACCTTAACAGGACCGAGGGTAAAATTCATGGCGGTATTTTTGCTACTTCTTTAGCGAGTCAATTTAACATTCAGATTCGCCAGCATGATTATCGCTTGCCCAGGATTTACCTAGATCGTCAGGCTATGGCGGCTCATCAATTTATTGATGGCAAGAACACTACTATTGATATTCCCTACAATCTGGTTTTGAGCGAGAACACCCGTGATATTATTTCGTTGCCTGCACCTTCTTTGTTTGGTTCTATTTTCAGGGGCGGATACAGGATCATGCCAGATGACACCATCGCCTACCGGAATGCCCTGGCTGCTGCAGTCGAGGAGCCTCAGGAGTGGGACGCTCAGGTGCCTGCTCCCCAGCACTTCAACGTGGGACCTGATGGCTACTTCGAGTGGTGATTACCAAGCTAGGCCAAAAGCCTAAGCTTGGGGGAGTACGTATTTCCACTGACATTACATTCATGTTCACGCATTTCGTTCCAGCTGTCGGTGTTCACACTTTTTCATTGTATTACCCATGCGAAATTTATTTTCTCGCTTTCTTCTGGTGTGTTTGAAAAACTTTGAGAAAATCCAAAAAAAATTTCTTGCTTCTTTTTGGTTTTTCTTTCTAGTTTAGTTAGTTGTAGTATTAAAAAGAAACCCAAAAAGATTTCCTTGTTCTTATTTTTCTTGTTGGGAGATTTCCCGTGTAAATAATTTTCTTGTTTTTGTTTTCCTTCTTCTTTAATTTGCTTTCTTCTAGAAAAACTAAAAACTCCAAAAATATCTTAGTGTGTTTCTCTGAATTTCTTTTCTTTTTATTGAGTCATTCCAAGGAGAAGACCACGATGAAAATGTTGAGTGTCTCTCATATGCATTAGTGTTGATCTAACAAAGAGCTCAAATTGCCTTGTCTTCTCCTCTTGAATAAAATGTTTGCAGATTCCAGCTTAGTCCACGACACTCTTACACTATTATCATTTCCATATCATTTGGTCATGCAAGTGAAAGGTAATAATGACGATATTTGATGAACTAGCCGTGGTAGAGAGAACCGGGTATGAACTCAACTCGTTCTGTTTTTGTAAATATGTTTAACCTAGTATCCATGATTCAACTTTTATGATCAAACATGTTTGCAATGACAATTAGAGATTATAGTTTCTCATGCCATGCTTAAGTAGCTAGGAGTGGATAATGATTTATCTTGGATGTCAACATTGTGTTAAAATGATTGTGATGTAGTATGATGATATGGTATCCTCCTCTAAATGTTCGAGTGGCTTGACTTGGCACATGTTCATGCATGTAGTTGAATCAAAACCAACATAGCCTCTATGATATTTATGTTCATGGTGTTCATGTCCTACTCATGCTAGTATCCAATGTTACTTATGCATAATGCATGTTCATGACCGTTTTCGCTCTCTAGTTGATCGCTTCTCAACCTAATTGCTAGCCTTCGCCTGTACTAAGCAGGAACACTGCTTGTGCATCAAAATCCTAAAACCCAAGTTATTCCAGATGAGTCCACCATACCTACCTATATGCGGTATTACCCTGCTACTCTAAGTAAATTTGCATGTGCCACCTATAAAAACTTCAAATAAACATCCGTTTTTTGTGTGCCTAGATTGTTCATAGAGCGACAGGAGGTAGTCAATATTTTCCATTCTAAGCGGGTTATTCTCATGATGAGTGTTTATTCACTCGTCCTTGCATGAGAGGGGCGGTAATAGGGATTCCTAGTCCCGAATTAAAAAAAATTGTAAATAATTAAACAAAACTCCCCCAGGATTGTTGTTGGTTCGGACGGTACCCATGGATTCAACTAGCCGTGGAGTGTGTTTGTTGGTGGAGGGGGAGTAAACCTTTACTTTTATCGCTTGGGAACCGCCACTAATGTGTTTAGCATGGAAGATATCGATAACCAATGGTCACGAAGTAAACAAGAAGGGTGCATTTCTCAAAATTTCATTTATCTCTTTTTTTAAAATCTAAGCTCTAGCACCCTTGCAAATCACTGCTTCCCTCTGCGAAGGGACTATCTATTTACTTTTATGTTGAGTCATCACCTTCTCAAATAAGCGCCAGAACTGAGATCACTATTGTCATCCTCATGCATTGTGTATAGCTAATGTAGGGTGCATCATGACTGGATCTTTTCTACCATGAATTACAATGTTTAGTCGCTGCTTGAACTTTAGAGGTGCTCTGCATTTATGTTTTGCGGTCTCAGAAAGGGCTAGTGAGATACCACTATTGTCATATTATATCATGGTTATTTTGACAAGCTGTTGTCATTTGAGATATCTTATTATTGCTCGCTAGTTGGTTATGCCATTGATATGAGTTAATATAATTTCTAAGAGTTATTGTTGACATGGTTAGTTATAATCTTTGCTGAAAACCTAGGTGCTACTTAAGCTTATTTATGTAAACAAGAGCAAAAGAGTATGTAAAAGTTTTTCTTTTTCACTTTCAGCTTATCAACTGAATTGCTTGAGGACAAGCAAAGGTTTAAGCTTGTGCGAGTTGATTCGTCTCCGTCGTATCTACTTTTCCTAACGCTTTTCCTCTTATTTTGGACTCTAATTTGCATGATTTGAATGAAACTAACCCAGACTAACGCTATTTTCAGCAGAACTACCATGGTGTTGTTTTTGTGCAGAAATAAAAGTTCTCGAATTGGAATGAAACTTTTTGGAGAATTTTTATGGAATAAAAGAAAAATACTGGAGCCAAGAACCACCGGAGGGCCCCCCTGAGTGAGCACAATCCACCAGGGCGCGCCCAGGTGGGTTGTGCCCACATGGTGGCCCCGCAAACCCTGATTCCAACTCTATAAAATCCTATTTTTTGGCGAAAAAAATTAGGGAGAAAGAATTATCACGTTTCACGAGACGGAGCCACCGCCACCTGCTGTTCTTCATCGGGAGGCCAGATCTGGAGTCTGTTTGGGGCTCCGGAGAGGGGGATCTTCAATCTTCATCATCACCAACCCTTCTCCATCGCCAATTCCATGATGCTCCCCACCGGGAGTGAGTAATTCCTTCGTAGGGTCGCTGGTCGGTGAGGGAGTTGGATGATATTCATCATGTAATTGAGTTAGTTTTTTCAAGGCTTGATCCCTACTATCCATTATGTTCTGAGATTGATGTTGCTATGACTTTGCCATGCTTAATGCTTGTCACTTTGGGCCCGGGTGCCATGATTTCAGATCTGAACCATTTATGTTATCACCATTATATCCATGTTCTAGATCCGATCTTGCAAGTTATAGTCACCTATTACGTGTTATGATCAGCAAACCCCGGAGTGACAGTATTCAGGATACTTTCCGGCGATGACCGTAATTTGAGGAGTTCATGTATTCACTATGTGTTAATGCTTTGTTCCGGTTCTCTATTAAAAGGAGGCCCTAATATCCCTTAGTTTCCTTATGGAGCCCGCTGCCATGGGAGGGCAGGACAAAAGATGTCATGCAAGTTCTTTCCATAAGCACGTATGACTATTTACAGAATACATGCCTACATTATATTTATGAACTGGAGCTAGTTTTGTATCGCCCTAGGTTATGACTGTTATATGATTAATATCATCCAACGAATTCACCCATCCAATGCCTACGAGTTTTTCACATATTGTTCTTGCTAAGTTACTATTGCTATTGCCACTGTTACAACTGCCACAAACTCATTGCTATCATTGTTACTGTACCGTTACTATTACTGCTACCATCAAAATTATCATACTACTGTGCTACTGATCATATTGTTGCAGATAATTAATCTCCAGGTGTGGTTGAATTGACAACTCAGCTGCTAGTACTTACAAATATTCTTTGGCTCCCCTTGTGTCGAAAATAAATTTGGGTTGAATACTCTACCCTCGAAAACTGTTGTGATCCCCTATACTTGTGGGTTATCACATCACAACAAGATAGAGAGGGAGAAAAACATATGATCCAACTATATTAACAAAGCCTACGATACATCAAGATCATGACATCTCAAGAACACGAGAGAGAGAGAGATTAAACACATAGCTACTGGTACAAACCCTCAGCCCCGAGGGTGGACTACTCTCCCCTCATCATGGACACCATAGGGATGATGAAGATGGCCTCCGATGATGATTTCCCCCTCCGACGGAGTGCTGGAACAGGGTCTATATTGGCTTTTCGTGTCTACAAAGGCTTGCGATGGCAGAACTTTTGATCTCTCGACTCCCTTAGGGTTTTCGAAATATTTGGAAATTTATAGGGCGAAGAGGCGGTGCAGGAGGCCACCGAGGTGGGCACAACCCACCAAGGCACGCCTAGGCCCCCAGGCGCGCCTAGGTTAGTTGTGCCCCCCCCCCGTCGGGGCACCCCTGTGGTACTTCTTTGGCCCAAGTTGTGTCTTCTGGTCCATAAAAATTCTCCAAAAAGTTTTGTTGCGTTTGGAATCCATTTGGTATTTGTCGTGGAATAATCACGACAGATGCCCTTGTGAAAGGACTTAGTCGTGGAGCCATCGCAACTAGGAAGCTTAAAGGGGTTAAAGCGGGACAAGGACACGAGGGTTATACTGGTTCGGCCCCTTACGGTGAAGGTAAAAGCCTACTCCAGTTGAGGTGGAATTACTAGGGTTTCGATGACCAGGGAGCGAATCCGCTATGCCTAGCTACCGATTTGATGTTATCTCCCTTAAGCCGTCGGCGGGTCATCCCCTTATATACACGGGTTGACGCCCCGCGGCCTACAGAGTCCCGGCCGGCTTATAAACAGTATCCGGCTCGGTAACTAGTTAATCTTGCCGTACAACACAAGTCACGCTATTACGGCGATTTATCACTACGGGCTTTAAGTCACCTACGGGCTTTAGGCCCTTTATTGAACCGCCATCTTCAAGCTTGATATTGGGCTTCATATAATGAATTGCTATAGCATAACCCGGCCCCTCCTGGGCGGGTTACACCAGTAGTTATATCCCGAACATTAGGCCCTAGATTGATTTCAACCGGTTCATGTCAATCTTCAATACTTTAAGAAAAACTTTCTGGCTTCTGTCTGTGCAAAGTTATAACCCGCCATGACATCATCTTCTGAATTCATGATAACCCGCCATGACGTCATCTTCCATTAAATTCATTTTATTCTATCATATCTCAATGGATCTTTATCTTAATGACCATCCCAAAAATCGAGGCATCGGAGTAGCTGGATATCCATGTCTGGCCTCCTCGTTTCTCGCGCCCTCTCTATCAGTCCTTCCTTATAAATAAGCACGACCTTTAGGTCTTTCTTCATTCTCCCCCTTTCTGTCATCTTCTTCCTCTCGCGACTCTGCTGCTGCTCGAGCTCCGCCGCCGCCGCCGCAGCAGAGCACCTCATCTTCGTCGATCTTGGCTGTTGTATCAACCTGAATCGACCAGAGAACGGCGGCGATCCTCCGCAGTAGATATACAGCCGTAAGTCTTCACCTTCCCGCACTTCAGATATGCATTTAGGGTTTTCAAGTTCTTCCGTGTTCTTCATGGTTCAACACAGTTTCTTCGTAATTCCTCCACCGCGACTTTATTTGATCCAAAAGTAGTATGGAACTCATGCGGTAGTTGCTCCGCATCCATTTTCAATACTAGCAGATCCCTTTTGCTTGTAAAAAGACCTCATTAGAGCTCACGAACTCATCTGTACTAGTTTTTCGGTCTAGAGTATTTTCTTTCCTGAACCACCGTTTGATCCAAAATAGCAACTGCAACCTGTGAAACCTGTTTGTGCGATACTTAGGCAAAAAACTGTATCCATTATCCATGACGGCTCTTACCGCCGGCTTAGCGAGGTAATGCTCAATGAATGATCCTGATCACTCATAGTGGATTTAAATAATTTAATTGCTACTGTTTCCCATGGCGGCTTAAACAATCTGACACAATTAGCCATATATCATTAGGCCCCTTCGTAAGCCGCCATCTTGAATATGAATTGAAGTATTTTCTCCGGCTTAAATTTGAACCGGAAATTTTTATTTTGTCATAGGCTTCCATCCTTCATAATGCCGCCCAAGGCTCCCAAAGCACCCATCACATGCAACTGGGTTAAATCCACCGTCACTGATAGCATCTTAGACGGTTTTGTGAAGAGTGGTCATCTGCCGAAGAAAGAGATCTTGTCTTATCGCGCTCCTGACCCGTCAGAAGAAAAACCTCAACCCAAGGATGGGCAAGTTGTCATTTTTACTGATCACATGAGCCGGGGCTTTGCTCCACCCGGCTCAAAAAATTTCAGAGACGTCTTACACTTTTTTGACCTGCGGCCTCAAGACATCGGACCCAATTCCGTGTCAAACATCTGCAATTTCCAAGTATTCTGTGAGGTGTACCTTGGAGAAGAACCCAGCATACTACTCTTTAGAGAGTTATTTTATCTGAACCGTCAAAACGAATGTGCCCACGGGCCCAGTTTGGAACTTGATGGGATCTCAATCCAACGAAGTAGAGACTGCCTCTTCCCTTATGCCGAGCCGCCGAGTCACCCTAAAGATTGGAACCAGACTTGGTTCTACTGTCAAGACACTTCTCCGGCTGATGAGAACCCCTTGCTCGGCTTTCGCGCCCTGCGCCTGGAGTCAACTCACCCTTTACCAGATAAATTATCTCCGGCTGAACGTCAAACACTTGCCCCCACTATCAACAAGATTAAAGCTCTTCTGGGGAACGGCCTAAACGGCATTGACTTGGTCCGGGTTTGGATTGCCTGGCGGGTGATTCCCTTGAGCCGCCGCCCCAGCTTGATGTGCGATTACACAGGCCAGAAAAATGATCCTCTACGGCACAGTCCTGACGACTTACCTGAGGATGTCGTTGATGACATGACCAAGTCTCTTCTGAACGAGAGCGTGGCAGATTGCGGGAAAGCGGGCTTAAGTCCTTTCTGCAAGGCTAACCTGGCTCCAGCGGTAAACCATTAACTTGAGCATCTTACTTTCCATTTTGACAATTTCATCTTTACTCAAAAACTCTTGCTATATTTTACAGGCTGGTGATAAATTCTGGAAGGTCAAGTATGACCATGAGGCTGCAAAGAAGGCCAGAAAGGCCAAGAAAGCCGCCAGAAAAGCCACTTCCCGTAAGAAGGGGAACAAACCTAGCGCCTCGGACATGTTTCATATGGATGATACCTCCGAGTCAGAGGTAACTCTTGACTCTTTAGACCCCTTCTTTAACCATCTTATTGACACTGATTATCAGCAGGAGGATACAGGAGCAAGTCATGCAGTAACTGAAGAGGTAACTATAATTTCCTCCGACTCCGAGCCTTTGCCAAGACAGAAAATCCGAAGGGTAACCCGGAAAGTAAGATTTTCACATCCTTTAGCTTATCAAGATCCTCAATTTCTTTTGAAGCAACAGATTCACGAGAGTTGGAGGCAGACCCGGACCAGTAAAGATGCGGACCTCTCCTCCAGCTTACCCAATGCAACAAGAAAATGCCGGGCTGAGGTTATCTCTGATTTATATTCTTTGTATCCTTTGGCGGGTTTTACTCGTCAACCACTCAATTCTTCTGACTCAAACTACCAGGGAACTTCACCTTCCTCCGATGAATCAATGCAGTCCAGCATGCCGGCTTTCAAAACTGCTCCAGGGTAATGATAATCTATTTATCTTGTGCTTATCTTACTCATGCTTTTTGTACTAACCCTTTAATTTTCAGTGTACAAGTAAAGCCCAGCAAGAGGACGAAGAAAAGTAAGCCGGCCGAAGAACCAGTCTTTGCTGAACCGGAGCTCAGAGCGGTTGCTCCTGATACTTCCGCTCATGAGCCATCGCCTGAACCAGCCCATGACACTCCAACTCTCACCACTGATCCGCTCGTCGAACAAGCCATGGAAGGTTATGAAGATCCGGAGAACCCTAGCCCGGCCAAGGCGGATGACCCAGACGTCGAAATCACCCGGACTGACTTCGTTGAACCGGGAAGCCCCACTGTGCTGGCCAAGTGCTCCGCCAAAGAAGAACTTCTGGAACGTCGCAAAACCCGGCTGGATGTCACTGATTATGCTCATCTGAGTATTGGAGAAATCGTCTCTGGTTATGTAAACCAAGTGCACAACAACCGGGATCTGGAAGTTGATATGGTGAAACAAATACACCAAAAATCTGAGGTATAACTCTTGTTGCTTGTTCCTTAGTTATCCTTACTAGGCCAGCCCCCAAGTCTATTACTTATGATGAAATATGTTATAGACTTGTCATCAGCTTAATAATCACTGTAAGAAAACCGGCTTATCCGGTAGCACCCAAGGGCCGGCTTAGACAACATGGTTGAACTGGTCTTCACCGTATTTTAACCAAGTACTTGAACAACAATATGCATTAGCCCCCAAGTGCCAAGTATCTTTGCTTGCAAAGTGCTTGGGACTTTATTTCCATGAACCGCCACTGTAATTAGAGCGCTTTAGCATACATTAGCCCCCAAGTGCCAAGTATCTTTGATTGCAAAGTGCTTGGGACTTAATGTTGCATTATGATAATCCTAACTGTAACCCGGAATTTATAGAGGCCGCCATTAAGCAATTTGAATCGGAGATCTCCGACTTGAAGAATCGCCTGAAAACTCAAGAAATTGAAACCCAAAAGGCGAAATCCAAGTTGGAAGTCAGTATATCCGCACAAGAGAAATTGAAAAAAAAAGTTTGAGGCAGAAAGAAAGGCCTGGGCGGATGAAAAGACCGCTTTACTCAACCGGGCTGAACAAGCGGAGGCCACTCTTGCAGAAACAACCACCGAGCTATCCGGCTTAAAACGCCATATATCTCATATGGTCTCAGCAATCTTTGGTAAGTTATTCTGCAAGTGTTAGCTAGCTTGAATCTTTTTCAACAAACATCTTAATTGTCCCCAGCTCACCTGACCTTGTAATGCAGGCTCCAGGAGTGCCAATCTCAACCAGAACATCCTGACAAAATTGAAGGTCGTTTATACCCCGGTGGAACAACTCTACACCGGGTCACAACGCGCCTTAGCCTTCGTGGCTCTATCAAATGAAGTTCCCACTGATCTGGCGGATGTGCTAAGGCGGCTTGCCGTGCTACCTCAACGTTTCCAGGAATTGAGACGAGCTTCCGCGAGAGCCGGAGCCATAGCTGCTTTAAGCCGGGCCAAGGCGTGGCTACCGGAGCTAGACCCGGCCGATATCGCCCTTGGGTATCCCAGTTTGAAGGAGGACGGCACCCCATTTGACCAGAAGGATTTCGCCGCTTGCGTGACGGACGTACGTCCTGTGGCCACTCTGATCGGTAATGATACAGATCTTAGCAAATATCAACCGGGTTATGACGCCGATAATCAGAGAATTCCAACACCACACTATGAGGCAATCAGTCTGATCCCTCCCCCTCGTAAGCATTCTTTCGCCCCTGAAGTTGATCCGGCCGGGTTAATTGATAATGAAGCTGAATTTGCAGCCTTGAGTGGCATTGACTGGAAATCATCAACTTTCCAGGACAGGGAAACAGCCGGAGGAGTGGAAAGGGATGAACCGGAAGCGTCAGCCCAACAACACCTTTGACTCCTCAGGCGGCTCATATTTATATCTTGATAAAAAACAATGCTTCACTATTTGGACTCGGGGAGTCATGTAATAGAGTAGGAAAACACTTATTTTTGTCGTGCCATCGCGCACCTGTGTGGCACTCAACACTATTTAAGCCGCCATCTTATATTCCCCTGTTTTATGCTGATCCTCTTCTTCCTTATGTTTAAAGGGCTGCCTTTAACTGTCCTGCATAGAGAACCAATTACAAGTCCCTTGGCGTCTTACCGCATAGAGGGTCATATATTTTACATATAACCCGGAGTCAAAATCATAAAAAGCCGGTTCTCAATTATATCTTCGAAACAACCACAACAGCATACCTGTGACCCTTTGATTATACTTCCGGTTTATGTGACCCGAACAATGAGGGCGAGAACCCAATTCTGTAATACGATGTCTATTATATGCGATCATCTTTATTGATCAAGGTTAAGCCGGTGGAAGAGGAACCACCCTTGAACACTTTAGACATGATCAGAAGAACTTCAAATGGAATCCAAACATTGTTTACAAGAAAAAACTTCAAAAAACTTAGAGGCTTCTGATTCGAATACGACCAGAAAACCATCCCAAAGGGATTAAGCTAAGATTCGAATACGATCATATAGCCCCCAATGGCTTTGGCGTTGCCGATCAAGAGGGTACCGACAGCTATGTTCTCTTTGGTTCGAATACGACCTATGTTTGAACAGGAAGCCCCCAAATGACCTTGAGAGTTGTTTATCGACGCTGATTCGAATACGATCCACGTCGGTTCTCAAAGGGGGTTGAGCTATGGTTCAAATATGACCAAGAAACTCCCCAATGAGCTCGGCAGTGTGCCAATCAAAAGGGTATCGACAGCTATGTTCTCTTTGGTTCGAACACGACCTATGTTTGAACAGGAAGCCCCCTAGTGATCATAATTTTTAGCGGCTAGATTTGGATATGATCGTAAGCCGGATCAGCCCCCGAGTGACCATGTGAGATCATAATGGAAATAACAATGACACATTTACCTTTGAGGGGAAAAAGGACAGAGGTCCTGCTTTATCATAATATATACATTGTCACGGAAGTATGTACATTATGAGAGCCGGTGGCTCAAGTGTAATAAGGCCGAAGCTGAGCTATATTCCACGGCCGACGGGTCTCCTCCTCCGACTTACGTGAATCTTTGTGCTCTCGAACATCGATGAGGTAGTATGACCCGTTGTGCAAGTTCTTTCTGTCCACAAAGGGCCCTTCCCAAGGTGGGGATAAGCCGCCATGAGGGGGTCCTTGGAATCCCACTTGCCTGATACTTGTTGGGCCACCAAATCTGAGTCGCCAAAGCACCTTACCTGGCTTAATCTCATCTCCTTAGCCATCCGAAGACCATGGAGCAAGGCCTCGTACTCAGCTGCATTGTTAGTACAGGGAAACATCAACCATAGTACATAACAAAATTTGTCACCTCGAGGGGAAGCTAGCATGACTCCAGCCCCCGAGCCCTCCAATTGCCTGGACCCGTCGAAGTGAATAGTCCAGTATGTGTTATCCGGTTTCTATTCAGGCATCTGCAGCTCTGTCCAATCGTTGATGAAATCTACCAATGCTTGTGATTTGATAGCCGTGCGTGGCACATACTTTAGACCATGAGGCCCAAGTTCAATGGCCCACTTAGCGACTCTTCCTGTGGCTTCTCTGTTTTGGATGATATCTCCTAAAGGAGCAGAACTAACCACAATGATAGGGTGGCCCTGGAAATATTGCTTAAGCTTCCGGCTTGCCATGAATACCCCATAAACAAGCTTCTGCCAATGTGGATACCGTTGCTTGGACTCAATAAGTACTTCGCTGACGTAGTAAACCGGCCGCTGAACCGGATGTTCCTTACCCGCCTCCTTGCGCTCCACCACGATGGCCACACTGACGGCTCATGTGTTAGTGGCTACATACAATAATAAGGGCTCCTTATCAACAGGAGCAGCAAGAACTGGCGATTTTCAGCTAACTGTCTTTTCAAATCCTCAAAGCCGGTGTTGGTAGCATCACTCCAAAAAAATCATCTGTTTTCTTCACCATCTGATACAGCGGTATGGCCTTTTCACCCAACCGGCTTATAAATCGACTTAAAGCAGCGATCCGACCCGCCAGACGCTGGACGTCATTTATACATGCCGGCTTAGCCAGAGAGGTGATTGCCTTGATCTTCTCCGGGTTAGCTTCAATGCCTCTATGAGAAACCAGAAAACCCAAGAGCTTGCCTGCAGGAACACCAAAGACACACTTGGCCGGGTTAAGTATCATCTTGTAGACCCGGAGATTACCAAAGGTCTCCCTCAGATCGTCTATCAAGGTCTCCTTCTCTCTGGATTTTACCACAATATCATCCACATAGGCATGAACGTTGCGCCCAATCTGATTATGAAGACAATTCTGTATGCACCGCTGGTAAGTCGCCTGGGCGCTCTTGAGCCCAAACGGCATAGACACATAACAGAAGGCTCCAAAAGGGGTAATGAACGCCGTCTTCTCTTGGTCCTTAACTGCCATTTTGATCTGATGGTATCCAGAGTAAGCATCCAAAAAACTTAAACGCTCACAACCCGCCGTAGCATCAATAATTTGATCAATACGGGGGAGAGCAAAAGGATCAGCCGGACAAGCCTTGTTTAAATCCGTATAATCCACACACATACACCAGGTGCTGTTCTTCTTGAGCACGAGCATCGGGTTAGCTAGCCATTCTAGATGAAAGACTTCAACGATGAACCCGGCCGTCAAGAGCTGGACTACTTCCTCACCAATGGCTTTCCGCCTCTCCTCATTAAACCGCCGGAGAAATTTCTTGATTGGCTTAAATTTTGGATCAATATTAAGAGTATGCTCAGCGAGTTCTCTCGGTACACCCGGCATGTCAGAAGGTTTCCATGCAAAGATGTCCCGGTTCTCACGGATGAACTCGATGAGCGCGCTTTCCTATTAAGATCCAGATTGGCACTGATGCTGAACTGCTTAGATGAGTCGCCTGGCACAAAGTCAATAAGCTTAGTCTCATCAGCCGACTTAAATTTCATTACCGGCTCATGCTCCGTGGTCGGCTTTTTCAAAGACGTCATATCTACCGGGTCAACATTATCCTTGTAAAACTTTAATTCCTCTGTCGCACAAACAGATTCAGCGTAAGCAGCGTCACCTTCCTCGCACTCCAAGGCTATCTTTCAGCTGCCATGAACCGTAATGGTCCCATTGTGACCCGGCATCTTGAGCTGCAAATATACGTAACACGGCCGTGCCATGAACTTGGCGTAAGCCGGCCGCCCAAATAAAGCTTGGTACGGGCTTCTTATTTTGACCACCTCAAAAGTCAGTTTTTCCGCCCTATAGTTGTACTCATCTCCAAAGGCTACTTCCAGCTCGATCTTACCAACTGGATACGCCGACTTACCGGGCACCACACCATGGAAAATAGTATTGGACTGGTTGAGGTTTTTATCAGTTAATCCCATACGACGGAAGGTCTCATAATAGAGGATGTTGATGCTACTACCTTCGTCCATGAGTACCATAGTGAATTTATACCCACCAACTTGAGGAGCCACCACCAAGGCCAGGTGACCTGGATTATCAAACCGGGGAGGGTGATCTTCCCTACTCCATACAATCGGCTGCTCAGACCATCGCAAGTAACGTGGAACTGCCGGCTCAACAGCGTTCACAACCCTCTTATGAAGCTTCTGGTCTCACTTGCACAAACTGGTAGTAAACACATGATACTGTCCACTGTTGAGCTGCTTTGGATGGGTCTGGTATCCCCCCTGCTGCTGCTGCTGATTACCCTGGCCAGATTGCTGGTTAAAACCACCTTGATTACCTTGAGGATTTTGAAAATTGGAATTTGAACCGCCGCCTGGGCCATGAAACCGCCGCCACCTGAGCCGCCGCCCTGCCCATTGTTACCGTTGAACATGTTGGAATTCTTGAAAGCTTTCATGATCATGCAGTCTTTCCATAGATGAGTGGCCGGCTTTTCCCTAGAGCCATGCCTTGGGCATGGCTCATTTAACAACTGCTCAAGCGTCGGGCCTGACCCGCCAGACCGGGGAGGCTGTCTCCCCTTACGTCGGTGATTGTTACCCTGCGTGTTGGTGTTGGCCACAAACTCCATACCATCATCAGCCTTACGCTTATTACCTCCCTGACTCGCCGGGTTATGCTGAGGGCCCTTGCCGTTGCCATTCTTCTTTCCCTTCCCTGTCTTTTCCTCATCAGATGCGGGATCCTTGGTATTATCAGAGTCGGCGTACTTGACCAGAGCCGCCATCAGCGTACCCATATCGTTGCAATCGTGCTTGAGCCGCCCAAGCTTCATCTTCAGGGGCGCAAAATGACAATTTTGCTCCAACATTAAGACCGCAGAGCCGGCATCCATCTTATCAGACGAATGTATTATTTCCTTGACCCGGCGTACCCAATGGGTTGTAGACTCGCCTTCTTGCTGCTTGCAGTTAGTCAAATCCACAATTGACATAGATTGCCTACATGTATCTTTGAAGTTTTGGATGAACCGGGCTTTCAGCTCTGCCCATGACCCGATGGAATTAGGTGGCAATCCCTTCAACCAAGTGCGGGCAGTCCCATCCAACATCATGGTGAAGTATTTGGCCATTGCCGCTTCGCCGACCTCCAGCAACTCCATAGCCATCTCGTAGCTTTCAATCCATGCTCCGGGCTATAAATCAGCCATGTAATTAGGTACCTTCCTAGGTCCTTTGAAATCCTTGGGCAGACGTTCGTTACGGAGAGCCGGCACCAAACAAGGGACACCTCCGGTCCTCGTAGCTATGCCTGCCTCGATAGAAGCTGTCGGATAAACCGGGAAGGGTTGGTAAGCTGTCAGCTGAGCCGCCTGCTCCACCTCTTGACGTGCTCTGTCTTGGTCTACCACGTTAAAGGCTCCATTATGCGCCGGGCCATGGCCAGCTGGCAAGTCACGGCACCGGACGTTGCTTGAGCCGGCCGCTGAAACCATGTGTCTGCTATAACTTGGGCTCCGGCTTGGATGAGGGGTTGAATGAATCCTGTCCCGGCTATATGAATATGCCTCCTGTTGTGCCAAAGCCGTCTGAAGATGTTCTCTGACCCTGCGGGTTTCGACCGCCGTTGGAGAGTCACCCTCGACTGGGAGAGCCGCCAGTCGCACCGCTGCAGCGATCATGTTTTCCAATGGATTGGAATAATGACCCGGTGGTATTGGCACGCATTGAGGTGGGGCAGTATTCACATGGGGAGGCCCCATCACTTGCGGCTGAACCGGTGTTCCAGCCCCGGGTGCCGTGATTTCTGGCGGGTTACTGGGCCCTGCACCGGGCGTGTTGAAGAGGTTTCGAGGATCATAAACCGGGGAGCCGAGATTGAGCCTTCTGATGCCTCCTTCTCATGACCTCATTGGATGTGTTTTGATCCATCATGAGCCGGAAAGACTGCGCCTGAATCAGTTGAGTCTGGGCGTCCAGAGCCGCCCGTTCTACAGCCATCCTGATTCCTCCCGCTGCCAGATCTTCCTTGGCTCGTGCTATATCCAGCTTTAACTGTGCCACCTCCGCATCATGTTGAGCTTGATCCGCTGGGACGACCGTGGCGGTTAGCAGGGCAGTCATCTTATCCATGAGATCCATCAGCACCTGAGCCATCGAGTGCACAGGGCCTCCTGCCCTAGCGGTGGAGTTTTGAACAGGTTGCATGCCGGCCATGAAGATTCCAACCCGGCTTGGCGGCTCAAAAGGGTCCGGAATACTGTCACCATCGGAACAACCCCCGAGCCTGCCGTCTCGAAGTTGATACAATGAGCCCGTCTCACCTGTGGATGATTCATCATCAGAGCAGATGGTCGTCTCGTCGCTAGATCTAGATCCTTCAGAGAGTCCTCCGTGGATGCATCCCACGAAAGCACGCTTCAAGGCGGGCAGGGTCCGGGCGGGTCTCGCACGCTAAGCCATCTCGATGAGGTCGGTGCAGATGTCTGGCTCAGGGCCCGGCTCGCCGATCTTGCCAATGAAAACATGGATTCCGCCGAAGGGGACCCGGTACCCGTACTCGATTGAGCCTGCGTCGGGGCCCCAGCCTGCGTCGTTGATGTAGAGCTTGCCGCGACGACTCTTGGTCATCCGGCCCACAGCGTATCCCTTGAGCCCTTCGAAGTTGCCCTTCAAGAACTCAAATCCATCGTGTGCTGGCCCCACGGTGGGCGCCAACTGTCGTGGAATAGTCACGGCAGATGCCCTTGTGAAAGGACTTAGTCGTGGAGCCATCGCAACTAGGAAGCTTAAAGGGGTTAAAGCGGGACAAAGGACACAAGGTTTATACTGGTTCGGCCCCTTACGGTGAAGGTAAAAGCCTACTCCAGTTGAGGTGGAATTACTAGGGTTTCGATGACCAGGGAGCGAATCTGCTATGCCTAGCTACCGATTTGATGTTATCTCCCTTAATCCGCCGGCGGGTCATCCCCTTATATACACGGGTTGACGCCCCGCGGCCTACAGAGTCCCGGCCGGCTTATAAACAGTATCCAGCTCGGTAACTAGTTAATCTTGCCTTACAACACAAGTCACGCTATTACGGTGGTTTATCACTATGGGCTTGAAGTCGCCTACGGGCTTTAGGCCCTTTATTGAACCGCCATCTTCAAGCTTGATATTGGGCTTCATATAATGAATTGCTATAGCGTAACCCGGCCCCTCCTGGGCGGGTTACACCAGTAGTTATATCCCCAACAGTATTGATTTTCTGCGATGTAAAAAACAAGCAAAAAAACAGCAACTGGCACTGGGCACTATGTCAATAGGTTAGTCCCAAAAAATGATATAAATTTGCTATAAAATGATTGTAAAACATCCAAGAGCGATAATATAACATCATGGAACAAGCAAAAATTATAGATACGTTGGAGACGTATCACCCCCTACCCCGAGGTCTGCTAGTTTTTACACCGACACTGGTGCTTTCATTAAGAGTTCCGCTGTGAGATCAACAGAAGGATCGATGGCTCATCTATAGATCAAATGCGGCAGTGACTATGGGAACCTGTACGTCCCCGGTCAGCTTTTTCTGTTCGGCAGCATGATCTTCTGCGCCGACTCGACGAGCCATCTAGCCTGCGCCGAAAACTACTCTCCAGAACAGATCTGTGACGTCCGGATAATTTACAGTAAACGCCTGCTAATGGTGCCATGTCATCACATTACTGTTGCTAATCCTCACTTGATCCAAATCACTGTTCATGTTCAAACTCAATTTCAAAGTCAAAAATTCAAATTTGCCAAACATGAAAACTAAAATGTTCAAAGTGTGGAAAATAATCACTGGATATTTTTCATGTTGGAACCAACCTCTTTTGGATTCCCAAAGTGCCCCTGGAAATTATTTAGTGTTCCAACAGCATTTAAAATTGGCCTTTTCAATATCTAAAAATGGTTAGGCAACTCCTTTTGCCCCCAAACTTTTTGTGCCTTCTCAAGATATTGTGTTAAAATTATGTGCCAAGTTTTGTTCAAATCAAAAATCATTTGATGTCCCAACTAAATGCAAAACACTAAAAGGAAATTGAAAACAGATGAAAAAAGGGATAAAAGGACCACAGCCTTTCCCCCCCTCACCCTGGGCCTTGGCCCAGTCAACTGGCTAGGCCGGCCCACCAGCGCTCACCGCGTAGAGCTATTCAAGGGAGTGCGGCGGCGTACCCGATTATGGAAAATATCGGCCTGTCGGGAGGGTGCACGAGAGGCCTGGGCCATGGTGACAACACAGTATACCAAGCTTGATCCGAATCGCATGGCCCGGGTCGGACCTCTAGGGTCGGATGGAAAAGAAGTTCCCGTCAATTTGGTATACGACCAAGTAGCAGCGGCCGCCAAGTATTCCCAATAGGATTGTAAATTAGACATGCTGCTGGACGGTATAGAACAGGAAGTTTTTGAGTCCTAAGTGACTATGTACTTGACATATGTAACTCTAGCTGAATTGTAAAACGATTGTCATGGCAGACCTTTTCGCTTCAACCTCTAAACCCTAAGGTGCGGGGTGTTTCCGAATACCAGAGCGGCCGAATAGACTGGGGTATGCGTGGAAACCAGGCGTAGGGGTCATAGTTGCTTGAACAGACAAGTTGTATCCGGCTAGTTATGTTATATTACATTAAGATTGTAAGAAACATCTTCCAGAGAGAATAGTTCCGTTAAGGGTTCCTTTCCCTGGGTGTGCATGCGTTAATGTGCATGTCAGAAATGTGATTGAAAAATTGCAGTATATTTAACTTCTGGGGGTTCACAACGGAGTGAATGCGAAAAACATCTTTAATCCACCGAGCGAATATTCCCTTAAGAACGCTAGCTTTCGGCTTCACCCAGTCTGAGGTACACATCCGGATGACCCGGTAGTAACAATCGTAGAGGTGCTCCCTTTATGCCCTAGCTGAACTAACAGGAACGTAGGGCATAAGCACAGGAGCCAGGCAATCCAACTTGGCCAAAACTTAAGTCATATCGATGCATATAATGGCGAAGAAAAGGTACATATGGGAAAAACCGCATATGTGATGAGCTTGATGCTCGGAAAATAATAATAGCAAGCTTCTGTCCAAGAAGCCCCCAGGTATAGTGGACGTACATATTTGAAGATGTATGCGTCAGGGGTGCGCGGTCTAACCGCACGAAAGCTTTAAGGCTAAAGGGAAAAAACGAAAAGAGAGAAAAAATGATGGAAACAACAGGGGGAAGGAGACGAACAAAGAGTTCGGCGCTAGGCATAGAATCTTCAGAGTCTGGCCGCGTTCCAGGGGTTCGGCTCTAGGCGATTGTCTGATGCATCACGCAGGCAGTACGCTCCTCCGGTGAGAACTTCGTCAATGATGAATGGACCCTCCCACTTGGGCTTGAGTTTGTCCTTTTTCTTCTCCGGCAGGCGTAGAACGAGTTCGCCAACATTATAAGTCTTGGCCCGCACCTCTCTGCTTTGATACCTGCGAGCCTGCTGTTGATAAAATGTGGAACGGGCTTTTGCGACGTCGCGTTGTTCCTCCAGGGCATCTAAGTTGTCCTGCCGATCAAGCTCGGCCTCTCTCTCTTTGTACATGCGCACTCGAGGTGAGTCATGAATAATGTCGCAAGGTAACACTGCCTCTACGCCGTACACCATGAAGAAAGGTGTGTATCCGATAGTGCGATTGGGCGTGGTCCGCAGCCCCTAGAGTACGGAGTCAAGCTCCTCCACCCAGTGCTTGTCTGATGCTTTCAAAGACCGCACTAGTCTAGGCTTGATGCCGCTCATGATAAGACCATTGGCTCGTTCGACTTGGCCATTTGTTTGTGGATGATAAACAGAGGCGTAATCGAGCTTGATGCCTAGATTAGCGCACCAGGTTTTCACTTCATCGGCTGTGAAATTGGAGCCGTTATCAGTGATGATGCTGTGTGGAACACCATAACGGTGTACAACGCCAGATACGAATTCTATCACCGGCCCGGACTCGGCCGTTTTAACTGGTTTGGCCTCTATCCACTTAGTGAATTTATCCACCATGACCAGCAGATATTTTGTCTTATGGCTTCCTCCTTTAAGGGGTCCAACCATATCCAGTCCCCAGACTGCAAAAGGCCAAGTGATGGGGATTGTTTGTAGGGCAGTGGGGGGCATATGGCTTTGGTTGGCAAAGAGTTGGCATCCGACGCAACGTTGGACAAGGTCCTGTGCATCTGCTCGGGTCGTCGGCCAATAAAACTCTGTACGGAAGGCCTTGCTAACAAGGGCCCAAGCTGCGGCGTGGTGATACATCTTTGAAGGACTCCGGTAGCACTTTTCTTATAGAGCTCTCCGTCGTGAACCTTGTAGGCCTTCGAACGCCGGACAATGCGGCGGGCCTCGTTCTGATCCTCAGGGAGTTCTTTCCTATTAAGGTAGGCCAAGAAGGGTTCGGTCCATGGGGCAATGACTGCCATAATGAGATGGGCCGACGGTGTTATTTCGGTGGCTGAGCCCCTGATGATATCGGTGTGTTCGGGATCTGGGGTTGTGTTCGGATCCGGGCTAGTGTTGCCGCTCTCCCCTTGCCACACCACGGATGGCTTGAAAAGCCTTTCCAGAAAGATGTTAGGTGGGACGGGGTCGCGCTTGACGCCGATGCAAGCAAGGACGTCCGCCGCTTGATTACTTTCTCGGGCCACGTGATGAAACTCGAGCCCCTCGAACCGAGCCGACATTTTTAGGACGGCATTGTGATAAGCCGCCATCTTCGGATCTTTGGCATCGAAGTCTCCATTTATTTGAGATATTGTGAGGTTTGAGTCCCCGCGCACTTCCAGGCATTGTATGCCCATGGAGACAGCCATCCGAAGACCATGCAATAAGGCCTCGTATTCGGCTGCGTTATTAGAGTCTGTGTATATTATTTGGAGTACGTACTGGACGACATCTCCAGTGGGGGACGTTAAAACGACGCCCGCTCCTAGTCCTGCCAGCATTTTGGAACCATCAAAATACATAACCCAGTTGGAATATGTGCCGTACTCTTTAGGGAGTCTGGCCTCTGTCCATTCGGCGACGAAGTCATCTAGTACTTGGGATTTAATGGCTCGACGCGGTTTGTATGTTATGTCAAATGTAAGGAGCTCAATGGCCCATTTGGCAATCCAGCCCGTATCATCGCGGTTGTTTATTATGTCACTGAGTGGTACTTCAGAAGCCACCGTGATCTAACACTCCTGGAAGTAGTGTCGTAGCTTCCGGGATGCCATGAAGACTGCGTATGCTATCTTTTGATAATGAGGGTACCGGGATTTGCATGGTGTGAGGATAGTGGATACGTAGTATACTGGCTTCTGAAGCGGGAATTTGTGTCCATCCTGTTCTCGTTCAACGACGAGCACGACGCTCACCACCTGGTGTGTTGCCGATATGTATAATAACATGGGTTCGCCGACGCTCGATGCGGCCAGGATTGGGTTGCTCGTTAGAAGGGCTTTTATTTCTTCCAGTCCGGACATTGCCGCATCCGACCACTCGAAGTGATCGGTGCACCGTAGAAGGCGATAGAGTGGCAATGCCTTTTCTCCCAATCTGGAGATATAGCGGCTTAAAGCTGCCACACAACCAGCGAGTTTTTGGACCTGTTTAAGGTCCGTTGGAGTAGCCAATTGTGACAAAGCTCGGATTTTGGCTGGATTTGCTTCAATTCCTCTATTGGAAATGATGAAGCCCAGCAGTTTTCCAGCGGGGACGCCGAACACACACTTTTCCGGATTGAGCTTAATGTCATGTGCGCGGAGGTTGTCGAATGTGAGACGTAAATCGTCTATGAGTGTTTCGACGTGTCGAGTTTTGATGACGACGTCGTCCACATATGCTTCAACTGTCTTGCCGATCTGTTTCTCCAAGCATGTTTGAATCATGCGTTGGTAGGTGGCGCCGGCGTTTTTGAGCCCGAAGGGCATGGTGTTGAAGCAGAATGGCCCATATGGGGTAATGAATGTTGTTCACTAAAAAAAAGACACATCTGTGACATTTTGGGCCGAACGAAATTTTTTTCTGTCATACTTATGACACTTCTATGACGATAATTGTGACAAAACCCGGTATCATCATAGATGTGGTGGGCTCCTACTTCTATGACAAAAAATCATGATAGAAAATGGGCTTTTCGTCCTGGGCGGGCCGGAGACGCAGCTGCATGACATTCTTTGGGCCGTCCATGATGGAAAAAACCGTGGTAGAAGCGAGGGCGAGGAAAATATCGGGGTGTTCCCGGTTACGGTGGGTGGTCGGGGCCGAGCGATGCGCGTTTCTCTCATACACGCACGCGCGTGGGTGCGAGGCGTTGGTTCTAACTGAACTCGAGCGAGGCGTTGGGCTCTAACTGAACCTGAGCGATCGATCGATGGCTGTTAACTGAACCCGATCGAGCGATTCCTTCGCTACTACTGCTAACTGAAGCCGATCGATGCTGCCTCTGGATGAACAGCGAGCGTTGTTGGGGGGGGTTGGATGAACAGTTCCCGGTGGGGGTTGATGATTAGGACCCCGTGGTGTTGCCTCTGGATGAACAGGACCCCGATCGATCGAGCCGGTTGGGGCTGGATGAACAGGACCCCGTGGAGGGCTGGATGAATAGGACCACCCCGTGGAGGGCTGGATTAACAGTAGGCGGTGGAGGGCTGGATGAACAGTAGCTTGTGGAGAGGGCTGGCTGAACAGTAGCCGGTGGAGTAGCGCGCGGTGGAGGCTGGATGAACAGGAGCCCATGGATGAACAGTCGCAGGTGGAGGCTGGAGGAGGTCGACGGTGGATGAACAATAGCCAGTGGAGGCTGGAGGGGGTCGACGGTGGAGATGAACAGTATCCCGTGGAGTCCCGTTTTGCGGTACGCCACACCCCTCCCGATGAACATGACCCCCGTTTCGACCGTAGCGCTCCAACACAAGTCCGTTTCCTCCATTTTACGGTATGCCACACCCCTCCCGATGAACAGGACCCCCGTTTCGACTGTAGGAAGTCCGTTTCCTCCGTTTTGCGGTACGCCAGACCCCTGCCGATGAACAGGATCCCATTTCGAACGTGGCCGGTCGAACACAAGGCCGTTTCCTCCATTCTGCGGTACGCCAGGCCTCGTTTCCATCGGCTGTTCCGTCCTCCCGATGAACACGACGACGCATTCCGTTCCGACCCAGCCGGTTGGCTCCCCATGAACACGACGACGACGCAGTTTCTCCGTTCCAACCCAGCCATGTACACGAGCCCTGGCCGTACGTATGCGTGAGTAGGCGTTCGAGACCCCGCCCGTATGTACGCACATTGCCGTATTTTCTTTCTTGCACACTGGCCGCTGTACGTACGTGTACATGCTACGTGCGCGCCTCTACATCGACCAGTATGTACGTACACGTTCGCGACCAGAATGACAACGCTATGTACGCTTCGACCAGGTGGGTCCTGACTGTCAGGCACTTCCTTGCGTGCGAAGATGTAGCTGGTGGGTCCCAGCAGTCAGGGGGGCGAATCATTTTTTTTGCCCGGAGCACTTCCTTGTGTGCGAAGATGTAGCTGGTGGGTCCCAGCAGTCAGGGGGAAATGTTTTTTTTCGCGAAATACGGTGGCCCTTCCGGTGGGTCCCCGCTGTCAGGTGCAGGAATAATTATTTTGCGCGTAATAAGGAGGCACTTCCTTGCGGCTGCCGTGGACCCAGCTGTCAGCCTCTCCACGTACAGTACTCTTCCGATGGAAGTCGGTCGTTGACCACATTGACCACGCCACGCCGAGAGCACCAAGGCGGTGGACGACGGCGAGGCCTATGAAGGGGACGACGTGGAGCCAGGGAAGATGCGGCAGTGGATGCCCACGCGGAGAGGAGTACGAGGGTTCACTGGTTCGGCTGCGGTGTGAGGCTGCCGTCGCCGCAGAATAACAGGGGATGTGGGTGAGTAGAGGGATTGCCTGGCCAGCGGTGGGAGTAGTAGGGGGCGGTGAGGCCTCCGCGACATCACAGCCGGCCACGGGAGGCAGGAGCACGCGGCACGACCGGCGCTGGTTTGGGCGGCTGGAGCAAGAAGACCAGAGGTTGAAGAAGCACTATGGACGTTGGATGGACATCGTATGGTCACTGGAGCTAGAATTGTTCATATATTGACTAAGTTGACAAAGCCCTCCATCCCCATCAACTTAGTAGGCCCACAAGTCAGCCTCCCACTGTGGTGGGTCCCAGCTGGTAGGGGGGTATTCATTTTTTTGTGCGCAATAAGGAGGCACTTCCTTGCGTGCGAAGGTATAGGTGGTGGGTCTGACCTGCCAGCAGAGGGAACATTTTTTTTCACGAAATACAGAGGCCCTTCCGGTGGGTCCTAGATGTCAGGTGGAGGAATCATTATTTTGCGCGTAATAAGGAGGCATTTCCTTGTGTGCGGCTGTGGCCCCAGCTGTTAGCCTCTCCACGTATAGTCCACTTCCGATGGATGTCGTTCGTTGACCATGTTGACCACGCCGCGCCACGAGCACCAGGGCGGTGGACGACGGCGAGGCCTATGAAGGGAACGACACGGAGCTGGGGAAGACATGGCAGTGGCTGCCCACACGGTGGAGAGTACGAGGGTTGACTGGTTCGGCTGCCGTTGCCGGAAAATAACAGGAGGTGTGGGTGACTAGAGGGATAGACAGGCCAGGGATGCGAGTATATGATGGGGCTGTGAGGCCTGCTCGGCAGCACAGCCAGCCACAGGAGGCGGTTGTAGGCGGTTCTGACGGTGCTGGTTTGGGCGGCTGGGGCAAGAAGATCAGACACTGAAGAAGCACGATTGCCGTTAGATTGACATCTAACGGTCTGACGCTAGTAGAGTCGATTGTTGACTAAGTTTCTTTTTTGAGAAACCTTGTGTATGCATGAACTTAGTAGGCCCACAAGTCAGCCTCCAAATCTGTGGTAGACAACATATAGCCCATTTGCTATTTTTTAATAATTTGCAGCCCATTTGCCAATTCTTAAGTAATTTATTACAGCCCATTTTCTGCCCAGGACCACGGTCAAAAAGTTCAACCTTATTTTGCATATTTCGGTGGAGTCCGAATTTTTGTAATCCCGAAATGATAAACATTTTTTAAGAACTTATTGATTTGCCAAAAAAATCGTTTTGTTTTTGTAAGCAAATAAGACATGGGACAATTGAGTTGGTTTAAGGGAAAACCAGTGGTAAAAAAATCAGTGCTGGGAGGGAAAACAACAACAAAAATAAGGATGTAAATATGAAAAGGGAATTTTATGTATTTTCAATATAATGATACGTGTATATGAACTAGTAAAACTATAGGTAGAGATTACAAAACGGATATAGGACATGCATTTCAAGAGGAAAATAGAACTCGGTTGTGTTTGATTCAGTAAAAAAAGTGCCTGCGGATGTTGAAAGACAAAATATAACTAAAGCTGGCGGGCCAGAGGCCAGTAGATACCTCCTGGATCTTTGTGCCCCGTTGTCGTCATGGGCTGGGCCTGTTAAAAACAAAACCAAGTCTGGGCAGTCTACAGCCCAGTTGAAACTTGCTCGACCTGAAAAAACAATATACGTGCTCAATAAACGAGAGAATTATGCCAGTACAGACTAATCACTGGGATGCAGCAGGGATATTTTATTTCATCGTGATAATAAGTGCATGCACTTGTTTCAAAAAATTTGGAGAAATGGGAATTCGAACGGAATGTGCTTATGCTACCCATCAAATAAAATCAGGTGCCTGAAAATTCGTTTCGAAACAAATGATTCAGCTTTATATCCACGTCAACCCTCGACATGATGGTTGGAAGCAAATGCCAAGTTCATACCAAAAGATCGTTAACAAGAATACCAACTTGTGGACGACAAGGTAGTACAAGTACCAATACCAAACTAACTTATAATCTTTTTACTCCTGGCCCTAGTGTTCGTCTGGTAGAAAATCTTGCAGAGGACCAGCTCCCGCTCCTTCTCTTGCTCCAGGTCCCTGAGGTGGTACTGGTGCATCACCCAGTTGGTCCTCTGCTGGTCGAAGTTCTTGTTGGTGTGCAGCACCAGAACCTTTTTGCTGCCCGTCTGCCGGCCGTTGACCATCACCTACAAGGTATTGCCGGTGTTGTGCCACATCGCATGCATGCCGCACTCCGATTGTATCTTGCGACGCGTCCACGTGCCCCTTTTGAACGCCCTGGAATTGTGCTAGAAGAAATGCTTGCTTAGGCCACTCAGTGTGATACCTGCAGTATTGTCGAATACAGGTTTTAGTGTACGTAGTTGGCATTTTCATAACATCTTTGGCATGTTGCAGTCACTTGTTTCACTTTTTATTAACTGTCAAATTGTAATTGCTTCACCAGGTCTGCGTCTAAAAAGAAAAATAGAGCTATAAACAAAGGAATATGTTTGTGCAAGTAGATGGCCGATTGGTGTCTTACCTGGAAGTTTCTCAGGATGGGTGTAGCATATGCCGTGCTCGCTGTCGATGGTTGGTATGAACAAATCGATGAGAGGGTGAGATCTCACGCTATCAGCACTCACTTTGGCCTCAAGGTGCTCGATCAGCTCCTGATCCGTGGGATCGAACTTGACGCCAGCCGGCAGCACCGGCCAATCCTTCTTCGACTTGCATCGGTTAATTCCACTTATATGGTACTCAATGTATGATCAATCGACTGTTTTAAGTGAATGATGAAAGATTTTGATAGATAAGTGGTACTCCAAATCTGAAGTCCAGAATACTCGAAAATGCCGCCGGGATTCTTGTGTCACCTCACGCGCAGCGTGTTGTCACGTCAATTCAATGTGTGGACATGATGAATAATTTGACCAATGTATACTAGTACTGCTACTGTACTACTTACTAGTTGTATTTAGTGTCACATTTTAACCATAGGTTTAACTAACAAGTACGCACTTGAAGCCTAAGTGATATATATATATATATACTGCACAACATCTCCGTCATCATTATCAGTACATCCTGCGCAGGTGAGTTAGGATGCACTTGATCCCAGAAAGGTATCTATCCTTCAAACCAGAGGAGTGCTTCAAACTAACAACAGTACATAATATCCAACAAAAGAGGGTCGTCCTACAGCAGCAGAATACATGGCTCAGTCTAGATATCAGTACGAATCAAGTTGTGCATATTTGCTGTTGGCATGAACCACATCGCCGCATGTCGGGTTTGCAAAAGCCATCCATCGCATGGAAGCTTGATGCCTTTCACACACTGAAGATTATCTGGCAACAAGCTGTGTCGACGAATCTCTGGATATGGTGATTCATGAAACCCATGGTATGATGTGTAAACACACTCCCCCTGGCGAATGGAAGTTGCATAGCACGGTAATCATCGCCGGTGATATGATCGATGATTGGTTGGATGATCGGACAATTGAGCCCGAGGAACATGGAGTGGTTGTCGAGGCTGTAAACCCGCCTCCAGTTGAATACGCCTGGCCCAACGGAGTTGGGATCTTTCTCGAACACGAAGCAGCCATAGCTATCAATGTCACGAACGCCCCAGGCATTGTACTGCATGTGGTTTGATGAAATGGTTTGGTCAATTTGGTACGTGCAAATGAGCATCAAATGACCACCGTCAGCTGAACGAGCGATAAACCACCACCCATCGGCTGGTATGATTCCAGGTCCTGGAATCATGAAGGCCAGCGCATTTGCATCTGCTGCAACAATTCAAATTGGAGACCAAAAGGACAAAAATAAACAATCATGTTCAGAGTATGTGTGGAATTAAGATTATTATAACAGTGAACATATCATAGACAGAGAATTGCAATGCCGTGGTCATAATCATACCCCAAGTTAAAAAAATGCCAATGGATTTCATATTCGAGCAATATATCATGGTTCAAACATCATGTAAGAATGAGAGGAAAACAGATATGACAGGGCCTACTCATATTCTACCATAGCACTTACTACAGTTATCATATCAACTCTAAGCAATAACATGCGTTGTTATAAAAATCCTGGAAATGAGAGTAACATATAGCAATCATGAGGTTATACTCATAATATCTATTCTAACAATCATTAGATACAAATTGTTCTCATATCAACTCTAACAATAACATGTGTGGTCATAAAAATCTTGGAAATGAGAGGAACATATAGCAATGATGTGGTTATAGACATACTATATATTCTGAATTTGTAACAATGAACAGGCAGTCGTATTCTTAAGGTAAAGATGAGACGAGATAGAACAATTACACGATGATAGATTCCACCAGTATAGGCAGCCAATCTGTGCATCAACCGCATAAACGATGCCATCATGCACTATAGCATCAGACAGAAGTGTTGGGTGAAGAGGATCGACGATGAGCCATAACCATGTATGGCGACCGAATTCTAGATAGACTAATCCCATGTTGAACACGACAATGAGCTTGTAATCCATGTAGTCTTCTGATGGTGTGGGCACTTCGCAGATTACAACCTTCAGCAAATAGAGGTCAAGCCAAAAGCTCGACGCGTCTCGTGCGTAGTAGGCAGGAGTGTCCGGCGGGCCGCAAGGCTCGATGGAGGCGGTATCCAAAGATGGAAGGGTGATCTCTCGCTGGGTGTAGATATCCATGAGACACCACAGACTACTAGATTGGTGCAACAGGACGATCCAGTTGGCCTTCATGCTCGCCTAGTAGTGGCCGTGCATGAAGGACAGGTGGAAGGGTACTGGTAGCATGTCGAGGGGCACCACGGCAACCTCCGTAGGATCGTCAAGTCGGTGTCTGGGCCACCTGCGAGGATCAGGCATCAACAAGCAGGGTGTCTTGAAAAGAGCCAGCCGGTTGCAGACGAGTAGACGGTACAAAGACACCGAGCATGCGGCCAGACGGATGGTGCTGAGTAGGTCCATACGATTACAGATCTGCTCCAAGAGAACATCGGGGAGGGAATTCCAATCGCGGCTCTGCGTGTCAGTCGGTTCTGCCATTGGGGTTTTCGGTGCCTGCGAGCCAACGGGGAAGTGGATTCGGGCGGGCGAGCGAAGAAGCTTCTCCTCGTGTGGCCGAGTAGTGAGCGGGGGGATATGGTACGCGCGAGCTACCAAAGAAGATAGCGCGGGCGGGCGGGCAGTGAGCGGGGGGAAATGGTGTGCGGCCGACGATGGGGAAGAGAGGAGGAAGAAGAAGAGAGGAGGAAGAAGAGTGGAAGACGGGGAAGAAAGTGCATTAAATCTCAATTCTACTACTACTACCAGGATATACCGTCCTTCGGAGTGTAAATAGTTACACCGATGACATGTGGGTCTACCACAAGAGGGCCCATATGTCAGTTAATGGAGGACAGAAGCGTGCTCTACTGGCAAACATGATGGCAGTACTGGAAGGCTGATTTAGTAACACCAACACGCTGGTTCAGCTTATTAATTAAGTGTCCCATCTGTTGCAGCGTGTATTGTCACTTCACTGTGAAGACTAGTTGAATAGTTCTCTCTGACCAAGATGGGGAATAATGGATCGCGAAGACTTCCTTTCTACATTATCCCTATGCCTCTACGCTCACTTCACTCATTTTGCTCCGTACGTAGTCACTTGTTGAAATCTCTAGAAAGACAAATACTCCGTATTTGGGAACAGAGGGAGGATTTTACTCCGTATTTGGGAACAGAGGGAGGATTTTACTCCGTATTTGGGAACAGAGGGAGGATTTTACTCCGTATTTGGGAACAGAGAGAGTATCACCATATGGAGGGAACAGAGGAAGCTTGAAATATGAACATGTCAATGGGAGGGAGTAAGCCCCATGCATGCATGCATGCAACATGCAACACTCACACGTACACATGGACGCACGCAACACTCAAGCACCCATGCGGCACACAGCACACGACGCAACACACACGCTCACGCTCAAAGTGCTCAACCTACTCCCTACGTCCGTGAAAGATTGTACATTTAGAGATTTACACATTGACCAGGGCATAATTAACGCCCAAAAGTAGCAGACTTATGTGTGCATGCGACCATAGAGAGAAGAAGATTAAATGAAGGTCATTGCGTGCTGTAATTAAGGATAGACATGTAGCCTATACCTAGAGCACAAGTTGGTGCATTAGTCAATCAATATCGATTTAGATTAAAGGCTAAATGCATTGGAAGTGTAGATGTACTACACTCTTTGTTTTTTAGCTGATTTCTTTGCTCTGCCAACTGACAGGTGGGACCCAGAAACCAGGTGACAATTTAACCAGTCAACAAAGTGCCACGTCGACTATGTGGCCGGTCAGTAGGGTGCAATACGGTGCTCTATGATGAGCTAGTGATCGTATAATCATCGCAAAACTATATATAGTGACCGTAAAGAGTGTATTGTTACATACGTTGACCACCAGTGTATTTTTCTCATTTCAAATTAAGCCATATTAACCGGAAAGGACGCAGTATGGACTAGTACTAGTACTGCTTTGATGTGTCCCGTCAACTCACCGAACGAGGAGACGCTTGCTGACTACGCCTCTCCCTCGCCTACACGCGCGGTGGTTCGCAGGACGAGGAGAGGGTTTTGACTACAGCACCCTCTCCCTCACCCTCGCCCTCGCCCTCGTGGTGGACATGCAGCAGTTCAATCGGTGTCAGATTGCCAGAAGCATAATGTACTGTAGTATCATCATTGTCGGACCTTCCGAAGAGGCGAAGAGCCAAGTGCAAGGTCCACACGAGTAGGAACTGTTGAACCTCCCAAAGAGGCAAAGAGCCAAGCGCAAGGTTTTATATGAGTTGTCGTCCTAGTAGGAGCATACTACAACTATAGCGAACGATGCTACTGTATGATGCCGCCACGTCACGTATATCCAAAGTTGTGCCACCTTTTTTTCTTTCTCAAAGAGCATGTTGGAGCCCGTGCAACAACCACACAAGTTGCACATACACATAACACATTTACTAGTAATAAATTCTAAAGGACAAATGCCACTATGCCACACAAGTTCATCTCCAATTCATGTGATAAATTTGTGCATGACTAGTCTACATATATTCACAGCGCTACCGTTCACAATTTACCGTACTCCACTTACACGTTATAGATGGGCTACATGTCCTCCTCCAGGTTCTAGTCCCAGGTGTTCTTCATGGATGGCACGATCCATAGCGGTGGGCAACGGGAATCATTGTCGCAGCTTTCTAGTCCGGTTCCACACGATGGAGACTCATCCAAGCTGAAGCGGCATAAATCAGGGATAGCGTGTCCCAGCATGTCGTTCATCCGGCGGTGCGCACTGAAGACACAACCATGCTTCATGAACGGCAGGCCTTCTGTGTCGTGCATGGAAGGTGGCATCCGCTTCACAATGGGGTAGCTGTCCCCAATGAAAAGCGAGTACTCTCCAAGAGTGTTCCTCGGCACCCACGTAGCATCACGGGGGTCGAACTCGGCGCCGTTCATCTGGTACACGCGGCATCTCAGATCTGTACACATGGTGATGTACATAGTCAAGGTCCATGCATAATAATGTTGTGCTCAAATATGGCTGTCAGTAATACTGTGCAGCAAATAGTACTACTCCGGTATAGAGGAAGTAAAATAACCGGCTTATTATATATAGCCACTCTTGGCTACATGGATGAGATAGTAAGACATGGAAAAACAAAAATGGTGGCAGCTAGTGGGTTCAAGTCTTCAAGGGCCTAGCTAGCTATACGCGTCCTCCAAGGTAAAAAGTACTCCTACTAGTACGTAAGTAGAGTACTAGTACAACAATGAAAGAGAAGGCGAGAGGGTTAAAAAATGGAAGACATGGGTAGATGGTGACGGTCCGACCGTGGTAGATTGTGTGACCATGTTGCACATCAGTGGTACCATGGGTAACGACTGCTAAGATAGTTGATCCCAATATGCCAAAGTCAGCTACAAGGTTCCAGGTTAGACCGAATCGCGGATGCAAATGCACATCCAGGATCGGCGATCTTATTTTGATCGCGGGATGACTGGTCCCTGCAAAATAATGGAGTACCGTTAGGGATGCAAATGACAGTTTGTGCATTCCGTTTGTAATCTCCCGTACCGTAGGATGGCAACCAGATGAAACAAGTCCCCTGGATTGTCACCGCGAAGATGTGGCCTAGATGGCGCACGGCGTCTTCGAACGTGTAGGGGTACAAATCTGCCACCGCCAACATGCGCCAGCCTCTACCGTTACTGCCTCTTGGATTGATGGCAACCCTTATGTCGAACACCGCAATGAGATAGTAATCGTCATAGCCGCATCACTTCGTCGGAGGGTCCGCAATTACTATCTTCTTCAATCTCATGTAGGCATCATCATACATATTCAAGCCCAGCCAGTCCGGAAGGCCGATTCCAATGGTGGAGAAGGGGTCTACCAGAACGGCCGCACTGCTGTGGATGTTGTGCAAAATGATGGTGGTATCCGGCCAGAGGTATGCAAGCCAATCTTCATTGGCACCGACCCAGACCTATATATAAGACGGTGGGCAGCGGAGAAATTACGGGATGGAAATGGAATAACTAAGTACTACATGATCAAACTCCATTACCGACCTGCTCATCGGACAAAATCCGAGTACCTCTCAACGTCAACAACTCTAGCGGAGTCAACGTGCAACCATGGCCAGGGAGCGGTGGACTATTCGAAGGATTGTCCCATAGAAGAACCTTCTCCTCGAGGACGCATGGAAGACCAACAAGCATGACCTTTTCCCAAGCCTTTTTAAGCATCGTCTTGAAAAAGTTGGTGCAGGAAGCACCGAGTCTTGCGGCGGTGAGGACGTCTGAGCGGCGTGCGATTTCTCCCAGAGGATCGTTGTCCAAGGTCTCCCAGCCCCGACGAGGAGGAGAACCGCCTGGCGAATCCATGGGAGCAGCGACGAACTGCCTTCTCTTCAGGGGGAGGGGAACTGGCGAGGAGGAGATAACAGCGTAGTAACCGCAGGGCCTCGTCCCTTCCAACTGTAGATCGTTCCTTAGTGAAGGGGTGAGGCTATTATTTACTACTACTACTATCATTATGGGACATTATGGGATTGCATTATACTGTAAATAATAGCACTAGTAAGAAATTTTTGGCACTAGCTAGTAGTTTTTGGCGTGGATTAAGAAATCTTGGGTATGTTTTTGCTATTTTTTGTACACGCCAACTAGTGTAAAAAACGTCTTACATTATGTGACGGAGGAGTACGTACTCGTACTGTAGCAGTACTAGTACTACTTTCTCAACTAGTAGTGCGATGTACTGTACTTCTAGTATAGTGCACCAGTTTTGAGCTCTTGAATCTCAGGGCCAAGGAGCTACAGTTGGAAGTGGAGGGTACTACTGTTCTCTAGAACCATCGCTGTACTATCAATGCAGGGAAAGTACACCTGCGTAGTGGCCTAGTGGGTACTCTCGGTGCTCTATTCAGCCGCTCCTCTCACGTAGCTGGCCTACTCAGCCGCTCCTCTCACGCACACACTAGCAGCCTGTTTATCAGTGACGGTTACTGCGGGGGCAGAACATTTGATTTATTTGATACAGCGAGACTAGGCTTTTCGCTTCCATTTGTGGAGGTGTAATGGATCTCGTCGAACTTTGTTAGTAGTTCCTTCTTTATGAATGAGATGAAGCAAAGCTTTTGCCTCCGTTTATAAAAAACACATCAAGAGGAATTTCTTTTATAGTAGAGCCGATAATGGAGTGAAGTCCATGCGTGCAATGCCACAAGCTACAGAGTAGTAGTAGAGCACTTTACGTACAAAGCCATATTGTACAGTTCCCAATGCCCCGCCAGGCTTTTGCTGCTCCTCGGGCTTAATTGGGAGGCGCTAGTTTAAATATGCTACTAGCTGATGAGGAAGCTGCAAGCGAGGTGCGGCTAGGGCGAGCACGCGAGCCACGAGATGCTGGGAAGGAAAACCCGTTCACATGGCTAGGCTATCCAATGCACCCAGATTGTGGTGCCGCACGTCTGTTTGACTTCAAAACTCAAACTACCCGTGTAAAATATTGGCTCGCAGCGAAGTTACTATTTAAAAAAAGGCCGCCATGCGTTCGGCTGGGATCGAACCCACAAAACGAGGTATACACTCCCGCGACCACTAGTAGTACTCGTTGGAGTACAATGCAACCTAGAATCGCCTTTTCGCTAGTAGTACATTGTTCCTTACAAGAAACCCCTAATAATGCAAGAAACCCCTAATAATGCAAGAAACCACTAATAATGCCAAGAAACTACTACCACTTGCATACATGGCAGACTTAAGATAAGACTACCTTATCAACCATTGTACATGCTCTTACCAACCAGCCCTACCAAGAAATGACTACTCTACAAAGTGCCGTTATAGGCACGTTTCAACCCATGGCCCTGTTTGGATACATTTGTTGTCAATCTAACCCTGCCATCCAAACACCACTTCGGTTAGAGTTAGTTCAGGGTTAGAATCTAACCTCTGACTTAGAGTATCCAAACAGGGCCCATGTCGCCCATTAAGTCAACTCCTTCTATTCGACCGGGCGTTATGACTTGTGGGACCTACATGTCAGTCTGCACAAAAATACCCGAGTGACCTCCTACCTCCGGCCCGTCCACCTACTCATCCTCGGCCATGGGACGCAGCTACCGCCGCCGGCAGAAGGCGAGGTCAAAACCGCTGGCGGTGCAGAGCCCATCTTGCGGCAACCCGGATACCAGCTCCGTCCGGCGCTCGCGGCCGCTAGCTAACCAAGATAGCTCCGTCCAGCTGCTTGTCTGCAAGGTTTGCTAGCTAGATTGGCACGGCAGCTTGCTCGTGCGCGCCGCGCTAAGGCCAGCCATCTGCCTCGAGCGAAGGCCAGAGCGGCGACTTGCTCGCTCGTGAGTCACGCTCGGGCCAGCCTGCCAACCCATGCGGAGGCCAGCACGGCGTCCGGCCCATCCGGCGGAGCGGCGGCCAACTCGCTCATCACCGGCGCCACCGACGAACACGCATCAGTACTGTTTGAAGTAATGTTCAGGAAAAATAATGATTTGAGGGGGAATAACAGGATAGAAGGTCAGATGTGGGTCCCTCGTGTCAATGGTCAAACAAAATGTGTTGGTTTAAGCTGCCTCATCAGCACAGACGTGTGGGCCAACCCTGTCATAAATGGGTTTAAACTAACCTAATCGGTATGTAGTAGTTTTTGGCGTGGATTAAGAAATTTTGGGTATGTTTTTGCTATTTTTTATACAATAGATTCTTCCTAGGGCTGGTTGAAAGTGGTAGTTTTTTGTTAAATACTCCACATATTGCAAGTAGGAGTGAAAGTTAAGCTTTGGAACCCAATAAGCAAGGCTAGTTACATAGTGCATATGTGTACATGATTTAAAGTAAATATCAACCATGAGTGACTAATATCTTGATGGAAAACTTGAAACTATGGAATACTAGGGAAAAAATTGCATGGTTGGAAATACTAGCAATGCTCATGTGCATTGCAACGAATCATAATTAGAATAATACTTATTCACAAACTTGATACAGAACACTCTAATTTTGATATACATATATCACTAGAGATATATTATGTTTCAATTAGAATACATTCCTTGGGCTGTTTTGGTGAGGTCAGGGAGGGATGTTGTTGGTTTTAAGATACTAATTATGGGTTTTTCTGCAAATTGGTAGACAAGTGGGATGTTGGTGAGAAAAGGCAACAACTTACCTCACGGTCCATAGATGTAGCTCTAATGGTCACAAACGACGGATGGCAGACACACCATCATCACCAACTTAGTATTCTGTAGGAGTACTAGCAAGATCCGTGCATTGCACGGAACATCAAGATGCATTTTTTTATAAAAACAATCATTGTGATTGACCCATGCGGGAGTAACCCCATGTGTAAAAACGAATGATATCTCGAGAAATAGGAGATAAGGTGAAGAGGAGTGGGGCGTGGTGGTGATTGGTGGTCGGACTGAGCGGAGGCATGGGGATTGACGACGCCGGCAGCGGCCACCAGGCCAGTTTGTTCCAGAGGCTTCCTTTCTTAATTACTAAACAATGAGGTTGTCGGAGATAAGGATGAACGAGGGAAGGCCTTGTCTGCAAATGTGGAGAGGGGTGCGGGTATCTTTTAGTTTAATTTCCATCAGTCAGATATAGATCGGACGGTCTATATTGCAAGATGGCACACGTACCATCATCACCAACTCGGTTTTTTATAAGAGAAGAAATATAAGTATGGAGATACAAACGTATTATCGATACTTGTTTCCGTAAACTAGCATCTACATTCTATTCAACGCCTCAACATGTGAGGCCTTAGCACAATGACTTCTCGACTGTGTAAAACAAAGGTTTTCCCGTCGCCGATAAGGAGGGGGTGACGGCGGCACACTTTTTGGCTTGCTCTAGTCCTAGTAGTCATACTAGGTGGTCTAAGCACGTGTAGATTTATTCATTTTCACGTCTCGTGTTCGCCGTACTGCCACGACTGTTGATGAATAGACGGTAAGTTATTCACGAGGAAACCTTGTTGAGCGTGTATGCGAGAGAGAGAGAGAGACAGTGTGCGTGTGTGATATGTCTAGAGACTGAGGCAATGATAATAGATTCTTTGTATCTATGTGTCTGGAGGATAGAGAGAGACATGTACATGGGGCTTTGTGTTGTGTAACGTGGAGACACATATACATAATTAGAGAGTGAGTGTGTGAGATACACATGCGGACATGGGGAGAGATGAGGATCTAGATTAATGAGTGTTTGTGTGTGTTTGTGTGTGTTTGTGCGCGCATTTGTGTGTGAGAGGGATTGTGTGTATGTGGAGTAGAGAGACCACTAATGATGTAAACCTAGTATAAGGGAAGGGGGAATGGTGTGACATGTGTAGTAGCGGGATAGCATGGGTGCGGGCGGGGGGAGCAGACTATTTGGAAGAGACATCGAGTGTGTGTGGGAGAGGGGTGTGAGAGCGAGCGAGAGAAAGAGAGAGAGGAAGAGAGGGGGCGTTTGTGTCCATAAATGGTGTATAGATAGGGAGACAATGTTGATGTTGTTTGAAATTGGCCTATGTACGGAGACGCAAGGGAAGCGAGTCATCGTGTGTGTGATAGGGACTTCATGAAAGATCTAGAATAGATGGTGTAGAGAACAATGTGCGAGATTGAGAACGATGATACATTAGGGAGCTATGGAAAGAGTCTCGACATATATGTATACAGGGAGGAGCTGGGGCGGGTCCGCATGTGGGAGAGATAGAAAGAGGAGAGTGGTGCACAAGGAGACAAAGTGTGCTTGTTTTGCAGTGGGGGTGGTGTGTGAGGTGAGTGTGCGAGAACCACATAACTAGGGAGATAGACATTTGGGGGCGACGTTTTGTGTGTATGGGAAAGATACACTCTACATAGTGCGTGTGCTTGGGAAAGAGAGATGCCGGGAGACCTAGCTAGAGAGTGGGGGAAGAGATGTGTGCATGCCCAAGAGACAAAGTGATAAAGACCTATATTGGGGTCCGGACTTTAGAAGAGAGAGGGGTGTTAATGTGCTCGTGTGTTGGTGTTTGGGGGAGAGAACGACTTCTCTCTGTGTGTGGGGGCGACGAGGGGTGGGCGACGAGGGGGCGGGGGGTTGGCTTCAGATAAAGTGTGAGGTGTCTATATTTGAGGGACTTTAGCGTAATTGAGATATACATGGTCAATAGTGTGTGCACTCATAGTTGATCAATTTGTTTCACAGTTTGGACTATGAGATAACGATACTTTTGAACATGCGTGATATACCTTGATGTACCAGAATTACAAACCTAAGATTGGAATTCGACTCCATCATTAGCTTTTGTAATTCATTGAAACGGAGGTACATTTTTTAAGCCGGGATTTCGTGATTTCAAATTCATATATCAAACCTAGAGATATACACATACGGGCATGTTCAAACTTTATAATCATCCACTTTATTCATACACATACACATTTTTGCTTTTGTCATCATATTTAGGATAAACACATTTGGAATTTCATTTGAATTGGACCGTATGATGGTATTTGCTTGTAGTAGCTCAATGATCCATATTTGAATTGAATGGAAAATCTAAGTTTCGAGTTGGAGACATTGATTTTCAAAACTTGCACTTTTTTTGCATGCAAAACAAACAAATTCTCGGCCATGATATCATAGTCGGCCGTACAAGAGCAGAATATAATTTCAGGCGCCAAAAGCTTTCAAACTTCCCGCTCACATCGAAATATCTCGCGCCCGAAAGTTTAGCCCTGCGATATACCTGTTTTACCCCTGCCACATGAACGGAAAAGGGCTGCTTTGGTAACTCCATTGTTTTCCCCTCTTTGCCCCCAACATTCTTCCCCAGAGCCCCTCCCCTTCCCCCTGACCCCCCAACCACGGCAAGCCGCCGAATCTAGTCCTCCGCCGCAGCGGTGGACCTCACACCCCGACGGATCTACCTTCCGCACCTTGGAACCCCCAACTGCCAACTCACCACTTCACCAGAGCCGCTTCAGCGACCGGCTTCTACACCGCTCCAGATCTCCTTGACCGCCATAATGGTCCACCGCACCGGATCTGCTTAACCGGCGCCCTCGTCCACCACAGTGTAGGCCCTTCACTGACTCCCTTGTCCGTCCCTTCGCTGGCCCTTCATACAAGCCCTCGTCCGCCGCAACAGATCCGCCTCACCGAAAGCACTGTACAACGCGCCCGCCGAAGCTTTCGTCCACTGCACCGAACCCGCTCCACGGACGCCATATTCAACTCCACCGGCCCTGCTTTACCGACGCCGCAGCCTCATCGGGTTATTTTGATTTGTACTCCTTCGGTTTTTCTCTTTATCGTGCAACTGTTCACTTACCACAGATGAGCTTTCTTGTACGTCGACAAGCGCTGCAACCGTAGCACCGGAGCCGCTTCAGCGATGGCGACAACCGGCCCAAACTCAACCGCAACATGAGCACCATCGACGATCCTTAGCTATCAAGTATGCCAACGATACCCATACGCCGCCGAGAATCAGGTACTATTATCCAACGGTCGGCGCCTACGTTCACTTTCTTAGCATAAGCGCACCTTTGAATTTCTTCAGGGCATCATTCAGTTTTTCATGAGATGCGTTATTCTGCTTGCACTTGTAGGGCCATACTTCTGGCAGTGAACATGTTACATGTGCTAAATTACATACCAGTGCACATATAGTTAATATGCTTTAGTTTTGTCCTAAGTATTACTGTACTTCCTAGATATCACTGCCTACTATTTTGCTTCTTGCATGCTATATTTATGATAATGGTGTTGTTCTGATGCCACCTGTTGGTTCCATCAGACTGCTTCATGTTCTCTATGCTTAATTACACATCAGCAAACTAGCATGTGGTTCCGCTGGTTTTTGTTCGTTTTACCCTACATTTTCATATGCTAGCTATTACATCACTGCTCCGAGCCTCTATTCATTACTTTTTTGTGTGTTCTTGATCTTCCCAAGTTGCATGACTAATTTGATGCTTCTATTAATTATGGAGCTGCCAACCCCATCAAGCAAATATTTGTTCTTTTGGGGCTGGCACCTCGGACAAGCATAAAAATAGAGGGAAGCAGATATATTGTCGTGTATGCACACATCCTTCTTTCATTAGTTTAGATGAACCATTGATGATCAATTCGAACCAGTGCATGCGATTAAAATTAATTTTACCTAAATAGAGGGTGCAGAATAAACTACAACAAGTAGATTTGCAACCACGGGATGCTGACGATATGTTCAAAGAACATTGAACAGCAGCGAGGCTTCACAGCAACATATGGTAAGCCAGTGTGTTTTAGTACGTGTGAAATGTAATGCGTGTGGGCTGCTTTCTTGGCTTGTGCCCTCAACCTATAATCCTACAGAATAACAAATAGTTCAGTTGTCTGCTTTGCTGTATTGCTTGATTCGAATGCTTGTTTGTTACTTGTTACGCTATACCTGAGTTGGCCAATATGTCAGCAGTGCCTGCTGTACTATCATAAAGAAATGCATGCCTAGTTCATTTGAGTCCTTAACTTTTCCTCTGAACTTCATCACAAGACTGTCTTCGTAGTTTATATGAGGCCACACTGTTAAGTGCTTTCTCAGATTATTTCAACTGCTTAGATTCCTTGGCAACTTAAATATAGCGGTGGTACACTCCCTTTCAACTAGGGATGTCAACTGGGTCCCGTTTAATCCCAATTAAAGTCCACTAGTGGTACGATAGTTCAAAAGAGTTTTTGTTTTTTGAGGAAAATGAACCAGGGAGCAAGCAAAAACTAACTAGATGGGACTGGCGGATGTCATTTATTTGCCACTTACATCCTTAGTTTCATCTTACCATTTTAATTTCTTTTCGGCTGATGCTGCTTCGAACCACTTAAATATAGCTTGCCATGCTCGGCAATAATTCGTATGCCGTTTACCATGTAAGCTTACTTCCTGGATCATGTGATAACTATCTCTTACTTATGTCCAGCGGAAACCTTTCAGGATGCCGTTCACACTAGGACACAATGTACAACCCCAGAATCTATTTGTGGAAGCAGTGCGCCATCCATGTTACCAGATGGTAGCAGTTCAGAGGCAACACCGCTGGAGAGCAGTCTGAGAACAGATATTATAGTTCTTGAGGCTTTACTAGAGGCAGAAAGAGATGGTGTGGCTGCCATGAATGGGGTAATCTCGATCTTGAAGCTAGAAATTATGCAATTAGCTGCACGCATTATGCAAGCAACCCAAGAATTGGAGGAAGTAAGAATGTTGCATTTGAAGACGGAGGAGGTCCTGCTGCTTCTGCTATCTGAAGCCCAGGGTAATCCCAGTTCTTCTTTAGATAGCAGTTGAAATTGTCATTATATTATTGTACTTGCATGTTGTGTCATGTCTCTGAATGGATTATGTTGTAAGACCCCCTATGTTGTCCATGTGTTGTAATGATCCAAATTTTTTAGGCGAGGTAATCCTCAGTACTTGTAGGATTGACATAAGGTGAACTGTTTTTCGTGTGAGCATATTGTATTGGATGAAATAACTGTTTGACTCAAAGTGTATCCAACCTACTGAATTCGAAGATCGCGTCATTTTTAAATCATAATCATATATAAAGGTGGAATAAATCTTTGTTGTGGTTTTGAAGAAATAAATAACAAAACATAGAATTATCTGTGGATATTCGTCATCGAATAAAAATTGGATTTGGATTTAGTTGCCAGGGCCCAGGGCAAACGTGAATGCTAATTCTCCCAAGTTTTGAACGAAGCGGCTAAACACCAACTATCATTTGTGGGCTGCCCGAAGCAAGTGTTTGCGAGATGGAAATTACTGTCTACCCCTGACACTTGACATCCTTATCAACCGGATTTACACTGTTGTCGATAGGGGTAGACTAGTAACTTCAATCAAACGTGACACGATGGCCTCTGAGCCCATTCAGACACGGTGGGCGCCAAACGTGGGCGGCAAAACACATTTGATTCAAGCTCGTCTGAAAGACATGTGTCTCTCCCTCCATTTCCCCATTCATCCATGGTGGGCGGCAAAACAAACTCTCCTTGTCTGAAATCGATGTAGGCTAATATTTTAAATAGGGGCAGATGTGTAACTTCCCTCAAACGTGACACAACCGCCCTACCTATCAGCCCCGTTCATACACCATGGCCGCCAACCGTGAGCGGCAAAACACCCTCTCCTTGCCCGAAATCGTTACCAACAAATATTTGGGAGATGCGAGATTACCGTCCTATCCCCAACCGACGTGATGTCCGAAATTTTAAACGGGGGATAAGTTCGTAACTTTCCCACACTTCATACAAGTGCGTCCCAAAGTTTGAGATCCCCCCTCCCCCTCCATTTCCCCATTCATACACCGTCGGCGCCACGACAACCTCCCCACTGCGGCCAACCTCCTCCGTCCGCCACCCCATCCTTCACCTTGTCGGAGCCACTGTTGGGTTCTACGGTAGGGTGTGTCAACTGCAAATTAAAATTTCCTACGCGCAGAACAGCCAAAAACATGCTACGGGAGATGGATCACAGTTCGTTACCACTAGACGCGCAGTGCCGTGCAGCGGAAGAAGAGTTGGGGCAGTGCGTCTGTGTGGATCGTCTCCTCCTCGTCCGATCTCCCTCGAGCAGCCGGTCGTCGGTTCCCACGTACAGGTTCGCCGGAGCGGCGCTGTCGGATGTGGGGTTCCGACAAACCCATAAGGTTCGAACACTGGGGTGCACGCGAAGTCTTTCCCTCCTACCGATCTACGCCCTAGCTCGCTAAGATCTCACGGACGAACTCGACGAACTCGCAACACAGAAAGACACGAGGTTTATACTGGTTCGGGCCATCGTTGTGGTGTAATACCCTACTCCAGTGTGGTGGTGGTGGATTGCCTCTTGGGCTGATGATGAACAGTACAAGGGAAGAACAGCCTCCTGAGGTTGAGGTGTCCTTGTGGCTAGGCTCTCGATCGGGTTGGATTAAGATAAGATCAGATCAGATCCGATCCCTACTATGGTGGCTAGCTCTACTTATATAGGCCCTGGTCCTCTTCCCAAATATCGAGCGGGAAGGGAGCCAACAACGGCGGGCAAATTTGAAGGGGGACAGCTAGTACAAGCTATCCAGACAAAAGCGGTCTTCCCCTGCGAAAAGCTCTGGTGGTGACGCCGTCTTGGGCTCCACGATGACCTCAGTCTCGCCGTCGTCCTGGTCTTGGTCTCGTTGCACCAATGTAGCAACCTTTGCATGATGCCTCGGTACTCTTCGCCTGCGCTGGCCTCCTTAGCACCAAAGAGGAAATAAGGACGCAGCGCGCGCTGGCGCCCGCCTGGTGTCGTTCATCATGGCTCACGTCACGAGAGCCTCGTGAGGTTTGCCCCGCCTTGATATCTCGTCTCCTCGCGAGCCTGCCTGGCTAGGCCACTCTGGAGGAGGTCTTGCGTCATCCGCCTCGCGAGGCTTGGACCCTCGCGAGGGTCTTCGATGCCTTGTTGGTGAAGATGGGCCGTACGGCTCGCTGGCTTAGCCACGCTGTGGGCCGTAGGCAGGCAAGTCTGGGGACCCCCATTCCTAAAACGCCGAAAGTAGCCCCCGGGCCCAAGGTGCGCTCGGGCTTGGCTTCGCGGCGAAGCCAAGGGTCAAGTTCGGAGCACCGCGGGCCCCAAAAGCCTGCGGCCTCGGTTGACGCGTGGCGGTTGATTGGACGTGGGCGTCTCCGCTTCCCCACGCTGCCTCGGCAACTGCACGACTCGACAAGTCCCTGCGACATGCAAGGAAAACCATCATTACCTGCGATCGTGAGAGACACCGGTTGGCCTTCTCTTGCTATAAATGGGGAGGGGGGCGGAGCCCCCGTCGCCCATCTCTTCCTTGCTTGCTTGCTTCTTCCTCCTTGCTCCACTGCTGACGACAATGGCGCCTATCAAAAGGTTTTCTACCGAAGAGAAAGGAAAGGCTCCCCGTGATTATCCGGGGCCACTTCCGCCAAAAAAGAGGTCGATCCATCGCCGTGATGAAGCGGCGATGCAGGTGGTGTCGAGGCCTTGGTGCGAGCAGCCTCCTCCGGGGAACCCGATACCCTTGTACGCCCGAGCCGAGGGCTCGGGAGGTCGGAGCGACGAGCAGCGCCGCCCACGCCGTGTCCGGAGTTGCCACGCTGCGGCAACGCGTGCCGCCACCCCTGGGATCCACGCCGCGGACTCCTCGCGCGAGTTGGTGCTGTGGGCGCCGATGCCTCCAAGCTCCTGGATCCGCTTCCCGCGGTTCTTCTCCAACGTGATGCCGCCGAGGGGGCCTCTCGAGCTCTGGTTGCAGCACGCCGAGTGCAGCGCTCCGGCGACCAGAGCGGAGATCGAAGCGGTTCCCACCGGCAAGATCTTCATGACCCGCGGCTGGGGGGAGATCGCACAGGTCTGCCATGCGAGGGGCGCCCTCGCGATCCACTTAGAGTACGACGGCACTTCCACGCTCTTCTTCAAGGCCTTCAACGCCGAGGGCCACCGCCTGGAGTGCTGCTCCGGAGAGGAGCGCCAAACTGACGCGCGCTCCGCTCGCGGCTACTCCAGCAGCAGCAGCCCTTGGGAGTCCAGCAGCTCTCCTGAGCCTTACGAGACTCCGGAGACGAGCGATGACAGCTACGTGCCCCCGAGCTCTCGCCGCGCTCGGAGCAGAGTTGCGGCGCCCGGCTGTCGCCGTCGCTGATCTGGATGGGGTTGGCGCCGGCCCCCCGTGGCCCACTTTTGATGATGGCGTCCGCCACGGAAGGGTGTAGATAGGATTTCCCTTAGTATCTGCTTTTGTTTCCTGCGAAGAATCATGAATCACCCCATGGGGGCATGTAAGGATCTGCAATGTCTTTTGTGCCTATCTTCCCTATTATGAGAATTTGGTGAACGCATGTCCCGTTAAGGCTCGGTCCCCCTTTCTTTCCTCGCGATAGCTTATTGCTCTACACTGACAGGTCCCGGTCCCCAGGCAGGCTACAGCCGTCGCTGGTATGCCAGGTCGCGTGCCGTGGTCAAGGCCAGGAGGTGTGCGGCCTGAGGTCCAGTAAGAGCCCCTGAGGCGCGATGCTCAGGAGGTCCCCCTTAGCGCTCAATTAGCCATGGTAAGGTGAGAAAGGGAGTCGACGTGGCCGCAATGGGGTTGCGGCAAGGCGTGAGTGACCATTAGGCCCAAACATTTAGCCGATCCGAGTGCGGGACTTATCTTGTTGACTCCGTGGCGACTCCCGACGTTGCGCCAGTGCTGCGCACCTACTTGTGCGGCATAGCTAGACCAGCCCATACGAGTCCCCCTCCCCCCATGCTCTCCTTAGTGCTTTACGTCCTCAGGTCCCGGCCCTCGAGCGAGCTCAGCCACCGCTGGTATGCCAGGTCACGATGCCGTGGTCAAGGCCAGGGGGTGAGGGCTGGAGAGCCAGTAAGAGCTCCTGAGTCGCGATGCTCAGGAGCCCCCTTTTAACGCGCAAGCGAATTGCACGAGAGAAAAGGAGACTCGCGGTGCCGCCTGCTATCCTTCCCACGGGATCCCTGTGAACAGGCACAAGAAGAAACACGGTTTGCCGTTACAGTTGTCAGCCTGCCGCTGGTTGTTCTGGATGAGATGAAGGCACTGAGGGCCTGGTGAGGTGACGTGCGCGGGGCGTGCCGCGAGCCAGAGCTCGACCGCTCAGATTTGTCGACATGACAGGGACGGACCCATGCACCAGCGCCGTGCCTGTGTGGAGGCCCCGGGGGAGGCGATGATCGGGCAGGTGGTAGCAGTTGGCAGGTTAAGCATGGAGAGCAGATCAACTTGGATAAATGCAGGAAGATACATGCCATTGGGTCCGGCCCGAGCGGCTTGGGGATGATGCAGCCCGAGGGGCACCCCCAGCAAGGTAAGCTAAAGACATAAGCAAAATGGATACATGCCACAGGGACGGACCCATGCGGCCTACGAATAATGCAGCTCGAGGGGTGCTCCCAGCTTAAACAAGCTCGGAAGATGTCACCTAGTTCTGTAGACGAAGTAGAGTTGGTGCAGCTGAAGGTGTGCGCTGAAGAAACGACTCCTCATGAGCCACCGGAACCCTGAGCCTCGGGAGGCTCTGGGGGCTCGGGAGGTTCCCTGAAGACCATCTCCATCTCCTCCAGGACGGCGTGGTACCTGGCCTCCTATGCCGCCAGGACACGCCGCAGGTCGCGTTGATAGGCTGACGCCACGCTCGGCAAGCCGAAGGGCATGCGAACGTAGCTGTGTGGTGGGCCCTCGCAGCGGCCGACACGCGATGGCCAGAAGCGCTCCTGAGATGCGGCCCTGTTGAGCCCTGGGACGTCGATGCTGATGCGCAGCTCAGCATCCTCGCCAGGATGCGGAGCTGCGCCTCGTGAGCGGCTGTCGCCGCGCATGGCTCTTGTTTCTTGCAGTTCCTGAGTGGTCATGGTGATGAACTCTTGAGCGGTGGGCACTCCTTGCCCTGTGCTCTCCTGAGGGTCACGTGCCGCGAGGCACTCCTCCAAGTGGTGCCCAAGCGCCTCCCTCATGAGGTTGGCAAGGTCCGAGGCCCTCCAGAAGAGAGCCCCCAAGCCCTGCCTGAGGAGGGCGCCGGGCGCGCTTTCCTATGCAATGGAGGGGGGTGCCCCTAGAGTGGGCGCTGATCCTGACGAGGCTCCTACCGCGACGCCATCCTCCTGAGGTCCTGCACGGCGCGACTGCTTCTTCTTGGGGATGGCCTCCAGAGGGCCTTCATTTCTGCTGTCGGGGTCGTCGATTGCTGCAGCTTGAAAGGCGCGCTCGAGGGAGCACACCGCATCCCTCTCTTCACACAGGACCGTGATGATTCCTCCGCTTCTTGGCATCTTGAGAACGGTGTAGCCGTGATGAGTGACTGCCATGAACTTGGCCAGGGCTGGATACCCGAGGATGGCATTGTAAGGCAGGTGGATGTGCGCGACGTCGAAGTCGATGAGCTCGGTGCGGTAGTTCTTGCGCTCCCCGAAGGTGACAGGCAGGCGGACCTACCCTATCGGTGTGGTGGAACCGTCGGTCACTCCTGAGAAAGGCTTGGTGGGCTGGAGCTGTTCGTATGGCACTTGGAGGTTGTCGAACGTGTCGACGGACAGGACGTTGAGCCCTGCGCCACCATCGATGAGGGTCTTGGTGACCTGCACATTGCTGATGACTGGGGAACACAGCATAGGGAGGGCGCCAGCGGTGGCTGCGCACTTGAGCTAATCCGCCGAGTTGAAAGTGATGGTGCATTGGGACCACTTGAGCGGGCGCGTGGCCTCGAGCTTGGGGAGCACCGCGTTCACCTCACGAGCGAACTGTTTGAAGATGCACTGAGAGGTGGGGTCCTGGGCGCCGCCAAAGATGCAGGCGATTGCACGCGGCTCCTGGAAGCCCCCAGCCCCCTCGTCTGGTGGTGGTCGTCGTTCCTTCTTGGTGGCGGCAGCGGGGGAAGACCGGTGTTGCCCTGGGGGCGATCCTCACGAGGCGGGTCCCTCCAGGCGCCCTCGCGAGGTTGGTCCTGCCAGCGGTCCTCACGAGGCCGGTCACGCCACTCCTGGCGCGGGCCACGGTCGTCCCAGCGTCCGCCTCCACGTCCTCCTCCACGGCCGTAGCCCCGGTCGTTGTGCTCGGGGCGTCGACTGTAGCGTCCTTCCCGTATGGCTCTGAGCTCTTGACAGTGGCTGGTGTTGTGGGTGTTCAGGTTGTGGAAGGCGCAGAACGGTCGGCCGTTCTTGGATGGCTCGGGCTGATCTCTGCCCCGCTTGGTCACGGGCTCCGCTGCGAGCACAACTGCCTCCTTGTGCTTTACGTCCTTGGCCTTGGCCTTCTTTTCCTCCGCGCCCACGGCTGGTAGCTCAAGGAGAGAGAGGCGCCCCTCCTCAGCTCTTGCGCACTTGGTCGCCAGGTTGAACAGCTCATGAGATGTGCAGAGCTCCTCGTGGATGGCGAGCTCTTCCTTCATCTTGACGTCATGGACACTGTCAGAGAACGCGGAGATGATGGCTTCGTCCGTGACCTTGGGGATCTTGAGGCGGGTGTTGTTGAAGCGCTGGATGTACTTCTGGAGGGTCTCTCCTGGTTGCTGCTTGATGCGGCGTAGATCACCCGCGGCCGGCGGGCGGTCGCGAGTGCCCTGGAAGTTGGCGACGAAGCGGTCGCGCATCTCGCCCAGGAGGAGATCGAACCATGTTGTATGTTCAGGAGCCAGGAGCGAGCTCCATCCTTGAGAGCCATGGGAAACCAGTTCTCCATGACTTTTTCGTCGCCGTTGGCCGCTTCGATGCTCAGCTCATAGAGCTGCAGGAACTCCGCGGGGTCGGCAATGCCATCGTAGTGAGGAGGCAGGTCTGGCTTGAACTTGCCTGGCCAGGCGACGCTACGCAGCTCGGGGGTGAAGGCGCTGCAGCCGGCCGGGGTTGCCGGGGCCCGCTTCGGAGGTGGAGCTTGCTCTTGACGAGGTCCGCGCTGCGCCGCTGCGGGCGGCGCTCGGTCTTGACGAGGTGGCGCGGGGAGCGCAGGTGCAGCTTCTTGCGGCCGTGGGATTTCTTGGCAGCTTCTCTCTTCGCGCGTGGGCGCCGGGCGCGGCGGATCACGCCGCGGAGCCGCGCGCCTTGGTGCCAAGGCGCCGTCTTGGGGCTGAGGTGGTGGAGGCACGCCATGAGGCCCGTCGCCCGCGGCTGGTTGAGGGGGAGGCAGAGAGTGGGACGGCGCTGGAGAGCCCCCTGCGGCGCGGACGAGCTCGGCGACGCGGTCGAGCCACTCCTCGTAGAGGTCGTACACGGGGCGGTAGCGCAGGAGCTCGTTCGCTGCGAGGAGCGCGGCCCGTGCCTCCATGGGAGCCCGACGCGCATGAGATGAAGAACCGACAGGGGTCAGTGATGGAGTAGCGGTGCGACCGTCCTGCCGCACCGAAGGATGCAGCAAGGATGCCTGCCGCTCGTTCCCTGCCGGGCCGGTGGCAGCATTGGTGGCGGGAGACGGAGAACGATGAGGTGGCCCGCCAACGGGAGCCGTCTGAGCGACGCGGGCAGTGAGGGCAGCCCGACGCTCAGCTCAAGCGCGGCGAGTGTCCGCCATGGAGACGACGGAGCGACGAACTAATGGAAAGGAAGCTACGGTGCACCCCTACCTGGCGTGCCAAATGTCGGATGTGGGGTTCCGGCAAACCCTTAAGGTTCGAACCCGGGGGTGCACGCGAAGTCTTTCCCTCCTACCGATCTACGCCCTAGCTAGCTAAGATCTCGCGGACGAACTCGACAAACTCGCAACACAGAAAGACACGAGGTTTATACTGGTTCGGGCCACCGTTGTGGTGTAATACCCTACTCCAGTGTGGTGGTGGTGGATTCCCTCTTGGGCTGATGATGAACAGTACAAGGGAAGAACAGCCTCCTGAGGTTGAGGTGTCCTTGTGGCTAGGCTCTCGATCGGGTTGGATCAAGATAAGATAAGATCAGATCCGACCCCTACTATGGTGGCTAGCTCTACTTATATAGGCCCTGGTCCTCTTCCCAAATATCGAGCGGGAAGGGAGCCAACAACGACGGGCAAATTTTAAGGGGGACAGCTAGTACAAGCTATCCTGACAAAAGCGGTCTTCGCCTGCGAAAAACTCTGGTGGTGACGCCGTCTTGGGCTCCAAGATGACCTCTGTCTCGCCGTCCTCCTTGTCTTGGTCTTGTTGCACCAATATAGCAACCTTTGCCTGATGCCTCGGTACTCTTCGCCTGCGCTGGCCTCCTTAGCACCAATGAGGAAATAAGGACGTAGCGCGCGCTGGCGCCCGCCTGGTGTCGTTCATCATGGCTCACGTCACGAGAGCCTCGTGAGATTTGCTCCGCCTTGATATCTCCGCTCCTCGCGAGCCTGCCTTGCTAGGCCACTCCGGAGGAGGTCTTGCGTCGTCCGCCTCGCGAGGCTTGGACCCTCACGAGGGTCTTGGATGCCTTGTTGGTGAAGATGGGCCGTACGGCCCACTGGCTTAGCCACGCTGTGGGCCGCAGGCAGGCAAGTCTGGGGACCCCCGTTCCCAGAACGCCGACAGGCGCAAGTGCACCGCCTCTGACGGTATCCGCGCGTGGAGGAGGAACGTCGTGCGGCGGACTGCTAGGTCCAATCATACAACCGGCGGCGAGTGGAGGTGTCTATACGCAACACATGCAAACCCTAGTGATAGTGCCGGAGTGATCAATCACATGAGTGTGCCGCACCCCACTTTATATAGGCGTCCGTCGTGGGCTCAACACTTGGGCCTCGCACGGACCCTAAAAGCACATAAGTCTACTCGGCCAGAATCCAGATACAGGTCGGATCACATCCGACAAGTGTCCCCGGATTGGACCTCGTAGGTTCCTTCCCTTAAGCGCGCGACCCCTTAGGTTCAAGCTGGCTTGGTCGCAGTTCGGATCACCTCCGAACTGCACAGTTGTTAGCGGCCTCTAGCAAGGCATGCCGAACACCAAGCAGACTATGAAGCTGGTTAGGCGAACCTGTACATCACACTTCCATTCCTTTTACCACACGATATATGTTGTCGGGCTCAAGGCGAGTCTGTCATCCTTGTGCTAGCCCGACCTCTTTCTCGTTCCAGTGATGCCGACCACTATCCGGATTATCTCATAATCCTTGTCGCATGGCCATGCTTATCCTGGTCGGATCACACGAGGGGCCCAGAGTATATCTGTTCTGATCGGAGGGGCAAATCCCATCTTGCTCGACCATGTCTCGCAGCATGGGTCTGGACAAGCCTGTAACCTACCTTTGTAACTACCCAGTCATGGAGTAGCGTTTGGTCGGCCCAAAGCAAGTCTGTCACCATCCCGAGTACATGCGCCAGCTCAGGTCTTAGGACATAGAACATATGTTGCACTAGAGACTCACAGATGACATATCGCTGTGTCTCATAGTTGGGTCTGTCCGACTCGGACCTTATCTCGACTCGGATCCGACTACGTCAAGTCCGACCAGATCCTTCCAAGTCCATATTATCCGGTTAGCATCCAATGCTCCATGGCTAGTGAGACCAAGCCATCGACCGTGTCATATGCTAGTCTAGTTGGCTGCGCGTCCACACAGCCCTTTCGACTAGGGACCTTTTAGGACAACATCATACAATGCATAGTCCCACAAACAAGTCACATACTTGCTGATACACATCATTGATAATGTCCAAGGACTATCTTTATTCATAAACACATAGGAAATATCATCATACATGATTGCCTCTAGGGCATATCTCCAACAGTCTCCCACTTGCACTAGAGTCAATTAAATAGACATCGAATGCCCATAGCTCTAACGTGCCCCTCATGCTTGGGTTGTGGAAGCGGCTTAGTCAACGGATCTGCAACATTTGCATCTGTGTGAATTTTGCATAACTCTACATCACCATTCTTTACGATCTTTCGTATCAGGTGATATTTCCGATCTATGTGTCTGACCTTGTGGTGATTCCTCGGCTCCTTGGCTTGTGCGATGGCACCATAATTATGACAATAAAGGTCCAACGGTTTTACCGAGGCTGGGAAAATACCAAGATCATCCAAAAAGTTCCGGATCCAAACACCTTCCTTCGCAGCTTCACAGGCCGCAATGTATTCGGCTTCTGTGGTAGAATTGGCGACCATATCTTGCTTGGAACTCATCCAGCTCACTGCTCCTCCGTTCATGAGATACACGAATCCGGACTGTGATCGACAATCATCTCTGTCGGTTTGGAAACTAGCAGCGGCGTAACCCCTTACGACGAGCTCTTCCTCACCTCCATAAACTAGGAACATCTCTTTAGTCCTTTTTAAGGTACTTCAAAATAGTCTTTACCGCTGCCCAGTGAGTCTCACCTGGGTTGGCCTGGTATCTGCTTGTTAGGCTTATTGCAAAAGCAACATCAGGCCGCGTACATATCATGGCATACATGATGGATCCGATTGCCGAGGCATACGGGATCCTACTCATCCTGCTTCGCTCATCAGATGTCGAAGGACTCTGAGTCTCGCTTAGCCTTATACCATGTGAGAGTGGCAAGAACCCTTTCTTCACCTCACTCATGTTGAAGCGCTTCAACACTTTATCTATGTACGCGCTCTGGCTTAAGCCGAGCAGCCTCCTCGATCTATCTCTATAGATCTTAATGCCTAAAATGTACATTGCCTCACCAAGGTCCTTCATCGAAAACTTGCCATTCAATGACTCCTTGACCGAGTTCAGCATCGAAACATCATTTCCGATCAGTAGTATGTCATCCACATACAAGATCAAAAACACTATTGAGCTCCCACTTAACTTCTTGTATAAACAAGAGTCCTCTTCGCTTTTGATGAAACCAAAACCAGTGACGACCTCATCAAAAGGAATGTTCCAACTCCGAGATGCTTGCTTCAACCCATAAATGGATCTCTTGAGCTTGCATACCTTACTAGTGCTAGTCGGATCGACAAAACCCTCAGGCTGTATCATATACACGTCCTCGGTTAAATTTCCGTGAAGAAAGCCGTCTTGACATCCATCTGCCATATCTCGTAATCAAAATATGCAGCTATAGCTAGTACGATCCTTCACGACTTCAGCATCGCTACCGGCGAGTAAGTCTCGTCGTAGTCAATTCCTTGAACTTGTCCATAACCCTTAGCGACAAGCCGAGCTTTGTGGATCTGAACATTTCCATCCACATCGATTTTCTTCTTAAAGACCCATTTGCAACCAATGGCCATTACGCCAGGCGGCGGATCAACCAAGTCCCAGACTTGATTCTCATCCATGGACTTTAACTCGGATCTCATGGCCTCTAGCCATGCCTCGGAATCTGGGCTCACCATCGCTTCTGCATATGTGGCCGGCTCGTCGCTTTCGAGCAACAATACATCGCGCACTCTACGCAATCTCTCCGACCTCCGTGGTTCCTGTCGTGGATTGTCACGGCAGATGTCCTTAGTGTCAGGACTTAGTCGCGAGGCCAGCGCATCTATGTGGTAGCTTGAGAGGGGTTGGGCGGGATCGATAGACGCAACACAAGACAAGGATTTAGACAGCTTCGGGCCCCGGAAAACATCATCCGGTAATAGCCCTACATGCTGTTTGTGGCTAGGTCTCATTATGCTCATGAGAGAGTCGCCGGTAAGCCAGCTCTTTGTGTCTAGCCCTAGATATTGTTTCTTGTTGCTTGTCCCTTCTTTGGGGAGCCCTGCCCCTCCTTATATAATTTGAAGGGGCGGCTTACATGTAGAGTCCTAGTAGGATTAGAACTAACTTATTCTCTATTACAAGTCGGATACAAGTATGGGTCTTGCTTCCCTGTAAAGGAAATATTCCTCATGCCTTCCGTCTTAAGACGGCCCACAATAACATGAGCCGGCCTTCTGGGCCTTGGGCCTAGTCTTCTGTCTGACCCGCCGTTAGGGCCATCTGTGAGTCGTCAGGCTCGTGAGTCGCCACTCCGACTGGTTACCAATGAAAGCGCCAAACCCGGCCAGGTCATACTTCCGACCGGGTCATACCGCGGGGTATATCCCCGACATTAGCCCCCAGTTTAATTTGGATTTATCCATGTTAAACTAATCTGCAATATAAACACAAGAACAAATTTGACAGGTTGTGCTCGGGGTTAAATATTCTTGTAAGCCGGCACCTGATCATCTTTAAATCCTTGTCATTTCTTTCTTGATACATGCCCATGAACTCATAGCAAATCTCCTTTAGTTGATATGTTCAAACTTTGTGCATGCAAAAAATCCAGATACTTCTTTTGAGAAATCCGGGTCAATAGGCCAGCTTCATAGTCAATTTGCTGGCATTGGTCTCTTGTAGAGAAATATTGTAAGAAACAATCCACTTGAATCGGTTTCCAAAGCACTGGCTTTAAAAGATATTGGTCTTGAAATACTCATCTGACTTTCAGCCGGCTTGAAGAGGTAAAACTTGCCAGTTTATCATAACCAAAATTGCCGGTTTGTAAATATTGATAGCACCGGGTCATAACTGTTACTGATGCCGGGTCATAATTATTTGGTGACACCAGATCATGATTGTTGCAAACACCGGGTCAACTTGATCTTCTCCAAACTAAGAATTTTGAAGATTTTTCCCCCTTATATATATATATATCACTTGTAGCCCCCAAGTGCCGGGTTGTCATGCTTGCAGCAACCTGGGACTTGTAATTGCCTTATGCTCATAAAAACTTGAACCAGCGTAGCCCCCAAGGGCCGGCTCATTATATAATAATGAGCAGGGACTTTGTAAATATAATCATGTAAACTTTCCCAGCAATGTGTAGCCCCCAAGGGTCGGGTCAGTAAGATATTACCGAGATGGGACTTTGTATATGATTCATTGATAATAACAGCATATGATGTAATCTCCACCATGGGGCTTGAACCCACGTCCACAATGTTAAGAGCTTTGTACTCTACCAACTGAGTAGTGGATCTTTCAATATAATAGATTAAGGCTTGTGTACCTTGAATTTTCGACAGGAGCAATTGGTAGCCCCCAAGGGCCGGCTCATTACAATGTGATGAGTCGGGTCTTTAATAAGTTGAGCAAAAAATGTCTTTACATTAGCCCCCAAGTGCCATGGTGCATGCTGGTAGTGACATGGGACTTGCATATTTGATGTGATCTCAATTTAAATAATGTAGCCCCCAAGTGTCGGGTTGTAAGCCTGCAGCGACTCGGGACTATTCTTTCCATTGTAGAATAAATCATACCCATTGATAAAATAATAGCCATTGCGCCAAAGCGATTTTGAATACCTCATCTGCTGATAAGTCAATCCGGAGTTTAAATACCCGGCGGCTCTTGGCCGATGGCGATTTAATACGCCTCCATTGTAAGCCGGAATTTGTACAACCCGGCGGCTTATAGCCTTTGAGAAAATCAAGAATTGATAACCCTTTTGAGACACCAATTTCAATCTATGATGATGGGCTTGAATTTAATCATTTATGTAAGTCATAGCTCTGTAAATCCTGCAGAGTTTAAACAACATATGCCCTGGCGACTTAACGTCAAAAACCAGGGCGGGTAACCACCCAAATGTAGTCTTATTCTGCACATAATTAGATCACAAGATCCCTTGGCGGTTTACCGCATGGCGGGTCATAATATCTCACATATAACCATTGATGTGTAACAAGGAGTCACAGATAAGCCTGTTATGAATCATAACTTTGAGACATAACTATAATAATAATATTATACCTGTGATATTGAAGTTTTACTGCCGGTTTATGTGACCTGTGCAGTAAGGGTGATAACCCAATCTTTAGAAATCAAGACTTCCAAATGTTTATGATTGTCATATGATGGCGACTTATCATCCAAAGTCAAACCGGGTTAAATAACAACCACTCATATACACTTTAGATATGATCAAAAGAGCTTCAAATAAAATCCAAAAATTGTTTGCAAAAAGAGACTTCAAAAAATTTGAGGCTTCTGATTCGAATACGATCAGAAAACCGTCCCAAAGGGGTTAAGCTAAGATTCGAATACGATCATATAGCCCCCAGTGGCTTTGGCGTTGCCGATCAAGAGGATACCGACAGCTATGTTCTCTTTGGTTCGAATACGACCTATGTTTGAACAGGAAGCCCCCAAATGACCTTGAGAGTTGTTTAACGACGCTGATTCGAATACGATCCATGTCGGTTCCCAAAAGGGGTTGAGCTATGATTCGAATACGATCAAGAAGCCCCCTAGTGAGCTCGGCAGTGTGCCGATCAAGAGGGTACCGACAGCTATGTTCTCTTTGGTTCGAATACGACCTATGTTTGAACAGGAAGCCCCCAAGTGACCATATAAGTTTTGGCATTGCGCCGATCAAGAGGGTACCGACAGCTATGCTCGATGAGTAGGAAGCCCCCCACGTGATCAATAATATGATAAGCCAATAAGGCAGGATAACCCATGTTTGAACCGCGCATCATGGCAGCAAGTTCTCTTTGGGAACCTTTAATTTTTCTGAGAACACGAACTTGCGAGAGATTATTCTTTTTGAACCGGAAATTCTTAAACCGGATATTGAGAGCATCAAAGCTTTGTAAGAGACAAATTTACCTTGAGCCGGATGTTGAACCGGATTTGAGAGCTTCAAAGCTTTGTGGGAGAAAGATGTCTCTTGAGCCGGATTTTAAACCGGAATCTTTAATTTGAACCGGCAATTTTCTGACGGGCTTTAAATTTTCATCAATATGGTGGTGGCCTCCGGAACCGGGTTTTCCTTCCCTCCAATGACCCGGAGTTCCCGAGTCATGTCATTGTAGCCCCCGAGTCTCAAGACGACTCGAGGAGTTGGCTTGAGATTCTCCATATTTAACCGTGATATAAACCGGCATGAGTTATCCAATAGCTCAGTGATATAATAATCCCTTTTTGCAGTGGACAATTTGTCCTGCATTGGAAAACTTGCAAGCCAGAGTAATTGCTCTTTTAAAGAAAGCAATATATAATATGAAGATATAATGGAGGGATTTCAGCTGATATGTTAAGCCAGAAAATATCCACCGCGGAGTTGATGATCACCACGGTGAAGCTGAAATCAATCATGGGCGAGTCAGCCATGCATGTAGACAGATGAATCGGCCGCGGCGTTGTAAGCTGGTGTGGACAGGGAGAGTCGGCACCGGCATTGTAAGCCGGCACGGACGAGCGAGTCGGCTGTATGTTGATGTAGACTGGACTGCGGGGGACCGCGGCCTATGCACGCTTTATCGGGCAATTCGCACGGTCCTGACGAGTTGATGCGGACTGGACCGCGGGAACGGCGGCTTGCACGCATATCTGTCGAGCAGCGTGGCATGGACGAATGCTAGTGCATGCACTCCGTATCCGCGGTATAATGGCATAAAAAATTGTCCTGCGTAAAAAATATTACAGGGCAGAGTAATTGTTCTTTGACAAAAACAATAAGTGTTAATAAGATAAATTTAGATGGATATCACCTGATGTTTGTGAACGACAGATGATCTGTGCGTAAAGTCCGTCAGTCAACCCGGCACTTTGAATAGGCCAGACTGCAGGGCGGACAGTAAAACAACCGCAGCATCAGAGGCGGCTTAGAGAGGTGAGTCAGCCACGGCATTGTAAGCCGGTGCGGACGGGCAAGTTGTCCTCCTCGTTGTAAACCGGCGCTGTCGTAATAGACGGCCACGGTGCTTTAAACCGGTGCGGTCGCGAGAGAAGGCCAAGGCGTTGTAAGCCGTTGTGGTCCGTATCCGCGGTATAATGCCACTTTTGTAGTAAATGGTTACCCTGATTTGTTTATTTTGGACGCACGCGGGTGCGGCCATTAGCGCGCAATTGGTCTCCATGTGTGCTTCATCCAATTTACACATACTACTCTCCGAAGAAAATTAACCCAATACGGAGTACCAGTACTAGTCGCCACATTGACAAATACTAATGTCTTGTGGAGTGAATGCCATATTCCAGCAATTATAAACTTGTAGTCTCATTTCTTTTGTCCAACCCACGATGTTATATTTAGCTCCTTCTCACGTTACCCTGCGTTTGATCCAGCCTATTGCCTGCATCTCTCCTCGACAGTATGATGGACTGGTGCTTTTGACCTTGACGTTGAAGTGAAAGGTCTTGATATCTTACAAGGAAAGGCTGAAGCTGCAGCTCGCCCGTGCGATTGCTCAAAAGCGAGGCTAGCAGAGTTGAACCAGCACGGGAGCAGCCAATAGGAGCAGCAGCAGTGAGCCAGCGAGGGCGGGCCCCTGGCCACAGTAGCGGCTGAAGACACAACGGCGGAAGTAGCGGCAGCCGGTGACGGAGTTTTGATCCGTGTCTGGGTCGTGGCCGCTCTGGCCAATTTGTTTTCTTTGAGTCGTGATCCGACGAGCAGATGATTGTTTCTTTTCCTTCTTAACAATACTTGCCTCGGGACTTGATTTTACTTTCACCTAGTCACATGACCGGGGACTAGTTGAAGTAGTACGTGATGACTCCTTGAATCTGACTTGAGTCTATAAATCACAGAGTAAACAGGAGCAGCCATTGTTGACTACCTCGGGACTTAGAACCTTCTCATCTGCCGTGGAGTAAATCGACATTACTTTATAAAAAATATCTGGTCTCTGGGCTGATTAGATAGTTCGATTCCGACTTGTCTTCCTGCGTTACAGCGATTTGTGCAGTTGGTATTGCCGTCGGACCCGGTGATCAGAACGAGGACCCAAACCATGCTGATTCTGGCGACTTCAGATTGGATTTGATGTGGTGACAAAACTGGCTGTAGCGGAAAAATGATGGTCTCGGCGACTTGCGTCGGCGACTTACGGCAACAAAAAAATTGTAACCCTAATTTTTTTTTGAACCTTAAATCCCAGATCTTAAACCTGGACTGATGAACTTGCAGCTGATACAAATCCTTCTGAACCGGCTTTCTCCATCCGGAAAACTGCAAATTTCTCGATCCTTGGAAAAAATCCCTTCAAGAACTCAACACCACCGTGCGCCTGCCCCACGGTGGGCGCCAACTGTCGTGGATTGTCACGGCATATGTCCTTAGTGTCAGGACTTAGTCGCGAGGCCAGCGCATCTATGTGGTAGCTTGAGAGGGGTTGGGCGGAATCGAGAGACGCAACACAAGACAAGGATTTAGACAGCTTCGGGCCCCGGGAAACATCATCCGGTAATAGCCCTACATGTTGTTTGTGGCTAGGTCTCATTATGCTCATGAGAGAGTCGCCGGTAAGCCGGCTCTTTGTGTCTAGCCCTAGATATTGTTTCTTGTTGCTTGTCCCTTCTTTGGGGAGCCCTGCCCCTCCTTATATAATTTGAAGGGGCGGCTTACATGTAGAGTCCTAGTAGGATTAGAACTAACTTATTCTCTATTACAAGTCGGATACAAGTACGGGTCTTGCTTCCCTGTAAAGGAAATATTCCTCATGCCTTCCGTCTTAAGCCGGCCCACAATAACATGAGCCGGCCTTCTGGGCCTTGTGCCTAGTCTTCTGTCTGACCTGCCGTTAGGGCCATCCGTGAGTCGTCAGGCTCGTGAGTCGCCACTCCGGCTGGTTACCAATGAAAGCGCCAAGCCCGGCCAGGTCATACTTCCGACCGGGTCATACCGCGGGGTATATCCCCGACAGTTCTGGTGCCGCTTCCACTACGGGTTCCCTGACTAACTCCGGTATGATCTCATCACCAGCCGAGCCGTCCCTGAGTGGTCCTCGAATTTCTTCGAGTTGGACCGTCCTCCCACTGGCCTCCCGACTGAGAAACTCTTTCTCAAGGAAAACCCCGTTCCGAGCAACAAACACTTTGTTCTCTTCCCGATTGTAGAAGCTATATCCCAAGGTTTCCCTCAGATATCCCACGAATATGCACTTATCCGACTTAGGTGTAAGCTTGTCTGACATAAGTCGCTTGACAAATGCTTCACATCCCCAAATCTTTAGAAAAGACAAAATGGGACTCTTCCCGGTCCACATCTCATGTGGTGTCTTGTCTACGGATTTTGATGGTACCCTGTTAAGTGTGAAAGCTGCAGTTTCTAGAGCGTATCCCCAGAATGACAAGGGTAAATCCGATTTACTCATCATAGACCGAACCATGTCCAACAAGGTACGATTCCTCCGTTCCGACACGCCGTTTCTCTGTGGCGTACCCGGAGGTGTGTGCTGAGGTACTATACCTCGGCTTTTCAAATGATCATCAAACTCCTCGCTCATGTACTCACCTCCACGATCTGATCGTAGAAGTTTTATAGTCTTGCCAAGCTGATTCTCAACCTCGTTCTGGAAATCTTTGAACTTTTCAAAAGTTTCCAACTTGTGCCTCATCAAATAGATATATCCATATCTACTCAAGTCGTCGGTAAAAGTCACGAAGTACTGATAGCCACCTCTGGCAGTTGTGCTCATTGGACCACACACATCACTATGTATAAGTTCCAACAGCTCGAACGCCCTCTCGCAACTTTTTGCGAAAGGTGACTTAGTCATCTTGCCGAGCAACCATGATTCACATGTCTCGAACGACCCGAAGTCGGACGAAGTTAGGAGCCCATCATCATGGAGCTTCTTCATGCGTTTCAGACTAATGTGTCCAAGTCGGCAATGCCAGAAGTATGTCGGATTTATCTCATTAGGCTTATGCCTCTTGACATTCACGTTATAGACTGGCTCCTGTTCTAGATTCAATATAAATAGCCCATCAACAATGGGTGCATAGCCGTGGAACATACCATTCAAATGAAACGAACAACCATTGTCCTTTAAATTGAATTCATAACCCTGACTCATCAAACATGAGGCAGAAATAATGTTTCGACTAAGTGCAGGAATGTAATAACAATTATTCAATTCCAAAATAAATCCAGAAGGAAGTTGGAGCTGCATCGTGCCGACCTCCAACGCAGGAACTCTTGCTTTGTTGCCGACCCTGATGTCAATCTCCCCTTGTGCCACACGCCTATTTCTTACCAGCCCCTGCATCGAGTTGCAAATATGAACAACCGATCCGGTATCAAATACCCAAGAGCTACTAGGTATGTCAGCAAGGTAAATGTCTATAACATATGCAACAAGTGTACCTTTGCCTGAAGAAGCAATCCCGGCCTTCTTGCCATGCTCTGCAAGCCACTTGCTACAGTTCCTCTTCCAGTGACCAGTTTCCTTGCAATGATAGAAAATGGTCTTCGAGTCCGGTCCAGACTTCGGCGCAGCGGCGGAGGTTACCATCTCCATGCCCTTTGCCTTAGCCTTTTTCTTGGACCAACTCTTCTTGAACTTAGCCGATTTCTGCACCATCAACACTTGATGCGTGCCTTTCTTAATATCCTGCTCTGCCACCTTAAGCATCCCATGCAATTCAGCGAGCTTCTTATCCATGCCATGCATATGATAGTTCGAGATGAACGTCCCATAGCTAGGCGGAAGAGAACCCAGAACTGCATCTGTAGCCAGCTCATCCAAGAGCGGGAAGCCCAACCTATCCAAAGCTTGCACATATCCGATCATCTTGATCACATGTGGGCTCAGTGGACTTCCTTCAGCTTGCAATCCATCAAGGATCGCCAGACGTTGAACCTTTCGGTCCTAGCCTGTGTCTGAAACATGCTCTTGAGACTCTCGATCATATCGTAAGCCTCAACATTTTCGAAATGCTGTTGCAAATCGGGCTCCATACAAGCCAGCATCAGACAGCTAATCTCCGTTGATTCATCAACGAGTTTTTGGTAGGCATTCTTAGTTGTGGCACTAGCATTATCGGCAGGTTCCTCTGGAAGTGGATCCTCTAGAACATGTTCCTTTTTATCATGCTTGAGAACAATTCTCAGATTTCTATACCAGGTGGTAAAGTTTGTTCCATTCAGTTTATCCTTTTCCATAATTGATTTCAATGCAAAGTTGGGTTGAGCGGGTGGTGCCATTGATCTACAACCGAAAATATGCAATCACTAAGAAATGTGTTAATGTAGAGTAATTCTAGCCTTAAACGAAAATACTCCCACTAAAGTTGGCATCCCTCCGCAAACTTTCAGTGATTCAGGATCCGACTAGCACATTCGACTAGTGAGCTTTAGCATCGCTGCTAGACAACATGCCTATCCGGTAAGCAACTCCTTGCTAATCGTATCTCTATACGACTCCTGTCGGTCGGGAAGGTATCTCATACCCTGGTCCCCAACCTTCTTTGCCACAAGGCCCAAAACCGTTTTGATAGCCTTGTCAAGTTAACCAGATGCAGTGCATGTCCGTGTTCGACACGAACCCTTCAGTTCAAGGACACCCAGCAGCACCTCAATTTTATGAGCCCACTACTAGACGTACTTGATGTGCGAAGGTGCAACATCGGGGATGGCAATTCGCTTGATATTCATGAGGGATCTTTCTTACATTCTAACATGCACAGAAAACAAGAAGCATAACAATCACAAATAAACATATATTGTGAAATAGTATGGCTCCTTCATGGATGTTCTTCTAGGTCGGCTCCGACTCCGATGACCATCTAGGAACTCCATCTTGTTTGTCACGACGGGACGCCAAGCCACCAATCTGATCTCTATTATCCAACTACTACAACTAGTAATGAATTTTACATAGAGTCACAAGTCGACACGCAGGTCATTATACAATATAATGACAGCACTTTGGCTCCTGCCGGCTGACAAACATGACGCGCAGGCCATGTATAAATTACACACACGCATCACATACACATGAGCCATACTATTCACATCAAACCTGCAAAACAAAGTTATGCATAGAATCGCATTCTACCGGTTTGTGTGTCGGGTACGAAATACAAGGCGCTACACACACGGCGGTCCCGCTAGCCGTTTAGTGGGCGGGGTTCGAAGGGGCGGTTTTCGGAAATCACATATCACATCTGAACTCCGATCATGCTGAATTCTCTGATCTGACCGATCTCATCGATCATCACGAATCCGAATCCGATTTACGTTTCACTGTTAACCCCGATGGCGGATAACCGATCGGTAGGGATAGATCGTGTCACGACCTCATCGATCCTGATTATCAGAAAACATAGCCACATCATTCCCCATGTGTAGTTGATCTCATCAATCGTGCACATAGCCGATCTTATCAACGACAACAGATCTCATCTGTCGCCTCCACATATCTAATATGCATACGATCTGAAACCAAATCCTATAGCAGAGGCTCTCATACCACTATTGGGTTCTACGGTAGGGTGCGTCGACTGCAAATTAAAATTTCCTACGCGCAGAACGCCAAGAACATGCTACGGGAGATGGATCACAGTTCGTTACCACTAGACGCGCAGTGCCGTGCAGTGGAAGAAGAGTTGGGGCAGCGCGTCCGTGTGGATCGTCTCCTCGTCCGATCACCCTCGAGCAGCTGGTCATCGGTTCCCACGTACAGGTTCGCCGGAGCGGCGCAAGTGCACCGCCTCTAACGGTATCCGCGCGTGCAGGAGGAACATTGTGCGGCGGACTGCTAGGTCCGATCACACAACCGGCGGCAAGTGGAGGTGTCTATTCGCAACACATGCAAACCCTAGTGACAGCGCCGAAGCGATCAATCGCATGAGTGTGCCGCACCCCACTTTATATAGGCGTCCGTCACGGGCTCAACACTTGGGCCTCGCACGGACCCTAAAAGCCCATAAGTCTACTCGGCCACAATTCGGATACAGCTCGGATCACATCCGACCAGTGTCCCCGGATCGGACCTCATAGGTTCCTTCCCTTAAGCGCGCGACCCCTTAGGTTCAAGCCGGCTTGGTCGCAGTTCGGATCACCTCCGAACTGCACAGTTGGTAGCGGCCTCTAGCAAGGCATGCCGAACACCAAGCAGACTATGAAGCGGGTTAGGCGAACCTGTACATCACACTTCCATTCCTTTTACCACACGATATATGTTGTCGGGCTCAAGGCGAGTCTGTCATCCTTCTGCTAGCCCGACCTCTTTCTCGTTCCAGTGATGCCGACCACTATCCGGATTATCTCATAATCCTTGTCGCATGGCCATGCTTATCCTGGTCGGATCACACAAGGGGCCCAGAGTATATCTCTCCTGATCGGAGGGGCAAATCCCATCTTGCTCGACCATGTCCCGCAGCATGGGTCTGGACAAGCCTGTAACCTACCTTTGTAACTACCCAGTCACGGAGTAGCGTTTGGTCGGCCCAAAGCAAGTCTGTCACCATCCCGAGTACATGCGCCAGCTCAGGTCTTAGAACATAGAACATATGTAGCACTAGAGACTCACAGATGACATATCGCTGCGTCTCATAGTTGGGTCTGTCCGACTCAGACCTTATCTCGACTCGGATCCGACTACGTCGAATCCGACCAGATCCTTCCAAGTCCATATTATCCGGTTAGCATCCAATGCTCCATGGCTAGTGAGACCAAGCCATCGACCGTGTCATATGCTAGTCCACACAGCCCTTTCGACTAGGGACCTTTTAGGACAGTCATCATACAATGCATAGTCCCACAAACAAGTCACGTACTTGCCGATACACATCATTGATAATGTCCAAGGACTATCTTTATTCATAAACACATAGGAAATATCATCATACATGATTGCCTCTAGGGCATATCTCCAACAGCCGCTACCCCTACCCCGTCGTCCACTGCAAGAGATGGACGTCTCTTATCCATGGCGCTGGACCAGGATCCTTTCATCGCGTCGTCTCGCTTCATCGGCGCCGTCGTCCACCTTGCCGTTGCCGCTCCTACGACCGCCTCGTCCACTGCAACAAGATTTATCCCCCGACCCGGTGTCTGCCATCTAAAGTCTTCTTCCCCACCGCCGACAGCCATCGCACCCGCGACACCCTCAACGTATCAGCAGGGGCCTACACGGCGCGCAAGAGAGGTGGTACTCTTCCATATGTGCTTAAGTTATTGATCTCACCCGGAAAATAGATCTTAAATTGTTTACTGTACTTTTCTTGTCCGTACCAAATCGTAGTGGCTTGTTGCATGCAAACATTGGTTGCGAAGTAGCTTTGTCCGGTTTGCACCTTCATATCCGCCATGTCACGGTCACTATACTCGTAAAGCTTATGGTTTCCCCCCTTTATATTCACTACCATCATCGTAGGTGCTTCACTGCTTCGTGTCGTGCTAGCACTGCTCCTCAAGACCTCAACCCATCTAGTGAAACAACATGCCACTCATAATTCCAAAGCTTACGTGTTGAAATACGAATCTGATATGATGCTCATATTACTAAAACAGAGAACGTTTAATTGGTCACCTAATGTTTCTATATTCGTTTCGAAAAGCATGTGCGCCACCCACTGGTCCAGCTAGTTCCACTTTCCTGATTCTACTCTTGATGCTTAGGGTTTTCCCCTTTTATCTACTCTACTATGATCTGCGTAGGTGCTTTCTGTCATACTAGCATTACTCCACCCTTCAAGCTAAACAACACAACACTCAAAATTCCATATCTTAGTTGTTCAAATATGATTGTGATATGATACTCATATTAGTTAACAGACACATTTAATTGGTTAGCTAAAGGTCCCACTTGAGTTTCCAAATGCATGTCGCGACATATAGAGAGACATCAGAATTGCATTTCTTTGTCACTTGTTGACTGTACTTTCTTGTCCATACCAAATCTTAGTTGTTATTTCAAAGCAAACATCGGTTGCTAACTACCCTTTGCGCGGTTTGCAGCTTCAGATCTGCCATCCCACTGCCACGGTCAACACTATAGTCATCATGCTTACGGTTTCCCCATTTTATGATGACCACGATCAGCCTACGTGGTTCGTGTCGTAATAGCACTACTCCACCCATCGAGCTAAACAAGCTTAGTTGTACAAATTCAAATCTGATATTATGCTGATATTAGTAAAATTGAGAGATGTTTAATTGGTCAGCTAAATGTTCCTACTTTAGTTTCGAAATGCATGTGAGCCACATATGGAGAGACTGGAAGGAATAGTATTTCTCTGTGCGCTTTGGTTCATCATGGGTGGCCAACCGACATTGTATAGAAAGACTTGTAACATCTTCAATCTGCTTGCTCTTCTGCTCTTCTTTAAGATGATCCTCTTCTCTTGCGGTCGACTGGTCAGGTCGAGTTATTCTCCCTTAGTATATTCTGCTCTTCTTTACTATATGTTGAAGCTGTCATCTGTGAAGTATCATCACTTCTGAAGCTCTCATATTTTGAGTAGTAGGCCACATTATATTAATGCACACACCAAATTACAGCATGCATGGAACCTCTTAGAAGAATTGCAGAGATATCACAAAGGGGTTTACAGGGAGGAAGTATTGGATTAGAATCACTTCTGCATTACAAAGATAATCTCACTTGTTTTTATGTTTTCATGCATGTCAGGTATTGAACATTATCAAGATGAATATGAGAATGGGCGCACTAGAGGAATATTGCGGAACAATCCACTGGCTAACAAACTTGGCATGGTGGAGGATGGCCTATCTTATTCACCCATCAAGGTGCATGCTCTAACTTGGCAAGGTTGTATTGGTCGCACATATTTTGCATCTGACCTCTTGCATTACTTCTACTTTGTTACACCATCTGCTTAGTTTAAGCATCATATATGAGTATATGCCATACCTATCCATTTTCTGTACCTATCCATGTGTCGTCATACTATGTTTTTCCAGTCAAATGTTGTTCTTTCGTAATAGATGTCCAGAAGGAAGAGGGTGAGTGCAGATCCTCAAGGAGTACAAACTAGGTATTTGGAAAAGGTAGTGATACCTGTTAAATTAGATAGATTAGCAGCCACAGAAAACACAGGCCCAACTGTAACAGACTTTACCCCTACTCCAGTGGCCAAACCCCTATTGGAACTGCTGAGAGCCCAGCGTCAGGTACTGTCTATGATATCAATTCAAAATTTGAACTCCTAAATTTCTGCATGTGCCTTACCTTCTCTCTTGTATGAAAACTAATTTCAGATGAATCTCCTTGCTCAAAGGATCATAGGATCTCACGACAATACTGGGCTCTGCATTGCCCTTGTCAATACCTCTTGCCCTTTGTCAGCATACTTACACTCATTGATATTTGATTATGTAGCATCACTGTAAATGTTCGCTTCTTTATCCTCCCTTTGCTTGAAATTATAAGATCTATATTTACTCTTAGATAAATGTAGAATTAACACAATGGTTATGAAGTTTTGGATTGCTCATGTAAGTACATGTTGTCATGTACTCCCTCTGTATCAAATTAATTGTTGATCAATTGGATGTATTTAGAACTTAATAGTGCTAGATACATCCATTTGAGCGACAAGTAATAACGGACGGTGGTGGTATTACTGTACATGCATCGCGAGATAGTTGATTGTCTAGCATTACTCTGCATCTTATCTGCCCTGCCCTCCACTTTCTCCAAATTATCATATCTACATTTACTCTTACCAAAATGTTGAATAAAGCCAATGCCACTGCACACGTTGATGTCTGCATTCCTCTTGTCGGTACCTTTTGCCTTGTAATGCTGTACTTAATTAATTGATATTTGATTATGTATCATCAGTCTGCACCTGAGCTTCATTATCCTCTATTTCTTCCAATATTATTTGATCTATATTTACTCTTTGCAAAATGTAGAATAATGGCAACGCTTATAAAGAATTTTCTTTGGGGAATTTATTGAATTATCCTTCCATTAACATGGAGAAGGGCTTTGTCCAGCCCGTGTTAACATGTAATGTAAGTTCATCCTTCTCAAGCCTTCAAACTTTGTTCTAGTATAGATTTGGATAGGCATCATTTCCTCCACTGCTATTTACATCTGATTGGATGTTTGCAACAACTACTAGTTTTAAATTGTAGTTGTAAAAACATGTTCCTTATGCAGAACAGATCCATTTATTTGCTTCTATAATTGTGAAACTTGTTACGTGTCTCCTTGTTTCTCTTTCAGAGTCCTATCTCTTATGCCAGGCAGAACTTTAGGAAAGATAGTGAGCCAAACCATCTTGAGGACAGCAAGATGACCCCAAGGTCCCGCCTTGATGAAGATAGTGAGTTGAAGCTAGTCACCAGCAGGTGTGAGACAACCTCTATGCAGTCGCTGCCTCAATCAGTTCGACTTCTTCAGTCTCAACTTAAAGCGGAAAGGCTTGCTTCAGCTCAGCCCCAACTTGAAGTCAAAGATGTAATGAAGATGTCAGGGAACTACCTTGCGCACTATGGTGCCATACAGCTAGGGATGAAGCATCTATCGTTGACACAACTGAGGTCTCGTCAGCTTGTTCGCCTGCTTCGGGGCCCGACCTTGCCAGGTCTAGTGCCTTCTGAAGTGCTCTCAGTTTTGTATATTCTTTTGTCGGCGTGTTTATATGCATTGGTGGCGACCTTTGATGCCCAGTGTATGTAATCCGCGGTCATGTTGCGCTTTATTATCACCGGTAGCGAACTTTGATTCCCAGTGGATGTAATATGCCGTAATTTCTTTATTGTATAGTCTAGGTTTATTCTTTGGTCGGTATGATGTAATTTAGGCCGGAAGGTTCAGTGGATCTCAGTGTTGTCGGTCTTCAAGAAGGCCCGTTACTCATATGGGCCAAAACGTGGGCCTATAATCATCTTGGGCCATTAGCAGGTCTAAACCTATAGTAGTTTCCCGCCTTTAACAGGCCATGGGCTACATATTTACTGTAGTGACACTGGGCCTCCTACGGGCCGTAGAAACAATGGGCCTTCTACGGTCCGTAGAAACAATGGGCCTTCTACGGGCCGTAGAAACAATGGGCCTTCTACGGGCCGTAGAAACAATGGGCCTTCTACCGGCCGTATCATCAATGAGCCTTATACGGGCCGTATGATCGATTGGCCAAACATGGGCCAAAAACAAACTGCATTATGGCCGTAAACGGGCTAGAGTTGGAGTCGTTCGTTCATGGGCCGACCATAACGGGCCGTCGTTAATAGGCCGTATTTGATGACGCTATGAAAACGGCCCAACGTATTAACGGGCCACAAACGGGCCGACTGTAACCACGGGCTGAATTTGGCCCACAAGCAGAAAATGGCAGTAACGTGCCGTAAGTAACCGAATGCTGGAAATGAGCCCAAGAATAAATGGGCCCTGAGAAGGCCGAAAGATAACATGGGCTGCAAACGGCCCAATGGATTAATGGGCCGTTAATGGGTATAAAGTGATACACTGTTCATTAAGGGCCAGTTTCACCACGGGCCATTAATGGGCCAAGAGTTACAAAGGGCCTCATATGGGCCGAAAGACATCATGGGCCATACATGGGCCAGAACTAAAATGGGCTGGAATCATATTGGACGGCCCAGATGACGCTACTGGGCCTAATTCGGATAGGTCGTAATGGGCCCTGAGTTAGCGGGCTGTAAATGGGCTATATACGAACAGGCCATTGCCACCTCTTGAGCACTGCGTTGGTTTTCCCTTGAAGAGGAAAGGGTGATGCAGTAAAGTAGCGTAAGTATTTCCCTTAGTTTTTGAGAACCAAGGTATCAATCCAGTAGGAGACCACGCTCGAGTCCCACGCACCTACACAAACAAATAAGAACCTCGCAACCAACGCGATAAAGGGGTTGTCAATCCCTTCACGGTCACTTACGAGAGTGAGATCTGATAGAGATGATAAGATAATATTTTTGGTATTTTTATGATAAATAGAAATAAAGATGCAAAGTAAAATAACCGGCAATAGAAATAGCTAAGTGTTGGAAGATTAATATGATGGAAAATAGACTCGGGGGCCATAGGTTTCACTAGCGGCTTCTCTCAAGATAGCATAAGTATTACGGTGGGTAAACGAATTACTGTCGAGCAATTGATAGAATTGAGCATAGTTATGAGAATATCTAGGTATGATCATGTATATAGGCATCACGTCCGCGACAAGTAGACCGAAACGATTCTGCATCTACTACTATTACTCCACACATCGACCGCTATCCAGCATGCATCTAGAGTATTAAGTTCATTAGAACAGAGTAATGCTTTAAGCAAGATGACATGATGTAGAGGGATAAACTCATGCAATATGATCTAAACCCGATATTTTTGTCCTCGACGGCAACAATACAATACGTGCCTTGCTGCCCCTGTTGTCACTGGGAAAGGACACCGCAAGATTGAACCCAAAGCTAAGCACTTCTCCCATTGCAAGAAAGATCAATCTAGTAGGCCAAACCAAACTGATAATTCGAAGAGACTTGCAAAGATAACCAATCATACATAAAAGAATTCAGAGGAGATTCAAATATTGTTCATAGATAATCTTGATCATAAACCCACAATTCATCGGATCTCGGCAAACACACCGCAAAAGAAGATTACATCGAATAGATCTCCAAGAGAATCCAGGAGGACTTTGTATTGAGATCCAAAGAGAGAGAAGAAGCCATCTAGCTAATAACTATGGACCCGAAGGTCTGAGGTAAACTACTCACACATCATCGGAGAAGCTATGGTGTTGATGTAGAAGCCCTCCATGATCAATGCCCCCTCCGGCGAAGCCGGCTCGTCAAAATAAGAAGCTGCCCGAGCTTCTCGACTTCCACTCAACCTCGAAGCCCAACCAGCTTCGGGGACTACTGTCGGAGTAAATGGCCACGGGTAGCCTAACCGACTCCCTCTGGCTCTTCAAAAAATTATCAGGCCATTCAAGCCTTCAAGCTTACAGAGCATAGGGCCGCCTTCCCCCGGCCGACTATCCCCAGGGCCGACTCCCAGAAGGCGACCCAGTCTCAGAAACCTTCCCCAAGAAAGCTACGAGATGGCCGACTCCAGGAAGCCGGCCCCAAGAGGACCGACTCCCAGAAGCCGGCCATGAAGAATGCCGACTCCCAGAAGACGGCCAAGACCGCACGCACCAAGACTGCACCCACATAACGGTGATAAGACGGGGCGTGGCCGCAGTACAACCCACTACCCCCGAATCCCGAAGCAGGCATGGCCACAGGGCGCCGTATGGGTCAGCCATCTCCCGTCCGGCGCGGCACTGTAGCCATGTTGACCTCGATGTCACCCACGACAAGCGCCAGTACGGCCCGCGGGTGGTGGGCCCCTTTAGCCAGAGAGACGCTCGAAGGCGGCCCGGCCTCCCCTAGTCGGCCGGGGGCGTAGCCGGCTCCCAATAGCCGGTACCTCCCTCCCTCGAAACATGTGCCTCATTAAGGAGACAAGACGAGGTGAGGCTACAGTGAGAGCCCGCAAGGCGGCGGCGCTGTAGCCACGTTTACCTCGACAAAGCCCTCGTCATCAGGGGCGAGGCAACAGTAACCAGCCGCCGACAAGACCCCCAAGCGGTGGGGCCGGCCTGTCGACCAAGAGGCCGGCAGCGGGCGGGACCCACCAGTCGGCGGGCCCCAATGGCCGGCGGAGAAGCCGGCGAACACGGACACTGACGGCTGGGACCCGCGCCCAGCCGGATTACCATTGTACCCCTGGGGGGTAGGCCTATATAAACCTACCGGGGCACCCATGCAAAGGGTTGGTCTCATAGAATTACACACACCACATAGAGGGAAAAGGAGAGCTAGCCTTGCCCTTCTTCTCCCTCTAACCCGACAGCTCAAGGAGCACTTGTAGCTACTTGTTTTGATCTAGTGATCATGCGGAGACCCCGCAGAGCAGGACTAGGGGTGTTATCTCCACGGAGAGCCCCGAACCTGGGTAAGATTCGCCGGCGTGCATGTCTTCGCCTCATCCCGTTTCCAGGCACCGGCGACGTCTTACTGGCTCCCACAATGATAAGCCACCCGTTGGCATATGTCGCACCTACCACCCGACATTTGGCGCCCACCGTGGGGCCAGGTGCACCGTCGTCCGGAGAGCTGTTCTAGACGGGAACCCTTTTCCTCCCCCGTGAGCGCAGCCAGCCTGCTGTGCCCGACGGCGTTTGCCCCGACGCGCTGCAAGGCGTCGACGACGCCTGCGCAGCGAGCTGCCTCGCCGATCTGCTCGGCGAGACTCGCATCTCTGATGAGCCCGCGTCCGACGCGGGCACGGACTACCCCGAGAGCCGCCTCGTCAGCCTCGTCGACCAACTTGACGTCTCCAGCGAGCCTGCTCTAGACTTGGAGTCGGTCGGCTCCACCGACCCGATGCTTGTCGACTCTGACACGGCATCGCTCGACACCTACCCCTCCGATGTGGTAGTCTTCGACGACCCTCTCCCCCGAGCTGACAGCGGCAGCAGCGCTATCACAGAGGTGCTGGTCATCAGCCACGTCGCCAACTCGGGCGAGAACGCCCACGACGCCCTGCAAGCGGCGATGCATGACTTATCCGTCCCCATCCCGGCTGATGCCGACGCTGAGACCCTGGAGGCGTGCCGCCTCGCCCTCATCGCGGAAGGCCAGAAGATAGCCTCCATGAGACACCTCATCGAGGCTCACCAGCGCGAAGTCGACCGCGCCGCCTCATGGTGGGCCGAGCCGAGCCGACCTCGTCCAGAAGCGCGGCGCGGCCATCGCCAGCATGCTGGGGGCGGACCGCCCCGTCTACGCCACCCCGCTCGAGATTCTGCGAGAGCTAAATGGGCTGGGAGCCGATGAACTCCCCTACATGACAAGGCGAATCCAGCAGCTGATCGACGCGGCCGCGGAATGGCACAAAGCCGGCGCCCGTGCTGAGAGTCCTCCCCCGCGCCGAGAGCACGCCGCGACATCCCGGTCGCCGACTGCGAGCGGCGCCCGCGCAAGGAAAGACAAGGAACCGGCTGCTAGCCGCAGCCGGACTCGGATCACCATCGAGCGCGACGCGGAAGGCCGCCCTCGAGCAATGGAGCGCCAAGGAAATCCGCCTCCTCCCCCGCCTCGAGGGGAGAGATATCCCACCCCGCCGCCTATCACGCATCCGACCCTTGGTGGCCGGCTAGGCCACCGCGAAGGAGTCGGCGAGAACGATGCCCGCCACCGGATCGACCGCCTAGCTCGATCCCTGGCGCTAGAAGAAGAAGACGATGTCGGCCCGCCATGCTTTGGCCCCCGCATCCGCGACGAGCCCTTCCCCAAAGGGTTCTTGCTCCCCAGAGACACGCCCAAGTACAACGGCTCTTTGAAGCCGGAAGATTGGCTCATCGACTACTCTACCGCTGTCAGCATAGCGAACGGCAATAGGCGCATAGCCGTGAAGTACGTCCCTCTCATGCTGCAAGGCACGGCGCGCACCTGGCTCAATAGCCTCAAGCCCTACAGCGTCAACAGCTGGCTGGACTTCACGAAAGTCTTCGTCCGCAACTTCACCAGCACGTACAAGCGGCCTCCCAAGCCTCGCCATCTCTCCCTATGCGTCCAAGGGCCCAACGAGTCGACCTGCGACTACCTCATGCGGTGGGCCGAGCTCCGCAACTCCTGCGAGGGGGTGCACGAGGTTCAGGCCATCGAGTACTTCACCGCTGGGTGCCGAGAGGGCACTCTCCTCAAGCACCGACTCCTCTGCGACGAGCCGGCTACCCTCGACGAGCTACTGATCATCGCGGACAAGTACGCCACGGCCGACTCCTTGATGAAGACCGAGCTCCGAGTGGACGCCTCTGGGAAGGTGCTCGCTCCGGCTCCCAAGACGCCGGCTGGCGACCCCAATCGGCGCCCCTACCAGAACGACCACAAGCGCAAGGCCCCTATGCCGCCTTCCACCAGTCGGTAGGTGGCCGCAGTTGAAGATGAGCAGCCCAAAGAACGGCCCGCTCCCAAGAAGAAGGGCGGCAGGCCGGCTTGGCAGCCGGCCTTCTCCTACGAGCAGACTCTCGATGCCCCCTGCAAGTTCCACAGCGGCGCGAAGCCATCCAACCACACGACCCGAAAGTGCCACTGGCTCACACGGATCTCCAAGGGCGAGGGGCTGGTGCCGCCTCCGCCTCCCGGCCCGCTGCCTCCAGCCCCCCAGCAGCCGGCTGCTTGCCCAGCAGTCGGAGCCATTCAAGATGAGTTCCCTGAAGAGCACGCCGCCTACGTCATCTTCACGAGCCAAGTTGAAGACAAGCGCAGCCGGCGCTGGCAGCACCAAGAGGTCAACGCAGTCGCCTCCAGCAACCCCAAGTTCATGCATTGGTCCGAGAAGCCTATCAATTGTAGCCGGGCCGACCACCCAGAGGTGATGCCGTCCCCTGGCTCCTACGAGTTAGTATTGGATGTCACCCTCGCAATGGAGAGGCGAGCTGCCCGATTCTCCCATGTTCTGATTGATGGCGGAAACAGTATCAACATACTGTACCGTGATACCATGGAGAAGCTGAACATCAAGGCAAAGTAGCTCATGCCGAGCCGGACCGTGTTCCATGGCATCGTACCCGGCCTGTCCTGTTCCCTGATCGGCAAGATCAAGATGGATGTTCTCTTCGGAGACAAGGATCACTTTCGCCGAGAAGCAATCTGGTTCGAGGTAGTAGATCTAGAGAGCCCTTACCACGCCTTGCTTGGCCAACCTGCTCTGGCCAAGTTCATGGCTGTGCCCCACTACGCCTACCTGAAGATGAAGATGCCGAGCTCAAAGGGGATCATCACTGTAGCCGGCGACTACAAGAAGTCCATCGAGTGCGCCGCGGCCAGCAGTCGGCTGGCCGAGTCCCTCGTAGTGGCAGAAGAGAAGAAGATGCTGGAGCGAGTTGTGGCCATGGCCGGCAAGCAGCCGGCCTTGTCCCCCAACCCCAAGGATTATGATGCACATGGCTCCTTCCAGCCGGCCAAGGAGACAAAGAAGATACCTCTGGACCCGGAGAACCTGGACAGTAAATAGGAAGGCGAGCTCGTTGACTTCCTTCATGAGAATCGAGACATCTTTGTATGGTCCCCAAAGGACATGCCGGGTGTTCCGAAGGATTTCCTCGAGCACAAATTGCACGTCTGAGCCGACGCGAAGCCGGTCAAGCAGCCCCTCCGCAGACTGTCAGAAGAGAAGCGAAGAATCGTAGGAGAAGAGATAGCCCGGCTCCTCGCCGCCGGCTTTATTATGGAAGTATTTTTCCCAGAATGGCTTGCCAACCCAGTCTTGGTGTTGAAGAAGAACAACAAATGGCGTATGTGTATAGACTACACCAGCCTCAACAAGGCCTGCCCTAAAGATCCATTCTCTTTGCCACGGATTGATCAAGTGATAGACTCCACAGCCAGATGTGAGCTGTTGAGTTTTTTGGATGCCTACTCAGGATACCACCAGATCAAGTTGGACCCAGCAGACAGCATGAAGACTGCCTTCATCACACCATTCGGAGCTTTTCTGTTACCTGACTATGACATTCGGCTTGAGGAATGTCGGTGCCACTTTTCAGCGTTGCATGCAGAAATGCCTCCTCAAGCAACTCGGCAGAAATGCCCACCTCTATGTAGACGATATTGTGGTGAAGACAAAGAAGCGCGGCACCCTGCTGGAGGACCTCAAAGAAACATTTGCCAACTTGCGCCGATTCCAGATCAAGCTCAACCCCGAGAAGTGCGTGTTCGGAGTACCAGCCGGCCAGCTTCTAGGCTTTCTAGTCTCCGAACGCGGCATTGAGTGCAACCCTGTGAAGATCAAGGCCATTGAGAGAATGGAGATTCCCACCAAGTTGCGGGACGTGCAGAAGTTCACTGGGTGCCTGGCCTCCTTAAACCGCTTTATCAGCCGGCTAGGAGAGAAGGCTCTCCCCCTGTATCGACTCATGAAGAAATCCACTCATTTCGAGTGGAATGACCAAGCAGACCAAGCCTTCCATGAGTTGAAGAAGATGCTGACTACTCCACCTGTCCTGGCGGCGCCGACTGAGAAGGAGCCCATGCTCCTCTACATTGCCGCGACTAGCCGAGTGGTCAGTACAGTTGTCGTGGTCCAGCACCCAGAAGAAGGCCGAGCCCAGCTAGTCCAGAGGCCGGTATATTGTCTAAGCGAAGTGCTATCCAGCTCAAAGCAAAACTACCCGCACTACTAGAAGATGTGCTATGGAGTGTACTTCGCCGCCAAGAAGTTAAAGCCCTACTTTCAAGAGCATCCCATCACGGTCGTGTGCACCGCCCCGCTTGCCGAGATCATAGGCAGCCGGGATGCATCCGGTCCGGTGGCTAAATGGGCCATTGCGCTGGCACCCTACACAATCTTCTACCAGCCCCGCACCGCCATCAAGTCCCAAGCATTGGCCGACTTCCTCGTCGACTGGGCCGAGACCCAGTACCTACCGCCGGCTCTCGACTCTACCCATTGGCGGATGCACTTCGACGGGTCCAAGATGCGCACCGGCTTGGGAGCCGGCATCGTCCTCACCTCTCCCAAAGGCGACAAGCTCATATACACGCTGCAAATCCACTTCGCCGCCTCCAACAACGTGGCTGAGTACGAGGCGCTCATACACGGGCTCCGGCTAGCCAAAGAACTCGGCATACGCCGGATCCTGTGTTATGGCGACTCAGACTTGGTGGTCCAGCAGTCATCTGGCGACTGGGACGCCAAGGATGCAAACATGGCAAGCTATCGATTCCTCGTCCAGCAGATCAGTGGGTACTTTGAAGGGTGCGAGTTCCTTCACGTGCCACGGGCTGACAACAACCAAGCAGATGCCCTGGCGCGAATCGGCTCCACCAGACAGGCTATACCGACCGGTGTCTCTCTCCAGCGCCTCCTCAAACCGTCCATCAAGCCGTCTCCAGAGTCGGACTCTATCTTCGTACCGCCTGCCCCTGATGCAGCCGGATCCGACTGGAGGAACCCAGCAGGCGGCTCGGGGACTTCGACAACCGGCCCGGGGACTGCTGTAGTCGCACCTGGCTCGGAAACTTCAGAACCCAGCCCGGGGACTGCAGCAGTCGGCTCGGGGACTGCAGCGACACAAGAAACGGTGGCCGACTCCAACTCCTCACCACCCAACCCGCCCACCCGAGTCAAAGTGGCCGTACTGACAGTAGAAGAAGTCATAGCTCCATCATGGGCCCAGCCCATCCTCAACTTCCTAGTCAATAGAGATCTGCCGGCTGATGAGATCTCGGCAAGACTAGTGCAACGTCGAGTCGGAGCCTATGCAATAATAAACAGAGAACTTGTCAAGCGCAGTGTCACTGGAGTCTTCCAGCGCCGTGTCGAGCCAGAGAAAGGAGTGGCAATCCTCAAGGATATCCATCAAGGCGAATGCGGCCACCACGCAGCCTCAAGATCACTTGTGGCCAAAGCTTTCCACCACGGTTTCTTTTGGCCGACTGCTTTGGAAGATGCCAAAGAGATAGTCAAGAGCTGCAAGGGATGCAAAGTCTTCAGTTCCAAGCAACACCTGCCGGCTTCTGCACTCAAGACCATCCCCCTCACCTGGCCCTTTGCCGTCTGGGGGCTGGACATGGTGGGCCCATTCAAGATAGCCCGCGGCGGCTTGACACATCTGCTTGTCGCCGTGGACAAATTTACCAAGTGGATCGAAGCAAAGCCGATCAAGAAGCTAAACGGGCCGACTGCCGTGACGTTCATTGCCGACATCACTACTCGGTACGGCGTGCCGCACAGCATCATCACCGACAACGGCACAAACTTTGCCAAAGGAGCACCGGCACGTTTCTGCGCGACGCAGGGTATCCGACTAGACTTAGCGTCCGTTGCCCACCCGCGTCAAACGGCCAGGTTGAGCGAGCAATTGGACTCATCCTCTCCGGCATCAAGCCCCGACTGGTCGTACCACTGGAGCGATCGGCCGGCTGCTGGCTCGATGAGCTGCCGGCTGTCCTCTGGAGTCTGCGTACTACCCCTAACAAGTCAACCGGCTTCACTCCGTTCTTCCTTGTATATGGTGCCGAGGCTGTCATCCCAACCGACATCGAGTTCGGCTCGCCTCGGGTCACCATGTACACGGAGGCGGAGGCCAAGGAAGCGCGAGAAGACGGTGTCGACCTGCTGGAAGAAGGCCGGCTATTGGCACTCAGCCGATCTGCCATCTACCAGCAGGGGTTACGCCGTTACCACAACCGCAAGATCAAGCCAAGATCTTTCCAAGAGGGCGACCTTGTGCTTCGGCTGATCCAGCGAAAAGCCAGCCAGCACAAGCTCTCGGCCCCTTGGGAAGGCCCTTTCATCATCAGCAAGGCACTAGGAAACGACTCCTACTACCTGATTGACACAAAAAAACCAAGAGCACGCAAGAGGGATGATTCCGGCAAGGAGTCGGACCGACCATGGAACGCGAACCTCCTGAGAAGATTTTACAGTTGAAAGCAGTATGTATCATGCTACCTTTTTTAAGTACAAAACAAAGGGCCCCCCGAGGAGCACTCGGGGACTGCCCTCCTTTATCTATGAACGACGAGTGTCATATTCATGAATGTATTATTACATTTGATTTTTTGTCTGGCACCGGGTTCGACTAGTCGGTCCGGGGACTGGCCGCCTTAAGTTATATTAAAGTTCTACCTGGAGTCAGACAAGTAGTGTGCCGGCACCCGAGCCCTCTCTTGTTGAAAGTCGCAGCTCGAAGAACCGACTGTCCGACTAGCAAGAGCCAAAGGCAGAAAGGATGCCCACATGAAAAACGGCTAAGGACTAACGAACTTGTATAATGAAAAGACGGCCTCCAACCATGCTTGCCGGCTGTCAAAACAGCCGGCTGGCTGGCCTCCCAATCACTTCGCTATAATCCAACAAAGCTAGAGTACTTGCCCTCCCAACTGGCCAAGCACTTCTCCAGCCACAGATTGCAGAGCAACTGTCCGACTGGGGAGGCGGCAACCAAGGGAGGGCGGCAAAGGAAACAGCAGAAGGATGAAAAGCAAAGAACAAGGGAAAGCCAAACACATGCATAATTATATTTACACATAAGGCCCCCAATAGGCCGGTAATCAATATAGTTCGAATACACCCAGTGGGTGGAATTGTGCAAACCTAACAAAATATTGTTCCAAGAGTGGTAAAACAGGAAAATAGAGGCAGAAGACTAGACTAAGGGCGCGGTGTGGGAGCCGGGTTGGTCGGTGGAGACGGCGCCACCGGCTGGAGGAGTGGCCGGCTGACGGGTCTCGGCTTGATCATCGCCGGCTGCAGGCGGTGCACCCGCGCGTGCCTTGTTGCTGGAGGCACGGTCAAGCTGAGGCTGACCGGCCGCTCCACCATCTGGCCCGGCGTCTTCACCCTCCTCCTCCTCCTCCTCGCCCTCATTGCTGGAGTCGATCTCCTCCGCCGAGTCCTTGCCGTCTGCCGGGTTCAGCCCAAACCACTCCTCCGGCTGGGCAACACCGTTGTCGTCCACCTCAGGAGCGAAGGCGGAGGTGTCGGTGTAGTCGGCGATCGCCGAAGCCCGCTGGATGATAGCCGGCCGCGCCGGCTCCAGCTCCGTATCGGCCTCCTGCCGCTAGGTGGCCAGCTGGTCCAGACTCAGCTCGGGATACCAGGCCTTGGCGAACTCCAGCGCCCGCCTGGCGCCGGACCGAGCCGCCGAAGCCTTCCAGGCCTCAAAGCGGCCGACCGCCACCTCCAGCCAGTCGGCAGTCCGACTGGGGGTGCGGGGAATCACTTCACCAGGCCAGAGAGCGGCCAACACCTGCGCCCCAACACACTGAAGCCGGCGGAGCAGGCGATGAGCCGGCTGGAGGCGGGCCTGGATCGCCAAGAGCTGATCCTCCAGCGACCGGCGAGCGTTTGGTGCGATGTCGGCGCCAGCCTGCCTTTGTGCCTTGCGGTGGGCCTCGACGACCCGGTTGGCGGCGGTAGAGTAGCCAGGGAAGTACTCTGCGCAAGGAAGAAAGAGAAAGAAGAGAAAAACACCAAGTCAAAAAACAAGCCAAAACGGCAAGCGGCAAGAAAGGACGAAGAGGAAGGCGGCCTACCGTCAACCAAGTCTTCGATCTGGCCATAGCCGTTGATCAGCGTCTGCTTCGCTTCGGCCCAGCTGGCCGCCTCTGTCTCATACTCGGCTTGGAGGGCGGCCTCGCTGTCCCGCACCGCCTTCAGGGCCGCCTTGTGGCTCTCCTCCTGGTTGGCCAACCTCTTGGCCAGGCGGTCACGCTCCTGTGCCAAGGTAGCAAACTCGGCCTCCTTAGCGCGGAGGGCGGCCTGACTCCCGCCCAGCTGCTCCCTTAGACTGGCGTTGGCCGCTGCAGGGATGGTAGAGAAGAAAGAAGCAATAAGGTGAAGTCGTCAAGGAAGATCCGACCCGACTGCTCAGCAGGCGGCCCGAATCTCGGGGACTACACCCAGTGGGTGCGCTAACGCGCCCCCACGTGAGATAAAGGATGAAGCACTTACCCCGGCTCTCAGATAGGTCAGCAGTCTTCTGGGTCAGCTCCCGAGCCTGGGAGTTGAAGGCAGCCGCGCGGAGGTTATGGTAGTCCTGCAAGTCGGGCAGAGGAGCGAATGAGAACAAGAATAGCAAAACAAGGCCCGGTAGGAAGTTCCAAGCCGCCTGCTCAGCAGCCGACTCGGAACTCGGGGACTACACCCAGTGGGTGCGCTGACGCGCCCCCACGGAAGAAACCAAGATCAAAAAAGCAAAGACAAGAAGACTAACCCGAACGGCCGCCCGCGTCGCAAGGAACTCATCATTATACTTCCTCAGCGCCGCAGCCTGGGCTTGAAGCCGGTTCCGGACGTCCTGCGCAGCCACGTTCATCACTGCCGTCCCTCCACCTGGCGTCCACCCCGAGCTGGCGCTGGCCGCCTCCATCTCCTGGGCCGACGAGCTGGAGCCCGCGGCCGTCTACGGCTCTGATGCAGCCTTCCCCACGTGCCGGCGCGACGGCGTCTGGACCACCAGATCAGTCCTCGCGGCCGGCTCGCCCCCGTCGGCGGGGCCGGTGCCGCCTCCCTCTCCGGGACGACAACGACGTCCTCCCTCTCCAATCCCGGCTGGTCACCACCGATTTCTTCTGGCGGGGGCTCTGGGGCCTCAGGCGCCGCGACGCGTAGAGGGGTGACTAGCAAGGCCCCCTCCGCCATCGCCACGGTCGCAGCCTCCGCTTGGGCCTTGGCCGCTGCATCGGCGCGAGCCTTCGCCACCTCCTCCTCCTACGCTGCCTTGGCGGTGGCCGCCCTCAACTCCTCCGCCTCCCGCTTTTCCCGCCCGTTCCGCTCCGTCGCCGCCTGAAGCTCGGCACGGGGGTCCACGCGGTGAGTGGTGCTCCCGGATCCTCCCGGCGATCCAACGACGGAGGCGGCAGCAACCCGCTCAAGCGACAGTGGAGCCCTGATTTTTTGAGAAAGGACAAGGATTCAGAAACTACCAGAGAAAAGAAGAAAGAATACACGAAGGAGTATACACTTACGCCGACACCGTCTGCGGCTGCTTCACCGCCTTGCGGAAGCGGGCCGCCTTCATGACCGCCTCTTCCCGCCTGGTCGCCGCTGCCCCGCCCTTGGGCTTCTTCGGCCGACTGCCGAACAAGCCCGACGCGGCACGACGCTTCTGCCCGCCGCCCCGAGTAGGCGGCGTGGCGGAGGAACCTGCGCCATGGCCAGACGCCGGCTGGCGGCGTGGACGACTTCCGCCTCGTCGTCATCCGGCCAGTCGTCGAAGCTGACTCCAAGCCCGGAGCCGCCTGCCTCGCCGCCGGCTTGGCCGCCGCCCGCCTCGGTGTTTTCATCTATGGCGGCCGCCCCCAAGTCGGGGTCCTCCAGGTCGTGCTCCGTCCGGTCGGGGACGAATCGGCGCTCCGCCTCCGACCCGCCTGCAGGCCGAAGGAGAGGGCTCTGTCGAGATATGCCGACTAGTCAGAGTGGGCCAAAAGGAACTCGGCGACAAAACTGAGAGAAGAAAGGGAAAAAGAAAACATACCGTGGGCGGCGGATGTGCTCGGGAATATGGCTCCTTGCGAAACTGCCACTCTGCGGAGAGCTTGCAGTTCGCAAGGTAATTTACCATATGGGCCACATCATCGTGCGGCATGTCCTTGGTGCACATCCGACTCGGATCAAGCTGGCCGCTCATCTGACAGATCAGATGAGGGCGGCTCTGAAGCGGAAGCACCCGGCGCGTGACGAAGGCGGCCAGCAAGTCGGGCCCAGTCAGGCCCTCCGACTGGATCATCACCCGCAGTCGGGCGACTGCCGCGGCTCCAGCCGGCATCAGCGTCACGGCCCGATAGGACCACTGGGGCCGCCTACCCGCCGGCAGGCCGGCTACATAAGCCGGCAAATTGACGTAGTCGCCTTGCGGGGCGACGTTCTTCACGTAGAAGTATGACTTCTGCCAGAGCTTCACCAACTGGATTAGCGTGATGACGGGGAAGGGGTTGTCGGCTGCCACCCTCAGCATCGCGATGAAGGCGCCACTCTGAGCCGGCACGCCCTGCATACGCGTGCCCAGCTTGGACTGGAAGAACTCCCCCCAGAGCTCGAGGGTGGGGAGAACGCCGAGATAGCCTTCACACAAGGTGACGAAGGCGGACAGCAGCACCACCGTGTTCGGGGTGAGGTGGTGTGGCTGGAGTTGATAGAATTCAAGAAAAGAACGGAAGAAAGCGCTCGCTGGCAAGCCGATGCCGCGCAAGAAATGCGAGCGGAAGACCACCCGCTCGCCTTCCTCCGGCTCCAGCGTGATCTCCTTCACAGGCGCGAGACGGACCCGCACCTTATCCGCGCCAAGCAGCTGCCGCATCTTGCGGAGGAACTCGACGTGGTCCTCATGGACGTTGGAGCCGTACCAGTCCCCGCCGTACTGCATCGCGGCGTGAGGCCGGCGAGAATGAGCGCGGCGGCGGGGAAAAGGATGGTGGGACGGTGCGGCGGCGAGGCGCTGCTGTGAAGGAGAGCAGGAGGAAGAAGATGGCGGAGAGGAGAGGAGCGTGCGAGCGTCTGCCGCTTCCCCTCCTCCCCCTACTTATAGCCTCGTGCAGCGAAGCCGAGGAGGCGAGGCGTGGGGTGGGACGTGGTATTAACTGCACCCACTCCCCCACGTCCTGCGATTACTGCGCCCTAAAGACGTGCCGAAACCGCCGCAGGAAGATGTGCGGACGGCTTTGGGCCGCAGAGAATCCGCGCCTGGGCCTGGGCGTAGGAGTGGTGGGCCCCCGACCTGCGGCGATGTCTTGTCGCGTGCGTGGGCTGGCAGGCTTTTTTCAGCCGAGGGATGCCACGTGGTTCGCAGGCGGCGAGCGGGCGGCCTGCAGCCCGGCGTGCGCGCCAACAGACTCCCGCCCTCCTTGTTTCTCTTTCAGAGTCGTGTCTCTTATGCCAGGCAGAACTTTAGGAAAGATAGTGAGCCAAACCATCTTGAGGACAGCAAGATGACCCCAAGGTTCCGCCTTGACAAAGATAGTGAGTTGAAGCTAGTCACAAGCAGGTGTGAGACAACCTGTATGCAGTCGCTACCTCAATCAGTTCGACTTCTTTAGTCTCAACTTAAAGCGGAAAGGCTTGCTTCAGCTCAGCTCCGACTTGAAGTCAAAGATGTAATGAAGATGTCAGGGGACTACCTTGCGCACTATGGTGCCATACAGCTAGGGATGAAGCATCTATCGTTGACACAACTGAGGTCTCATCAGCTTGTTCGGCTGCTTGCGGGGCCCGACCTTGCCAGGTCTCGTGCCTTCTGAAGTGCTCTCAGTTTTGTATATTCTTTTGTCGGCGTGTTTATATGCATTGGTGGCGACCTTTGATGCCCAATGTATGTAATCCGCGGTCATGTTGCGCTTTATTATCACCAGTAGCGAACTTTGATTCCCAGTGGATGTAATATGCCATAATTTCTTTATTGTATAGTCTAGGTTTATTCTTTGGTCGGTATGATGTAATTTAGGCCGGAAGGTTTAGTGGATCTCAGTGTTGTCGGTCTTCAGGCAGTCCCGTTACTCATATGGGCCAAAACGTGGGCCTATAATCATCTTGGGCCATTAGCAGGTCTAAACCTATAGTAGTTTCCCGCCTTTAACAGGCCATGGGCTACATATTTACTGTAGTGACACTGGGCCTCCTACGGGCCGTAGAAACAATGGGCCTTCTACGGTCCGTAGAAACAATGGGCCTTCTACGGGCCGTAGAAACAATGGGCCTTCTACCGGCTGTATCATCAATGAGCCTTATACGGGCCGTATGATCGATTGGCCAAACATGGGCCAAAAACAAACCGCATTATGGCCGTAAACGGGCTAGAGTTGGAGTCGTTCGTTCATGGGCCGACCATAACGGGCCGTCGTTAATAGGACGTATTTGATGACGCTATGAAAACGGCCCAACGTATTAACGGGCCACAAACGGGCCGACTGTAACCACGGGCTGAATTTGGCCCACAAGCAGAAAATGGCAGTAACGTGCCGTAAGTAACCGAATGCTGGAAATGAGCCCAAGAATAAATGGGCCCTGAGAAGGCCGAAAGATAACATGGGCTGCAAACGGCCAATGGATTAATGGGCCGTTAATGGGTATAAAGTGATACACTGTTCATTAAGGGCCAGTTTCACCACGGGCCGTTAATGGGCCAAGAGTTACAAAGGGCCTCATATGGGCCGAAAGACGTCATGGGCCATACATGGGCCGGAACTAAAATGGGCTGGAATCATATTGGACGGCCCAGATGACGCTACTGGGCCTAATTCGGATAGGTCGTAATGGGCCCTGAGTTAGCGGGCTGTAAATGGGCTATATACGAACAGGCCATTGCCACCTCTTGAGCACTGCGTTGGTTTTCCCTTGAAGAGGAAAGGGTGATGCAGTAAACTAGCGTAAGTATTTCCCTCAGTTTTTGAGAACCAAGGTATCAATCCAGTACGAGACCACGCTCGAGTCCCACGCACCTACACAAAAAAATAAGAACCTCGCAACCAACGCGATAAAGGGGTTGTCAATCCCTTCACGGTCACTTACGAGAGTGAGATCTGATAGAAATGATAAGATAATATTTTTTGTATTTTTATGATAAATAGAAATAAAGATGCAAAGTAAAATAACCGGCAATAGAAATAGCTAAGTGTTGGAAGATTAATATGATGGAAAATAGACCCGGGGGCCATAGGTTTCACTAGCGGCTTCTCTCAAGATAGCATAAGTATTACGGTGGGTAAACGAATTACTGTCGAGCAATTGATAGAATTGAGCATAGTTATGAGAATATCTAGGTATGATCATGTATATAGGCATCACGTCCGCGACAAGTAGACCGAAACGATTCTGCATCTACTACTATTACTCCACACATCGACCGCTATCCAGCATGCATCTAGAGTATTAAGTTCATTAGAACAGAGTAATGCTTTAAGCAAGATGACATGATGTAGAGGGATAAACTCATGCAATATGATCTAAACCCGATATTTTTGTCCTCGACGGCAACAATACAATACGTGCCTTGCTGCCCCTGTTGTCACTGGGAAAGGACACCGCAAGATTGAACCCAAAGCTAAGCACTTCTCCCATTGCAAGAAAGATCAATCTAGTAGGCCAAACCAAACTGGTAATTCGAAGAGACTTGCAAAGATAACCAATCATACATAAAAGAATTCAGAGGAGATTCAAATATTGTTCATAGATAATCTTGATCATAAACCGACAATTCATCGGATCTCGACAAACACACCGCAAAAGAAGATTACATCGAATAGATCTCCAAGAGAATCGAGGAGAACTTTTTATTGAGATCCAAAGAGAGAGAAGAAGCCATCTAGCTAATAACTATGGACCTGATGGTCTGAGGTAAACTACTCACACATCATCGGAGAAGCTATGGTGTTGATGTAGAAGCCCTCCATGATCAATGCCCCCTCCGGCGAAGCCGGCTCGTCAAAATAAGAAGCTTCCCGAGCTTCTCGACTTCCACTCAACCTCGAAGCCCAACCAGCTTCGGGGACTACTGTCGGAGTAAATGGCCACGGGTAGCCTAACCGACTCCCCCTGGATCTTCAAAAAATTATCAGGCCATTCGAGCCCTCAAGCATACAGAGCATAGGGCCGCCTTCCCCTGGCCGACTATCCCCAGGGCCGACTTCCAAAAGGCGACCCAGTCTCAGAAACCTTCCCCACGAAAGCTACAAGATGGCCGACTCCAGGAATCCGGCCCCAAGAGGGCCAACTCCCAGAAGCCCGCCATGAAGAATGCCGACTCCCAGAAGCCGGCCAAGACCGCACCCACCAAGACTGCACCCACATAACGGTGATAAGACGGGGCGTGGCTGCAGTACAGCCCACTACCCCTGAATCCCGAAGCAGGCATGGCCACAGGGCGCCGTACGGGTCAGCCATCTCCCGTCCAGCGCGGCACTGTAGCCATGTTGACCTTGATGTCACCCACGACAAGCGTCAGTACGGCCCGCGGGTGGCGGGCCCCTTTAGCCAAAGAGAAGCTCGAAGGCGGCCCGGCCTCCCCTAGTCGGCCGGGGGCGTAGCCGGCTTCCAATAGCCAGCTACCTCCCTCCCTCGAAACATATGCCTCATTAAGGAGACAAGACGAGGTGAGGCTACAGTGAGAGCCCGCAAGGCGGCGGCGCTGTAGCCACGTTTACCTCGACAAAGCCCTCGTCATCAGGGGCGAGGCAACAGTAACCAGCCGCCGACAAGACCCCCAAGCGGTGGGGCCGGCCTGTCGACCAAGAGGCCGGCAGCGGGCGGGACCCACCAGTCGGCGGGCCCCAATGGCCGGCGGAGAAGCTGGCGAACACGGACACTGACGGCTGGGACCCGCGCCCAGCCGGATTACCATTGTACCCCTGGGGGGTAGGCCTATATAAACCTCCCGGGGCACCCATGCAAAGGGTTGGTCTCATAGAATTACACACACCACATAGAGAGAAAAGGAGAGCTAGCCTTGCCCTTCTTCTCCCTCTAACCCGACAGCTCAAGGAGCACTTGTAGCTACTTGTTTTGATCCAGTGATCATGCGGAGATCCCTCAAAGCAGGACTAGGGGTGTTATCTCCACGTAGAGCCCCGAACCTGGGTAAGATTCACCGGCGTGCATGTCTTCGCCTCATCCCGTTTCCAGGCAACGGCGACGTCTTACTGGCTCCCACAATGATAAGCCACCCGTTGGCATATGTCGCACCTACCACCCGACAAGTATGAATATTCAGATCTGAAAGATTCAAGATAAAAGTTTAATATTGACATAAAAGTAATAATACTTCAAGCATACTAACTAAGCAATTATGTCTTCTCAAAATAATCATGGCCAAAGAAAGTTCATCCCTACAAAATCATATAGTTTGGTCATGCTCCATTTTCGTCACACAAGAATGCTCTCATCATGCACAACCCTTATGACAAGCCAAGCAATTGTTCCATCCTTTAGTAATCTCAAACTTTTTTCAACTTTCACACAATACATGAGCGTGAGCCATGGATATGGCACTATGGGTGGAATAGAATATAATGATGGGGGTTATGTGGAGAAGACAAAAATGGAGAAAGTCTCACATCAACGCGTCTAATCAACGGGCTATGGAGATGCCCATCAATTGATGTTAATGTGAGGAGTAGGGATTTCCATGCAACGGATGCACTAGAGCTATAAATGTATGAAAGCTCAACAAAAGAAACTAAGTGGGTGTGCATCCAACTTGCTTGCTCACGAAGACCTAGGGCATTTGAGGAAGCCCATTGTTGGAATATACAAGCCAAGTTCTATAACAAAAAATTCCCACTAGTATATGAAAGTGACAAAACAAGAGACTATCTATCATAAGGATCATGGTGCTACTTTGAAGCACAAGTATGGAAAAAGATAGTAGCATTGCCCCTTTTTTTGGGCCTTTCTTTTTTTCTTTTGGCCTTTCTCTTTTTTTGGGACAATGCTCTATGAATGATGATCATCAAACTTCTATTTATTTACAACTCAATGATTACAACTCGATAATAGAACAAAGTATGACTCTATATGAATGCCTCCGGCGGTGTACCGGGAAAGGTAATGAATCAAGAGTGACATGTATGAAATAATATGCATGGTGGCTTTGCCACAAATACGATGTCAACTACATGATCATGCAAGGCAATATGACAATGATGAACGTGTCATGATAAACGGAACGGTGGAAAGTTGCATGGCAATATATCTCGGAATGGCTATGGAAATGCCATAATAGGTAGGTATGGTGGCTGTATTGAGGAAGATATTAGGAGGCTTATGTGTGATAGAGCGTATCGTATCACGGGGTTTGGATGCACCGGCGAAGTTTGCACCAACTGTCAAGGTGAAAAAGGGCAATGCACGTTACCGAAGAGGCTAGAAATGATGGAAGGGTGAGAGTGCGTATAATCCATGGACTCAACATTAGTCATAAACAACTCACATACTTATTGGAAAAATCTACAAGTCATCAAAAACCAAGCACTACGCGCATGCTCCTAGGGGGATAGATTCGTAGGAAAAGAACATCGCTCATCCCCGACCGCCACTCATAAGGAGGACAATCAAAGAACACCTCATGTTTCAAATTTGTTACACAACGTTTGCCATACGTGCATGCTACGGGATTTGCAAACTTCAACACAAGTATTTCTCAAATTCACAACTACTCAACTAGCACAACTTTAATATGACTACCTCAATATCTCAAAACAATCATCACGCATCAAAATTCTCTTAGTATTCAACACACTCATAAGAAAGTTTTTACTAATCTTGAATACCTAGCATACTAGGACTAATTTCACAATTAAAGCAAATTACCATGATGTTTTGTAGGACTCTCAAAATAATATAAGTGAAGCACGAGAGAACAATAATTTCTATAAAACAACTCCTCCACCGTGCTCTGAAAGATATAAGTGAAGCACTAGAGCAAAAACTATATAGCTCAAAAGATATAAGTGAAGCACATAGAGTATTCTAATAAATTCTGAATCATGTGTGTCTCTCTCAAAAGGTGTGTACAGCAAGGATGATTATGGTAAACTAAAAAGCAAAGACTCAAACCATACAAGATGCTCCAAGCAAAACACATATCATGTGGTGAATAAAAATATAGCTCCAAGTAAAGTTACCGATGGACGAAGACGAAAGAGGGGATGCCTTCCGGGGCATCCCCAAGCTTTGGCTTTTCGGTGTCCTTAGATTACCTTGGGGTGCCATGGGCATCCCCAAGCTTAGGCTCTTGCCACTCCTTGTTCCACAATCCGTCAAATCTTTACCCAAAACTTGAAAACTTCACAACACAAAACTCAACAGAAAATCTCGTGAGCTCCGTTAGCGAAAGAAAACAAAACACCACTTCAAGATACTGTATTGAACTCATTATTTATTTATATTGGTGTTAAACCTACTGTATTCGAACTTCTCTATGGTTTATAAACTATTTTACTAGCCATAGATTCATCAAAATAAGCAAACAACACACGAAAAACAGAATCTGTCAAAAACAGAACAGTCTGTAGTAATCTGTAACTAACGCAAACTTCTGGAACTCTAAAAATTCTGCCAAAATAGGACGACCTAAATAATTTGTTTATTGATATTATGCAATTGGAATCAGTATTTTATCACGTTCTGGTGATTCTTAACAATTGTTTTCGTGAACAGAAAGTTTCTGGAATTTTCAGCAAGATCAAATAACTATCATCCAAGAAGATCCTATAGGTTTCACTTGGCACAAATACTAACTAAAACACAAAAACAAATATAACCAGAGGCTAGATCAAATATTTATTCCTAAACAGAAGCAAAAAGAAAAAAAAAACTAAAATAAAATAGGGTTGCCTCCCAACAAGCGCTATCGTTTAACGCCCCTAGCTAGGCATAAAAGCAAGGATAGATCTAGGTATTGCCATCTTTGGTATTAGGGAAGAAAAGGGAAAACTTATTATCTATAACATTAATCTTTCTATTCTGATAGAGCACATGGCCATTAATGGTGGAAGAAAGATTAAGCACGTTACGAAAATTTGCATCTAAGCTAGCCTTTATCCCTTTGATAGTTTCGTTTTGATAAGAGGGCAAAAGAGAGGTAGAATCGACCTTCTCATTCATGGGGTGCCCAAATATAGTTTTCATCTTTTCATAGGTATCTATGGCATCTCCTTCAAGAAAACCTTCTTCAAAAATAGTCTAAGACATGCATAAACGGCGAAGGTAAGGCAACATAAAAGCTTTTTAAGTACATTTCAATTTGATATTGGGGTACAAAGCTAGCCCGAATTCTTAGTAACCTATCCCAAGCATCTTTCAAAGACTCATCAAGTAAATAACGAAATATTCTGGAATCATCTTCATCAAAATTATTCAGACTTTCATTGATGACCCTGGTAGGTCTTTCTATAGCATCATTGTTTATGAGCTTAGAGAGGACAGAGGGGTTATCCAAGGTACTAAAACCCGGGAGAGTACCCCTAACTTTTTTTGATTCAGACATGGCGAAAGAAGGTCGAGCGGAAAAGAGAGGGCGAATAAAACGGCAAGGGTGAAGTGGGGGAGATGAAAACGAGAGGCAAATGGCAAATAATGTAATGCGAGGGATAAGAGTTTGTGATGGGTACTTGGTATGTCTTGACTTGTGCTTAGCCTCCCCGGCAACGGCACCAGAAATCCTTCTTGCTACCTCTTGAGCACTGCGTTGGTTTTCCCTTGAAGAGAAAAGGGTGATGCAGTAAAGTAGCGTAAGTATTTCCCTCAGTTTTTGAGAACCAAGGTATCAATCCAGTAGGAGACCACGCTCGAGTCCCACGCACCTACACAAACAAATAAGAACCTCGCAACCAACGCGATAAAGGGGTTGTCAATCCCTTCACGGTCACTTACGAGAGTGAGATCTGATAGAGATGATAAGATAATATTTTTGGTATTTTTATGATAAAGAGAAATAAAGATGCAAAGTAAAATAAACGGCAATAGAAATAGCTAAGTGTTGGAAGATTAATATGATGGAAAATAGACCCGGGGGCCATAGGTTTCACTAGTGGCTTCTCTCAAGATAGCATAAGTATTACGGTGGGTAAACGAATTACTGTCGAGCAATTGATAGAATTGAGCATAGTTATGAGAATATCTAGGTATGATCATGTATATAGGCATCACGTCCGCGACAAGTAGACCGAAACGATTCTGCATCTACTACTATTACTCCACACATCGACCGCTATCCAGCATGCATCTAGAGTATTAAGTTCATAAGAACAAAGTAATGCTTTAAGCAAGATGACATGATGTAGAGGGATAAACTCATGCAATATGATAAAAACCCCATCTTTTTATCCTCGATGGCAACAATACAATACGTGCCTTGCTGCCCCTGCTGTCACTGGGAAAGGACACCGCAAGATTGAACCCAAAGCTAAGCACTTCTCCCATTGCAAGAAAGATCAATCTAGTAGGCCAAACCAAATCGATAATTCGAAGAGACTTGCAAAGATAACCAATCATACATAAAAGAATTCAGAGGAGATTCAAATATTGTTCATAGATAATCTTGATCATAAACCCACAATTCATCGGATCTCGACAAACACACCGCAAAAGAAGATTACATCGAATAGATCTCCAAGAGAATCGAGGAGAACTTTGTATTGAGATCGAAAGAGAGAGAAGAAGCCATCTAGCTAATAACTATGGACCCGAAGGTCTGAGGTAAACTACTCACACATCATCGGAGAGGCTATGGTGTTGATGTAGAAGCCCTCCATGATCAATGCCCCCTCCGGCGGAGCGCTGGAAAAGGCCCCAAGATGGGATCTCACGGGTATAGAAGGTTGCGGCGGTGGAAATAGGGTTTTGGCTCTGTATATGATGTTTCCAGGGTATATGGGTATATATAGGAGGAAGAAGTACGTCGGTGGAGCAACGAGGGGCCCATGAGGGTGGAGGGCACACCCAGGGGGGTAGGCGCGCCCCCTACCTCGTGGCTTCCTCGTTTGTTGCTTGACGTCAACTCCAAGTCCTCTGGATCACATTTGTTCCGAAAATCACGTTCCCGAAGGTTTCATTCCGTTTGGACTCCGTTTGATATCCTTTTCCTTCGAAACACTGAAATAGGCAAAAAAACAGCAATTTGGGCTGGGCCTCCGGTTAATAAGTTAGTCCCAAAAATAATATAAAAGTGTATAATAAAGCCCATTAAATATCCAAAACAGAATATAATATAGCATGGAACAATAAAAAATTATAGATACGTTGGAGACGTATCAGCCGTTAACAGGCTTTCCGTGGGCCGGCCCGCCACCTTTTGACCAGGTCAAACGGGTCAGCCTTTTCACAGGAATGGGCCTCTGTTCGGCCGTGCCACGTGTCGACGTATCATAGGCACCTTCGGTCCAATGAGTGGATGACATCTGTCCCAATGGTGAGCCGAGACGTGTTTCCTCCAGCCAATGATGATTTTACACGTGGAAAATCCCCATTGGTCGGGGTTGTTAGCGGGTTATCGGATCCAAAACCGGACCCGATAGCTTAATGGCGTTCCGTTACGGTGGATGCCACGTGTCGGTCACCCTTGACGAAAGCACTTCCGTGACGCGCGATTTATCGTCATAGAAGTGGACACTTCCGTGATGATAATTTTGGTAATGTCATGGAACACTTCTATGACAGCACAGGTATGACTATCTTGATTCTATCATAAAATTGTCATGGATATACATGCATGACAAAAAACGCGACCTACTTTGACAAACACATATCATCACGGAAGTGTATTTTTTTTGTAGTGGTTGCAGCTTGATTGGACTCCTTCATTTTAATTTTATGGTACCCGGAATATGCGTCGAGGAAGCACAGTGAGTAATGTCTTGCGGTAGCATCAATGATCTGGTCGATGCGGGGGAGGGGGAAGGGATCCTTGGGGCAAGCCTTATTGAGGTCTTTGAAATCGACGCACAGGCGCCAGGATTTGTCCTTCTTTGGCACCATCACCAGGTTTGCCAGCCAGTCCGGGTGTTTTATTTCTCTAATGAATCCGGCCTCGATTAGCTTGGCTAGCTCCTCCCCCATAGCTTGATGTTTGGGTTCGGAAAAATGCTGCAGTGTTTGTTTGACCGGTTTATATCCCTTCAATATATTGAGGCTGTGTTCAGCCAACTTGCGTGGGATTCCTGGCATATCAGAAGGGTGCCAGGCGAATATGTCCCAGTTCTCGAGCAGGAACTCTCGTAGCGCGGCATCAACCGTTGGTTCTAGTTGTGCTCCAATAGATGTTGTCTTCTTGGGGTCCGTTGGATGGACTTGGAATTTGACTATTTCTTTTGCTGGTTTGAAGGAGGTGGATTTGGGTCATTTGTCTAGGATCACATCATCCCTGTCCACTGTGGAGCGCATTGCGGTTAATCCTTCGGCCGCGAGGGCTTCAGATAATGCCTCAAGGGCCAGGGATGCGGTTTTATTTTCGGCACGGAGTGCTATGTCCGGATCACTGGCGAGAGTGATTATGCCGTTGGGCCCGGGCATCTTAAGCTTCATGTACCCATAATGAGGTATAGCTTGGAAGCATGTAAATGCCTCCCGCCCCAAGAGGGCGTGATATCCGCTGTTGAAAGGGGCCACTTGGAAGGTTATCTCTTCGGACCGATAATTCTCCGGCGTGCCGAATACCACGTCAAGTGTTATTTTTCCCGCACACCGCGCCTCCCGACTGGGAATGATTCCTCGGAAGGTTGTGCTGCTTTGCTCGATGCGGCTCCAGTCAATTTCCATTTTGTGGAGTGTATCCTCATAGATGAGGTTTAGTCCGCTACCGCCGTCCATGAGAACCTTGGTGAGTCGAAAGCCGTCCACAATTGGACTGAGGACCAAGGCGGCTGGTGCTCGAACTATCCTGTATTTGGGTTCGTCACCGACATTAAAAGTTATAGCCGTGTCGTTCCAAGGGTTTATTGCTGCGATTTGGCAGACTTCGGCGAGTTCGTGGAGTGCCCTTTTGCGCCTGTTGTTTGAAGCGAATGTCTCGAAGATCATCAATACTTTGAGGTCGTCGTCTTCTGGGGGGTGTTGTTCTGGGGTATTCTTGGTGAGGATATCCTCGCCGCTCTTGGCCACTTGCTGGAGTATCCAACATGTTCTAAGGCTGTGGGTTGGTATATTATCCGGTGTTGTGTGTATTTTGCATGGCCCATCGAGCCATCCTTCCAGAACGGTTCCGCGCCCCGTAATGGGCTTATATTTCTTTACTATTGGACCGGGCGTGCCATGAGGGTGCGCCCTTTTCGCCTGAACGAGGGGTTGAGTGGGGACCAATGGCTCCCAACGGGCTGCCTGAGTTTTCCAGGCGCTTTCCATTGCGCTGTACTTCTGTACGATAGTTGCCAAGTCAGCGAAGTGTAATATGCGACTGCGGTTGATGGCGTTGAGGATTCCTTCGCCCATGCAATTGTTGTAGAACGCTGAGATCGCGTCTTCGTCGCGGCAATCTTTAATCTTGTCTTTGACAAGGAGGAATCTGGCCCAGAAGTGGTGGACCGTTTCCTGAGACTGCTGTTGTATGCTCATGAGAGCGCTTATATGTGGGTGGGTGGGTGGGTGGATTTAAATCCGAACCCTGACCCAATTTTGGATCCGGAGTCTGGAGATCTTCCGAACTTAACAGTTCGGGCTCCGGGATATCAACTGATTTCTTAGGTCCGTCATCCGATTCTATGTTTGGAGAGCAGGATGCATCTCTTCGCAAGTGGGTGTCCGGCTCTTTGAGGTCGGAGATCCGGACATAGTCCATCCTCAATATAGAGGAAGAGTTGTCGTCTCGCTCCTCGACTACCGCTATCTGGTGGGTGATCGGTGGAGATTTGATTTCTCTCTGATCGGGTTTAAGCCCAATTCGATCATAGTCTGTAGCGACCCCCAGGGCGGCGATGCGATCTAGGAGCTCGTTTAAAGATGAAAGCTCTGCCGGATCCATCTGCTTGGAGTGTTCGGAGTTAATACGAAGGGAATTTTCGATGACCCGAGAGGTCATCGTCGGCTTAACGGCCGAACGGGCGGTCATGGTAAAGCCGCCCAGCCGGAGGGTTTGTCCAGGGGCCAGTGCTCCTCCAGAGGTGATGTTGTCCTTGAGAACAAGGCGAGCCATCGATCCTATCTTCAACGTCACAGCGGAACTCTCAATGAAAGCACCAATGTCGGTGTCAAAACCGGCGGATCTCGGGTAGGGGGTCCCGAACTGTGCGTCTATGGTCGATGGTAACAGGAGACGGGGGACACAATGTTTACCCAGGTTCGGGCCCTTTCTATGGAGGTAATACCCTACTTCCTGCTTGATTGATCTTGATGAATATGAGTATTACAAGAGTTGATCTACCACAAGATCATAATGGCTAAAACCCTAGAAGTCTAGCCTGTATGACTATAATTGTGTATGAGTACCGGCCTCTATGGACCTAGCCCCCCGGCTTATATAGACACCGGAGGGATCTAGGGTTACATAAGGTCGGTTACAGAGAAAGGAATCTTCATATTTGATCGCCAAGCTTGCCTTCCACGCCAAGGAGAGTCCCATCCGGACACGGGTAGAGTCTTCGGTCTTTGTATCTTCACAGCCCATCAGTCCGACCCATGGCTAACAGGTCGGATGCCCGAGGACCCCTTAGTCCAGGACTCTCTCAGTGTCCATGGTAACGGACGTTCAGACTTATATCCTGATCTATTACAACTAGAAATGGATACTTGAGATATGTGGCCCCGGGATTGCCTTCTCGCAGGGAGTCGAGGAAGGATCTCAAGTCATTAATGCTACAACATGCTTGTTAAATTAAATTGCTATTCTTTACTCTTCTACATGCTGCAAGATGCTTGGAGCTGCTTGAAGATGCTAGTCTTCAATAGGCTAGGCCTTCCCCCTCTATTCTGGCATTCTGCAGTTCGGTCCACAGATACAACCCGTCCATTTGATACCAATGCATACTTAGTATAGCTCTGATGCTTGCGAGTACTTTGGATGAGTACTCACGGTTGCTTTGCTACCCCTTTTTCCCTTCTTTCTTCTTTCCGGTTGTTGCAACTAGTTGGTGGAGCCCCGGAGCCAGATGCCACCGCTGAGGGATACTACTAATCGATGGTGCTTGCTGCTACGTGGAGACCGCCAACGACCAGGAGTAGTTAGGAGGTCCCAGGCAGGAGGCCATGCCTCTTCGATCGTGTTGCTTTTGTGCTAGCCTTCTTAAGGCATCCTTGTCTAACTTTATGTTTGTACTCAGATATTGTTGCTTCCGCTGACGCTTGTATTCGAGCTTCTGTATTCGTGCCCTTGAGGCCCCTGGCTTGTAATATGAAGCTTGTATTATTTCATTTTGTGTCTAGAGTTGTGTTGTGATATCTTTTCATGAGTCCGTGATCTTGATCGTACATATTTGCGTGTATGATTAGTGTACGGTCGAATTGGGGGCGTCACAAGTTGGTATCAGAGCCGACTGGCTGTAGGAACCCCCTTTCCAACTCCTTGGCCGAAGTTGAGTCTAGTCAATGAAAAACTGTTTTACTAACATGGTTGTGTGGCTTACGGGCCCACGTTGCGATTGGGTGGTATTAGGATCTTTTATTCCTCGTCTATACTCTAGGAATCTGATCTCTCTTCTATTTGGGTTAAATGATTTTGCTAACTCTAACTCTAGGTTCTCGTAATTACTTCCTCTCGGAGAGCCCCTTCGTTCCAGATGATGGCCTGCTTCACCAGAAGATTCTGAAGATACTCTCCGATGTTTGCCTGAGACCCCCTGTGCCCTTCGCCGTTGCGATCCCTACCACCGATAAATCCTTATGGGTTACTACCTACATTATCGTTCATACCTTCATCCCCAGTTGCTCTTGTTGTTACAAGATGTCCTGAAATACTCTTTGATGTTCCGAGAATCCTTTATGCTTACTGCTCTGCAGTTCCTTGCCGCATGAATAACCCTATGAATAATTCTTCACACTTTTCGAGGATTTGTTCATTCCTAGTTGATCAAGTGATTCACAAGATACTTTGGAATACTATCCGATCTTCCGATAATCCTCTCAAACTATTGCTCTGCAAATACTTGTCTGCTTGCATTATGGATACTTTCCATATGTCTGGCAATATTCAGTAGTATCCTTTATCATCTTTATTTTTAACATTTGATTCGATATGCTTGTGAATGCTTGAAATCATCAATCATAGTTAGAATTATTCCCTTAGGCTCGGACGTCACCCCGGACATGAGCCGGTGTTCGGCAAATCAAACCTTGATTGATTGTCAATCTATGTCTATTCCACTTACTTGTCTTTGATCAGTGCCTCTGCTTCTGATCCCCCATTTTGGAAATCATAATCCTTTGCCTTTGAGCTATGAATTCGTCAATTGTTTCTATAATTTGATTTCCTTGCATTCTCTCTTCTTCTGGTTGACTACCGATGCTCACATCAGATCCCTTGTGGACCAGCAGATCCTTTGTTGGATTTTATCCGACAACGTCCTTCATATTCAATCACCTTGTGAGCCTTTCCTCGGATACATAATGCTTTGGAAAATTGTATCCTCTGCTTCCTCAACTATGCTCTACTTTTGAGCTTGAGTTACTTATTCCTAAAGTTTGTGGTATATGTTCCTAAGATGCCTCGATGGGTTCAATCTATATCTTCCCTAAATCCGTGTGAACTCGAAAGTTATGCGGGTTATACTCTACTGGCTTTCCATCAGGTGAAATTTCAACACTACAACTTCTTCGAATGCGAGAAGTGAATGGGAAGTTGTGCATTAGAGAAGTGGGAGTCGACCTTGAGCCTTTGTGTTCATGCCCATGGACCCGATGTGGAACTTATCATGGAAGCTTCTTGTTATAATAATATCCCCCTTGTGATAAGTTCATATGGTATCTATATTTGGTCCTTTGCAATCGTGGTTCCCACCATGTTCTTCTTCGTTGATTCCATTTCTCGGACAAGTTAAAGCACTTGTCTTCTGTAGATCTTTTCACCTGCCTAACCTCTATTCTGCTCTACCCTCGAGTATTACCCTCTGGTATCCCAAGAATATCATGGAACTACATAACTTCTTATGAGTTCTTCATCAACTATTATTTCTCACTGGTTCCAAATTTTCCACGGGTTCTGAGTTGTTAGTCACTCGAGAACACCGATAACTGATTCGAGTCTACATTTTCCTTTCCATTGTTTTGTTTAACCTTTCTTGTAACCTAACATATTTGAGCAGTGATAATTCCCTACTTATGTAAACACCTCGGTGTACAAACTCTGTCAGTAAGATCTTGTTACTATTGTTGATGACATTCCGGTAGCCACCGATGGACGAGAACTTTGCCTATTGGTCCGCCTCGCCTTGCGAGCAGGAAAATGGTTCTCTTCGTCCCTCGCCCTTGGTACCAATGTTGTTGCCAACATAATTGACAGGCTATCCTTTGACCAGCCTTGCTATCATGACCGTGAAAAATGTTAGCGCCTTCCTGCTTTTAACCCACATGGTGGGCCCATAACCCACAGTTCCACAGGCTCGAAACCTGACTCTCATGTACATCCCTGTCTTTCGAAATAGTTCCTCATGCTTGGCTTCGTGTGTAATTCACGAGCCACCTTCTCGTGATCTGTTCTGGTATCAGATGCAATACTTATTCTCGATGCTCTGAACCCCTTTCACACTCTGTTTCAAACATCGAACGATTGTCCATCCGCTTGAAGCTTCTTATTGCACCTTAAAGCCTTGCTCTCGATGACTTTCTTGAATTTCAACTCGAGAGATGCATCTCTGCCATGTTCACGAGATATCCCCCAGGTTCCTATCTTGTGTTGAGCTCCGCCCTTCCTGAGTTTCCCCCCTTATTCCACCTCTTAAATCTCGGGACGAGATTTCTTGTAGTGGAGGAGAATTGTGACGTCCGGATAATTAAGCTACAGTAAACCCCTGCTAATGGTGCGACGTCATCACATTACTGTTGCTAATCCTCACTTGATCCATCATTGTTCATGTTCAAACTCAATTTCAAAGTCAAAAATTCAAATTTGCCAAACATGAAAACTAAAATGTTCAAAGTGTGGAAAATAATCCCTGGATATTTTTCATGGTTGAACCAACCTCTTTTGGATCCCCAAAGTGCCCCTGGAAATTATTTAGTGGTCCAGCAGCATTTAAAATTGGCCTTTTCAATTTCTAAAAATGGTTAGGCAACTCCTTTTGCCCCCAAACTTTTTGTGCCATCTCAAGATACTGTGTTAAAATTATGTGCCAAGTTTTGTTCAAAGCAAAAATCATTTGGTGTCCCAACTAAATGCAAAACACTGAAAGGAAATTGAAAACAGATTAAAAAAAAGGGGATAAAAGGAGCAAAGCCTTCCCCCTGACCATGGGCCTTGGCCCAGTCAACCGGCCAGGCCGGCCCACCAGCGCTCTCCTTCAACCTCCTGTTCACAGGAGGCTGGGTGTCCACCTGTGCGACGTCCGTGCCTCGCATCGACCACTGCTACCTCTTGAGCACTGCGTTGGTTTTCCCTTGAAGAGGAAAGGGTGATGCAGTAAAGTAGCGTAAGTATTTCCCTCAGTTTTTGAGAACCAAGGTATCAATCCAGTAGGAGGCCACGCTCAAGTCCCTCGCACCTACACAAACAAATAAAAACCTCGCAACCAATGCAATAAAGGGGTTGTCAATCCCTTCACAGTCACTTACAAAAGTGAGATCTGATAGGTATGATAAGATAATATTTTTGGTATTTTTATAATAAAGATGCAAAGTAAAATAAAAGGCAATAAAAATAGCTAAGTGTTGGAAGATCAATATGATGGAAAATAGATCCGGGGGCCATAGGTTTCACTAGTGGCTTCTCTCAAGAGCATAAGTATTACGGTGGGTGAACAAATTATTGTTGAGCAATTGATAGAATTGAGCATAGTTATGAGAATATCTAGCTATGATCATGTATATAGGCATCACGTCCGCGACAAGTAGACCGACTCCTGCCTGCATCTACTACTATTACTCCACACATCGACCGCTATCCAGCATGCATCTAGAGTATTAAGTTCAAAAGAACAGAGTAACGCTTTAAGTAAAATAACATGATGTAGAGGGATAAACTCATGCAATATGATATAAACCCCATCTTGTTATCCTCGATGGCAACAATACAATACGTGCCTTGCTGCCCCTACTGTCACTGGGAAAGGACACCTCAAGATTGAACCCAAAGCTAAGCACTTCTCCCATTGCAAGAAAGATCAATCTAGTAGGCCAAACCAAACTGATAATTCAAAGAGACTTGCAAAGATAATCAATCATACATAAAAGAATTCAGAGGAGATTCAAATATTATTAATAGATAAACTTGATCATAAACCCACAATTCATCCGTCTCAACAAACACACGGCAAAAGAAGATTACATCGAATAGATCTCCAAGAGAATCGTGGAGAACTTTGTATTGAGATCCAAAAAGAGAGAAGAAGCCATCTAGCTAATAACTATGGACCCGAAGGTCTGAGGTAAACTACTCACACATCATCGGAGAGGCTATGGTGTTGATGTAGAAGCCCTCCGTGATCAATGCCCCCTCCGGCAGAACGCCGGAAAAGGCCCCAAGATGGGATCTCACGGGTACAGAAGGTTGCAGCGGTGGAATTAGGTTTTCGTGGATGCTTCTATTGTTTTGGGGGTACGTAGGTATATATAGGAGGAAGAAGTACGTCGGTTGAGCAACGTGGGCCCCACAAGGGTGGAGGGCGCGCCCAAGGGGGTAGGCGCGCCCCCTGCCTCGTGCTCTCCTAGTTGATGTCTTGACGTGGACTCCAAGTCCTCTGGATCACGTTTGTTCCGAAAATCACGTTCCCGAAGGTTTCATTCCGTTTGGACTCCGTTTGATACTATTTTTCTGCGAAACTCTGAAATAGGCAAAAAAACAGCAATTTGGGCTGGGCCTCCGGTTAATAGGTTAGTCCCAAAAATAATATAAAAGTGTATAACAAAGTCCATTAATCATCCAAAACAGAATATAATATAGCATGAAGCAATCAAAAATTAAATATACATTGGAGACGTATCAAGCATCCCCAAGCTTAATTCCTGCTCGTCCTCGAGTAGGTAAATGATAAAAACAGAATTTTTGATGCGGAATGCTACTTGGCGTAATTTTAATGTAACCCTCTTAATTGTGGTATGAATATTCAGATCCGAAAGATTCAAGATAAAAGTCTAATATTGACATAAAAGCAATAATACTTCAAGCATACTAGCTAAGCAATTATGTCTTCTCAAAATAACATGGCCAAAGAAAGTTCATCCCTACAAAATCATATAGTTTAGTCATGCTCCATTTTCGTCACACAAGAATGCTCTCATCATGCACAACCCCGATGACAAGCCAAGCAATTGTTTCATACTTTAGTAATCTCAATCTTTTTCAACCTTCACGCAATACATGAGCGTGAACCATGGATATAACACTATGGGTGGAATAGAATATAATGATGGGGGTTATGTGGAGAAGACAAAAAAAGAGAAAGCCTCACATTGACGCGGCTAATCAACGGGCTATGGAGATGCCCATCAATTGATGTCAATGCAAGGAGTAGGGATTGCCATGCAACGGATGCACTAGAGCTATAAATGCATGAAAGCTCAACAAAAGAAACTAAGTGGGTGTGCATCCAACTTGCTTGCTCACGAAGACCAAGTTCTATAATGAAAAATTCCCACTAGTATATGAAAGTGACAAAACAAGAGACTCTCTATCATGAAAATCATGGTGCTACTTTGAAGCACAAGTGCAGAAAAAAAGGATAGTAGCATTGTCCCTTTTTATTTTCTCCCTTTATTTTATTATTTTTTGGGCCTTATATTTTTATTTGGCCTTTATCTTTTTTTTATTGGGACAATGCTCTATGAATGATGATCATCGCACTTCTATTTATTTACAACTCAATGATTCCAACTCGATACTAGAACAAGGTATGACTCTATATGAATGCCTCCGGCGGTATACCGGGATAGGCAATGAATCAAGAGTGACATGTATGAAAAATTATGAACGGTGGCTTTGCCACAAATACGATGTCAACTACATGATCATGCAAAGCAATATGACAATGATGAACGTGTCATGATAAACGGAACGGTGGAAAGTTGCATGGCAATATATCTCGGAATGGCTATGGGAATGCCATAATAGGTAGGCATGGTGGCTGTTTTGAGGAAGATATAAGGAGGTTTATGTGTGATAGAGCGTATCATATCACGGGGTTTGGATGCACCGGTGAAGTTTGCACCAACTCTCAATGTGAGAAAGGGCAATGCACGGTACCGAAGACGCTAGCAATGATGGAAGGGTAAGAGTGCGTATAATCCATGGACTCAACATTAGTCATAAAGAACTCACATACTTATTGCAAAAATCTACAAGTCATCAAAAACCAAGCACTACGCGCATGCTCCTAGGGGGATAGATTGGTAGGAAAACACCATCGCTCGTCCCCGACCGCCACTCATAAGGAGGACAATCAAAGAACACGCATGTTTCAAATTTGTTACATAACGTTTACCATACGTGCATGCTACGGGACTTGCAAACTTCAACACAAGTATTTCTCAATTTCGCAACTACTCAAGTAGCACAACTTTAATACCAACACCTCCATATCTCAAAACAATCATCAAGCATCAAACTTCTCTTAGTATTCAGCACACTCATAAGAAAGTTTTTACTAGTCTTGAATACCTAGCATATTAGGATTAATTTCCCAATTTAAGCAAATTACCATGCTGTTTAAAACTCTCAAAATAATATAAGTGAAGCATGAGAGAATAATAGTTTCTATAAAACAAAACCACCGCCGTGCTCTAAAAGATATAAGTGAAGCACTAGAGCAAAAACTATAAAGCTCAAAAGATATAAGCGAAGTGCATAGAGTATTCTAATAAATTCCGAATCATGTGTGTGTCTCTCAAAAGGTGTGTACAGCAAAGATGATTGTGGTAAACTAAAAATAAAAGACTCAAATCATACCAGATGCTCCAAGCAAAACACATATCATGTGGTGAATAAAAATATAGCTCCAAGTAAAGTTACCGATGGAAGTAGACGAAAGAGGGGATGCCTTCCGGGGCATCCCCAAGCTTTGGCTTTTTGGTGTCCCTAGATTATCTTGGGGTGCCATGGGCATCCCCAAGCTTAGGCTCTTGCCACTCCTTGTTCTATAATCCATCAAATCTTTTACCCTAAACTTGAAAACTTCACAACACAAAACTTAGCAGAAAATCTCGCGAGCTCCGTTAGCGAAAGAAAACAAAACACCACTTCAAGGTACTGTAATGAACTCATTCTTTATTTATATTGGTGTTAAACCTAGTGTATTCCAACTTCTCTATGGTTTATAAACTATTTTACTAGCCATAGATTCATCAAAATAAGCAAACAACACATGAAAAACAGAATCTGTCAAAAACAGAACAGTCTGTAGTAATCTGTAACTAACGCAAACTTCTGGAACTCAAAAAAATCTACCAAAATAGGACGACCTATTAAATTTGTTTATTGATCTACTGCAATTGGAATCAGTATTTTATCATGTTCTGGTGATTTTTAACAATTGTTTTCGTGAACAGAAAGTTTCTGGAATTTTCAGCAAGATCAAATAACTATCATCCAAGAAGATCCTATAGGTTTAACTTGGCACAAACACTAATTAAAACATAAAAACATATCTAACCAGAGGCTAGATCAAATATTTATTCCTAAACAGAAGCAAAAATAAAAAAAAACTAAAATAAAATTGGGTTGCCTCCCAACAAGCGCTATCGTTTAACAGCCCTAGCTAGGCATTGAGATTTCGATGATGCTCACATGGAAGACAAGAATTGAAGCAGAAAGAGAGCATCATAAAACACGTGACAAACACATCTAAGTCTAACATACTTCCTATCCATAGGCATCTTATAGGCAAACAAATTATCAAGGCAAGCAAAAACTAGCATATGCAAGGAAGCGGAAAGAAACAATAGCAATCTCAACATAACGTGAGGTAATTTAGTAACATGAAAATTTCTACAACCATATTTTCCTCTCTCATAGTAATTACATGTAGGATCATAAGCAAATTCAACAATATAGCTATCACATAACATATTCTCAACACGATCCACATGCATGTAAAGTTGACACTCTTCCAAAATAGTGGGATTATCATTAACTAAAGTCATGACCTCTCCAAACCCACTTTTATCAAAAATACCATAAGATTGAAAATTCTCCAAATATGTGGGATCTAAAGTTGACATTCTTCCAAACCCACTTTCAATGTTATAGCAAACACTATTATCAATCTCATATTCATCATGGGGATTAAATAAATTTTCAAGATCATAAGAAGAATCACCCCAATCATGATCATTGCAACAAGTATTAGACATAGAAAAACTAGCATCCCCAAGCTTAGGGTTTTGCATATTATTAGCACAATTGACATTATTAGAATTTATAATAACATCATTGCAATCATGCTTTTTATTCAAAGATCTATCGTGAATCACTTCATAAGTTTCTTCTTTCAACACTTCATCATAATTTTCAGATTCACGAATTTCAAGCAAAACCTCATAAAGATAATCTAGTGCACAAAACTCACTAACAACAGGTTCATCATAATTGGATCTGTTAAAGAGATTAACAAGTGGATGAGGATCCATAAACTTTTAGCAAGCGAAGATGCAAGCAAAAAGAAGGTACATGGTAACACAAGCAAACAAAAGATCGAACGGAAGAAGGGTGAAGAAAAGGCAACGGTGAAGTGGGGGAGAGGAAAACGAGAGGCAAATGGCAAATAATGTAATGCGAGGGATAAGAGTTTGTGATGGGTACTTGGTATGTCTTGACTAGTGCGTAGACTCCCCGGCAATGGTGCCATAAATGGCTAGTTGCTGGGAGTCAAATCTTGACTTGATTTGGCGCGAATTTCCCCGGCAACGACACCAGAAATCCTTCTTGCTACCTCTTGAGCACTGCGTTGGTTTTCCCTTGAAGAGGAAAGGGTGATGCAGTAAAGTAGCGTAAGTATTTCCCTCAGTTTTTGAGAACCAAGGTATCAATCCAGTAGGAGGCCACGCTCAAGTCCCTCGCACATACACAAACAAATAAAAACCTTGCAACCAACGCAAGAAAGGGGTTGTCAATCCCTTCACGGTCACTTACGAAGTGAGATCTGATAGGTATGATAAGATAATATTTTTGGTATTTTTATAATAAAGATGCAAAGTAAAATAAAAGGCAATAAAAATAGCTAAGTGTTGGAAGATTAATATGATGGAAAATAGACTCGGGGGCCAGTTTCACTAGTGGCTTCTCTCAAGAGCATAAGTATTACGGTGGGTGAACAAATTACTGTTGAGCAATTGATAGAATTGAGCATAGTTATGAGAATATCTAGGTATGATCAAGGCATCACGTCTACGACAAGTAGACCGACTCCTGCCTGCATCTACTACTATTACTCCACACATCGACCGCTATCCAGCATGCATCTAGAGTATTAAGTTCAAAAGAACAGAGTAACGCTTTAAGTAAGATGACATGATGTAGAGGGATAAACTCATGCAATATGATATAAACCCCATCTTGTTATCCTCGATGGCAACAATACAATACGTGCCTTGCTGCCCCTACTATCACTGGGAAAGGACACCGCAAGATTGAACCCAAAGCTAAGCACTTCTCCCATTGCAAGAAAGATCAATCTAGTAGGCCAAACCAAACTGATAATTCGAAGAGACTTGCAAAGATAACCAATCATACATAAAAGAATTCAGAGAAGATTCAAATATTATTCATAGATAAACTTGATCATAAACCCACAATTCATCGGTCTCAACAAACACACCGCAAAAGAAGATTACATCGAATAGATCTCCATGAGAATCGTGGAGAACTTTGTATTGAGATCCAAAAAGAGAGAAGAAGCCATCTAGCTAATAACTATGGACCCGAAGGTCTGAGGTAAACTACTCACACATCATCGGAGAGGCTATGGTGTTGATGTAGAAGCCCTCCGTGATCAATGCCCCCTCCAGCAGAACGCCAGAAAAGGCCCCAAGATGGGATCTCACGGGTACAGAAGGTTGCGGCGGTGGAATTAGGTTTTCGTGGATGCTTCTGTTGGTTTGGGGGTACGTAGGTATATATAGGAGGAAGAAGTACGTCGGTGAAGCAACATGGGCCCCACGAGGGTGGAGGGCGCTCCCAGGGGGGTAGGCGCGCCCCCCTGCCTCGTGTCTCCTAGTTGATTTTTTGACATGGACTCCAAGCCCTCTGGATCACATTTGTTCCGAAAATCACGTTCCCGAAGGTTTCATTCCGTTTGGACTCCGTTTGATATTCTTTTTCTGCGAAACTCTGAAATAGGCAAAAAAACAGCAATTTGAGTTGGGCCTGCGGTTAATAGGTTAGTCCCAAAAATAATATAAAAGTGTATAACAAAGCCCATTAATCATACAAAACAGAATATAATATAGCATGAAGCAATCAAAAATTATAGATACGTTGGAGACGTATCAACCACGCGCCGGCCATCTGTCGACTCCTCTCGCTGGTTAAGACCATCCTCGGCGCCCCTGGCAACCCTAGGCGCCCTCACTCTCCCCCTCTCGCCCCAGATCCTTCCCCTCCCCGCACACACCCGAACGCCCCTGTCCTCATGGCTTCGTCGTACGCGAAGCCACCGTCGTCCCCGCGCCGAGCGGCCGCGTCCATATGCTCCGCGGTGCTCGACTCCGCCCTCTACACCAACGAACGCGGCCCGGGATCCATCACCGCGTCGGGATCGAGTCGTCTTCCTCCTTTGCATCACCGTCACCATCCCCCGAACCCGCCACCGTCGAGCCCTCCTCGAGCCGTTGTGCACCTCTACAGGGCCCCGTGAGCTCCTCCTCCTCCCCTCTCACCCCGCATGCTCGCGCGTGTCCGCTAGCCATCATCTCTGTCGTGCCTGAAAGCTCGCCGCCGCTGCCGCGTTTGCTTTGCTTGATGTTGTCCTCCTCGCGGCCGGCCAAGTACGCCATCTTGCTTATGACGTCGCCCCGATGTCGTCGATGGCCCTGGTTCACTCAAACACAAGCGGTAACGCCACGCCCGTGCCTGCTCGTGCTGCTGTCATTGATGCCGCGCTGCTGCTGCTGCTGTCCCTGGCTGTTGCTGTGCACGGCCGCTCGGGCGCGCCCACACGCTGCAGCCGCCCCTCTCGCCGGCTTCACCCGCATCCCGTAGCGCGCCCCGCCTCGCTCCCCGCCGTACCTTCCACTGCTCGCCGACACCGTGCCGTGGCCGTCGCCCTACCTCCCCCGCTCACCCCCCTGCAACTCGCCATGTCTCGCTGCCGTCGCCTTCCCCTGCACCCGTGGTGCGCCTCCGTCGAGCCTCTGCCTCGCGCCTACAGTAGCACACCGCGCCCAGCGCCGCTGCCGCTCGTGCCCGTGCGCTCCGTCTCGCCTCGCCTCCTCCTTCTGCTGCCCGCCTCCTCCAACCGCGTCGGCGCCCTGCTCCTCTGCCGCCGCAGCCATCCAGCACCACCCATTGCCTCCGCTGCATAGCCCCACCGCCTAGCGCCACCCCCGCCCCGCTCGCCTGCCATGCGCGCGCCGCCCTACACCGGCGCCGCCCTCCGCCGGCGCCGCCCGCTGCTCCCCACCCCCGCGGCCGCACGCTCCGGCACCCGACGAACCTTGCCCGGGTTTGCCCCGACGGGCAACCCCGCCCACAGCCCGTTAACCCACACGCCCGGTTGGCCCTATGGGCCACAACCCAGTGGTGCCCCCCACGCCCGTGTCCAAAAAAACTTTAAAAATATATATTAATTGAAATAGTTAATTAACTAAATTAACCCTGTTTAATTACCCTAATTAACCAGGTTGGCTAATTAAAATTGTTTAATTAATTTGTGCCAATGACAGCGGGCCCTGGCTGTCAGTTTGACCAGTCAATGGTCAATGTTGACTGATGATGCCATGCTGACATCATGTTGATGCAGTATTTACTTTTTAGTTAATAATAATATTAGTAAATCTTTTAAAACTTTAGAAAATCATAATAAATAATTCGTAACTCGGATGAAAAAGTTTTATACATGAAAGTTGCTCAGAACGACGAGAAGAATCTGAATACATGGTCCGTTCGTCCACCACACGTCCCTAGCATAGAGAACCTGCAACCGCCCCCTTCTTTTCATCTGTCCGAAAATGCCAAACTTCGGGAAAACTTTCCCGGATGTTATTCCCCTTCGCCGGAATCGCGTAGTACTACGTTAGAACACCCCTAGCTCTACTTGTTAACTTGTCATGCATCTGTTTGCTCTGTATTTACTGTTTCTTCCCCCCTCTTCTCTCTGGTAGGCCTCGAGACTGATGCTGCCCCTGCGAACGACTGCGTTGAAGACGACCCTTCTTCCCTTTCAACAGAGCTTCCAGGCAATCCACCCCTTTGATCATCCCGATATCGCCCATCCCATTCTCTCATGCTTGCATTAGATTTTGCTACTGTAATTGATCACTCCTATTCTGATGCATAGCCTGCATTTGTAACCTACTTATTGTTACCTTACCTGCTTATCTAAACTGCTTAGTATAGGTTGGTTAGTGATCCATCAGTGACCCCCACATTGTCCTTGTTGCCCCTGCTTCATCATCGATGACTCAAGCTACATGATCGACGACCAGAGCCCGACACATCACTCCTGATGAGATCTCTGTAGTGTAGCTATTCGGTCGTGGTCATTGAGGGAGTCCTGGACTAAGGGGTCCTCAGGCGTCCGGCCTGTTAGCCATGGGCCGGACTAATGGGCCGTGAAGATACGAAGACCGAAGACTGCGCTCGTGTCCGGATGGGACTCTCCTTGGCGTGGAAGGCAAGCTTGGCGACCGAATATGTAGATTCCTTCCTTTGTAACCGACCTTGTGTAACCCTAGATCTCCCCGGTGTCTATATAAACCGAAGGATTTAGTCCGGAAGAAGACAGATTCATTACCATAGTCATATAGGCTAGACTTCTAGGGTTTAGCCATTACGATCTCGTGGTAGATCAACTCTTGTAATACTCATATTCATCAAGATCAATCAAGCAGGAAGTAGGGTATTACCTCCATAGAGAGGGCCCGAACCTGGGTAAACATTGTGTCCCCTGTCTCCTGTTACCATCGACCATAGACGCACAGTTCGGGACCCCCTACCCGAGATCCGCCGGTTTTGACACCGACATTGGTGCTTTTATTGAGAGTTCCGATGTGCCGTCGACGAAAGGTTCGATGGCCCCTTCAATCGTCGATAATGACGCTGTCCAAGGAGAACCTTCCTCCCCGGACAGATCTTTGTATTCGGCGGCTTCACACTGCGGGCCAACTCGTTTGGCCACCTGGAGCAGGTCGATAGCTACGCCCCTGGCCATCAGGTCAGATTTGGGAGTTTGAACTACGTTGCAGACATCCGTGGAGATTTGATCTTCGCCGGATTCGAGCCCGCGGCGACCGCTCCCATTCACCTTGACGAACATGACCTAAATCTGTCGTCAGATCACGTCCAGGAGATAGCTCTTGTGACCGCTCCGGCCTTAGATCCAGAGCGCACTGTGGCATCCAAGGATAGGAGGTTCAACCCCACCATGGACGCCACAGATTTCCCGGCGTTGGAGCCGCACATGGACTTAACCTCACACAATATCTGTGTTACCGAAAATCCGGACTCATCTCTGGTGATAGGTTCCGAACCATGTGAGCCTGCGGACATCGAACTCGATCGTTTATCGATCTTGGAATTCAGCGCCGCAGACATCTTCCAACACTCACCCTGGGGCGATGTGCTAAATTCGTTGAGGAATATGTCCTTGGCAGGAGACTCACAGCCGAATTATGTTCGGTTCGAACTGGAGGCTGATGACGAAGGAGAATTTCGCTTCCCACCCACCACCCACTTCATAGCCACTTTCGAGGACTTGTAACACCCACGATGCGGCTATATCTCCCACGTGTCGAGGCACGACTTAGAGGCATAACCGCATTGTAGGTATTGTTGCAAGAAGGGTCATCTTCACACAATCCCATGTAATGAACAAGAATGGGATAAAGAGAGTTGGCTTACAATCGCCACTTCACACAATACATAAATTAATTCATACATCATCCAAAATTCACACATAGACCGACTACGGTCAAATCCAAATGAAAAGAAGACAACCCCAAATGCTAGATCCCCCATCGTCCCAACTGGGCTCCACTACTGATCATCAGGAAACGAAACATAGTAACGACCAAGTTCCTCGTTGAACTCCCACTTGAGCTCAGTTGCGTCACCTGCACTGGTATCGTCGGCACCTGCAACTGTTTTGGTAGAATCTGTGAGTCACGAGGACTCAGCAATCTCACACCCGCGAGAACATCTATATGTCCAAAACACCCTTACTGAACATACTCAAACAAAGCATGGATCTCACTATAGCAACATGGATACATGGCATCAAAATAACAGCAGGAAAAAAACTTAGCAAAATCCTAAGTCCCTGAAAACAGAAACATCACGAAGCCTAGTTTGCATGCTTGTGCTAGTCACCACATAGATCACAAAAATACATGGCAAGCAGCTCTGTAAACATGGCATGTCATAGATCAAAACACATGTAGAGCTCATACTCATAAGATGCACACACCAAATGCAACAAAATTAACAAAACATCAAGTTCTGATAAGTAACAGTAGTAAACAACATATAACACTCTTGCATCAGAGATTTGAGCACCCAGATGAACTCAAACGAGCATGTCACAATGGAACAAAATGTAGAGCATCTCGTGATGAACATTTTGATATATCATGCGCATGAAATGGAGCCGTATGCAAGTAGATATGATATGATGAACAGGGCAACATAATATCAGGGATTTCGGGACTTAGAGAAAATTAGACCTCCAGATCTAGGGTTTGCACGTGAACCGAGGTTGGCCGGTGCGAGCTCTCGCCGGAGCTGGAGGAGGGAGGTCGCCGGAGGGAAGGGGGCGCCGGATCCGGGCGGCGCCGGCCTGGATCTGGTGGCGCGCGGCGGCAGCGACCCGCGGAAGACGTCGGGCGGCGGCGACGGCGCCCGGCGAGACGGCATGGCGGCGGGCCAAGGTGGCGGGGTCGAGGCGGAGGCGGCGGACGGCGGGCCGAGGCGGCGGGGAGGCGCTCGGGGCGGCGACCGGGCCCCGCGCGGGCTCGCGGGACGGCGGCGGCGGGAAGCGGCGGCGCGCCACGTGTCGCCCTCTGGTTGGCTCGAGCGGCGGCGGATCCTGTCCGGCGCGGACAAGACGCGTCCGGCGGTGGAGAGAGAGCGGGGCTAGGGTTTCGGGACCCGGAATTTCGGAGGGGTGCACATATTTATAGGTAGAGGGAGCTAGGAGACACCAAATGGGGTGTAGTTTTCGCCCACACGATCGTGATTGAACGACCGAGAGCATGAAGGGGTTTTGGATGGGCTACGGGGCTGTTTTGGAGGGTGTTGGGCTGCAACACTCAAAAGGCCTTGGCGGTTACCCGGTTAACCGTTGGAGCATCAAACAACCTCCAAATGGAACGACACTTGACAGGGGGTCTACCGGTGGTGTACCAAGGCCACTTGGCAAACCTCGGTCCATTCCGAGAACGTTTAACACCGGCTCACGAAAAGAGACAAGAGGGGTGCGCCGGTGCATGTGGGAGTGTCGGATTGCAAAACGGACAATGGGGAAAAGCTCGGATGCATGAGACGAACACGTATGCAAAAGAGATGCACATAATGACATGATATGAAATGCATGACATGAAAAAAATGCAAAACGAAAGACAAAACCCAGCCACGGAGGGGATCTCATAATTTAAAGCCGAAAATGGCAAGAGTTGGAGTTACAAATATGGAAAGTCACATCCGGGGTGTTACAACACTCCACCACTACGAGAGGATCTCGTCCCGAGATCTAGGACTGAAATAACTCCGGATATTCGGATCGGAGGTGATCCTCGCGCTCCTAGGTGGCTTGGTGTGACCACTTCACTTTCAGGAATTTGATTGACTTGTTGCGAGTCTTGCTTTCAGTTTCTTCCAGAATAGCAACGGGGTGCTCATGATAAGACAGATCTTCTTGGAGATCAATCTCTTCGAAGTTGACGGTGCGCTCAGGAGTCTTGAAGCACTTGCGAAGCTGTGACACGTGGAACACATCGTGCATGTTCGCGAAGTTGGAGGGAAGCTCAAGTTGATAGGCGAGGTCGCCTCTTTTGCCAATGATCTTGAAAGGACCCACGTATCTAGGGGCAAGCTTCCCTTTGATACCGAAGCGACGAGTGCCTTTCATTGGAGATACGCGGAGGTAGACATGGTCTCCGATCTCGAAAGCCAAGTCACCGTGCTTGCTATCATAGTAACTTTTCTGGCGTGATTGCGCGGCTTTGAGATTTTCACGGATGACCTTACAAATTTCTTCAGCCTCTGTGATTAAGTCATTGCCAAGAAGTTGGCGTTCACCAGTCTCTGGCCAATTGAGAGAAGTACGGTACTTTCTGCCATATAGAATCTCGAATGGGGCCTTGCCCGAACTCGCTTGGAAGCTGTTGTTGTAGGAGAACTCGGCATATGGAAGACAATCTTCCCACTTCATGCCAAAGGAAATGACACAAGCCTTGAGCATATCTTCAAGGATTTGATTGACTCGCTCGACTTGGCCACTAGTTTGAGGATGGAAAGTTGTGCTGAAGCGAATGTTGGTGCCCATGGCCTTCTGAAAGGAGTCCCAGAACTTAGAAGTGAAGATGCTTCCACGATCCGAAGAAATCAATTGTGGAATGCCGTGCAAGGAGACAATCCTGGAGGTGTATAGCTCTGCCAACTGAGCTGCTGTGATAGATTCTTTGATAGGAAGAAAATGAGCCACTTTTGTAAGCTTGTCGATGACAACAAAGATAGCATCATTTCCGCGCTTGGACTTGGGAAATCCAGTCACAAAGTCCATTTTGATATGATCAAACTTCCATTCTAGAATAGCAAGAGGTTGGAGGAGACCAGCTGGTCGTTGGTGTTCTGCTTTCACCCTTCGACAGACATCACATTCGTTCACGAATTGAGCGATTTCTCGCTTCATTCGAGTCCACCAATACGACTGCTTGAGGTCATGGTGCATCTTCGTACTTCCAGGATGAATGGAAAGAAGATAATTATGCGCTTCGTTCATTATGACCTTCCTTAGATCACCTTTAGGAACCACAATCCGATCCTCGAAGAATAAAGTGTCTCTGTCATCAATGCGATAGCACTTGTATTTGGAAAGACCCTTGTCAATACCACGTTTCACCTTCTTCACCATGGTATCCAGGAGTTGTGCCTCACGAATTTGATCTTCCAAAGTAGGAGAGACTAGGAGGTTGGCAAGAAAGCCTTGAGGAACAACTTGGAGATTCAGTTTGCGGAAAGCTTCGCAAAGATCCGGTTGGAAGGGCTTGAGAATTAAGCTGCTACAATAAGCCTTCCTGCTCAAAGCATCTGCAATGACATTGGCCTTGCCTGGAGTATATTCAATACTCGGATTATACTCTTGAATCATTTCGACCCATCGAGTTTGCCTGAGGTTGAGGTTGGGCTGAGTGAAGATGTACTTGAGACTCTCGTGATCGGTGAATATGTCCACTTTCCTTCCCAACAAGAAATGTCTCCATGTTATTAATGCATGAACAACTGCCGCCAACTCAAGATCGTGAGTGGGGTAGTTCTTTTCGTTGGGCTTCAACTGACGAGAGGTATAGGCCACAACTTTCTTCTCTTGCATTAACAAAGCACCGAGACCTTGAAGAGAAGCATCACAGAAAACTTCGAATGGCTTGGATTCGTTAGGAGGAGTTAAGACAGGAGCTGTGATGAGTTTCTCTTTGAGAGTGTTGAAAGCAATGTCACACTCAGGAGTCCAGACATACTTCACATGCTTCTGGAGGAGGTTGGAAAGGGGCTTTGCAATCTTAGAGAAATTCTCAACGAATCTTCGGCAATAGCTTGCAAGACCAAGGAAACTGCGGAGCTGCTTGACATTCTGAGGCGGTTCCCAATTCACAATTGCGGACACCTTCTCGGGATTAACAGCGATGCCCTTGGCAGAGATGATGTGACCAAGGTAAAGAACTTCATCAAGCCAGAACTCACATTTGGAAAACTTCGCATAGAATTGATACTCTCTGAGCTTGTCGAGCACCAATCGCAAATGTTTGGCATGATCCTTCTTATTCTTGGAGAAGACCAAGATATCATCGAGATACACCAGGACGAATTCATTGGTATAGGGGTTGAAGATGAAGTTCATCATTCGAGAGAATGTTGGAGGAGCATTGACAAGGCCGAAAGACATGACAGTATATTCATAAGAACCAAAACTTGTTCTGAATGCTGTCTTGGGAATATCTTGTTCGCGAATGCGAATCTGATGATAACCCATACGGAGGTCAAGCTTGGAAAATACTTTTGCACCTTTAAGTTGCTCAAATAGCTCATTGATGTTGGGAAGTGGGTACTTGTTCTTTATTGTCTTCTTGTTCAATCGACGGTAATCGACGCACAGTCGGTCCGTGCCATCTTTCTTCTGGACAAAAAGAACACCACAACCCCACGGAGATGAACTCGGTCTGATCAAACCCAGACGCCCTTGTTCATCAAGTTGTTTCTTCAATTCTTTCAGCTCCTTGGGTCCAAGCTTATATGGACGCTTGCAAACGGGTTCCGTGCCAGGCTCAAGATCGATAACGAACTCGACTGGCCGGTGAGGAGGCATACCCGGAAGCTCTTCTGGAAAGACATCTTGGTACTCACAAACGACTGGAATCTGAGAGATTGCGTCTAGCTCGCCCTTCTCATTGAGAGAGAATAACTGAATGGTCTCATCACGAGCGGCATAGATGATCACATCCTCAGAAGAGTGAGTCAATTGAATTTCCCTGGCAGCACAATCAAGTTGAGCCTTGTGCTTAGAAAGCCAGTCCATGCCGAGAATTAGATCAATATCCGAGTCACCAAGAACAATTGGTTTAGCCAGAAATTTATAGCCGCCCATCTTGATACCGACATTCGGAACCATCATGCTAGAGCTCAAACGCTTAGCCGGAGAAATAACTTGCATTGCTCTAGGTAATTCCTCTGTGTCAAAATTGTGCTTCGATGCAAAAGGATATGACATGAAAGAATGCGATGCACCGGTATCAAATAAGACTTTTGCAGGAATATCATTAACTAGAAGATTACCCATTATCACATCAGTAGATTCCTCCGCTTGAGATGCATTCATCATGTTCACCTTTGCAGACTTGGGATTATGCTTGACCACTGCATTGCTGGAAGATCTCACAGGAGGAGGAGGCAGAAGGCGCCTTTGGTTGAAGCACTTGTTAGCATAGTGACCTTTCTGCTGACACTTGTTGCAAGTCACCTCTGAGAGCGGACGATGATAAGGAGCATTCGACTTTGGAGCTTGATTCTGAGACTTGTTCTGATAGCCAGGGTTGGGTGGGTGGGAAGATCCATGGCCACCTTTGTTCTTCTGCTGGAAAGGCTGACGCAACGGAGGAGGAGGAGGCAACCAGAACTTCTGTTGCTTAGCAGCCACTAGTGAGGAAGAAGAAGACTGAACTGCATCCCTGACTCTCTTCTTAGAAGCCTCACACTTGAGCTGAGCAGCTTCTTGCTTCAGTGCCATGTTGTAGAAATCATCATACTTGGTCGGCTCAAAAAGCACGAGAGGTAATTGCAGATCTTCTCTAAGGCCACCTCCGAATTGATAGATCATACTCTTTTCATCAGGAACGTCTTGCTTAGCAAAGCGAGCGAGTTTCTGAAACTGGGTATTGTATTGATACACGGACATGCTGCCTTGCTTGAGATTGCGGAACTCCTCACGCTTGCTCTCAACAACACTTTGTGGAATGTGGTGAGCTTTGAAGTCTCGGCGGAAATCATCTCAGGTAATCACACGACCTCCTCTAGAATCTTTGTATTGTTGATACCACTCGGCAGCTTGATCCTTGAGTTGAAAAGAAGCGAACTTGACAAAGTCCTCAGGCCTGACATTTCTATATTCAAAATGCTTGTTGATGTCCACGAGCCAATCATCGGCGTCTGTGGCCTCGGCACAGTAGCTGAAAGACTTCGGCTGATTTGCGAGGAACTGGTTGAGGGTAGCGAAGTGAGGCTGATTGTTGCCTTGGCCTTGATTTCCTTGGTTGCCTTGCCCTTGGGTGCGCACTTGCAAGAGTTGCAAAATCATCTGAGCATTGGCGTTGGTGGCTGCCATGATAGCTTGCCATGCCTCCGGAGGCGGAGGTGGTCGCCGAGGGTTCGCCTGACTCCCATCATTGCGTTCCGGATTCTGACGCGTTGGCAGAGCCATCCTGAAGAGGGTGACATCCGTTAGCATCTTGATAGACAGATAGACAAGTTGAATCCACGGATAGAAATTGCAACATATAGTCTTCACAATAAACATTCGAACGAGGATGAACGAATGAATTCCATAGTAAATCATCACACTTCCATTAAGGTGAGAAGCCACTTGATAAAGGGTTGATGAATGAAATAACAAGGTACGACTAGAACAAATAAGTGGTAAGGATTACCCAATCACAAACTGTAGCGACCAGACCTCAAACAGTCTAGTCTCTGTGCATCAGTGTCATCCCTGGATCGGTAATGCTGACACGCACAGTACTTTGAAGGATTTATAACAGAGTAGCAATCACACACTTATTACATCTAATAGTTCAAGAGAACTCAATACAATAAATATGGCTTAAGGCCATCTAAAATACGATAACAGCGGAAGGCTTGGAAGATAAAGTGAGTCCATCAACTCCAACGGCATCACTGAGTATAAGACCACGACCTAAGGCTCCTTACTCGTCGTCTGAAAAGTCTGCAACATGATACGTTGCAGCCCGAAAACGGGTCAGCACATGGAATATGATGGCAAAGTAACACATAGAGAGTAATGAACAGAATAATGCTATCACTACATGCATATTTGGCTGGTGGAAAGCTCTATGGTTACAGTTTTGCGAAAAGCCAAATTTTCCCTACCACAAAGGAATAAATTTTATTTAACTATCATGGTGGTTGTTAAACATTGAGAAGGTACCTCCAACTCAATCCCAATTAAGAACGATCAACCCAATCAAATTAAATTAAGTAACATGATGATGAGATTCACATGATAATCCAAGAACTAGATACTCAAGATGTCCATAACCGGGGACACGGCTAATCATGATTAGTTTGTACACTCTGCAGAGGTTTGTGCACTTTTCCCCACAAGACTCGATCGCCTCCGCTTGATTTCTCGCACTACATGGTGTTTGAGAAACGGATGACCGAGACACAGTCTTTCAAAAACACTACTCTTTACTCCGGGTGGACAGTTACACCTACTTTCCCCTACATCTGCTAGCCCACCTCTTCAAGAGGTCATGTAACCTACTCAACTATGCTAGATCCCATAATAGCTTGTGGCTGCACACGGAAGTTTCTAGCATGAATAAGCTTATGATCCCTTTGAGTCTGGGTGGCGGTCCATAGGATGATCACACGGGTACTCCGGGATATCCAAAAATACAGACAACACTGGTTTCTCCAGGTGCCTCAATCCACCCAGATGTAAATTAAAGTAGCCACCTTAAGTTGAACCATAAATTAATAAGCTCACATCTGTCATGAAGAATTCACTCAAACCCAATCCACGTCTACGAGCATAGCATAGCAATATAAGCAAACGTAGAAGTAACTCCCAAAGGTTTGATAGTAAACAGGACAATATGTACTACCTCATCTACTACCCAAAACCCACATATTAATCAGATCCTAATCATGCAACTGTTTGAGAATTGATCTAATGCAATAAAACTGGGTGATGAAAAGTATGATCAAAGTGTTACTTGCCTTGCTGATGATCCGTGAAACCTAGAGACTCGTAGTAGCACGCTTCGCACTCCGGGTACTCTATCGCAAACAAACAATACATACATAAGCAATCAAGCAAGGATGCACGAAATAAAACTCAAAATAAGAGATCTAACCAGAAAGTTCAACTTAAGAACTCCGGTTTGCAAAAAGAATCAATTCAAATGAAGCAACGAAGGTCAAACGGCGAAAGAAACCAGCTTCGTTTACTAATCTGCATCTAAGTCAAATTTTACAGTAGCAAAAAACTTGTTTGAGTTGGTTAAACAGAATGAGAATTTCCAGACGAAACTCTAGGTGCTTGAATCACCTGATTCCGATAAACGAGCGAAAAGTTATACTAAAACGAAAAACAGATCGGAAATCGCGATCAGGAATAATCGCGGAAAATCCGAGAAAAAGAAAAACTGACGAACAGGCTAACGATCGAACGTTCGCTGTTTGTAAAAAAACGAAAACCGTTCGTTAAAACGAACAAACGAACGGGCGTTCGCTATTTAAATAAAGCGGAAAAAAAATAAACCGATCTAATATAAAAAAAGCATCTCGGTTTTGAAATAAAACCGAACGGTTTTTCGAGAAAAACCGGCGGCTACCTCGGTTCGCGTGACGGCGGCGGCGGCCAGCGGCTCCGGCGGGTGGCGGCGTCGGGCGAGAGGCGGCGGGGCTCCGGCGGGTGGCGGGTCGGGCGGCGGGCGGCGCGGGGCGGCGGCGGCACGGGCGGCGGCGGCGGCGCGTGCGGCGGCGGCGGCTAGGGTTTCGGGGCGGCGGCGACTTGGGCTGAGGCGGGGCTCGGGCCGCGGCTTTAAAGGCCGGCCGGGCTGAGGTGTCCGGGTCGGATACGGCCCGTAAGGCGATTGACTTTTAAAAAAAATCAGACATGCAGAAAAAGTAAGAACAGAAATACTAAACGGACTCCAAAAATCCCGAAATAAATTTTCCCCGTCCTCTAAAAATAAGCCGGACAAGATGAACTTTATTTGGGCCTAAAATGCAATTTTGAAAAACGCGTATTTTTCCTAATTCGAATAAAATCAAATAAAATCAAATATTTGTTTTTAATATTTTTCGTCCAATATTTCATTATTTGTGGAGAAGTCATTTTATCCCCTCTCATATATTTTGATATGAAATATTTTTGGAGAGAAAAATAATTAAAAGAAATGATCCTATTTTCAAAATTTGAGAAAACCCAATTATGAAAATAACGAAATCCCCAACTCTCTCCGTGGGTCCTTGAGTTGCGTGAAATTTCTAGGATCGCAAATCAAAATGCAATAAAATATGATATGCATGTTGATCTAATGTATAACATTCCAAATTGAAAATTTGGGATGTTACACAAACCAAATATCTGCGAGAAGAAATGCTAAGAGCTACTTGAATCCCACCTATAAACTCCCGAAACTTTCTGGTTATGCAATCTGGTGTTGGGGATACAGGGGACACTAAATATATCACCCAAACTAGCAATCCCTAGATCCAGCTGTATCCATCCGTCAACACATAACCAAGAAACCTTCGGAAATCGTGTACCTCAACCTTCGAAAAGCATCTATTATACGAGTTATGGCAATACTCCCGAACTCCCGCCCCAGTACTGGGTGGCATCAAGGTGATCTCACCAACAACTGCATAAAAGAGATTTTCGATGTCGGCGAAACTCAGGTATTCCGGAACTGCAACGATAAAATTGTGACGACAACACCTCGGAGCTCAACTCCCCGGGACACTGCCACAACCCCTAAATGCCAGGAGGCACCAAGAACATTGTTCTCGTCACAAAACCATCGGAACGATTCCAGGATACTCGCGTGATCCTAAAAAAATTAGTGAAATTTGAGGAGAGGAGAGTCAAAACTTCTACGTCAGGGGGCCTCACCAGAGCGACGAAGGGACTGAGGAGTAAAAAGAATCCTACTCTCCGATATATATAACCCTAAGACTCAAAATATTTTTGTTCTAGACTCAACAACGCCAGCGATTCGATCAAGCAGGGGGCTCCTAAGTCGGGGATGGCTCTGATTACCAACTTGTAACACCCACGATGCGGCTATATCTCCCACGTGTCGAGGCACGACTTAGAGGCATAACCGCATTGTAGGTATTGTTGCAAGAAGGGTCATCTTCAAACAATCCCATGTAATGAACAAGAATGGGATAAAGAGAGTTGGCTTATAATCGCCACTTCACACAATACATAAATTAATTCATACATCATCCAAAATTCACACATAGACCGACTACGGTCAAATCCAAATGAAAAGAAGACAACCCCAAATGCTAGATCCCCGATCGTCCCAACTGGGCTCCACTACTGATCATCAGGAAATGAAACATAGTAACGACCAAGTTCCTCGTCGAACTCCCACTTGAGCTCGGTTGCGTCACCTGCACTGGTATCGTCGGCACCTGCAACTGTTTTGGTAGAATCTGTGAGTCACGAGGACTCAGCAATCTCACACCTGCGAGATCAAGACTATTTAAGCTTATAGGAAGGATGGGGTAATGAGGTGGAGCTGCAGCAAGCACTAAGCATATGGTGGCTAACATACACAAATGAGAGCGAGAAGAGAAGCAACGCAACGGTCGCGAAGCTAGAGGTGATCAAGAAGTGATCCTGAAACTACTTGCGTTCATACATAACCCAAACCGTGTTCACTTCCCGGACTCCGCCGAAAAGAGACCACCACGGCTACACACACGGTTGATGTATTTTAATTAAGTCAAGTGTCAAGTTCTCTACAACCGGACATTAACAAATTCCCATCTGCCTCATAACCGCGGGCACGGCTTTCGAAAGATAATACCCTGCAGGGGTGTCCCAACTTAGCCCATTATAAGCTCTCACGGTCAACGAAGGATATTCCTTCTCCCGGGAAGACCCGATCAGTCTCGGAATCCCGGTTTACAAGAAATTTCGACAATGGTAAAACAAGACCAGCAAAGCCGCCCGATGTGCTGATAAATCCCGATAGGAGCTGCACATATCTCGTTCTCAGGGCAACACCGGATGAGACTAGCTACGAGTAAAACCAGCCCTCAAGTTTCCCCAAGGTGGCCCCGCAGGCAGCTCGGTTCGGACCAACACTCGAAGGAGCACTGGCCCGGGGGGGTCTAAAATAAAGATGACCCTCGGGCTCGCGAAAACCCAAGGGAAAAGTATAGGTGGTAGGTGGTCAAATGGTAAAACCAAGGTTGGGCCTTGTTGGAGGAGTTTTATTCAAAGCGAACTGTCAAGGGGGTCCCATAAATCACCCAACCGCGTAAGGAACGCAAAATCAAGGAACATAACACCGGTATGACGGAAACTAGGGCGGCAAGAGTGGAACAAAACACCAGGCATAAGGCCGAGCCTTCCACCCTTTACCAAATATATAGATGCATTAATTAAATAAGAGATATTGTGATATGCCAAAATATATCCATGTTCCAACATGGAACCAACTTCAACTTCACCTGCAACTAGCAACGCTATAAGAAGGGCTGAGCAAAAGCGGTAACTTAGCCAAACAACGGTTTGCTAGGAAAGGATGGTTAGAGGCTTGACATGGCAACATGGGAGGCATGATATAGCAAGTGGTAGGTAGTGCAGCATAGCAATAGAGCGAACAACTAGCAAGCAAAGATAGAAGTGATTTCGAGGGTATGGTCATCTTGCCTGCAAAGTTCTCTGAGTTGTCGAAAGCTTGATCCTCGTAAGCGTTCTCAACAGGTTCCTCATAAGCGTACTCGTCTCCCGGCTCTACCGAAAGCAAGAACACAAGCAAAGGACCGACAATCAATCACGGGAAATGCACAAGCAACATGATGCAATACATGGCATGATATGCGAGATGTGATATGCAATGCATATGCGTGCTCCGGAAGGGAAAAGATGAACAAGGCATCAACTTGGCAAACCAAGTATGCCGCTGGAAAGATGAGGTGATTTCAGTCGAAATCGATATAAAGATCACCGGAAACGGATGCGCGGTTTGCAAATGGCAAGCAAAACAAGAATGACACAAATCTGTGATTAACAGCATGATGACACTTCGAATACATCAAGAAACTATGCTACAGCACCCCAACATAGCAACAAAGCATATGACAGTGATGTACTCAAGATGCTGGATAAAATATGAACACTGAGCTACGACTAGATCACACAATAACAGGTTCAAACAAGCATGGCAAAAGTGCAAAAGATATCAGCTTCACAGACTTAGTGAAAATACTGAACATGGCTTAAACAGCATCAGGTAGCAATATTCAGAGCAAGCAATCAACATGCTACAGGAACTTATCATAGCAAAACAAGGCATGGCATGAGTCTACTGAATGCATAGAACAAAAATCCCTTACTGATCATGAGCTAAAAAGGCACAGAAGATATGATGGCACCCATGTAAACATCACAAGTTTCGTTAACAGGTTTCAGACAGCAGAAAACAGAGCATGGCAAAAGTGCAAAAGATATCAGCTTCACAGACTTGGTGAAAATACTGAACCTGGCTTAAACAGCATCAGGTAGCAATGTTCAGAGCAAGCAATCAACATGCTACAGGAACTTATCATAGCAAAACAAGGCATGGCATGAATCTACTAAATGCATAGAACAAAAGTCCCTTACTGATCATGAGCTAAAAAGGCACAGAAGATATGATGGCACCCATGTAAACATAGCAAGTTTCGTTAACAGGTTTCAGACAGCAGAAAACAGAGCATGGCATTAATAGAATTATGAAGGCATCTTTGTGAGCTCGATTCACTCATCACAAGGCAATGCATAACAAAACAAGCATACCAAAAGCAAGAAGACATGTTCATGAAGCTATCCATGGCAAGAGCAAGTTCATAGCATGTATGGATCAACTACAACAACCTTGGCAAAATTGAATAGCATGTTAACATTCTGCCAGGAACATTTTATCGCAAAAGTAGAGCAAGATTGAGACATGCTAGGGCACTCCATAATTGCCAACAGGGGCATGGATGGATGGAGAACATCTATATGTCCAAAACACCCTTACTGAACATACTCAAACGAAGCATGGATCTCACTGTAGCAACATGGATACATGGCATCAAAATAACAGCAGGAAAAAAAACTTAGCAAAATCCGAAGTCCCTGAAAACAGAAACATTACGAAGCCTAGTTTGCATGCTTGTGCTAGTCACCATATAGATCACAATAATACATGGCAAGCACCTCTGTAAACATTGCATGTCATAGATCAAAACACATGTAGAGCTCATACTCATAAGATGCACACACCAAATGCAACAAAATTAACAAAACATCAAGTTCTGATAAGTAACAGCAGTAAACAACATATAACACTCTTGCATCAGAGATTTGACCACCCAGATGAACTCAAATGAGCATGTCACAATGGAACAAAATGCAGAGCATCTCGTGATGAACATTTTGATATATCATGCGCATGAAACGGAGCAGTATGCAAGTAGATATGATGTGATGAACAGGGCAACATAATATCAGGGATTTCGGGACTTGGAGAAAATTGGACCTCCAGATCTAGGGTTTGCACGCGAACCGAGGTTGGCCGGTGCGAGCTCTCGCCGGAGCTGGAGGAGGGAGGTCGCCAGAGGGACGGGGGAGGTCGCCGGAGGGAAGGGGGCGCCGGATCCGGGCGGCGCCGGCCCGAATCTGGTGGCGCGCGGCGGCGGCGACCCGCGGGAGACGTCGGGCGGCGGCGGCGGCGCCCGGCGAGACGGCGCGGCGGCGGGGTCGAGGCCGAGGCGGCGGATGGCGGGCCGAGGCGGCGGGGAGGCGCTCGGGGCGGCGATCGGGCCCGGAGGGCCCCGCGCGGGCTCGCGGGCCGGCGGCGGCGGGAAGCGGCGGCGCGCCACGTGTCGCCCTCTGGTTGGCTCGGGCGGCGGCGGATCCTGTCCGGCGCGGACCGGACGCGTCCGGCGGCGGAGAGGGAGCGGGGCTAGGGTTTCGGGACCCGGAATTTCGGAGGGGTGCACATATTTATAGGTAGAGGGAGCTAGGAGACTCCAAATGGGGTGTAGTTTTCGCCCACACGATCGTGATCGAACGACCGAGAGCATGAAGGGGTTTTGGATGGGCTACGGGGCTGTTTTGGAGGGTGTTGGGCTGCAACACTCAAAAGGCCTTGGCAGTTACCCGGTTAACCGTTGGAGCATCAAACGACCTCCAAATGGAACGAAACTTGACAGGTGGTTTACCGGTGGTGTACCAAGGCCACTTGGCAAACCTCGGTCCATTCCGAGAACGTTTAACACCCGCTCATGAAAAGAGACAAGAGGGCTGCGCCGGTGCATGTGGGAGTGTCGGATTGCAAAACGGACAACGGGGAAAAAGCTCGGATGCATGAGACGAACACGTATGCAAAAGAGATGCACATAATGACATGATATGAAATGCATGACATGAACAAAATGCAAAGCGAAAGACAAAACCTGGCCACGGAGGGGGTCTCATAATTTAAAGCCAAAAATGGCAAGAGTTGGAGTTACAAATATGGAAAGTCACATCCGGGGTGTTACAATTCAACCGACATGCTTGACTACGGCTCCGAAGACATCACCAGCACGGACGACGATGCCGACAAGGAGCAGGGCCAAAACCTACCATTCGTTGGACGACAGACGCATTTCTTCCCATGACGTATACATGGTGGACACGCCCGGAAAACCAAACAATGATGACAAAGAGGACCCAGTTGAGGATAAACCTCCTGAGAGACAGCCCAAGCGCCAACCTCCTCGACGTCGTTCTAAGTCACGTCGCTCCAAAGACTGCAGTATGGGCACCGGAAAAAACAACACTCCAGATGATGCCGAAAATAATGAAGACCCCGTCAAGATTACCTCCGAACAGAGGGAACGGAAAACTAGGAAGATAGCCTTGATGAACAGGCCATACACGGCAACTCGGAGGACAGTAATTATCTTTCTCTCTCCGAGGAAGAGGAGAGCCTCGGCAACAAGGAGTTTACCGTGCCTGAGGAACCTCTAGAACAGGAGCGCTTCAAATGCCGGCTAATAGCCACTGCAAGAAGCCTGAGAAGGAAGCAGCTGCAGCTTCAAGCGGACCAAGATCTGCTCAATGATAGATGGACCGAAGTCCTCGCCGCCGAAGAATACGCCCTTAGTGGCCCAGCCAAAAGCTACCCGAAGCATAGATTGCTACCTCAGTGCGATAAGAAGGCGCTGGAGCCCGTACCATCATCGCACAATGCGGCAGGTCAACCACAAGTCAGTCCGGATAAAGCGGCAACTCAAGCCAAATACCAGACCGCCCCACCTCGCCGTAAAGGCAAGAATAAAACAGCCCGGGGATGTACATACGACCTTCAACAGGACTTGGATAGTAGAGCAGGACAGACAAGATCGATCTATGGATCGCGAGGACACGCCTCGACACGCGACGACGGCTACCTATTCAGACGTGACAAACCTAGCCACACCCTGGCCGAAAACTGCAAATGGACTCCATCGGAGGTACGTCGCAGTGTGGCCCAACATAGAGGCACCGCGCACCCTCTTTGCTTCACAGACGAGGTAATGGAGCATGAATTCCCAGACAGGTTCAAACCCATGAGCATCGAATCATACGATGGAACAACGGATCCCGCGGTATGGATCGAGGACTTCCTCCTCCATATCCACATGGCCCGCGGAGATGACCTTCATGCCATCAAATACCTACCACTAAAACTCAAAGGACCAGCTCGGTACTGGTTAAATAGTTTGCCTGAAAATTCTATTGGCAGCTGGGAAGATTTGGAAGATGCCTTTTGCGACAACTTCCAAGGAACATATGTCCGGCCACCGGACGCCGATGACTTAAGTCACATTGTCTAGTAGCCCGGAGAGTCAGCCAGGAAGCTCTGGACTAGGTTCTTAGTAAAAAAGAACCAAATCATCGACTGTCCGGACGCGGAAGCCCTCGCGGCCTTCAAACACAGCGTCCGGGATGAATGGCTTGCACGCCACCTCAGTCAAGAAGGACCTAAATCCATGACAGCCCTTACCGCTCTAATGACTCGCTTTTGCGCGGGATAAGACAGCTGGCTCGCTCGTAGAAGCAATAGCGCCAGCGACTCGGGCACTTCCGAAGTCCGAGACGGCAATGGCAAACCACGACAAAGCAAACACAACGGTCGCGATGATAATGAAAGATCACGCGACACAGCGGTCAACGCCGGATTCAGCAATCCCAAACCTGGTCAACGGAACAAGCCACTCAAGGCGAACCGAGATGGACCATCCAACCTAGACAGGATATTGGACCGACCCTGCCAGATTCACGGTCGCCCCGATAAAACAGCTAATCATACCAACAGAACCTGTTGGGTCTTCAAGCAGGCCGGCAAGCTCAACGCCGAACACAAGGGGAGGAGGCCGCCAGGCGATAGGGACGACGGAGAGGTTCACCAACCAAACACCGGGGGTCAGAAGCAATTTCCCCCCGAGGATCGGTCAAACCCGGAGCGGAAGTAGCAGTTCGGCTTCCGCCGCCCACCTCATATACCCGCAAAATTTGTACCACGCATACACCACTACGCACTTAAGATACCATGGGCATTGGCGGAAGCACAATACGGACAAGCCGGCAAGTATTCCCGTAACAGTCTTGATCTACTTTCCCTTTTTTCTTTTTTCATTATCTCTTAAAAACAGGTGAAGCAAAGGACAAACATATCAACCGACTCCATCTGAGGTCGGATCCGTACACTCACCTAAGGGGCTATTTCTGTCAAGGATTCCCCCCGCCGAGGACAGGCGGCGCAGAGGTGCGACTGGAGGTCCAAAAATAAACTTTTTGTAGGCCGCACTCTTTATTTTGAGACTGTAATATGCCTTTTTCCTCCACCTCCGACCCCGGGCGTGTCAAATGGCCGGGGTTGAGGTCCTTTTATATATAAAGTAACCATTGGTATACCGCTCAGCTCCCAGTAAACATTATCCGAATTAATCATTCGCGTCTTTCCGCAAATGAATGTGGCTCCTATGGTTGTTTCACGGGTACACCTTGGTATAACATGCCAGGGGCTCGGTATGGGAACAAATGAGTTACCAACAAAGTCCGAACAGCTTTATAGAGTACTTCGGCATCGTGAGTTTGGCCTTATATGCATCAGCTCCGAATCATGTCTTGGGTCAATGGTTGTGTTGCCCGGCTCATGTGCTTGCTACCTTACATTCCGCTCTATCATCTAGGGTAGTAAAGGGAGAACTACCGCGATTGTGCTTCCGGTTCATCTGGTCAAGCACCTCAGTAGAGAAAGCCGAAAACCGACTGTCATGATGCTGCGAGAGCTGGTCAACCACTCGATGACTTACCAGAATCTGTCGCGATTCCCTCCGTATTACACGAAGGACCCTTCTCAGGTCATATATGTAACGCACCATATTGGAAATAAGTCGTACGCATACTAGGGGCTATATCGTAGCCCCACCTATAAAACTCCTATGGCTAAGTGAAAGTGTTAATGCCCTATAGTCCAATTGCCTGGTTCGCCGCATTATCACCTCCTTCATGGACCAAGACGTTGGGTCAAGAGTGATCAAATGCTTTTCCGAACACCCCCGTACTTCCTACGAGGGGGCTGAAGCCGACGACTGGAAAGCTTTCAGATTATATTAAAACGGACGCACAGGAGGAACACAAGCTTTCGAGCAAAATATAAAAATAGATCAACTATTAAATTGTCTTTTACAATTCTCACACGCCTCACTCGAACTTTATGTTTTTCGAGCATTGACCCTCTATCAAGCGGGCGACCTCTAGGACGTCTTCAAAATAATGCTCCGGTTCGTAACGGTCCTTACCCTTGGGTGGACTCTTCGCCGCAACATCGATGGCCTTCATCTTCCCCCAGAATGTCTTGACTCGGGCAAAAGCCATCCGTGCACCTTCAATGCACACCGACCGCTTCACAGCGTCGATACGTGGCACCGCATCAACAAGCCGTTGCACCAAGCCAAAGTAGCTATGTGGAACAGGCTCAATTGGCCACAGCCGGATTATGACATTCTTCATGGCAGCACCGGATATCCTATGAAGCTCGGCCCATTGGGACATCTGTTCATTCAGCAACAGAGGGTGCTTCGACGCGCCAAGTTGTGACCAGAAAAGCTCCTCCGTTGCATACCCCTCTCGCGCCTGGTAAAACTACGCCGCATCGGAAGAACTCTTCGGCAAGTCTAAAAACTCGTCTGGAGAACTCCACACCTGGTTAAGCTGAGCATAGTTTGGATCGCCGAACTTCGTTTGTAGCAAAAACGGCTTACCAGCCGCAATTTCCCCAGCTTGCTGGATCTCCTCCCGGGCTGCTCTGGATTCATACCGCGCTTCGCTCGCCTCTAGTAAAGCCTTGTCAAGTTCAGCCATTTTGGCTTTGTTCTCCTTCTCAAGAAGCTCACATCGGCTAGCAGCGTCTTTTAGTTTGAGCGCCATCGTGGATATCTTCTCCTTGTCTCGGCGCCGAGCAGCTTGTTCAGCTTTCAATTCAGCCGAGGCCTTTTCGGTAGCCACATTACTAGCCCGGGCCTGCTCCTAGGCCCGGGCTAGCTCCGCCCGCAGAATTTCAATGGCGGCAGCACCATCTGCAGTCATGCATATTCCAGTATATAACTTTCAGCGCCATGCTCATATCACAAAAACGTATGTGAAGGGACTGCCCCGAATACATACCTTGCGACTCGTCAAGACGCATATTGATTAACACAATGTCATCGCCTGCCACATCAAGCTTCCGCTATAGCTCGGCAATTTCCGTAGTCCGGGAAGTAGCCAGGGGGGAAGCAGCCTGTGTTCAAGTTAATTAGATTAGTCCTTGAATATTTATTCTCGATCCTCCGTTCGCCTCCCATGGGAAGCCAACCCGAGTCTCAGGGGCTACTACCTATACACAGGCACATCCTTGCAAATAAAATATAGTTGAAAGCACTACGTTACAAACCTCGAAGCCTTTTAGCAGGCTCATGAAGGCTTCATTCAATCCGCTCTTCGCGGACAGAATCTTCTCAATCACCGTACCCATCAAGGTACGCTGTCCCTCCGAGACAGATGCTTTTTGCAGCATATCCCGCAATATATCCGGCGGCGCCGGGTCTCCGGAAGCCGCTCTGGGAGCACGACCATCCTTTGAAGGAACCCGTTCACCCATCTCCAGATTCATCGTTGGCTGAAAACTGGACAGCCCGGGGTCTTCATTACTGGCCTCAGAATCTCGGATGATCGGAGACCCGCCTTCGGGTACTGCCTCCTTCATCCCCGGTGCAGCTTGTTGATCAAGAAAAACCCTCCAAGATGACACTTCGGAGCCGTCCGCCCTATTAGGCAAGGAGGTTGGGGGAGGCGTCTCGCTTTCCATCATCTCTGGGAGGATATCTCCCGAAGAAGAAGACTGCTCGGAGAAACTCTGCGCCGAACTGTAAAAATACACAGGCACATTACGTATCTCTCCAGTGACAGGAAAAGAGCAAGACGCTATTAAAGCATCCCGGATTCACTTACGGTTTGGTTGAGGGCTTGTCCTCATGATGGAGCTGTTCAACGGTGTCGCCTTCCAAACCCGAACCACTCGACAGTGGTATCTTGCCCCTCTTAGGAGACCGCCCCTCCCAACCTTCGGAGACGGCCCTTTTCCTCTGGAATAGAGAAAGGATACTGGCCTCTCTTTCGCCTTTGTCTTCAGGCGAGGAAATGTCGATCTCTCCAGACTCAGTATCCGATTTACCTCCGGAACGAAGGTCATCCCGGGTCTTCTCACTCGCCACCTTGCCCTCCCCTGCCGGCACCTGGTACGGTGCTGGTACCAGCATCCTTGTTAACAGGGGATCTGCTGAGTCTTCGGGGAGAGGGGCCGGACACCTAATCCGTTCCGCTTTCTTTATCCAGCCATGGAAGAAGATGGTTTGCTCAGTATCTTACCATAGGATATCTGATTATGTGGTGTTCGGCGGATAAGTACTTACCGGGGTATCCGGATGGTTACAGTCTAGGCCGGTATCTTCGGCGGTGTCCGGCCATTGTTTTCGTCTCCCGAAGAACAGTTTCCACATTCCTTCGTGTGTAGTGCCGAAGAAGTGCTGAAGAGTCCGTGGCCCTTCTAGGTTAAACTCCCATAGGCGGAGAGGCCGTCGCTGGCACGGCAGGGTCCGGCGGACTAGCATTACCTGAATAACATTGACGATACTGATGTCCTTCTCAATGAGGCTTCGGATGCGACTTTGTAGAGTCCGCACCTCGTCAACTGATCCCCAATCCAACCCCTTATTGATCCACGATGCAAGCTGAGTTGGGGGGCTGGATCGAAACGCAGGTGTAGCTGCCCACTTGGAACCACGGGGCTCGGTGATATAGAACCACCCCTGCTGCCATAAGTTGGAAGATTCTTTGAAAGATCCTGCCAGCCAGATAGCACTGGAGAGCTTGCTCACTAAGGCTCCACCACACTCCGCTTGCTCCCCCTCTATCATTTGCGGTGTCACATTAAAGGTCTTGAGCCACAAGCCGAAGTGTGGAGGAGTTCAGAGAAAGGCTTCGCACGTGACGATAAACACCGAGATGAGAAGGACAGAGTTCGGGGCGAGATCGTGAAAGTCTAACCCGTAATAGAACATGAGCCCCCGAACGAAGGGATTGAGGGCGAACCCCAATCCTCGGAGGAAGTGGGAAACAAACACGACCCTCTCGCCGGATCTGGGGGTAGGGATAACCTGCCCCTCCGCAGGAAGCCGGTGGAGGACTTCCGCGGTCAGGTATCTGGCCGCCCGAAGCTTTGCGACATCCTCCTCTGTGATAGAAGAAGCCACCCACCGGCCTTGTCGGCTAGATCCGGACATGGCTTAGGCTTATGGAGGGTGAGACCTGGGTGTTGGAACTAGAGGTATTAGGAGTCGAGGAAGAAGCAAGCGTGGGGAGGAAAGGCGGGTCTTTGCTCCTTTATAAAGGCCGAGAATATCGAACGCCCCCTCCCGGGCCTTAGACTTTGCCTATTTCCAAGAAGTTGTACCCTAAGGACGGTTGGGTTACCCACGTCTGCATTGATAAAAAGAATCCCTTAATAAGGGGACACGCTCTCTGCTTGGATAAGACGTGTCAATAACAACCACGTTTCGGAACATGGGGCCGCGGGCCAAACAATGGTTCGAAATAATGACCGGACTGACATGATGTCAGAAAAAGTTGCCAGAGGATTGGACTTATGAATTTTTACGCGCTCTGTGGAAATATATGTTGCTCGCGCTGCCAAGCCGAACTCGATTGTTCGAAGACCATTGTGAAGTGTCCGGGGAGAAGGGAACCAGCCTTGCAATGCCGAAGACAAATCTGCGCGTCGGATTCCTCGTCATTGAAGCCAGGTTCAGGGGCTACTGAGGGGGTCCTGGACTAAGGGGTCCTCGGGCGTCCGGCCTGTTAGCCATGGGCCGGACTAATGGGCCGTGAATATACAAAGACCGAAGATTGCGCTCGTGTCCGGATGGGACTCTCCTTGGCGTGGAAGGCAAGCTTGGCGACCAAATATGTAGATTCCTTCCTTTGTAACCGACCTTGTGTAACCCTAGATCTCCCCGGTGTCTATATAAACCGAAGGATTTAGTCCGGAAGGAGACAGATTCATTACCATAGTCATACAGGCTAGACTTCTAGGGTTTAGCCATTACGATCTCGTGGTAGATCAACTCTTGTAATACTCATATTCGTCAAGATCAATCAAGCAGGAAGTAGGGTATTACCTCCATAGAGAGGGCCCGAACCTGGGTAAACATCATGTCCCCTGTCTCCTGTTACCATCGACCTTAGACGCACAGTTCGGGACCCCCTACCCGAGATCCGCCGGTTTTGACACCGACAGTCATTGAGGGTGATTCCTCCTTAACCACTTCCGATACGACTCTGTCGTGCAACCCCTCAAGTGTGAACCTCAAGGGTGGTTCCTCTTACGTTCACCTTGATGACTACATCGAGTGGAATCCACCAAGGGTGATTCCTCGGGTTTTCCTCCTTGATGTTTTGGACACATGGTTACCTTGACTTTACTTGAGACCTTTGGGAAAGTCGGGCGGGCCCGGAGAGCACCCGCAAGATAATTATGTGGCACGACCGGGCATTCTGGTCCCTTGCCGTAAATCCATGAGACGGGGCAACGGGGTCACATCGATTGTGAGTCTTTGCTCGTCTTTGCAAGCTAATAATACATTATGGTTTGGGCATTTGTTCTGAGTTGGCCTTTGGCCTTTACGCACTAACCACCACGCGAGAATAGTTATGGGCCTCGACGACGTAGTATCAGCCAAAGCTTTGTCAGACGTCCAGTTCAGCATTGTCGCACGGCTAGGCCGGCACCATCCATGTAGAGGTGGAGCCTGGACCCGCCCTTCTTGCAACGACCCGGAGTGCAACGAGCGATGGGCCCAGACCCCGGAGTGCTTAGGATGTAGACCGGCGGGGACCTCTCTGCTGAGCCTAGGTAGGGCTACGACGTGTTGATCTTCCGAGGCCGGGCATTGACCCAGAAAAGTGTGTCCGGCCAAAGTAATCAAGCGTGTTGGAAAACGTGGTGCACCCCTGCAGGGAAGATTATCTATTAATAGCCATGTCCACGATAACGGACGTTCAGACTTACATCCTGATCTATTACAACAAGAAATGGATACTTGAGATATGTGGCCCCGGGATTGCTTTCTCGCAGGGAGTCAAGGAAGGATCTCTGGTCATTAATGCTACAACATGCTTGTTAAATTAAATTGCTATTCTTTACTCTTCTACATGCTGCAAGATGCTTGGAGCTGCTTGAAGATGCTAGTCTTTGATAGGCTAGGCCTTCCCCCTCTATTCTGGCATTCTGCAGTTCACTCCGCAGATACAACCCGTCCATTTGATACCAATGCATACTTAGTATAGCTCTGATGCTTGCGAGTACTTTGGATGAGTACTCACGGTTGCTTTGCTACCCCTTTTTTCCTTCTTTCTTCTTTCCGGTTGTTGCAACCAGTTGGTGGAGCCCCGAAGCCAGATGCCACCGCCGACAGATACTACTACCCGATGGTGCTTGCTGCTACGTGGAGACCGCCGACGACCAGGAGTAGTTAGGAGGTCCCAGGCAAGAGGCCTTGCCTCTTCGATCGTGTTGCTTTTGTGCTAGTGTAAGTGCATCTAGTGCCCCTTAGTGATTTTGGTGTATTGAAGACTTATAGGTTAAGGGACTAATGTGTTTATGAGTGTACACATGTCTATAAGTCTATGAGGAGTTTGATATTTACAGAGAAAGTCGACCCCTAAAAATGAAGTTCTTCGACTGAAGACTTTGGATTTCTGAAGACTTTCTGAAGACTTTGAAAGTGAAGAAATTGGTGTGACCTTGAAGACTTGGTATTCATTTGAGGAACATGAAGCGTGAAGACTTTTGTTTTCATAGTTTTATTTTCTCTTTCTTGAGTCATAGGAAACACCGTATTGTGAAAGGGGGTCGAGGAAATACTAAGGAAAAATTTCCATGTGATGCTCAACTCAAAATCCTACACCTACCAATCCCTTCGAGTGAAGCCATTGGAAATCTCATACAGTTCAGTCATATTCTTCAGTGACAGAGACGAAGTTCTTCTAGTCTCTTAGGAATTTTTTCTGACTAAGGAGTTAGGAATTCGCCAGTGCGGATTGCCTACACAGTGAGGAACATGATAGCCCTGAGGAATTTGATACTCAAATTTCCGACCGTTGTTGTGTTATGCGCCAGCTGTCCCAAAATATCTACCCACCTAATGGTCATATCATTGAAGGGCATTTATGTCTTATCATGTCGGGCTGCTCCCTAGGCTATAAATAGCCGCCCCCTACAACCACTAGCTGGTTGGCTGCTCCGAGAGTAACTCACATTTGTCATTTGAGAGCATCCCATCCTCCGAGGACTTTGAGCGAAAATCATCAAGTGAGGAAAACCCAAACCCAAACACCTACAAACCCAAAGTGATTGAGCATCACTGAAGAGATTGATCCTGCGTGGCTCCGATGCTTGTTACCTTTGAAGACTGTGCTTCTTCCAGACGGTTTGGCGTCATGGTCTAGAGCATCCAAGAGGAATTGTGGATCGCCGAGTGACCGAGTTTGTGAAGGTTCGGAAGTCACCTGAAGACTTACCACGAGTGATTGAACGAGGTCTATGTGACCTTAGTTCAAGGAGAATACGGTGAGGACTGTGTGTCCTCAGGTTTAAATACCTAGCCGCTCCAACCAGATGTACAACTGAGACAGCAGTTGGAACTGGTCTACCGAATCGTTGTCTTCACCAAGCTTACTGGTTCTATTTCCTCAACTCTTTCATTTCCTCATTACTGTGTTGTGTGCTTGTCATATCTGTGTTTGAAGACTTTGACAGAAGACTTTCTCAATTTCCTCAGTTCAGTTTCGTCAGTCTGTTTGTCTTCATCCTGTGCTATCCCGTGTTTACGCTTTCTGTACTCTGTGTTTGTCTTCATTTCATCATGATGACCATGCCTATGTTCTGCTATGCTTACTCTTGAGTACTTATTCCGCTGCAAGTAGTTCTTCGCTAAGGAATTTCCTCACCCGCAAATTCCTTAGTGAAGAATTCATAAAAATCGCCTATTCACCGCCCCTCTAGTCGATATAACGCACTTTCAATTGGTATCAGAGCAAGGTACTCCCTTGTTCTGTGTGATTTTTGTTTAACCGCCTGGAGTTGTAGTTATGTCGACCGTAGGTATGAAGAAACTGACATGCCCCATCTTTGACGGTCATGATTATCCCAAGTGGAAGGCCATGATGAGGAAGCGCCTCATGGCACTGAACAGCAAGATGTGGACCGTCACTGAGATTGGTCTTACCAATCTATGCAAGATGGCGGACACTGATGATATTTGCAAGTACACTCGACTTGACATCATGGCGAAGGATATCATCTGTTCCTGCCTATCCAGAGATGAATTTAGGCGCATTATGCATCTTTGCAATGCGAAGCTTATCTGGGACCGAATCTCTGACGTCTATGAAGGTCATCGAACTTGTCATGATCCCTGGTTTGAGGATTTCAAGGAATCACTCAAAACAATGACTTTCGAACCTGAACCATCATCTTCTGCACCATGCCTCATGGCAAAAGGTGCCAAGGTAACCGAATGTTCCTCATCCGAGTCTAGTGATGATGAATCTGATGATGATTTTGGACCTAGCTATACCAAGCTTGTTTGTATTGCCACTAAACAACAAAAGGCCTTGGAAAAGGTTCAAAACATGCTAGATAAAAGTGATGATATGTTGGGTGAAGAAATGGATCGCACTAGAACCTTGACTGAAAATCTTCAGAGACTTCAGTCTAGATTTGACAACCTTCAAGGTCATCATAACACTCTCTTATCTGATCATGAGAAGCTTTCTTATGAATTTCTTCAAAGAAAGCAAGATCTTGAGAAGCTAAGAGTGAGTTATGAAGATCTTCAGAAGGAGCGCGATTCATTACTTGCTCAATGAATCAGCGCTGCTCAGGAAGAATTTGTTCCTCCATGTTTGAAATGCATTGAACGTGAATCTGCTAATTCTTCACCTGAATGTTCAAATGCTTCTAATGCTACAAATTCTTCAACTGTATCTGCTATCACTAATTCCTCATCTGAGGACATTGCTAGTATCACTGACGATGCAGGGCTGAAGGAATTGTACATGACAGGCATGTACAAAAGCCTCAAAGGGCATCAGACTCTTTGTGATGTGCTTAAGAAGTAGATCCTCAACAGGAACCCTAGGAAAGAGGGTATTGCCTTTGAGAGGAAACTCAATGATGATGGTACATATTGGAAGCCTGAGCAGTACCCCAAAACCTCATGGGTTGCTGCAAAGGGACCTCCAGTTGATCCATCTAATTTATCTGGCTTTACATGTGAATCTTCTCATTCTTCTGATGAGTCATTTGACTCCAACTATAAACTGTTTAAAAATCAGAATGGTGAAGTATTTGCTAGATATGTTGGCACTAACTGCAGGAACGGTTCTCCTATGAAGAAAATCTGGGTTCCCAAAAGGTGCCTTGAAAGTCTTCAGGTGAATGTCCTCATGACACCACCTGTGAAGAATAGGAACCCCAGATCAAATTCTTCATATGGACCAAATTCTTCATATGGGTCGAAGTCCTCATACGGATCGAATTCCTCACGTGGATCATATTCCTCAAAAGTATCAAAGTCCTCATATGAACATCATCGTGCTAACAACTCTGTTTCGCAGGGAAGAGCTAAGGGCTATGAATATGAGAATTATTCTTCTAATCATTATGTTCATAAGTCCTCGAAGAATTTCTCTGCTTATTCATATGCTTACCCTAACTCCTCTTATGTGAAACGAAATGGATTGCCTTCTATGCCACCTTTCTCGTATGGAGCTCACAGAGTGATGAACTCTTTGCCACCCCTTCAGATGTGGGTGGTGAAGAAAAAGGACTAATCTCTTGTGCAGGGTCAGGTCTCCAGACGTGCTCAAACGTCTGAAGAATTTGCTGGAGACCTGAGAAGTGCCTGAAAGGACGCAGGCTAATCATGAAGAAATGTACTTTCATTTCTCACGTCCTCATACTGTTTTAACTATTGCATTGCTTGATGAAATTGCTCTGATGAATTGTGATGCCATATTCTTCACTGATGAAGTATATGAAGTTCGTAAGCTGCACTAATTCATCTGCAGGATGATCAACCCAAAGCCACTGAGTGGGTCCTCGATAGTGGATGTACAAATCACATGACTGGTGACAAGAATCTATTGATGGATGCTCCCTTATCACCATCGCATCTGAAGCATATCATCTTCGCTGACAAAGGCAAAAGTCAGGTATTGGGTCTAGGTAAGGTTGCGATCACAAAGGATTGACACATGGACAAAGTCATGTGTTGAGGATATAGACCTGGGGGTCACCCGCCAGGAGGGCCGGGTTACTCCAAGGATAATTACCAGAAGCCCGGAGCTAAGTTTCAGGATAATGGGCCAGAGATGGGCTGAGACCCGGATATGGCTTAAAGCCCGTAGTTACAATCATTGTTATAGTAGACTTGTAGTGTAAGGCAAGTATTGTTTTAGAGCCCGAGCCGGACACTCTTATGAGCCGGCTCGGGACTCTAAGGGCTGCTGGGCGCCAGCCTCCCTATATAAAGGGACGACCCGGCAGCGGTTTGGGGACGACAACAATCTCTCCGAGAGCCGGGATAAGTGTTTAGTTCCCTGGCGATCGTAACCCTAATCAATAACACCTCGAACTGGACGTAGGCTTTTACCTTCACCGTAAGGGGCCGAACCAGTATAAACCCTCGTGTTCCTTGTCCCACATAACCCCTTCAAGCTTCCTAGTTGCGATGGCTCCACGATTAAGTCCTAGCCCAAGGACATCTGCCGTGACAATTCCACGACAGTTGGCGCCCACCGTGGGGCGAGCGCACGGTGGATTTGAGTTCTTGAAGGGCAGCTTCGAAGGGCTCAAGGGATACGCTGTGGGCCAGATGACCAAGAGTCGTCGCGGCAGGCTCTACATCGACGACGCGGACTGGGGCCCCGACGCCGGCTCAGTGGAGTACGGGTACCGGGTCCCCTTTGGCGGAATTCATGTCTTCATTGGCAAGATTGGTGAGCCGGGCCCCGAGCCGGGTCTCTGCGCCGATCTCATCGAAACGGCTCAGCGCCCGATCCGCCCGGGCCCGGCCTGCCTTAAAACGCGCTTTTGTGGGATGCATCCATGGAAGGCCCTCCGATCCATCTGGGTCTGGGGATGAGGCGGCCGCCGGCTCTGACGGCGAGTCGGCCGCTGATGAGTCAAACTCGTTGTACCAACTTCAAGATGGCAGGCTCATGAGTTATTCCGATGGCAACAGTATTCCGGACCTTTTTGAGCCGCCAAGTCAGGTCGGAGTTTTTATGGCTGGTGCGCAGCCTGTTCAGAACCCCGTTACCGGATCAGAAAATCCGGAGCCTTCCCCGGCTCAGGTGCTGATGGATCTCACAGATAAGATGACGGCCCTGTTAACTGCCACGGTTGACCCGGCAGATCAAGCCCAGCATGACGCGGAGGTGGCACAGTTAAAATTGGATCTGATGAAAGCAAAAGTGGATCTTGCAGCAGAAGGGATCAGGCTGGCGGCGGAGCGGGCGGCTCTCGACGCCCGGGCTCAGTGGATTCAGGCGCAGTCCTTCCAACTCACGATGGATCAGAACGCGGCCAACGAGGTCATGAGAAGGAGGCATCAGAAGGCCCAGTCTCGACTCCTGCCGGTTTACGATCCGCGCAATCTATTCAACACGCCGGGTGCGGGATCCAGTAACCCACCAGGTGTCATTGCGCCCGGGTCGGGACCCCTTATTCAGCCACTAGTAATGGTGCCTCCCCAGGCGCCCCCTGCCCCGCCTCAGTATGTGCCAATACCCCCGGGTCGTTACGATAACCCGCTGGAGAACATGGTAGCAGCGGCAGCACGACTGGCGGCTCTTCCCGTTGACGGCAATTCTCCGGCAGCCGTGGAAACCCGCCGGGTCAGGGAACTCCTGCAGACGGCCCTAGCACAGCAAGAGGCGTACTCCTACAGCCGGGACAGGATCCACTCAACTCCTCGCCCAGGCCAGAGCCCGAGCTACAGCCGGCACATGGTCTCGGCGACCGGCTCAAGTAATGTCCGACGCCATGGCCCGGCTCATGTTGGAACCTTCTACGCCGCAGACCAAGCACGGCAAGAGGCGGAGCAGGTGCCGCAATTGACGGCTTATCAGACCCCCCCGGCTTATCCAACGGCATCCGTTGATGTGGGTATTTCTACCAGGACCGGGGGTGTCCCTTGTTTGGTGCCGGCCATCCGTAATGAACGTTTACCTAAGGATTTCAAGGGCCCTAGGAAGGTGCCTAACTATACAGCTGACTTACAGCCTGCGGCCTGGATTGAGAGTTATGAGATGGCCATGGAACTGCTAGAGGTCAGCGAGGCGGCCATGGCCAAATATTTCACCATGATGTTAGATGGAACTGCCCGCACGTGGTTAAAAGGGCTGCCACCGAACTCCATTGGGTCTTGGACCGAGCTGAAGGCCCGGTTCATTCAAAACTTCAAGGATACCTGTAGGCAGTCTATGTCAATTGTGGATTTGACTAACTGTAAGCAGCAGGAGGGCGAGTCCACGACCCATTGGGTTCGCCGGGTCAAGGAGATCATACATTCATCAGATAAGATGGACGCCGGCTCTGCAGTCTTGATGTTAGAACAGAATTGTCGTTTTGTGCCCCTAAAGATGAAGCTTGGGCGGCTTAAACGTGACTGCACGGATATGGGTACACTAATGGCGGCTCTTGTCAAATACGCTGATTCCGATGGTACCAAGGATCCCCCTTCAGATGATGAAAGGACAGGGAAGGGAAAGAAGAACGGCAATGGAAAGAGCCCTCAGTTTAACCCGGGGAATCAAGGAGGAGGCAAGCGCAAGGCCGATGGCAGCCTGGAGTTCGTAGCCAACACCCAAGGCAACAACCAGCGACGCAAGGGGAGGCCCCCTCCCCGAGGCGGCGGGTCAGGACCTTCTCTGGAGCAGCTGTTGAATGAACCTTGTCCGAGACACGGCTCTAGAGAGAAGCCAGCGACTCATCTGTGGAAGGATTGTGCTATCATGAAGGCCTTTAAAAACTACAATGGCCCGGGCGGCGGCCCAGGCGCAGGCGGCTCCGGCGCTGGCGGCTCTCATGGCCCGGGTGGCGGGTCAAATTCCGGTCCTCAGAACGGTCAAGGGGGCTTCAATCAACAGTCTGGTCAGGGTCATCAACAGCAACAGGGGGGTTATCAGACCAACCCGAAGCAACTTAGCGGTGGACAGTATCACGTGTTCACCACTAGTTTGTGCAAACGAGACGAGAAGCTTCACAAGAGGGCTGTTAATTCTGTTGAGCCGGCGGTTCCACGCTACTTACGGTGGTCGGAGCAGCCCATAGTGTGGAGTAGGGAGGATCACCCTCCCCGGGTGGATAACCCGGGCCACCTGGCCTTAGTAGTGGCTCCTCAGGTGGGAGGCTATAAATTCACAAAGGTACTCATGGATGGAGGCAGCAGTATCAACATCCTCTATTATGAGACTTTCCGTCGTATGGGGCTAGTTGATAAGAACCTCAGCCAGTCAAATACTATCTTCCATGGTGTGGTACCCGGTAAGTCGGCTTATCCAGTCGGCAAGATCGAATTGGAAGTGGCTTTTGGTGATGAGAACAACTACAGGGTGGAGAAGTTGACCTTTGAGGTGGTCAAGATAAGAAGTCCATACCATGCTATATTCGGACGGCCGGCTTACGCCAAGTTCATGGCACGGCCGTGTTATGTGTACTTACAGCTCAAGATGCCGGGTCACAATGGGACCATTACAGTTCACGGCAGCCGGAAGGTGGCTCTGGAGTGTGAGGAAGGTGACGCGGCTTATGCAGAGTCTGTTTGTGCCACAGAAGAGTTGAAATTTTATAAAGACAATGTTGACCCAACAGATATGACCTCTCTGAAAAAGCCAACCACGGAGAATGAACCAGCAATGAAGTTTAAATCGGCCGATGAGACTAAACTTGTTGATTTTGTTCCAGGTGACTCGTCTCAGCAGTTCAGCATCAGTGCAAATCTGGACCCGAAATAGGAAGGCGCGCTCATCGAGTTCATCCGTGAGAATAGGGACATCTTTGCATGGAAACCTTCTGACATGCCAGGTGTACCTAGAGAACTCGCTGAGCACACTCTCAATGTGGATCCAAAATTTAAGCCGGTCAGACAGTTCCTTCGACGGTTTAACGAAGAGAGGCGGAAGGCTATTGGTGAAGAAGTGGCCCGGCTTTTGGCGGCCGGGTTCATTGTTGAGGTTTTTCACCCAGAGTGGTTGGCTAACCCGGTGCTCGTACTTAAAAAGAACGGCACCTGGCGGATGTGTGTGGACTACACGGACTTGAACAAGGCGTGTCCGGCTGATCCTTTTGCTCTCCCCCGTATCGATCAAATCATTGACGCCACGGCAGGTTGTGCACGCTTAAGTTTCTTGGATGCTTATTCCGGGTATCATCAGATTAAGATGGCAGTTAAGGACCAGGAGAAGACGGCGTTCATCACTCCCTTTGGAGCCTTCTGCTATGTGTCTATGCCCTTTGGACTCAAGTGTGCACAGGCGACTTACCAGCGTTGTGTGCAGAATTGCCTTCATAAGCAGATCGGGCGCAATGTTCACGCTTACGTGGACGACATTGTGGTTAAATCCATCAAGGAGGAAACCCTGATAGATGACTTAAGGGAAACCTTCGACAATCTCCGGGTCTATAAGATGATGCTTAACCCGGCCAAATGTGTTTTTGGTGTTCCTGCAGGCAAACTATTGGGCTTCTTGGTTTCTGACAGGGGCATTGAGGCTAACCCAGAGAAGATCAAAGCTATCACTTCTCTAGCTCAGCCGGCATGTATAAATGACGTTCAGCGTTTGGCGGGTCGCATCGCTGCGTTAAGCCGGTTTATAAGCCGTTTGGGTGAGAAGGCTATGCCCTTATATCAATTGATGAAGAAAACTGATAACTTTGTCTGGAATGATGCAGCTAATACCGCCTTCGAGGATTTGAAAAAGCAACTGGCAGAGCCCCCCGTCCTTGCTGCTCCGGTTGATAAGGAGCCCTTGCTACTGTATGTAGCGGCAAACGCACGAGCTGTCAGCGTGGCTATTGTGGTGGAGCGCAAGGAGGCAGGTAAGGAACATCCGGTTCAGCGGCCGGTTTATTATGTCAGTGAGGTGCTCATTGAGTCCAAGCAGCGGTATCCGCATTGGCAGAAGCTCGTATATGGGGTATTTATGGCGAGCCGGAAGCTTAAGCATTACTTTCAAGGTCATCCCATCACTGTGGTCAGTTCCGCCCCTCTCGGTGATATTATCCAGAACAGAGAGGCTACAGGGAGAATTGCTAAGTGGGCTATAGAACTTGGACCTCATGACCTCAAATATGTGCCACGCACTGCTGTTAAGTCTCAGGCCTTGATAGATTTCATCAATGATTGGACAGAGTCACAAGTACCCGAGCAAAAGCCGGATAACACTTATTGGACTATTCACTTTGATGGGTCCAGGCAGCTGGAGGGCTCGGGGGCTGGTGTGGTCTTGGCTTCCCCTAAAGGTGACAAGTTCCATTATGTGCTACGGTTGATGTTTCCTTGCACTAATAATGCGGCTGAGTACGAGGCTTTGCTCCACGGTCTTCGGGTGGCTAAGGAGATGAGCTTAAGCCGGCTGAGGTGTTTTGGTGACTCAGACTTGGTGGCTCAACAAGTATCAGGCACCTGGGATTCTAAGGATCCTCTAATGGCGGCTTATCGCCGCAAGGTTGATGCCATTGCCGGGCACTTTCAGGGATATCAAGTGGAGCACATTGACCGCAGGAAGAATGAGGCGGCTGATGCTTTAAGCCGGCTCGGCTCTCAGCGAAAGCCGGTGCCGCCTAACACTTTCCTGGATGTCCTATATAACCCTTCGGTTAAGTTGCCTACAGAGGAGGACTTGGCTATCCCTGACCCGGAGGCACGACTGGTGGCGGCTCTTCATATCACACCAGACTGGACAATGCCATATCTGGCTTATATAACCCGGGGAGAGGTGCCTGAGGATGAAATTCTGGCCAGGCAAATAACCCGGCGGGCTAAGTCAATGATTGTTATCGATGGCGAGTTGCATCATCGCAGTGTTTCAGGGGCATTCCAGCGTTGTATCTCCCCTGAGGAAGGTCAAGAGATCTTGCGCGAGATCCATGAAGGGGATTGTGGCCATCATGCCGGTTCAAAATCTCTTGTGGCCAAGGCTTTCCGTCATGGTTTTTATTGGCTGACGGCTCACGCTGATGCAGAGGACTTGGTCAGTAAATGTGATGGCTGCCAAAGGTTCTCCCGACGGGCTCATGTGCCGGCTCAGGAATTGAGGATGATCCCGATCACTTGGCCCTTTGCGGTCTGGGGGCTTGATATGGTCGGGCCTTTTAAACGGTCCAAGGATAAGAAGACCCACCTCTTGGTGGCAGTGGACAAATTCACGAAGTGGGTGGAAGCTGAGCCAGTTAGCAAGTGCGATGCAGCCACGGCGGTTCAATTTATGAAAAAGGTGATCTTCCGCTTCGGCTTTCCACACAGCATCATAACAGACAACGGCACTAATCTGTCCAAAGGCGCTATGGAGGAGTTTTGTCAAAGAGAGCATATCCGGCTTGATGTCTCTTCAGTGGCACACCCCCAATCCAATGGTCAAGCTGAGAGAGCTAACCAGGAGATTCTGAAGGGCATTAAACCCCGGCTCTTGGTCCCTTTGCAACGGACGCCAGGTTGTTGGGTGGAGGAGTTGCCCTCCGTTTTATGGAGCATCAACACTACTCCTAACAGGTCTACAGGCTTCACGCCTTTCTTCATGGTTTATGGAGCAGAAGCAGTTCTCCCCAGCGACATCCGTCATGATTCACCTCGTGTGGCGGCTTATGTTGAGACGGATAATGAACAGGCGCGCCGAGATGCTCTGGACTTGCTGGACGAACAGCGTGATGTGGCAGCCGCCCGTTCAGCGATTTACCAACAAGACCTGCGCCGTTATCATAGCCGCCGGGTCAAATCCCGGGTCTTCCAGGAGGGCGACCTGGTGCTCCGGCTCATCCAGGATCAAACAGATGCACACAAGTTATCCCCACCTTGGGAAGGGCCTTTTGTGGTCAGTAAGAACTTGCACAACGGGTCATATTACCTCATTGATATCCGGGAGCATAAGGACTCACGTAAATCTGAGGAGGAGACCCGTCGGCCGTGGAACATAGCTCAGCTTCGGCCTTACTACACTTGAGCTTCCGACTCTTGTGATGTACATATTTATCTCAGCCATGTATATATTATGATAAAGCAATAAAGCAGGACCTCTGTCCTTTGCTCTCTTCCAAAAATGTGTGTTGTTACATGCTGACTTACAGAAGATCCGGCTTATGATCATCTTCGAATCTAGCTGTAAGCAGTAAAGTCGCTTGGGGGCTTCCTGTTCACACATGGGTCGTATTCGAACCAAAGAGAACATAGCTGTCGATACCCATTTGATTGGCAAAGTGCCGAGCTCATTGGGAAGTTGCCTCTGGTCATATTTGAATCATAGTGTAACCCCTCTGAGAACCGACGTGGATCGTATTCGAATCAGCGTCGTTAAACAAATTTTCAGAATCACTTGGGGGCTTCCTGTTCAAACATGGGTCGTATTCGAACCAAAGAGAACATAGCTGTCGATACCCTCTTGATTGGCATCGCCAAACCCACTGGGGGCTATATGATCGTATCCGAATCTTAGCTTAACCCCTTTGGACCGAGTTTCTGGTCGTATTCGAACCGGAAGCCCTTAAGTTTTTATATTTTACCACAAACTTGCTTTGATCATGTCAAAGTATGTACTGCCGGGTTTCACTTGCCGGCTTAATTTTGGTTTATCTTGTTAGTTGAGCATCATGGATGTCATCAAGACAAATAAATTCGAGTTAAGGTACCAACCGTGCTACCCGGGCTATTTAACCCGGAAGTATGCTTACAGGCTGTTAAGTGTGTCATCACAGCTATGTTCGAGTATAGTTAAGGACCGATCTTTTTTGGTTCGTATCCCGGGTTATCCATCTCAAACACCTGATTCTCAGGGCGGTAAGCCGCTTTGCGACTTGTAATTTGCCTTTCTATGCAGATATTTAAAGGCACTCTTTAAGGTTGAGAAGGACAAAGGGATAATTCCGACCCGGAGGAGCATCAAAAGAATGACTTCAAAGGATTTCAGCATTCATTACGTGCACGATGGCACGGCAGAGATAAATTGTTGCACCTACTCTATTACAAAAATCTTTCAAAGTTTCAAGGATGGGCGTTGTTTGGTGAGCCGCTAGCCGGTTTATGACGCCTGCTGAGTTGAAGTCCCCGGCTCATCTTCTGCTTCGGCTGATCCCAAGGCTTCGAAGGTCGACGACTTCCAGTTGATGCCGCTGAGAGCTTCGAACTGAGCTTCTTCGTCAATTAACCCGTCCGGGTTAATCTCCGGGGCAAAGGTGTGCTGGCGAGCCGGAGGAATCAGATTGATGGCTTCATAGCGAGGGGTTGGAATCCTCTGATTCTCCGCGTTGTATCCCGGCTGATACTTGGTTAAATCGGTGTCGTTCCCGATGATGGTGGCCACCGGGCGCACAGCTTTCACACAAGCCGCGAAGTCCTTCTGGTCGAACGCTGAGCCGTCTTCTTTCAGGCTGGGATAACCCAGGGCGATGTCTGCCGGGTCTAGCTCCGGCAAGAAGGCTTTGGCCCGGCTCAGTGCGGCGATTGCTCCGGATCTCGCGGATGCTCGTCGTAGCTCCTGGATCCGCTGCGGCAGAACTGCGAGCCGGCGCAGGACTTCGGCCAGATGAGTCGGCACTTCATTCGACAGGGCCACCACAGCTAAAGCCCGCTGTGACCCGGTGTAGAGCTGTTCCACCAGGGTGTACACGGCCTTTAACTTGGTGACCACGCTCTGGTTCAAGTTGGCGCTTCTGGAACCTGTTTAACAACATCAGATGACCCGGTGGTAAGGATGAGTTAAGAGATGTAAACATTCCAATGTGAATGAAAGCCGGTGAGGCGACTTACCGAAGATGGCAGCTACCATTTGGGACACTTGGCGCTTTAGACCGGAGAGCTCAGCGGTCTTCTCAGTAAGGGCCTTCTCCGCCTGTTCTGCCCGGGTCACCAGTGCAGTTTTCTCCTCAGCCCAGGCCTTCCGCTCAGCGTCGAATTCAGTCTTCAACTTTTCCTGAGCGGCGATGCTGGAGACAAACTTGGCATTTGCCTTCCGGGTCTCCATCTCTTGTGCCTTCAGCCGGCTCTTGAGATCCGCCAGGTCTGACTCTAATTTCTTGCCAACAGCCTGCATATATTTCCGGGTTATTAACAGTCATCCTATAAAGTCCCAAGCGCTTTCCAAGCAAAGACACTTGGCACTTGGGGGCTAATGCATATTGAACGTATCTATCTATGTACGGCCGGCTCAGTTCAGTAAGCCAGAATCTAAAGTCTACAACATATTCAAGTATAAGTCCTAGACTTGGGGGCTAGAATGGCAAGGATCACTATGCGGAAAGTAAGAGAACAGCAGAAGGTTACCTCAGATTTGTGTTGGATCTGGTTGACCATGGCGATCTCGGCGTCCCGGCTCTTGTGAACCTGGCTGATATAGCCTGAGACGAGTTCTCCAATACTTAAGTCGGTGTAGCTGGAGAGATCCAGATTCACCCGGTGGGGTTGTAGCAACTCCCCCCTTGCGGAGCATTTGGCCAGCGCGGTCGGCCTTCCCGGCTCAACAAACTCCGTCCGGGTAATTACCACGTCCGGGTCATTAGCTGGTGGGGCTTCAGGCGCCGTATCCATGGGAATGGTGGCTTCAGGGGTGGAGGCGACTGGCGGCTCTTGAGCCGTCGTCTCCGGCTCAGGCAAGTCGGGCACTCCGGCTGACCTGGTCTTCTTTACTCTTTTGGTGAGCTTTGCCTGGGCACTGAAAAGGCAGAAGTGTTAGGCATACAAAGGGTAAGTACAGACAGATAATGTAAGGAGATTGTTATTACCCGGGGGCAGTCTTGAAGGCCGGCAGACTTGACTGCATGGAGTCACCCGAGGAGGGGGAGGTCTCCTGGTAATTGGAGTCAGAAGAGTTGAGTGGCTGACGGATGACACCCGCCAACGGATGAAAAGGGTACAGGTGAGAAAAAACCTCAGTGCGGCGTTTCCTCGTTGCGTCGGGTAACCCAGTGGAGAGGTCGGTGTCCTTGCGGGCCCGGGTGTGACGCCGGCTCTCGTGAACCTGCTGCTTCAAAAGAAATTGAGGGTCTCGGTGAGCTAATCGATGGGAAAAGCTTACTTTCCGGGTTACCCTTCGGACTTTCAGCTGTGGTAAAGGCTCCGAGCCGGAGGAAAGTGATGTTACCTCTTCGACCACCGGGTTACTGGCGCCGGTGTCATCCTGTCAATAAGCAAGTGTTGATAAGGCGGACAGCATCAGACAACATATACTGCAAGAATTTAAAAGATTTAAGGGTTACCTCTGATTCGGAGCTATCGCTTAATTGCAGCAGCTCCGAAGCAGTGGGTCTGTTTCCCTTTTTGCGAGGGGCGGCTCTCTTGGCGGCTTTCTTCGCCTTCCTGGCCTTCTTGGCCGCCTCGTGGTCATACTTGACCCGCCAGAATTTATCATCAGCCTGAGAAATACAGTAATGAGCTCTTAGTAAGATGACAGGTAAAACAAAATGGAAAGGTTAAAGTCAGCGGCTTACCGCTGGGGCTGGATTGGTCTTGCAGAACGGGGCTAGCCCGATTCTTCCACAGTCTGCCAGGCTCTCGTTTAAAAGAGCCTTGGTCTCTTCTTCAGCAACGTCTTCTGGAAGATCATTGCGACTGTGCCTCTGCGGGTCATCCTTTCGCCCGGTGTACTCACACATTAAGCCGGGGCGGCGGCTCAATGGGATCACCCGCCATGAGATCCAGACCCGGACCAGGTCAATTCCGTTCAGACCATTGCCTAGCAGGGCTTTGATCTTGTTGATCGTTGGAAGCAGAGGCTGGCGTTCTGCGGCAGTCAGTTTGTCGGATAATGGATGAGTTGGCTCCAGGCGCGTTGGGCGAAAGCCGGGCAGCGGGCTCTCATCAGCCGGGGACGTGTCTTGGCAGTAGAACCAAGTCATGTTCCAGTCCTTGGGGTGACTTGGCGGTTCTGCATAAGGGAACAGACAATCCCTGCGCCGTTGGATGGAGATGCCGCCTAACTCTAGACTTGGACCGTTTGCGCACTCGGTTTGGCGGTTCAAATAGAACAGCTCTCTGAAGAGCAGCAGACTCGGCTCTTCTCCAAGATATACTTCACAAAAAACTTGGAAGTTGCAGATGTTGGATATGGAATTGGGTCCTATATCCTGAGGCCGAAGATCAAAGAAGTTGAGCACGTCCCGGAAGAATTTTGAGCCGGGCGGTGCGAAGCCCCGGCTCATATGGTCGGCAAAGATCACTACCTCCCCGTCTCTCGGCTGTGGCCTTTCTTCGGACGGGTCAGGGGCACGGTAGGACATCACTTCCTTCTTAGGCAGATATCCGGATTTAACGAAGTTGGCCAGGGTCTCTTCGGTGACGCTGGATTTCATCCAGTTGCAAGTGATGGGAGCCTTGGGAGGCATGGTGACGGTTGGTGGTCTACGAGGAAGAGAAAAGTGTCCGGGTTAATTATAAGCCGGAGTATATCATTCAAGTTACAATGACGGCTTATGAAGGGGATTAATGGTATGTCTTGATACGGTGGGTTATCTAAGCCGTCGGGGTTTTCAGGATAAGTTGGTCGTCTACGGCTTACTGCGGTTAAGTCGGAAGATACTACAGAGCATGATTCTCTTTAAACCGGAAAGTTCTACGGCGCGTGTTTTCTCTAAGTCGGAAATATAAGCCGCCAAGATTCAAGGACTGCAGTTTTTACTAAGTGTGGTAAACAGATTTCACATATTACAGTAACTTTTTTGGATCAAAGTAGTCGGAACAGAGAAGGTTTTCTAGACCTAAAAAACAGAAGCAGGGGAGGTTCTTGAGATGGAACCCAGTCCTTATGCAGTAAAAAGAGGTGTTCTTGCAGAAGAAATGAACCTCAGATATCTACCGCGGTGGTTCTACACAAGCCTAAGGATCAACGGGGGCAGTGGCTACAGGGGTTACCGAAACTTGCGGTAACAGTGATGAACATGAAGAACACAGATGAACTCTGTCCTAGATCTATGCTAGTAAGGCAGAGGGGACTCACCGGAGCTGGAGAAGAGCGGAGGCCGCCGACGTTATCTGGTCCGAGTCAGGTTGATGCAGCGGCCGGGTTGAGGAAGACCAGTGGTGCGACGGCGGCGGCGGCAGAAGCTCGGGCAGAGGAACGGCAGTGCGAGGAAGAAGAAGGAGAATGTGAAGAAGAGAGTGCCGGGCCGGCCTATTTATAAGGCCGAGTCATAAGCGGGCGCGGGATTTGAGGAGGCCACGGCGTGGTTATCTCCCCCCTCACGGCGCCTCGATTCTCGGAAGGTCAGTAAAAGCAAAGATCCGTTGCGGATCTGGCGGAGTAAAAAACGGATTTAGTGGAGGATGACGTCACGGCGGATTACCCGGAGTCCAGAGGATGACGTCACTCCGGGTTATGACCTTCACATGAATGATAAGCCGGAGATTTTTTCTGACTGCGGAGCTGAAGATTGACACGAGCCGGCTCAAGTCAATCTGGGGCCTAATGTTGAGGATATAGACCTGGGGGTCACCCGCCAGGAGGGCCGGGTTACTCCAAGGATCATTACCAGAAGCCCGGAGCTAAGTTTCAGGATAATGGGCCAGAGATGGGCTGAGACCCGGATATGGCTTAAAGCCCGTAGTTACAATCATTGTTATAGTAGACTTGTAGTGTAAGGCAAGTATTGTTTTAGAGCCCGAGCCGGACACTCTTATGAGCCGGCTCGGGACTCTAAGGGCTGCTGGGCATCAGCCTCCCTATATAAAGGGACGACCCGGCAGCGGTTTGGGGACGACAACAATCTCTCCGAGAGCCGGGATAAGTGTTTAGTTCCCTGGCGATCGTAACCCTAATCAATAACACCTCGAACTGGACGTAGGCTTTTACCTTCACCGTAAGGGGCCGAACCAGTATAAACCCTCGTGTTCCTTGTCCCGCATAACCCCTTCAAGCTTCCTAGTTGCGATGGCTCCACGATTAAGTCCTAGCCCAAGGACATCTGCCGTGACAATTCCACGACATCATGCTTGTCGAGTCCTTAGGATACAACCTCATGTCTGTCTCAATGCTCTGTGATCTTGATATGGTTGTTGTCTTTGGCAAGTATCGTTGTGTTGTGGTTATGGAAGCTGACAATTCCAAAGTCTTCGAAGGCTTTAGGAGAGGAGACTTGTATATTGTTGATTTCTCTACAGGACCGCAACCAGCCGTGTGCCTACTTGAAAAAGCTTCAGAAGGCTGGCTATGGCATCGACGACTTGTTCATGCAGGCATGAGGAATTTGCACACGCTTGCAAAGAAGAAGCACGTCATTGGCATTGATAATGTCAAATTCCTCAAGGATCACTTATGCGGAGCTTGTGAGGCTGGAAAGATGACCAAGGCTAAGCATCCAGCAAAGACTATCATGACCACACTCGACCATTTGAATTGCTTCATATGGATCTCTTCGGTCCTAACCATTACTCAGCAGTCACAAATGATGCATCTCTCTATGGCTTTGTTATTGTTGATGATTACTCTCGTTACACTTGGGTGCATATTGTCACTTACAAACATGAAGTGCAGGAAGTCTTCAAACGATTTTCCTCGAGGGCTTCAACCAACTTCGGTGTGAAAATCAAGCACATCAGAAGTGACAATGGAACTGAGTTCAAGAATTATGGTCTTGATGACTATCTTGATGAACTTGGTATTACTCATGAGTTATCTGCTCCTTACACTCCTCAGCAGAATGGCGTCGTGGAGCGCAACAACAGAACTCTTGTTGAGATGGCTCGCACTATGCTTGATGAGTACAAGACGGCTCGTCACTTCTGGATTGAGGCAATTTATACTGCGTGCCACATCATCAACAGGGTATATCTTCACAAATTCTTCAAGAAGACTGCCTATGAACTCCTCACTGACAAGAAACCCAATGTGAGTTATTTCAAAGTCTTCGGTGCTAAATGTTGGATTAGAGATCCTCATCACAATGCTAAATTTGCACCAAAAGCACATGAAGGTTTTATGCTTGGTTACGGAAAGGACTCGCACACCTACAGAGTCTTCAACAACGTTCTTCACAAGGTTGTTGAAACTGTAGATGTGCGGTTCGATGAAACTAATGGCTCGCAAAGAGAGCACCTACCCTCTGTGATAGATGAACCAGCACCTGAGGAAACTATCAAGTTCAAGGCTACTGAGGATGCCATTCCTACCGAAAAATCTGCTGAAGAATTCATTCCAGAATGTGAAGAACGTCGAGCTAATGCACCTGAAGAAAATGTTGAAGAAAATGGTGCTGAAGAAAATGTTGATCAAATTCCTCGACGGCAACCAGCTCATCCTCGCGTTGCAAAAGAAGTGCAAGTTGAAAAGATCATTGATGACATTGAAGCACCAGGTCCTCTCACACGCTCAAAAGCTTCACATTTATCTAACTTTTGTGGGCACTATGCTTTTGTCTCTATCACAGAGCCCACTAAGGTAGATGAAGCATTTCTGGAGCCTGAGTGGATTCAGGCCATGCAAGAAGAATTACATCAATTCGAGCTCAACAACGTCTGGGAACTGGTTAAACGTCCAGATCCTCGCAAGCACAATATCATTGGCACAAAGTGGATCTACCACAACAAGCAAGATGAAAATGGCCTTGTGGTGAGGAATAAGGCACGGCTTGTAGCTCAAGGCTACACACAGGTTGAAGTAATTGATTTCGATGAAACTTTTGCACCTGTTGCTAGACTTGAAGCTATTCGCATATTACTTGCTTATGCTAACCATCATGATATCACTTTATATCAAATGGATGTGAAAAGTGCATTCCTCCATGGTAAGCTTGAGGAAGAAGTATATGTTGCTCAACCCCCAGGTTTTGAAGATTCAAAGCATCCTGACAAAGTCTTCAGACTCAATAAGGCCCTCTATGGCCTCAAGCAGGCCCCTCGAGCATGGTATGATACTTTGAAGGAATTCCTCATGAAGAAAGGCTTCAAACCCGGTTCACTCGACCCTACTCTTTTCACTAAATCTTATGATGGTGAATTGTTTGTGTGCCAAATATATGTTGATGATATTATCTTTGGCTTTACTGACCAACGTTATAGTGATGAATTTGCCTATATGATGAGTGAAGAATATCAAATGTCTATGATGGGAGAATTGAAATTCTTCTTAGGTCTTCAAATTCATCAACAGCGCAATGGCATATTCATATCTCAGGAGAAATACCTCAAGGATGTACTGAGGAAATTCGGCATGCAAGATTGCAAAGGCGTCAAAATTCCAATGCCCACAAATGGCCATCTGTGCACTGATGAAAATGGTATTGACTTCGATCAAAAGGTATACCGCTCCATGATTGGTTCTTTATTGTATTTATGTGCATCTAGGCCAGATATTATGCTTAGTGTTTGCATGTGTGCCCGATTTCAAGCTACACCGAAGGAATCACACCATAAGGCTGTGAAGCATATTCTTCGATATCTAGCTCACACACCAACACTTGGATTATGGTACCCCAAGGGCTCGGCTTTTGATCTCATTGGATATTCTGACTCTGACTATGCTGGTGATCGTGTGGACCGCAAGTCAACATCAGGCACATGCCATTTCCTCGGACGATCATTGGTCTGTTGGTCCTCGAAGAAACAGAACTGCGTATCACTGTCTACTGCTGAAGCTGAGTACATTGTTGCTGGTTCTTGCTGTGCTCAATTGCTATGGATGAAGCAAACTCTCAAGGACTACGTCGTCAACATGAAGAATGTGCCTCTCTACTGTCACAATGAGAGTGTAATCAAGATTGCTCACAACCCAGTTCAGCACTCGAAGACTAAGCACATTCAAATTCGTCATCATTTTCTTCGTGATCATGTGTGGAAGGGCGACATCTCTATTGAGCATGTACGGACTGAAGAACAGCTAGCCGATATCTTCACTAAGCCCTTGGATGAGAAGAGATTTAGCAATTTGAGGTGTGAGCTAAATATCCTAGAATCTTAGAATGTTCTTTGAAAAGGAAACTCATCCTAACACTTATGCAAAATTGATGACTTAGATGTGCAACACATGAAGAAACATTTTTCTTCAACCAATGAAGACTAACACTCTAAGTGTGAAGAAATTAACGAAGAATTTGATTCTCAGAACCCTACGACAATTGTACGCGGTGTCTGAAATCATCATTCTTATACGGTGGGTCACGCCACCACCAAAAGTTGAAAATCTTCAATTTGAGTTTTTCCTCAGTGAAATTCCTCAGTTGTTCATTTTCTTCAACTTTGCATTGTCTTCACTGTTTCCGTCGTTTTTCTTCATTGGCTATATATATATATATATATATGTCCTCTACAGCATTCACTTATGGCTAATTCTTCAAGTTGGTTTTTCTGCTAAGTGAATGTGATCGGACCCTTCGCCCTCTATGCTATACTCAACCCAATCTATTCACAAATTCTTCATGTGCGTTCTATTTGAAACTCGTTCAAAATCTTCACTGTGTCCTTCTCAGCTGAAGAATTTGCGAACGGAACTTTTAACTTATCTTATCCAAATTTTTGGCTTTGCCGCTCAAACCGTTCCGCATCCCACGAAATACTTATCTATTCACCCACGATCTAACACGATCTCCACTTCTCAGTACATGGGTGACACATGTCAAGCGAATGAGAAGGGTCAGGGGCACGTTCGTCCAAAATCTTCGGGCGAACAGTTTTTCACCGTGGCTATAAATACCCCCTCTCCCCTTCCTCACTTCCTTTACTCCGCTCGACCTCTCTCCAGCTCGAGCTTCTCAAACCCTAGCGCCGCCGCTACTTCATCATCGCTGGTGAGGAAGAGCTTCACTGCCTTGACCTCGTCGCTGCCGTACTCGCGCCGGCCGCGGAAATCTTCACTCCGCCGCTGCCGTAGCCGTCTTCCTCCGCCGAGTTAGGGCGTGGAAGATCTGCACAGACGAACTTCTCATCTCTACCTCACAGTTCATCGTGTTCTTCGTCCAGGGTAATTAAAAGTTACTTTTACTGCCCTCCTTGATTCAAATGATTTCTACAAAATCTTCAAAGGTGTTTATTCTTCAAATTCTTCACACACTAAACACCTCACATGTCATCTGTTCTTGATTCGTTTCTCTAAGCAATAATTTTTCTTCAAAATTCCTCAATTGTGTGGATCTTCGATCTATACAACTCTGGAACCTAAGACAAATAACGCTTAGTGAAATTCTTCAAGACTCATCTGGTCAAATTCCTCAAACTTGTTCTTTTTGAAAAACCTTCTGAGAACGCATATGACCTCTCCAAATTCCTCGCAACTATACTCTGTTCACAGGTACTCATGTCCGCTGCTGAATCTCTAGGTTCTCATCAACTAACTCATTTGCAGCGTTCCTCGAAGGAAAGTTGCATACTTCTTTAGAGAATTCAATTGTTCAAATTCCTCATCTGAAGAAAATGGCTGATGGAAAGAAGCCACAGAAAGGAGGAAAGAGGCCTGAGGTCAACACTGCATTTTAAATCCCTGAGGACATCTATGCTGGGTACTGCACACCCCCTGAGGAAGATAAAAATCAGCGCAAGGTGCACATTCAGAAGATAGAGAGGAGATGGGCAAGAGAGTGGAGGGAGTACAGGTATGTGACTCCCAAGTACATGAAGAAATTCTCACTCAATCCTCCATGCCCAAGACCTACGTTGGCACCTGGCCAAGAAGCTGATCCCACCAGCCTCAAGCGTGGTGAGGATTATCCTGATGAATGGGCCAAGCGCCAGGCCAAGCTGGCTAGACAAGCCAGAGAAGCAGTGAGAAATTCAATGAAGACTCTGCTGCTGTTGCCGCTGAGGCCTCTGTCAAGCCGAAGAAATCCATGGCAAAGAAGCCTGCGCGTAAGCCAAGTGCTTCACCTTCAATGCCCTCAAGGCCAAGTTCCTCAGCAATGCCCTCATGGCCAGAATCCTCAAAGCCCTCACGGCCAATTCCTCACGCTGCTCCTGCTCCTCCAAAATCCTCAGCTCCTCCGCATAAGTCCTCAGCTGCTCCGACCAAATCCTCAGCACCTGTGCATCTTGCCACGTGCCAAAGGACTACAGGGATCTCTATTGCCTCAGGAGCTTCAGCTAGTTCCTCAGCTGCTCCAAATTCTTCAACAGGACCCTCTCTGTTGAAGACAAAGACCATTGCTGGACGAGGTTCTCGCCCAAGTCCTCACAAGAAGCAGGTCGCCTTCCAAGTGCCGTCTGAAGAAGACGAAGCTGATGATGAAGAACTTGCTGAAATCATCAGAGATAGGCAAGTCAGGGCCGCTAGAGCCAAGGGCACAAATGTGCCTCTGCTTTTGGATCCAAAGTTGATCCTCGATTACATTGATCTCTGGCACAAGGACCCAAACACTCCTATGCCTGACTTCAAGCTGACTCCTGGCCAAAATCATATGCTGACTGCCTTCATCCAAGAAGAGAAACGGAAATTTGAGAAGGCCATGCAGATCAAGAAAGTGCAGTACAGGAAGGAGAAATTCCTGAAGAACAACGTTATCTCTATGACAACTGATGATCTTGTGAAGATCCAGTCTGAAATCAAAGTCCTCGGCGATGATTTCAATGCTTACTATGCTGATTGGCAAGGAGCCAAGGTCAGGTTTGTTAAACTGACTGAGAAGTTCACCTCCAATGTTGCAGCCCCATCGCAACAAGAAATTCCTCAGACTGAAGCATCTGCTCAGCCAACTGAAGAACATGCCAGCACCGTTGATGACATTCAGGCTGCTGAAGAAAATGTGAGTTCCAGGGCTGATGACTGCATTCCAGCCGCTGATGAAATTGCCAGGGCATCCACTAGTGGTGCGTCTGAAGAAAATGAAGAGGTCAGGGCAACTGCATCAGTTGTGCCTGAAGAAAATCAACCACATTCCTCTGCTCCTCCTGCGCCTACCCCAACTCCAATTCTTCCATCTGCATCAGATGTGAAGAAGACCAAGGCTGCAGAGCATGCAGCAGAGCATGCAGCAGTGAAGAAAAGGAAAGCATCAGCTTCATCAGATTCTTCAGCTCCGAAGAAGATGAAGAAATTGACCAGCTCAGTTGCAAACCCCATTGATGTTGTTCCGATCTCAACCATGCCATCAAAGGACCTTGTTCCTTTTGATGAAGAATATGTGATCCCTAGCGGATCTGATGAAGAAAATCCTTCTGTTGCTTCGTCAGAGCAGATGGATGAAGATATTGAAGTGGATGAAATCCCTTCAACTCCAGCTGTTTCCTCGCCTATGCCTCAGTTTACTGCTGAAGAGGTCGGCGTTGAAGAAATAGAAGATGAAGACGTGGACATTGGCTGTACAACACCAGTGATGAATGATGACTTTTGGGAAAGTCAGCACCCCAACTCTCCACTCTTCACACCTTTACAGCAAATTCCTCAGTCCCCTGTTGCTACTGAAGTACAAATGGGATCTGAAGAACCTCGTGCAACCCTATCTGTCCATGAAGAAATTCCAGCCACTAGTGCTGAAGAAAATGTACATGAAGAATTGAAGACCCAGGCTATCACTGGAGTAGAAGCTGAAATTCCTCAGCCTGGAGAACCTGAGATTGTGATTCCTGAGGTGATAATGCAATTGACTGACACTCCTCAGCCCAAGCCAAAGGATCCATTCTCAAAGAAGCAGAAATTCAAGGCTGATGATTTCTTTGGCGAGCACATGTTCTTCACTGACTACAATCCCTATGATTCTGCTCATCTTAGAAGGAAGCGCTTCTGGACCGCCAGCCAGGCCAACTTCTATTCTTCACTGCTCTTCAACAAGGACAAAGTCTTCGACCACGAGCATATTCCTCATGTGGACATGGAATCACTGCCATGCTTCACTCCTGTCCTCAGTGTGCTTCATGACACAGTCCTCCTCAACTTTTGCACAGACATAGTTGATTGGAATGAAGAACTCATTCTTCAATTCTACGCAACTTTGCACATCACAGGAGATCCTGACGATGTGAACTCCTGGGTTTTGGACTGGATGACTGAAAATACTCACTATAAGGCACTGGCCACTGAATTACTTCACGCCCTGCCCATCAGTTCTCCACCTAAAGGAGCTCGTTGCATGTACCAAGAACCTGAGCTTACTGATCACTATATGCAAGTGCTGATGAAGCCATTGAAACCAGGTCAAGCCTCAAGGACAAAATTCCTTGTGAAGGAATTGCAGTATGTACCAAGGACAGACTATCGCATTCTGACGAAGACTATGAGTCCAATCAAAGGCCACGACTCATCTGATGAGGAAATTGTTGGCATCATGAAGAATCTGGTTTCCAACATCATTCATGGCATTCCTGTTAATTATCACGATTTCTTCATGAGGACTCTGGCAAATGTTGCACTTTCACCGTTTGAGCTGAAGCCTTATGCACCGTGGATTATGAGATTCATTAGAACAAGGTCTTCACTCAACTACAAAGCTGATTTTCAGAATCACCTCAGCTACTTGCCCCCGATTGAAGTCCTCAAGTGGACCTATTCCTCAGCTGACGAAAAGGGCAAGGCACCAGCTGTTATAGATGAAGGCATTCGTCCATTGGATGGTCAATTTCGCAAGGCTACATCTTATTCCACCAATGATGACTCTACCACTCATGATTCTGCTGCCCATGCCTCCAAGCCAAATCCTCAAGCTACTGCTCCTCATGTGATGACTGACCGTGAACTTATGCTAAGGCTTCACCAGAAGGTGGATCGAAATCATAAATGGGTTAAGCGTCAGTTTGGTTCAATTCTTCACAACATAACTGCTACACATAATGCAGTGAAGAAAAACCACTACTACCTCCATGAAGTCTTCGGTCGCACCTGGGCTGTTCTGTCTCACATTTACAGCGAAGAAGATCTAAAGAACATGGGTCTCAAGGAGGACTTGGACTGGTCTGCACCTCCACCGAAGAAATACAAGAAGGTCAAGGTTGCTTCCTTGGTGGCCAGCTCCTATTCTTCATCGTGCGAAACTGATGAGCATAAAGACTTGGACGACATTGCGGCAGGCCCTACATCAACAAACGACCCCAACAACGTTGGCGCTCCTTCATCAACTTGATATTATTCAGGGGCGTTAGTCCTCATTTTCGAACCTTTTGGTCATTCGATGACAAAGGGGGAGAAATTTGAGTTAGTCTTCAAGCGGGTCTATCTGTCTATCTTTTATGGGCGTTTTTTTTCTAAGTTACAACTCTCGTTCTTCTGATGACTTTGTTGGATCGAGTTGTAAACTTAAACTCTATGGTGGCCTGATACTTTTGTTCTTTCTTCTGCATGCTTATTCCTCGTTAATGTTATTGCACGCATGCTGAATTACATCAGTCACCATATTTCATCATGCATTTCAAATTCTTCATATATTATGTCAAATGCGTGTATGAATTACAAGATATAGGGGGATATCTCCATGATTCAACTCTTCAAGTGTGCATTTCTTCAAAAGCAAATTCCTCACTATGCACATCTTCAAAGGGAGTTCTTCTATATCTTGCAATCAAATTCCTCAATATCAGTATTTACACTTCATATGTTTATCCCCGTTGAAAACTTAACCTATATTGTCATCAATCACCAAAAAGGGGGACATTGTAAGTGCATCTAGTGCCCCTTAGTGATTTTGGTGTATTGAAGACTTATAGGTTAAGGGACTAATGTGTTTATGAGTGTACACAGGTCTACAAGTCTATGAGGAGTTTGATATTTACAGAGAAAGTCGACCCCTAAAAATGAAGTTCTTCGACTGAAGACTTTGGATTTCTGAAGACTTTGAAAGTGAAGAAATTGGTGTGACCTTGAAGACTTGGTATTCATTTGAGGAACATGAAGCGTGAAGACTTTTGCTTTCGTAGTTTCATTTTCTCTTTCTTGAGTCATAGGAAACACCGTACTGTTAAAGGGGGTCGAGGAAATACTAAAGAAAAATTTCCATGTGATGCTCAACTCAAAATCCTACACCTACCAATCCCTTCGAGTGAAGCCATTGGAAATCTCATACAGTTCAGTCATATTCTTCAGTGACAGAGACGAAGTTCTTCTGGTCTCTGAGGAATTTGTTCTAACTGAGGAGTTAGGAATTCGCCAGTGTGGATTGCCTACACAGTGAGGAACATGATAGCCCTGAGGAATTTGATACTCAAATTTCCGACCGTTGCTGTGCTATGCGCCAGCTGTCCCAAAATATCTACCCACCTAACGGTCATATCATTGAAGGGCATTTATGTCTTATCATGTCGGGCTGCTCCCTAGGCTATAAATAGCCGCCCCCTACAACCACTAGCTGGTTGGCTGCTCCGAGAGAAACTCACATTTGTCATTTGAGAGCATCCCATCCTCCGAGGACTTTGAGCGAAAATCATCAAGTGAGGAAAACCCAAACCCAAACACCTACAAACCCAAAGTGATTGAGCATCACTGAAGAGATTGATCCTGCATGGCTCCGATGCTTGTTACCTTTGAAGACTGTGCTTCTTCCAGACGGTTTGGCGTCATGGTCTAGAGCATCCAAGAGGAATTGTGGATCGCCGAGTGACCGAGTTTGTGAAGGTTCGGAAGTCACCTGAAGACTTACCACGAGTGATTGAACGAGGTCTGTGTGACCTTAGTTCAAGGAGAATACGGTGAGGACTGTGTGTTCGGGACTGTGTGTCCTCAGGTTTAAATACCTAGCCGCTCCAACCAGATGTACAACTGAGACAGCAGTTGGAACTGGTCTACCGAATCATTGTCTTCACCAAGCTTACTGGTTCTATTTCCTCAACTCTTTCATTTCCTCATTACTGTGTTGTGTGCTTGTCATATCTGTGTTTGAAGACTTTGACAGAAGACTTTCTCAATTTCCTCAGTTCAGTTTCTTCAGTCTGTTTGTCTTCATCCTGTGCTATCCCGTGTTTACGCTTTCTGTACTCTGTGTTTGTCTTCATTTCATCATGATGACCATGCCTATGTTCTGCTATGCTTACTCTTGAGTACTTATTCCGCTGCAAGTAGTTCTTCGCTAAGGAATTTCCTCACCCGCAAATTCCTTAGTGAAGAATTCATAAAAATCGCCTATTCACCCCCCCCCCTCTAGTCGATATAACGCACTTTCAGCTAGCCTTCTTAAGGCATCCTTGTCTAACTTTATGTCTGTACTAAGATGGTGTTGCTTCCGCTGACGCTTGTATTCGAGCTTCTGTATTCGAGCCCTCGAGGCCCCTGGCTTGTAGTATGAAACTTGTATTATTTCATTTTGTGTCTAGAGTTGTGTTGTGATATCTTCCCGTGAGTCCCTGATCTTGACCATACACATTTGCGTGTATGATTAGTGTACGGTCGAATTGGGGGCGTCACAAGATCGTAACCTTCAAAGGTCTGGAGTATACCGCAGACTCCCGCGGTGAGCTTGTCCTATCAGGCTGAACTCTCGGGAGGATTCAGGGGTTGACAAATATCATAGGCTCAACCTCGGAATCGTCCCCTCTGAGGGCAATGGGTCGTACCCCCCAACACCTTTAGAGGCCATGGAGGAATTACCCTCCCTCGCTTTGGACGGCCCTGTCATAGTACCCTCACTACAAAAAAAAGACACATCCATGACATTTTGGGCCGAACGAATTTTTTTCTGTCATGCTTATGACACTTCTATGACGATAATTGACCAAACCCGGTATCATTAGATGTGGTGAGCTCCTACTTCTATGACAAAAAATCATGACAGAAAATGGGCTTTTCTTCCTGGGCGGGCCGGAGACACACGTGCATGACATTCTTTGGGCCGTCCATGACGAAAAAATCATGGTAGAAGCGAGGGCAAGGAAAATTTCGGGGAGTTCCCGTTTACGGTGGGTGGTCGGGGCCGAGCGATGCACGGAGGGATTGTGCGTTTCTCTCCTACACGTACGCGCGTGTGTGCGAGGCGTTGGGCTCTAACTGAACCCGAGCGATTGCACTGGCTACGCGTTACTGAACCGATCGATCGATCCCTGGCTGTTAACTAACCATTTAGAGCACAACCAAATATATATTAGAACCACTTTACCTGATCGACGGATTCCTTCACTAGTACTGCTAACTGAAGCTGATCGAACCTGCTGCCTATTGATGAAGAGTGACCATTGTTGGGGGTTGGATGAACAGTTCCCAATGGGGGTTGGATGAACAGGACCCCGTGGTAGTAGTAGGCAGTTGCCGCGTTGGATGAACAGGACCCCGCTCGAGGAGGCCGATGGAGGGTGGATGAACAGGACCCGTGGAGGCTCCATGAACAGTAGCTGGTGGAGGGTTGATGAATAGGCCCCCGTGGAAGGCTGGTTGAATGGTAGCCGGTGGAGGCTGGATGAACATGCCCTCGTGGATAAACAGTAGCTGGTGGAGGCTGGAGGATGTCGACGATGGATGAACAGTAGCAGGTGGAGGCTGGAGGAAGTCGACGATGGATGAATAGTAGCAGGTGGAGGCTGGAGCGAGGCTGTGGACGGTGGATGAACAGTAGCCCATGGAGTCCCATTTTGCGGTACGCCACACCCCTCCCGATGAACAGGGCCCCGTTTCGACCGTAGGCGCTCCAAGACAAGTTCGTTTCCTCCGTTTTGAGGTACGCCACACCCCTCCCGATCAACAACACCCCGTTTCGACCATAGGCACTCAAACAGAAGGCCGTTTCCTCCGTTCTGGGGTACGCCAGACCCTCCTTGATGAACAAGACCCTGTTTTGATCGTACGTGGTCGAACAAAAGACCGTTTTCCTCCGTTCTGCGGTACGCCAGACCCCGTTCCGGCTGTTCCGTCCAAGCCGGTTGGCTCTCGATGAACAGGACGTGTTCCGACCCAGTAGCTTGGCTCCCGATGAACAGGACGCGTTCCGACCCAATGGCTTCGCTCCCGATGAACACGACGTTGTTTCCTCCATTCCGACCTAGCCGGTTAGCTACCGATGAACAGGACAACGTCTCCGTTGCCTCTCCATGTACACGAGCCCTGGTCGTACAAATGCGCGAGTAGGCATTTGAGACCCCACCCGTTTGTATGGTTTTGACTGGATTGTCTGAACTGTTATGACGGGGGCTCTACTACTACAAGTGCTGCTGCTTGCTCGGCCATGGTTCATCGTTGCAGAAGACCGATCGACCAGTATGTACATACACGTTCGCGACCAGAATGACAACGCTACGTACGCTTCGACCAAGTGGGTCCTGACTGTCAGGGAGGATAAGGAGGCACTTCCTTGCGTGCGAAGTTATTGATGGTGGGTCCCAGCGGTCAGGGGGAGAATCATTTTTTTGCCCATAATATGGACGCACTTCCTTGCTGATACGTCTCCAACGTATCTATAATTTTTGATTGTTCCATGCTGTTATATTATCAATCTTGGATGTTTTATAATCATTTTATAGTCATTTTATATCATTTTTTGGTACTAACCTATTGACATAGTGCCAAGTGCCAGTTGCTGTTTTTTGCATGTTTTTTTTGGAGTTTTGAGCTTTCATACACTTATAGCTCTTAGTGCATTCGTTGCATGGCAATCCCTACTCCTCGCATTGACATCAATTGACGGGCATCTCCATAGCCCGTTGATTAGCCGTGTCGATGTGAGACTTTCTTTGTTTTTGTCTTCTCCACACAACCTCCACCATCATATTCTATTCAACCTATAGTGCTATATCCATGGCTCATGCTCATGTATTGCGTGGAAGTTCAAAAGGCTTGAGAACATTAAAAGTATGAAACAATTGCTTGGCTTGTCATCGGGGTTGTGCATGATTAAATACTTTGTCTGGTGAAGATGGAGCATAGCCAGACTATATGATTTTGTAGGGATAACTTTCTTTGGCCATATTATTTTGAGAAAGACATGATTGCTTTATTAGTATGCTTAAAGTATTATTGTCTTTATGTCAAATGATAGACTATTGCTTTGAATCACTCGTGTCTTAATATTCATGCCATGATTAGATTATATGATCAAGATTATGCTAGATAGCATTCCACATCAAAAAATATTTTTTATCATTTACCTACTTGAGGACGAGCAGGAATTAAGCTTCGGGTTGCAGATACGTCTCCGTTGTATCTGTAATTTTTTATTGTTCCATGCCAATATTACACAACTTTCATATACTTTTCGCGACTTTTTATACTATTTTTGGGACTAAGATATTGATCCAGTGCCCAGTGCCAGTTCCTGTCTGTTGCATGTTTATTTCTTTCGCAGAAAATCCATATCAAACGGAGTCCAATCGCGATAAAAACTTACGGAGATTTTTTTGGAATATATGTGATTTTTGGGAAAAAGAATCAACACGAGACGATGTTCGAGGGGGCCACGACCCGGGGGCGCGTCCCAGGGGTAGGGCGCACCCTTGGTCCTTGTGGTCACCCCGTAAGGCGGTTGGTGCCCTTCTTTCGCCGCAAGAAAGCTAATATCTGATAAAAATCATGTTAAAATGTCAGCCCAATCGGAGTTACGGATCTCCGGGAATTTAAGAAATTGTGAAAGGCTAGAATCTTGGAACACGGAAACAGAAGGAAACAGAGAGAGAGAGAGAGAGAGAGAGAGAGAGAGAGAGAGAGAGAGAGAGATTCAATCTCGGAGGGGCTCTCGCCCCTCTTCCGCCATGGAGGCCATGGACCAGAGGGGAAACCCTTCTCCCATCTAGGGGGAAGGTCAAGGAAGAAGAAGGAGGGGGCTCTCTTCCCCTCTCTCCCGGTGGCGCCGGAACACCGTCGGGGACATCATCGTGACGACGATCTACACCAACAACTTCGCCGCCATCATCACCAACTCTCTCCCCCTCTATGCAGTGGTGTAACACCTCTTCTCCCCACTGTAATCTCTACTTAAACATGGTGCTCAACGCTATATATTATTTCCCAATGATGTTTGAGTAGATCCGCTTTGTCCTATAGGTTCATTGATGATCATGATTGGTTTGAGTTGCATGTTTTATTATTGGTGCTGTCCTATGGTGCTCTCCATGTCGCGCAAGAGTGAGGGGTCCCCGCTGTAGGGTGTTGCAATATGTTCATGATTCGCTTATGGTGGGTTGCTAGAGTGACAGAAGCTTAAACTCGAGTAAGGGGGTTGTTGCGTATGGGAGTAAAGAGGACTTGATACCTTATAATGCTATAGTTGGGTTTTATCTTAGTGATCTTTAGTAGTTTCGAATGCTTGCTAGAGTTGCAGTCATAAGTGCATATGATCCAAGTAGAGAAAGTATGTTAGCTTATGCCTCTCCCTCATATAAAATTGCAATAGTGATTACCGGTCTAGTTATCGACTGCCTAGTGACAAATAACTTTCTTGTGATAAAAAGCTCTCTACTAAAACTAACTTAGTTGTTTCTTTATCTAAACAGCCCCTAGTTTTTATTTACGCGCTCTTTATTATCTTGCAAACCTATTCACACCTACAAAGTACTTCTAGTTTCATACTTGTTCTAGGTAAAGCGAACGTTAAGCGTGCGTAGAGTTGTATCGGTGGTCGATAGAACTTGAGGAAATATTTGTTCTACCTTTAGCTCCTCGTTGGATTCGACACTCTTACTTATCGAAAGACGCTACAACTGATCCCCTATACTTGTGGGTTATCAGTGTTCCTTCTATTGATTCCTTGTTTAGTAAGATTAACATTGATTATAAAGGGACTGGAGAAGAGTCAACTTTAGTTAGAAGGCGTCCCAATGATTCGGAGGGTGAAAATCTTGATGAAAAAATTGATAAAAGTGGGTTTGGAGAGGTCAAAACTTTAACTAGTGATGTGCCCACTCTTTTGGATTACAAAGACTTTAATTATGATAGTTGCTCTTTGGTTGATTGTATTTCTTTTTTGCAATCCATGATAAATTCACCCAATTCTTATGAACAAAATAAAGCTTTTACTAAACATATCGTAGATGCCATGATGAAAGCTTTGGAAGAAAACTTGGAATTAGAAGTTTCAATTCCTAGAAAATTACATGATGAATGGGAACCTACCATCAAAGTCAAGATAAAAAATTATGAGTGTTTTTCTTTATGTGATTTGGGTGCTAGTGTTTCCACAACTCCGAAATCTTTATGTGATGTGCTTGGACTTACCGATATTTAAGACTGTTCTTTAAATTTGCACTTCGCCGATTCTACTATTAAAAGGCCTATGGGAAGAATTAATGATGTTTTTATTATTGCAAATAGAAATGATGTGCCCATAGATTTTATTGCTCTTGATATTGATTGCAATCCGTCTTGTCCAATTATACTTGGTAGACTGTTTTTACGTACTATTGGTGCCGTGATTGATATGAAAGAAGGCAATATTAAGTTTCAATTTCCACTAAGAAAGGGAATGGAACACTTCCCTAGAACAAGAATTAAGCCACCATATGAATCAATCATGAAGGCATACTATGGGTCTAAAACTAAAGATGACAATACTTGAATCTATGCTTTATGCCTAGCTAGGGGCATAAAACGATAGCGCTTGTTGGGAGGCAACCCAATGAATAAAATTTATTTTTGCCTTTTTCTTTCTGTTCTTGAGTGTTTGCACAATTATGCCTCTGTTATGATTGTGTATTTTATGTTTTAATTAGTGTTTCGGCCAACCAAAGCCTTTGGGATCATGTTGGGTGATAGTTGATTTGATCTTGTTGGAAAACAGAAACTTTTGCGTCCAGTAAAATAAATTTTTTAAGTCACAAAAGTGACGAAAAATTCTGATTTTTTACACAGGATTGATATACAAATTGCCTACGTTCTCCTAAGTTTTTAGAATTTTTGTAGTTACAGAAGTATACAAAGTTCATAGATTACTACAGACTGTTATGTTTTTTACAGATTTTGTTTTCGTTGCATTGTGTGCTTATTTTGATTAATCTATGGGTTGTATCAAGGGATATGAGCCATAACAAAGTTGAAATACAATAGATATAATGCAATAATAAAATATGAATGGGTTTGCAATAGTACTTGTAAGAAGAGCCTAAGCTTGGGGATGCCTATGGCACCCCAAGGTAATATTCAAGGAGAAACAAGCAACTAAGCTTGGGGATGCCCTGAGTGGCATCCCCTCTTTCTTCTAACAACCATCGGTATTTTACTTGGAGCTATATTTTTATTTGTCACATATAATGAGTTTTTCTTGGAGCGTCTTGTATTATATGAGTCTTTGCTTGTTTTGCTTTTTTTGTGTCAAGTATCTTTGCTGAACACACCTATTTGAGAGAGCCAAAATTATGCTATGATTTGGTATAATTGCTCTATGTGCTTCACTTAACTTTTTTTTGAGCTATGGAATTGCTCTAGTGCTTCACTTATATCTTTTGAGCACGGTGTGCTTTAATATTTTTGAAGAAATGCTCTCATGCTTCACTTAGATTTATTTGAGAGTTAGTAACTTTAGAAGAAACTCTCTCATGCTTCACTTATATTATTTTGAGAGACAAAAAAATTATGCTCATGTTCTTCACTTAGATTTGTTTGAGCTATCAAAAGCAACATATGAAACTAGTCCCAAAGTGATAGATATTCAAGAGGGATATAATAAAAACTTTCATGAATATCATTGGAAAAATTAAACTTGATTCTTTGTAATAGTTTTGCGGTATGATGATAGTGATATGTGAGTCATGTTGATGAGTAATCATGCTTTAGTAAGAATATTGGTGTTAAGGTTTGTGATTCCCTATGCAAGCATGAAATTCAATAGTCATGCAATGAAATTACATCCTACTTGTGGTGCATTATTCGGTATTAGTTATGCTTAATGCTTGTTTATGAGATTTTTCGTTTCTTGGTTGGATGCTTCTCAATCTTTTTGCTAGCCTTCACTTGTACTAAGGTAGGAATACTACTTGTGCATCCAAAATCCTTAAACCCATTTTTGCTATATGAGTCCACTATACCTACCTATATGTGGTATTTCCGTGCCGTTCTAAGCAAATTTATATGTGCCATCTCTAATTTTCAAAATAAATTTCCTTTTTGTGTGCTCGTACCGCTCATGAAACGGTAGGGGTGGCTGATATTTTTCCATGCTAGATGTGTTATTCTCAAGATGAGTGTTCATTCACTTGTCATTGCACAAGAGTATGGCAAAGGTATTAGGGATGCCCAGTCCCTAAATGGAAAATGAATTTACTTTATGTTGTCAAATATTAAATTCGTTGGAAAGTGTTGGTATGGACGGTACCCGTGGATACGGCTAGCTGTGGAATGTGAAAGTATGGTGGAAAAAGGAATAAACTTTATTTTCTGTTTGGTAATCGCCTATGATATATCTATCATGGAAAGTATTGGGAACTACTCGATCATTTTCGTTGATAGGAAAAGCATGCCTCCCGAAATGTTTTATCTCTCTTTTTTGCTTTGAGCTCTGGCACCTCTACAAATCCCTACTTCCCTCTATGAAGGGCCATTCTATTTACTTTATGCAATTTTCTATTTTTATTTGAGTCTCCATCTTCTCTTATAAAGCACCAACTAAGGGGCACTATGATCGTACTTGAGCATTGGGTGTAGCTAATATGCGAGTGTGTTTCATGAATGGAACAATGATTGAGCATAATGGGCTAGGGATAACTTGCTTTAGCATGGATATTTTGAAAGACATGGTTGCTTGTTTGTATGCTTGAGTATTGAAATCTCCATGTCAAAACTAGACTATTGCATTGAACCATATAAAAGTCCAAATGTCCATGCTACAAAAGAAAATAATATGATGAACATGTTAGGCAGCATTCCACATCAAAAATTCTGTTTTATCATTTACCTACTCGAGGACAAGCAGGAATTAAGCTTGGGGGTGCTGATACGTCTCCAACGTATCTATAATTTTTTATTGTTCCATGCTGTTATATTATCATTCTTGGATGTTTTAAAATCATTTTATAGCAACTTTATATCACTTTTTGGGACTAACCTATTGACATAGTGCCCAGTGCTAGTTGCTGGTTTTTGCTTGTTTTTTACTTCGCAGAAAATCAATACCAAACGGAGTCCAAAAGCAGCAAAACTTTTTGGAGATTTTTTCTGGACCAGCAGACACCTGTTGGACCAAAGAAGTACCAGAGGGGGCTCCGAGGGGAGCACAGCCGACCTGGGTGCGCCTGGGGGGCCCAGGCGTGCCCTTGTGGGTTGTTCCCACCTCGGTCGCCTCCCGCACTGCCTCTTTGCTCTATAAATACCCTAGAAATCCAAAAACCCTAGGGGAGTTGACGAAACACAATTCCAGCTGCTGCAAGTTCCAGAAACACCAGATCCAATCTAGACACCATCACGGGGGGGGTCATCATCCTCATTGGTGCCTCTCCGATGATGCGTGGGTAGTTCATTGTAGACCTATGAGTCCGTAATTAGTAGCTAGATGGCTTCCTTTCTCTCTCTCTCTCTTTTGATTCTCAATACAATGGTCTCTTGGAGATCTATTTGATGTAACTCTTTTTGTGGTGTTTTTGTTGGGATCCGATGAACTTTGAGTTTATGATCAGATCTATTTTATCCATGAAAGTTATTTGAGTCTTATTTTGATCTCTTATATGCATGATTACTTATAGCCTCGTATTTCTTCTTCGAATCTTTGGTTTAGTTAGGACGACTAGATCGGTTTTTCTTGCCATGGGAAGAGGTGCTTTGTGATGGGTTCGGTCGTGCGGTGCTCTTTCCCAGTGACAGAAGGGGCAGCAAGACACGTATTGATCATTTCCATTAAGGATAACAAGATGGAGTCTATTCCTACATGAACAGATCTTGTCTACATCATTTCATCATTCTTATTGCATTACTCCGTTTCTCCATGAACTTAATACACTAGATGCATGTTGGATAGCGGTCGATGTGTGGAGTAATAGTAGTAGATGCATGCAGGAGTCGGTCTACTAATCTTGGACGTGATGCCTATATAATGATCATTGCCTGGATATTGTCATAATTATTTGAAGTTCTATCAATTGCCCAACAGTAATTTGTTTACCCACCGTGTGCTATTTTCTTGAGAGAAGCCACTAGTGAAATCTATGGCCCTGGGGTCTATTTTCTCATCATATATCTTCAGATCTATATTGCTATTTGCCTTTTTATTTATTTGCATCTTTTATTTTCAGATCTATATTATCAAAAACCCAAAAATACCTCACTGAATTTTATTTGCCGTTATTTTTTTGCATCTACCAATCTTTTACCCGAGAGGGATTGACAACCCCTCTTTTGCGTCGGTTGGAAGTATTTGTTCTTTGTGTGCAGGTATCGTTTACATAGTGTTGCTTGGTTCTCCTACTGGTTCGATAACCTTGTTCTCATAACTGAGGGAAATACCTACCGTAGCTATGCTGCATCATCCCTTCCTCTTTGGGGAAATACCGACGTAGTTCAAGCAACATCAGTGGTGGAGTTGGATCCCGTAGAACTCAAGCAAGCCCCGGAGGAAGGGCTGGATGGGAAATCCAAGACCCCGTAGTAGAAGGGGACACAACAAACTTGCTCCTCCCTACATGGAGTGGGGTGGCTATCCGCATGCGCTTGCCTGTCTATGGATATTAAGCCAGGACGGGAGGAAGCTAGATCTGGGTCCGGCAGAAAACCTTGAGTGGCGAGCCGGTCCAATTGGAGATGGGTGATGGAGCAGCTCCCCCAGTCGCCTTTGAGAGGGCCATGGGGGCGCTTCGATGAACCCACGTCATTCACCATTGCTAAAGCTCTCAAAACTAAACTTCCGAAAGAATATTTAGAGCTTGGTTGAGGAGGGAGAGAGCTGATACATCTCCAACGTATCTATAATTTTTTTGTTGTTCCATGCTATTACAATATCAATCTTGGATGTTTTATATGCAATTATATATATTTTTATTGTTCTAGTTGCTGTTTTTTTGCTTGTTTTTGGTTTTCAAGGAAATAAGTACCAAATGGAGTCCAAACGCTATGAAACTTTTTAACGATTTTTTTCTGGACATAAGAGACCCTAGAAGCTTCGGGAGGAGGCCAGAAGGCAAAGGAGTAGGCCACAAGGCACTAGGGCGCGCCTGGCCTAATTCCACCACTATAAATTCTCTAAAATCGGGAAACCAACAAAGAGCCCCCGAAAATACTTTTTTCGCTGCCGCAAGTATCTGTTCTTCCGTGATCCCATCTGGAGACCTTTTCTGCCACTTTGCTGGAGGGGGAATCGATCACGGAGGGCTTCTACATCAACCTTGCTGCCCTTCTGATGACATGTGAGTAGTTTATCACATACCCACGGATCCATAGCTAGTATCTAGATAGCTTCTTCTCTCTCTTTGATCTTGAATACAATGTTCACCTCGATGTTCTTGGAGTTATATCGATGTAATCTTCTTTTGCAGTGTGTTTGTTGGGATCCAATGAATTGTGGGTTTATGATCAGATTATTCATGACAATATTTGAATCTTTTCTGAATTCTTAGATGCATGATTATTATAGCTTTCTATTTCTCTCCAATCTATCTGTTTCGTTTGGCCAACTAGATTGATTTATCTTGCAATGGGAGAGGTGCTTTGTAATGGGTTCAATCTTGCAGTGATCTATATCTAGTGACAGAAGGGGACAAGACACATATTTGTATTGTTGCCATAAGGGGGAAACGATGGGGTTTATTCATATTGCTTAAGTTTACTGTATCTACATCATGTCGTCTTGCTTAAGGCGTTACTCCGTTCTTTATGAACTTAATACTCTAGATGCGTGCTGGATAGCGGTCGACGTGTGGAGTAATAGTAGTAGATGTAGGAAGGAGTCTGTCTACTTGTCTCAGACGTGATGCCTATATACATGAGCATTGCCTTAAATATTGTCATAACTATGCGTTTTTCTATCAATTGCCCAACAATAATTTGTTTACCCACGTCATCGCGCTTTTTGTGTGAGAGAGAAGCCTCTAGTGAAAACTATGCCCCCGATTCTACTTTTATCATATATAAAATCCAAAAATACCTTACTGCAATTTATTTACCGTTCTTTTATTTTGTGTTTATCTATCTATCACTACGAGATTTGATCCTTGCAATTAACCGCCAAGGGATTGACAACCCCTTGTTTGCGTTGGGTGCAAGTATTTGCTTTTGTGTGTGTAGGTGCTGCTAACGAGGTTTCGTGTGGTTCTCCTACTGGATTGATAACCTTGGTTCTTAACTGAGGGAAATACTTATCTCTACTGTACTCCATCATCCTCTCCTCTTCCGGGAAATCCCAATGCAGCTCACAAGTAGTAAGAACTAGGATGTGTTTTTCGCCGCGGCTTTAAGTTATCTACCCATTAAATAAGGCAGGTGGCGACGCTTTGACACTTGGCCAAGCGGCCAGTCCACCAGGCGGCTCAAGAATTGAGAGAATATTATTTTAATAAAAGGACCATGCATGGTGGGACCCGCATCTAGCTCACTAAGAAAGTGCTCGGGTTGCCAGGATCACGTCCTCTTGATAAGTGGGGACCGAAGATATGTTACAAGCTTGGAGGCTAAACAGAGACTGACAAGAGGAACTCGCCTGTCAATCGGAAGACATTAGTCTGAGGAGGGTTCCTGTCCCTGGCTCCAAAGACAAGTTCAGGGGCTACTTACGGTGTCCTGGACTAAGGGGTACTAACCTAGTTAGGTCACAGTCCATGGGCCGAACTTACAGCCCACCAATCTCACGAGGGAGGACTCCAGAAGCCTTGAACCCTGGCATGATCAAGATGGACTCTACCGAAGAATTGGCGTGTACTTCAAGGACTACACCGGCTATTGGCATGATTGTCCCTAGTTGGCTACCGACCGTGTGTAAGCCTAGACCCCCTGGCACCTATATAAGCCAGAGGGTTTAGTCCGTAGAGACACAAGTACAATCACAAATATTAGCCTTAGGGTTTAGAACACAACATACAATCTCGAGGTAGATCATCTTGTACTTGATACTCCATCATTAATACAATCAAAGCAGGATGTAGGGTTTTACCTCTTTGAGAGGGCTCGAACCTGGGTAAACATCGTGCCCTTTGTCTCATGTTCACCATTATTCCTAGATCCACAGCTTGGGACACCCTACCCGAGATCCGCCGGTTTTAGTACCGACAATGACGTCTTCAAGAAGGGGACAAAACTGTAGATGTCGCCTTTGTCGACCTGGTAGGGCCAGATTGGGTTTTCACCCTGGCAAGCCCGCTTTGTCATCCAGACGGGGTACACGAAGCCACCGCTCACCGCACCACCGCCACCTGTCGTCGCACCCTCACCACCACGCCACCCACACGATCATGGCATCTACTCCATACCCGAGCCACGAGCTCCGCCCATGAGCACCATGGCTCCCGCCACCAAGGCCGCCGCCCCGGCATCCAAGACCCCGTTACCACTTGCTACTTGTGAGCAGCTTGGGATTTTCCTCGAAGAGGAGAGGAGATGCAATACAGTAGAGATAAGTATTTCCCTCAGTGAGAACCAAGGTTTATCGAACCAAAAGGAGAATCACGCAAAACCTTGAACAACACCTGCACACACAAAAGCAAATACTTGCACCCAACGCGAACAAGAGGGTTGTCAATCCCCTTGGCGGTTACTTGCAAGGATTAAATCTTGTAGTGGTAGATAGATAAATTGCAAAGATAAAATAAAAGAGAATAAAAGAATTGCAGCAAAGTGTCTTTGTGTTTTTATATATGATACGCGTAGACCCGGGGGCCATAGTTTTCATTAGAGGCTTCTCTCTCAAGCACATAGCATGGGGTGGGTAAACAAATTACTACTGGGTAATTGATAGAAAAGCACATAGTTATGCCGATATTCAAGGAAATGATCATGTATATAGGCATCATGTCCGAGACAATTAGACCGACTCCTGTCTGCATCTACTACTATTACTCCACCCATCGACCGCTATCCAGCATGCATCTAGGGTATTAAGTTAATAAAAACATAGTAACGCTTTCATCAAGATGACATGATGTAGACAAAGTAAACTTAACTAATACGAACAAACCCCATCATTTTCTCCTTAATGGCAACAATACAAATACGTGTCTTGTCCCTTTCTGTCACTGGGATAGAGCACCGCAAGATTGAAACCCATCACAAAACACCTCTCCCACTGAAGATAAATCAATATAGTTGGCCAAACCAAATGGATAGATCAGCGAGAAATACAAAGCTATAAAAATCATGCATAATAAAGTTCAGAAAAGACTCAATTGCTTCTCATGAATATTCAGATCATAAACCCACAATTCATCGGATCCCAACAAACACACCACAAAAGAAGATTACATTGGGTAGAACTCCAAGAACATTGAGGATAACATGATATTGAAGATCAGAGAGAGAGAGAGAGAGAGAGAGAGAGAGAGAGAAGCCATCTAGCTACTAGCTATGGACCCGTAGGTCTATGGTAAACTACTCACGCATCATCGGTAGGGCAGCAAGGTTGATATACAAGCCCTTCGTGATCGATTCCCCCTCTAGCAGAGTACCGAAAAAGGCCTCCAGATGAGATCATAGAAGAACAGAGACTTCTGGCAGCGGAAATAGTGTTTCAGGTGGCTCTCTGTTGGTTTCCCAATATTTGAGAATTTATAGAAGTGTTTGGTACTGATTTTCTGGAAAACCAAAAACAAGCACAAAACAATAACTCGCACTGGACACTGGGTTAATAGGTTAGTCCCAAAAAATGATATAAAATAGTATATAAAGATTGATACTATAATAGCATGGAACAATAAAAAATTATAGATACATTGGCGACGTATCAGCATCCCCAAGCTTAATTCCTACTCGTCCTCGAGTAGGCAAATGATTAAAACAGAATTTTTTATGTGGAATGCTATCTAACATGTTCATCATGTAATCTCTTTTATGGTATGAATACTAGGATACAAGTGATTAAAAGCAATAGTCTATAATATGATATAAATACATCAATACTCAGGCATACCAACAAACAATCACGGCTTTCAAAATAAAAATGCTAAATAACGCTATCCCTACAAATCATATAGCCTTGTCATGCTCAGTCTTCCTAACACAAAGTATTAGTCATGCACAACCCCAGTGACAAGCCGAGCAATTGGTTCATACTTTTTAACGCGCTTCAGCTTTTTCAACTCCCTCGTAATACATGAGTGTGAGGCATGGATATAGCACTATGGGTGGAATAGAATGTGGTGATAGAGATCAATAAGGGTAAGTCAAAAAGGAAGATAGTCTCGCATCGACGCGGCTAATCAACGGGCTATGGAGATGCCCATCAATTGAAATCAATGCGAGGAGTAGGGATTGCCATGCAATGGATGCACTAAGAGCTATAAGTGTATGAAAGCTCAAACTGAAAACTAAGTGGGTGTGCATCCAACTTGCTTGCTCATGAAGACCTCGGGCATTTGAGGAAGCCCATCATCAAAATATACAAGACAAGTTCTATAATGAAGAACTCCCACTAACATATGAAAGTGACAACTCAGGAGACTCTCTATATGAAAAACATGGTGCTACTTTGAAGCACAAGTTTGGAAAAGGATAGTAACATTGCCCCTTCTCTCTTTTTCTCTCATTTTTTGTTGGGCTCTTTTTTTGTCTGGTTTCTCATCCTGACTTTTGGGGGAATCATAGTCTCCATCATCCTTTCCTCACCGGGACAATGCTCTAATAATGATGATCATCACACTTTTATTTACTTACAACTCGATAAAACTGAAACATATGACTCTATATGAATGCCTCTGGCAGTGTACCAGGATGTGCAATGATCTAGCCTAACATGTATAAAAATGATGAACGATGGATGTGCCACCAATACTATGTCAGCCGTATGATCATGCAAAGCAATATGACAATGATGATGTGTGTCATATAAACGGAACGGTAGAAGTTGCATGGCAATATATCTCGGAATGGCTATGGAAATGCAATAATAGGTAGGTATGGTGGCTGTTTTGAGGAAGATATAAGAAGGCTTATATGTGATAGAGCGTATCATATCATGGGGTTCGGATGCACCGATGAAGTTTGCACCAACTCTCGTGGTGAGAAAGGGCAATGCACGGTACCGAAGAGGCTAGCAAATTGCGGAAAGGTAAGAGTACGTATAATCCATGGACTCACATTAGTCATAAAGAACTCACATACTTATTCCAAAAGTTTATTAGCCCTCGAAGCAAAGTACTAGTACGCATGCCCCTAGGGGGATAGATTGGTAGGAAAATACCATCGCTCGTCCCCGACGCCACCCATAAGGAAGACAATCAATAATAAATCATGCTCCAACTTCATCACATAACTAGAGACTATACGTGCATGCTTCGGGAATCACAAACCGTAAAACAATATTCTTACTAAACCACAGTAATTCACTAGTACCTCTCACATATCACCATCTTAATATCGCAAAACTATTGCAAGGAATCAAACATATCATATTCAGTGATCTACATGAAAGTTTTTATTATATTCCTCTTGAACACCTATCATATTAGGACCAATTTCATAACACGTGCATATTGACATTACTATTTATTAAACTCTCAAAAATATTTAAGTGAAGCATGAGATTGCAACTATTTCTTTAAAATGTAACCACCGCCATCCTCTAAAAGATATAAGTGAAGCATTAGAGCAACTGCCTAGCTCAAAAGATATAAGTGAAGCACATAGAGTATTCTAACAAATCACGAATAAATGTGTGTCCCTCTCAAAAGGTGTGTCTAGAAAAATATGATTGTGGTAAACTAAAAAGCAAACAATGCAAAAAATACTATGGCACAAGACACTCCAAGTAAAACTCATATCATGTGATGAATAAAAATATAGCTCCAAGTAATATACCGATGGTTTGTAGACGAAAGAGGGGATGCCATCCAGGTCATCCGCAAGCTTAGACACTTGGTTCTTCCTTGAATATTACCTTGGTTCCTTGGGATCCCCAAGCTTAGGCTCTTGCCACTCCTTGTTCCTTCATCCATCGTGATCTCACCCAAAACTTGAAAACTTCATCACACAAAACTCAATAGAAACCTCGTGAGATCCGTTAGTATAACAACAAATCATAAACTTTAGATACTGTTATGAACCCATTCATATTTTGTTATTGCATAATACCTACGGTATTCCAACTTCTCCATGACTTATACCCCCCGATATAATCCATAGAATCTTCAAAACAAGCAAACTATGCAACGAAAACATAATCTGTCTAAAACATAACAGTGTGTAATGATCTGAATAATGACCATACTTATGGAATCTAAAAATTCTGAAAAATAGGAAAACGTAGGAAATTTGTATATCAATCATGTGTACAAAATTCAGATCAAAAGCACGTTCCAGTGATTTTTAAAGATCCCTGGAGTGAGCGCAAAAGTTTCTGTTTTTTCACAGAATCAAATCAACTATCAACCAAATCATTCCAAAGGCTTTACTTGGCACAAACACTAATTATAACATTAAAACACAATCATAACAATAGCATAACTATGTCAGCACACACAAAACAGAAAGCAAAAAGAAAAATAAGATAACTATTGGGTTGCCTCCCAACAAGCGCTATTGTTTTACGCCCTTGGATAGGCGTAAGGCATTATTTCAAGTGTTGTCATCCTTAGTTTTTACATCCCGGGATATGTGTTCATTAGGAGGCTTTTCATAAGTAATGGTGAAATCATCATCTATTAAAAAAATTGCATTTTCAAGGCAACTTTCTTCAAAACCTTGTTGATTCCCTTTTACGATCCAAGAATATTGATGATTAATACAATTGAATACTTGTTGGATAATATGTAAAGGGGGACTTTCTTTTTAGCATTTTCCTCAAAAGCATGATGATCATGAGACATACATCTCCTCATAGAATCTCTATCATATAATTTCATCAATCATAGGACGTTCATAACTCATATTATAAAAGTCAAAGATTTCTCTAGATTTCTCGCACTATGATCATGTATATAGGCATCATGTCCGAGAAAAGTAGACCGTCTCCAGCCTGCATCTACTACTATTACTCCACCCATCGACCGCTATCCATCATGCATCTAGGGTATTAAGTTAATAAAAATAGAGTAATGCCTTAAGCAATATGACATGATGTAGACAAAGTAAACTCAACTAATATGAATAAACCCCATCGTTTTATCCTTAATGGCAACAATACAAATACGTGTCTTGTCCCTTTCTGTCACTGGCATAGTGTTGGAAATATGCCCTAGAGGCAATAATAAATAGGTTATTATTATATTTCCTTGTTCATAATAATCGTTTATTATCCATGCTAGAATTGTATTGATAGGAAACTCAGATACATGTGTGGATACATAGACAACACCATGTCCCTAGTAAGCCTCTAGTTGACTAGCTTGTTGATCAATAGATGGTTACAGTTTCCTGACCATGGACATTGGATGTCGTTGATAACGGGATCACATCATTAGGAGAATGATGTGATGGACAAGACCCAATCCTAAGCATAGCATAAAAGATCGTGCAGTTTCGTTTGCTAGAGCTTTTCCAATGTCAAGTATCTTTTCCTTAGACCATGAGATCGTGCAACTCCCGGATACCGTAAGAGTGCTTTGGGTGTGCCAAACGTCACAACGTAACTGGGTGACTATAAAGGTGCACTACGGGTATCTCCGAAAGTGTCTGTTGGGTTGGCACGGATCGAGACTGGGATTTGTCACTCCGTGTGACGGAGAGGTATCTCTGGGCCCACTCGGTAATGCATCATCATAATGAGCTCAATGTGACTAAGGCGTTAGTCACGGGATCATGCATTGCGGTACGAGTAAAGAGACTTGCCGGTAACGAGATTGAACAAGGTATTGGGATACCGACGATCGAATCTCGGGCAAGTAACATACCGATTGACAAAGGGAATTGCATACGGGATTGATTGAATCCTCGACACCGTGGTTCATCCGATGAGATCATCGTGGAACATGTGGGAGCCAACATGGGTATCCAGATCCCGCTGTTGGTTATTGACCGGAGAGGCGTCTCGGTCATGTCTGCATGTCTCCCGAACCCGTAGGGTCTACACACTTAAGGTTCGGTGACGCTAGGGTTGTAGAGATATATGTATGCGGAAACCCGAAAGTTGTTCGGAGTCCCGGATGAGATCCCGGACGTCACGAGAGGTTCCGGAATGGTCCGGAGGTGAAGAATTATATATAGGAAGTCCAGTTTCGGCCACCGGGAAAGTTTCGGGGGTTACCGGTATTGTACCGGGACCACCGGAAGGGTCCCGGGGGTCCACCGGGTGGGGCCACCTATCCCGGAGGGCCCCGTGGGCTGAAAGTGGAAGGGAACCAGCCCTTAGTGGGCTGGGGCGCCCCCCTTGGGCCTCCCCCCATGCGCCTAGGGTTGGGAACCCTAGGGGGGAGTTCCCCCTTGCCTTGGGGGGCAAGGCAACCCCTTCCCCCCTTGTGGCCGCCGCCCCCCTTGAGATCCCATCTCTTGGGGCCGGCGCCCCCCCCAGGGGGCCTATATAAAGGGGGGGAGGGAGGGCAGCAACACACAGCCTTGGGCGCCTCCCTCCTCCCGTGCAACACCTCTCTCTCTCTCGCAGAAGCTTGCGAAGCCCTGCCGGAGACCCGCTACATCCACCACCACGCCGCCGTGCTGTTGGATCTCCATCAACCTCTCCTTCCCCTTGCTGGATCAAGAAGGAGGAGACGTCGCTGCACCGTACGTGTGTTGAACGCGGAGGTGCCGTCCGTTCGGCACTCGGTCATCGGTGATTTGGATCACGGCGAGTACGACTCCGTCATCCACGTTCATTGGAACGCTTCCGCTCGCGATCTACAAGGGTATGTAGATGCACTCCCTTCCCCTCGTTGCTAGTATACTCCATAGATGCATCTTGGTGAGCGTAGGAAAATTTTAAATTATGCTACGATTCCCAACAGTGGCATCATGAGCCAGGTCTATGCGTAGTTACTATGCATGAGTAGAACACAAAGCAGTTGTGGGCGTTGAGTTTGCCAATTCTTCTTGCCGCTACTAGTCTTTTCTTGTTTCGGCGGCATTGTAGGATGAAGCGGCCCGGACCGACCTTACACGTACACTTACGTGAGACAGGTTCCACCGACTGACATGCACAAGTTGCATAAGGTGGCTAGCGGGTGTCTGTCTCTCCTACTTTAGTCGGAACGGACTCGATGAAAAGGGTCCTTATGAAGGGTAAATAGAAATTGGCAAATCACGTTGTGGTCATACGTAGGTAAGAAACGTTCTTGCTAGAAACCTACAAACCACGTAAAAACTTGCAACAACAATTAGAGGACGTCTAACTTGTTTTTGCAGCAAGTGCTATGTGATGTGATATGGCCAGAAGATGTGATGAATGATATATGTGATGTATGAGATTGATCATATTCTTGTAATAGGAATCACGACTTGCATGTCGATGAGTATGACAACCGGCAGGAGCCATAGGAGTTGTCTTTATTATTTTGCATGACCTGCGTGTCATTGAATAACGCCATGTAAATTACTTTACTTTGTTGCTAAACGCGTTAGCCATAGAAGTAGAAGTAATCGTTGGCGTGACGACTTCATGAAGACACAATGATGGAGATCATGATGATGGAGATCATGGTGTCATGCCGGTGACAAAGATGATCATGGTGCCCCGAAGATGGAGATCAAAGGAGCATGATGATATTGGCCATATCATGTCACTATTTGATTGCATGTGATGTTTATCATGTTTTTGCATCTTATTTGCTTAGAACGACGGTAGTAAGTAAGATGATCCCTTATAATAATTTCAAGAAAGTGTTCACCCTAACTGTGCACCGTTGCGAAGGTTCGTTGTTTCGAAGCACCACGTGATGATCGGGTGTGATAGATTCTAACGTTCGAATACAACGGGTGTTGACGAGCCTAGCATGTACAGACATGGCCTCGGAACACACGCAATACACTTAGGTTGACTTGACGAGCCTAGCATGTACAGACATGGCCTCGGAACACGGAGGACCGAAAGGTCGAGCATGAGTCGTATAGAAGATACGATCAACATGGAGATGTTCACCGATCTTGACTAGTCCGTCTCACGTGATGATCGGACACGGCCTAGTTAAACTCGGATCATGTTTCACTTAGATGACTAGAGGGATGTCTATCTGAGTGGGAGTTCATAATCAGATGAACTTCATTATCATGAACATAGTCAAAAAGGTATTTGCAAATTATGTCATAGCTTGCGCTTTAGTTCTACTGGTTAAGATATGTTCCTAGAGAAAATTTAGTTGAAAGTTGGTAGTAGCAATTATGCGGACTGGGTCCGTAAACTGAGGATTGTCCTCATTGCTGCACAGAAGGCTTATGTCCTTAATGCACCGCTCGGTGTGCTGAACCTCAGCGTCGTCTGTAGATGTTACGAAACATCTGACATACACGTTTTGATGACTACGTGATAGTTCAGTGCGGTTTAGAATTGTGGCACCAAAGACGTTTTTGAAACGTCGCAGAACATGTGAGATGTTCCGAAGACTGAAATTGGGATTTCAGACTAGTGCCCACGTCAAGAGGTATGAGACCTCTGACAAGTTTCTTAAGCCTGCAAACTAAGGGAGAAAAGCTCAATCGTTGAGCGTGTGCTCAGATTGTCTGAGTGCCACAATCGCTTGAATCGAGTGGGAGTTAATCTCCCAGATGAGATAGTGATAGTTCTCCATAGTCACTGCCACCAAGCTAGTAGAGCTTCGTGATGAACTATAACATATCAAGGATAATTATGATGATCCTTGAGCTATTCGCGATGTTTGACACCGCGAGAGTAGAAATCAAGAAGGAGCATCAATTGTTGATGGTTAGTAAAACCACTAGTTTAAGAAGGGCAAGGGCAAAAGGGATACTTCATGAAACAGCAAGTCGTTTGCTGCTCTAGTGAAGAATCCCAAGGTTGAACCCAAACCCGAGACTAAGTGCTTCTGTAATGAGAGGAACGGTCACTGAAGCAGTACTACCCTAGATACTTGGTAGATGAGAAGGCAGGCAAGGTCGACAGAAGTATATTGGATATACGTTATATGAATGTGTACTTTACTAGTACTCCTAGCAGCACCAGGGTATTAGATACCGGTTCGGTTGCTAAGTGTTAGTAACTCGAAATAAAAGCTGCGGAATAAATGGAGACTAGCTAAAGGTGAGATGACGATATGTGTTGGAAGTGTTTCCAAGGTTGATGTGATCAAGCATCGCATGCTCCCTCTACCATCGAGATTTGGTGTTTGCGTTGAACATGATTGGATTATGTTTACCGCAAAACGGTTATTCATTTAAGGAGAATAATGGTTACTCTGTTTATTTGAATAATACCTTCAATGGTCTTGCACCTAAAATGAATCTCGATCGTAGTGATACACATGTTCATGCCAAAAGATATAAGATAGTAATGATAGTACCACATACTTGTGGCACTGCCACTTGAGTCATATTGGTGTAGAACGCATGAAGAAGCTCCATGTAGGTGGATCTTTGGACTCACTCATTTTTGAAAAGATTGAGACATGCGAACCATGTCTATTGGTATATATGCATGAAGAAACTCCATACAGATGGATCGTTTGGACTCACTTGATTATGAATCACTTGAGACATGCAAATCATACCACATGGGCAAAATGACTGAAAGTCCTCGTTTTCAGTGAGATGGAACAAGAGAGCAACTTATTGGAAGTAATACATTTTGATGTACGCAGTCCAATGAGTGCTGAGGCATGCAGTGGATATCGTTATGTTTACTTCACAGATGATTTGAGTAGATGCTGAGTGTATTTACTTGATGAAACACTAGTCTGAATTATTGAAAGGTTCAAGTAATTTCAGAGTGAAGTTGAAGATCGTCGTGACAAGAGGATAAAATGTCTGTGATATGATCATAGAGATGAGTATCTGAGATACGAGTTTGGCACACAATTGAGACATTGTGGAAAGTGTTTCACAATTAATACCGCCTGGAACACCATAGTGTGATGGTGTGTCCGAACATCATAACTGCACCCTATTGGATATGGTGCATACCATGATGTCTCTTATCGAATTACCACTATCGTTTATGGGTTAGGCATTAGAGACAACCGCATTCACTTTAAAAGGGGCACCACGCAATTCTGTTGAGACGACACCTAAGTTGTCGTTTCTTAAAAGTTTGGGGCTATGAAGCTTATGTGAAAAAGTTTCAGGCTGATAAGCTCGAACCCAAAGCGGACAAATGCATCTTCATAGAATACCCAAAAACAGTTGGGTATACCTCCTATTTCAGATCTGGAAGCAAAAGTAATTGCTTCTAGAAACGAGTCCTTTCTCGAGGAAAAGTTTCTCTCGAAAGAATTGAGTGGGAGGATGGTGGAGACTTGATAAGGTTATTGAACCGTCGCTTCAACTAGTGTGTAGCAGGGCACAGGAAATTGTTCCTGTGGCACCTACACCAATTGAAGTGGAAGCTTATGATAGTGATCATGAAACTTCGGATCAAGTCACTACCAAAACCTCGTAGGACGACGAGGATGCGCACTACTTCAGAGTAATGCGTGATCCTGTCTTGGAAGTCATGTTGCTAGACAACAATGAACCTACGAGCTATGGAGAAGCGATGGTGGGCCCATATTCCGACGAATGGCTCGAGGCCATGAAATCCGAGATAGAATCCATGTATCAGAACAAAGCATGGACTTTGGTGAACTTGCCCGATGATCGGCAAGCCATTGAGATAAATGGATCTTTAAGAAGAAGACGGACATGGACGGTAAAGTTACCGTCTATGAAGCTCGACTTGTGGCAAAGAGTATTTTCACAAGTTCAAGGAGTTGACTACGATGAGTTTTTCTCATCCGTAGCGATGCTTAGGTCCGTCGGAATCATGTTAGCATTAGCTACATTTATGAAATCTGGCAGATGGATGTCAAAACAAGTTTCCTTACCAGTTTTCGTAAGGAAAGGTTGTATGTGATACAATCAGAAAGGTTTTGTCGATCCTAAGGATGCTAAAAGGTATGCTAGCTCCAGCGATCCTTCCATGGATTAGAGCAAGCATCTCGGAGTCAGAATATACGCTTTGATGGAGTGATCAAAGTTTTTGGGTTTATACAAAGTTTGTTAGAAACTTGTATTTACAATAAAGTGAGTGGGAGCGCTACAACATTTCTGATAAGTATATGTGAATGACATATTGTTGATCCGAAATGATGTAAAATTTCTGGAAGGCATAAAGGGTTGTTTGAAAGGAGTTTTTTTTCAAAAGAAGACCTAGATAAAGCTGCTTACATATTGGGCATCAAGATCTATAGAGATAGATCAAGACGCCTGATGATACTTTCAAAGAACGCACACCTTGACATGATTTTGAAAGAGTTCAAAATAGATCAGCAAAGAAGGAGTTCTTGGCTGTGTTACAAGGTGTGAGTATTGAGTAAGACTCAAGACCTAACCACAGCAGAAGAGAGAGAAAGGACGAAGGTCGTCCCCTATGCTTCAGACGTAGGCTCTATAGTATGCTATGCTGTGTACCGCACATGAAGTGTGCCTTGCCATGAGTTGGTCAAGGGGTACAATAGTGATCCGGGAATGGATCACATGACAGCGGTCAAACTTATCCTTAGTACCTAGTGGACTAAGGATTTTCTTGATTATGGAGGTGAAAAGGAGTTCGTCGTAAAGGGTTACGTCGATGCGAACTTTGACACTAATCCGGATGACTCTGAGTAGTAAACCGGATTCGTATAGTAGAGCAATGATTTGAAATGGCTCCAAATAGCGCGTGGTAGCATCCACAAGATGACATAGATATTCGTAAAGCACATGGTTCTGAAAGGTTCAGACCCGTTGACTAATAACCTCTCTCACAAGCATAACATGATCAAACTAGAACACATTGAGTGTTAATCACATAGTGATGTGAACTAGATTGTTGACTCTAGTAAACTCTTTAGATGTTGGTCACATGGTGATGTGACCAGTGAGTGTTAATCACATGGTGATGTGAACTAGATTATTGACTCTAGTGCAAGTGGGAGACTGTTGGAAATATGCCCTAGAGGCAATAATAAATAGGTTATTATTATATTTCCTTGTTCATAATAATCATTTATTATCCATGCTAGAATTGTATTGATAGGAAACTCAGATACATGTGTGGATACATAGACAACACCATGTCCCTAGTAAGCCTCTAGTTGACTAGCTCGTTGATCAATAGATGGTTACGGTTTCCTGACCATGGACATTGGATGTCATTGATAACGGGATCACATCATTAGGAGAATGATGTGATGGACAAGACCCAATCCTAAGCATAGCATAAAAGATCGTGTAGTTTCGTTTGCTAGAGCTTTTCCAATGTCAAGTATCTTTTCCTTAGACCATGAGATCGTGCAACTCCCAGATACCGTAAGAGTGTTTTGGGTGTGCCAAACGTCACAACGTAACTGGGTGACTATAAAGGTGCACTACGGGTATCTCCGAAAGTGTCTGTTGGGTTGGCTCGGATCGAGACTGGGATTTGTCACTCCGTGTGACGGAGAGGTATCTCTGGGCCCACTCGGTAATGCATCATCATAATGAGCTCAATGTGACTAAGGCGTTAGTCACGGGATCATGCATTGCGGTACGAGTAAAGAGACTTGCCGGTAACGAGATTGAACAAGGTATTGGGATACCGACGATCGAATCTCGGGCAAGTAACATACCGATTGACAAAGGGAATTGTATACGGGATTGATTGAATCCTCGACATCGTGGTTCATCCGATGAGGTCATCGTGGAACATGTGGGAGCCAACATGGGTATCCAGATCCCGCTGTTGGTTATTGACCGGTGAGGCGTCTCGGTCATGTCTGCATGTCTCCCGAACCCGTAGGGTCTACACACTTAAGGTTCGGTGACGCTAGGGTTGTAGAGATATATGTATGCGGAAACCCGAAAGTTGTTCGGAGTCCCGGATGAGATCCCGGACGTCACGAGAGGTTCCGGAATGGTCCGGAGGTAAAGAATTATATATAGGAAGTCCAGTTTCGGCCACCGGGAAAGTTTCGGGGGTTACCGGTATTGTACCGGGACCACCGGAAGGGTCCCGGGGGTCCACCGGGTGGGGCCACCTATCCCGGAGGGCCCCGTGGGCTGAAAGTGGAAGGGAACCAGCCCTTAGTGGGCTGGGGCGCCCCCCTTGGGCCTCCCCCCATGCGCCTAGGGTTGGGAACCCTAGGGGGGAGTTCCCCCTTGCCTTGGGGGGCAAGGCAACCCCTCCCCCCCTTGTGGCCGCCGCCCCCCCTTGAGATCCCATCTCTTGGGGCCGACGCCCCCCCCCAGGGGGCCTATATAAAGGGGGGAGGGAGGGCAGCAACACACAGCCTTGGGCGCCTCCCTCCTCCCCTGCAACACCTCTCTCTCTCTCGCAGAAGCTTGCGAAGCCCTGCCGGAGACCCGCTACATCCACCACCACGCCGTCGTGCTGTTGGATCTCCATCAACCTCTCCTTCCCCTTGCTGGATCAAGAAGGAGGAGACGTCGCTGCACCGTACGTGTGTTGAACGCGGAGGTGCCGTCCGTTCGGCACTCAGTCATCGGTGATTTGGATCACGGCGAGTACGACTCCGTCATCCACGTTCATTGGAACGCTTCCGCTCGCGATCTAAAAGGGTATAGATGCACTCCCTTCCCTCGCTGCTAGTATACTCCATAGATGCATCTTGGTGAGCATAGGAAAATTTTAAATTAAGCTACGATTCCCAACACATAGAGCACTGCACGATTGAACCCATCATAAAGCACCTCTCCCACTAAAGATAAATCAATCTAGTTGGCCAAACCAAATGGATAGATCGGAGAGGAATACAAAGCTATAAGAATCATGCACAATAAAGTTCAGAAAAGACTCAGTTACTTCTCATGAATATTCAGATCATAAACACACAATTCATTGGATCCAAACAAACACACCACAAAAGAAGATTACATCGAAAGAACTCCAAGAACATTGAGGAGAACATGGTATTGAAGATCAAAGAGAAAGAAGAAGTCATCTAGTTGTTAGCTATGGACCCATAGGTCGATGCTAAACTACTCACGCATCATTGGTAGGGCAGCAAGGTTGATGTAGAAGCCCTTCGTGATCGATCCCCCTCCAACAGAATACTGGAAAAGGCCTCCATATGGGATTGCGGAAGAACAAAGACTTGCGGCGGCGGAAAAAGTGTTTCGGGTGGCTCTCTGTTTGTTTTCCCAATATTTGAGAATTTATAGAAGTGGAATCTGGTCAGACGGAGCCTCGAGGGGCCCACAAGGCAACAGGGCGCGTCCCCCTGGGTGTGCCGGGTTGCCTTGCCGTCTCCTCATACATCCTCTGGTCTCCCCCCGAAGCTTCCAGGGCCTCTTATGTCCAGAAAAAAATCGTTAAAAAGTTTCGTAGCGTTTGAACTCCGTTTGGTACTGATTTTCTGGAAAACCCAAAACAAGCAGAAAATAACAACTGCACTGGGTTAATAGAGTAGTCCTAGAAAATGATTAAAATATCATATAAATGCATATAAAACACACAAGATTAATACTATAATAGCATGGAATAATAAAAAATTATAGATATGTTGGAGACGTATCACCACTCCACCAAAGACACATAGCTATGATGAGCAAAGCGATGAGCGGCAAAGGCCCCCTACCACTCCTGGGTCGCCCCCAGCCTAGAAACCCACCCCGGGCCGGCCAGAACCAGCCACCATCGCCCCACCCTACCACTCCCGGGCACATGGTGGGCTCCCCGATGGAACACCATACCAACTGGAGGAAACGATGACTTCGCAGCCCTCCTGGTGGTGAAATCGTCCCACAACGATGGACGTCGACTGGGAGCGGACCAACTTTCGGCAGAGGCAGCCCATGCACAACGAAAGGAAGGAATGAAGTATGAACCAATCTGCCTATAGACGAGCCGACGCTAGAGCAGAGTCCGACCGTTGCCGTAGCCGAGTCCGTCGAGCCACCGTGTAGCCAGCACATAGAAAGGAGGTCACTGCGCCTAGATGGCAGTACCACATTACGCCGCCGCCGCCCATGACCGAAACAATAGCCACGCCAGACCGATGCCCCCATCTCGCGTCGCCCGCCGAGCTCAAGGCGGATCCGGTGGGCACGCACCTCTGGACCACCACCACCAATGCCCACAGCCGAGAAGGCCAGCGCCACTGGTCCACACCGCCCTGCTACTTGTGAGTTGCGTTGGATTTTTCCCCAAAGAGGAAGGGAGATGTAATATAGTAGCGGATAATATTTCCCTCAGTAGATAACCAAGGTTATAGAACCAGTAGGAGATTCAAGCATACAATCGTCGACATCACCTACACACAAAAGAGCAAATACTTGCACCCAACGCGGGCAAGAGGGTCGTCAATCTCCTTGTACTCGCTAATTGCAAGTATTAAATCTGATAGTTGTAGATAGATAAACTGGGAAGTAAAATAAAAGTAAAAAATTGCAGCAAGATGTTTTTGGTTTTTATAATATGATTAAAGTAGACCCGGGGGCCCTAGTTTTCACTAGAGGCATCTCTCTCATAAACATGGCATACGATGTGTAAACAAATTACTATTGGGCAACTGATAAATTACTTTCAATGAATAATCATATCAGAAACCCACAATTCATCGGATCCCAACAAACACATCGCAGAAAAGTATTACATCAGATAGAACTCCAAGGAGAACATGGTATTGAAGATCATAGTGAGAGAGAGGGAGCCATCTAGCTAATCACTATGGACCCATAGGTTCTATAGGAACTACTCACACATCACTGGAGGGGCAGCAAGGTTGACGTGAAGCCCTCCATGGTCCATTCCCCCTCCGGCAAAGTACCGTTGAGGCCTCCAGATGAGATCACGGAAGAACACAGGCTTGCGGCGGTGGAATAATTGTTTTGGGTCTCCCTATGGTGTTTTTGGGATTTTAGGGAATTTATGGAAGTGGAATCAGGGCAAATAGAGTTACGAGGGGCCCATAAGCTCAGGTGGCGCCCCCCTGGGGCGCGCCGTGTGAGCTTGTGGCCCTCTCGTACATATTCTGGCCTCCTCCATAAGCTTTCTGGGTGTCTTCTGGTCCATATGTATAGTTTCTCCCTGAAACAATAAAATAGGAAAAAATAGAAAGTGAAACTGGGCACTAGGTTAATAGGTTAGTTCCCCAAAATGATATAAATTTGCATATAAAGCATGTAGGATTCATGTAATAATAGCATGAAACAATCAAAAAATATAGACGCATCACGCCCGCAGCCTGCAACACACGCTGTCAGATCTGGAGCACCACCGAGCCATCCTGGAGGAAGCCTCTAGCCACGCCACGCCTCTCGGCCGCCAGCACCACGGCACGCCTACTCCACTACCCCGCAGCCCCGTCGCACCACTGCACGCCGGGCGCCGCCGCCGTGCCCCACGCCACAGGATGGCGTCCTCGCCTAGCAGCCGCGCCCTGCCCTGTGACCCGCCATAGGAGGAGGAAGGGGAGTCCCCGTCGTCACCTACGCTGGTCGGGCTTTGCCCGGCGGTGCCTTCGGGCGGCAGCGAGAGGGAGGGACGGGGGGAGGGTCTGGATAGGTGGCGGCTAGGGTTTGCCCGGCCTCTCGCGGAAGAGTCGCGGGGCGAACGAGTCGGCTCTCCTTTTAATATCCATAGTTGTAATTGGATCTTGAGTGAACCGAGTGATTAAATAACAAAGCAGTTAACAACATGTCAAGGGTGGCCACGTAAAACTTGGAGACTCGCCATTTATATGAGCCGGTCTAACATCGACATAGGGGCATCTTCTATATGATGTTTATGTAAGTGGTTACTAGCAAATATACCCGTGCGTTGCACCGGTTGAAAACAAAATCCTCGCATGTCCCGATCGATCCATCCATAGTAAGAAGTGCCACTCTTTAATACCATCTTTGATAGTTGTTACGTTGTGCACCTATTCACGATGAATGTGGTCAATTTCAAGATGACGAGCTTCATCGTCACACTCTAACACACTGCTTTTGTGAGCCCCTTCCTACACCGACTTGTAACTCTATGGACAACACTCGTTTTGCTATGGAATAAATTTGAGCCCGACTTGTCATGCATAGGGTGTCAGCGGGTCAAGCAAGGTGGTCCTCAACCCTCGGGCACTCGGGAGATGAGTACACCAATGATGAACACCAGCTGGTCGGCATGGTCATGAAGGATGAAGACATGGTCCCCGGCAAAAGAAACACTTGGATCAGGTCCAGAGGAAGTCATTGATACCCGTGATTGTAACATTTGATTTTGGGTAATACAAGAATTATTTCACAAAAAACATATATGCGGATGAAGAGGTGGTGTTTCTTAACCATTAGGATTGGAAGGAGAAACGATCAACGAAAAAACCATAGGAGGCCGACCCCGATACAAAAAATCTAGTCTTCCTGTCAGGAACGTCGTACACAGGGGAGCTAGCTTGGCACGCCCCACACCTATTTCTATCTGATATAATTAAAGGTTGCCCCGAGGCCCAATGCAAAGTTGGAGCCCAATAGAACGTGCATGTGTGCGGCCTCAACCGGACAGACGGAGTGAGTCATTTGATTACTTGCGACCACGTATGAATGTGTGAATCGAGCAGGTTTTGGCAGCAAAACCAGTTCTTCTTTTTGGGGAATCCTATTCCACGCGTAGGTCGCTATGTAGGTCCTCTTCTGGGCTGGCCCTTTCCAGGTTCTCCCCCATACCAGTTTTGCCAAGTTTACCCTCCTGAACTTTTTTTTCTTTTTCTGTTGTTTTTTCTTTCATTTTTTCCTTTTTTTAGTTTTTTCTTTTCTTTTCTGTTTTTCTTGTTTATCTCCTTTTCATGTTGCGAACACCTTTTCAAATTCATGAATTTTATTTTGAAATCATGAAAATGTTTTTGAATTCACGAAAATATTTTTGAAAACGCATATATTTTTCAAATCCATGAACATTTTTTTAATCCTGAATATTTTTTAATTCACAAACATTTTCTATGAAATCATAAACATTTTTTAAATTGACGAACATATTACGAAATCACGATTATTTTTTGAAACTTGTGAACATTTTTCTGAATCGGTGAATATTTTTTGAATTGATTAACATGTTTTGAATCGGTGAACCTTTTTGTATCAACGAACATTTTTTGTTTTGACATACATTTTCTTGAAACGCATGACACTTTTTGCTTGAAGAATATTTCTTAAAATGCATGAACCTTTTTCGAATCAATAATTTTTTTGTAAGTAGTGATCATTTTTTTGAACATTTAAAAATCATAGACATTTTTTTGAATTCACAATTTGTTTCCATATTGACAAACATTTTTTCAATACGCGAATATTTTCCAAAATCATGATCATTTTTTTAATCCATGGAAATTTTATTATTTCAGGAATATTTTTAGAAATTCACGTTTTAAAAAATATTTAGAAATTAGTTTAAAGAAGAAAAAAAGCAAAAATGAAATGAAAAAACAGGGAGTACCCTAGCCCACTCATGGGCCGGCCCAATAGGGGTGCGGTATAGTATCCATCCTTTTAAGGTACCTAGGCTAGTTTGAGTTGGTTCACGCATCTGGGCTTCCTAAACGAAAAGAAAAAGAGTGTTACAATGAAAGGGACGTATGAAACATATTGATTGACAAAAAAGGTGGAGAAATAATCATCTCTTTAATAGAGGATGCTAGAGCTCACAAAAACATGTCTACCACTAGCTCTTGTGGTTTGTGTGGAGCGCCTGATTCTTGGCGTCACTCCTTGCTGTAGTGCACCTCATCTAGGTGTGTATGGGCCCTAGCTGATGAGAGGATAACTGAGCAGATATGTGCATCCACAGAGTCGAACGCCAAGCTTTGGCTATTCTCGTTGGTAGAAGCATTACCGGATGCATCCTTCGTCAAACAATCGGTGACGCTCTGGGCAGTTTGGTGGGCTCGACGTCAGGCAATTCACGAAGGAATCTTCCAGAGCCCCTATGTTACTCACAGCTTCGTGGAGAGATTCTTAAGCGAGTTGCAGACTCTGGAAGATAGCAAGCCGAAGGTTGAAACAGAAGGAACAAGGAACACACACGCTGCACCCACAGCTCGACCAAAGGCACCGCCCGCGGGATATGCCAAAATTCATGTGGAAGCGGGAGTCGCTCGCTTCAACAGAGGTGGGTCGGCAGCCGCAATATGTAGGGATGAAAATGGAGACTATATGGGAAGTTCAGCTCTAGTGATTCCAGGGGTGTTGGACGTGGCAACGTTGGAAGCAATAGCCTGCCGGGAAGCGTTGTCGCTGGCTGAAGATCTGCATATCCATGATTTCATTATTGCTTCAGATTCTAAACAGGTGATCAGTGACATAAACAAGGGCCACGGAGGCAAGCATGAAGCCATCATATCAGAGATCAACCTGCGTGCTTCGGCGTTTAATTGTATCTTTGTTTTTGAGGGTAGGGCGTCGAACGGAGATGCTCACAAAATAGCTAGATCCTCGCTTTCTTTTCAGCAGGGGCGCCATATGTGGCTTGTTAATCCCCATGCAAGTTGTATCTCACAAACTATGGTTTATGATCAATAAAGTGTGTCTTACCCCTCAAAAACAAATCTCTTTAACATTAGATATAGATGTAGATATATATTTGGCCACCAAGGATTAGATGAGAGGTTTTAGAAAACGAGTTATTAGAGGATTTTTGAGAAAAATAAGAAAACACGATTATACAGTACTTTGCTTCAGTCACCTATTGAAAATCACATTCTCCCGATCGCAATTTGTCTTGCTCATCTCGATTCACCAATCTCTTCTATGGCCTCACCCTCGCGTCGTTCTCCCACGCTATAGAACGCTTCACGTAGCTCTCCATGCACTGATATAGTTGATGTTGCCGTCTCGTATGATTGAGTAGATCAGCAAAATTGCAAGCTCACCTACCAGAGTAATAATCGAATAATACATTGCTAGGTCTCTCATACGATCGAGCAGCTTAGTTATAGGAAAAGTAGTGCTACGTACATTCACTCTTCAGAGGATGGACGTGAGATACGAGTAACAGATGTACCCACGGCAGCAGCATCAAGCTCTCACGTCGCCGCCGGCAGAGGCACACATGGCGCCTTTGTTTCTCCGCCAGCGGAGGTGCACACAGAGAGGACGTCCGCTTCGCCAAACTACAGATGTCGCCGGCCGCCGGTACAGTTGCACAACGATCACGCTGGATGCCGTTATCGCCGTGCGGTCGATTCTTTCTGACCCGGTTCACTGAAGTCTGTTGTATACAGAAAACTGGTTTGTGCAAAAACCTATATTGGTCATTTTCTATAAACTGTCTTTTTTTGGGTTTTTGTAGAACTTGATTTTATATATCCATGATTCAGTTAGAAAAACCAAACAAAGTTTTAGGTTGTTACATCCGGAATCACGTTTAAGGAGAACCAATACTGCACAAACAACTTTTTTTTTGCGGGGGTATCTAAACAACTTCTAAGTGCCCCTTCACCGCCATTATGATGTGAGCATCACCTTTGACGTGGGGCAAGCAAGACAAAATCTAGTGGTCGTCGGGGTCTTCTTGTTTGCATCGATGACTTCTCGGCCGTTGTTTCTACAAGCTTGTAGGTTTTATTAAGTTTGCACTGACGGAGGCTTGAGGCGGCATCAAGCTATACTTTTTATGTTTAAATGTAATTTTATTCCTTTGTAAGGATGTGCTTGTAATGGCCTATGATACTTAATATACGGCCTTAGGCCTTTCCGCAAGACAAAAAAAACTTTGATTTTTATAGCATCTGTAGGGGCACGCTTATGCATTTATCTGGTTGAGAGTTCAATCTGGAAGGGAGCTCTTAATCAAGCACATTAGACGTGAGCAAAATAATGTAAGCCACTACATGGCTAACTTTGGCAGGAGAGAAAGACGTACTGCCGTTTGGCTTAAATCTGGACCTGGAGATGTACTGAACATTTGTAAGGCAGATGTACCTGCTGCTTGATTAATATATAACTCCTTTTCCACCGCAAAAAAAAGTTGAGAGTTCAAACAAATCGAACATCAACAATTTACATAATGTAAATCATTGTCTTTTCCCAGGAAATTATTAACCAGGTAAAACACAAGCAAGATTTTTGTGACATGCAATTCATTAGCATTGTCCTCACTATAGTAACAGATCTGGACTGCATGACATAAGAGGCCCAATTGTATGTGTTATTGGTAACCAATATTACATTTGCAAGAATTTATAATAAAATTATTGTTCGAGCAAAAAAAGAAGCATCATGTTAGGCACAACAACATTGATCAAGCTTGCAGTAGGCTCCAATGGAGGGTTGGCCGCTGATGCTGCATGCAGTCTGGCAACGGTCTTGGCATTTTTCCACATGGAAGCACGTTGGAGGATTCGCTCCATCTTCAACTGCAATTTCGATCGATGATCCATAAGTCCCAACATGAATTAAGCAATTAATAGCAGCAATTGAATTATGTGTGTAGTGAGAAATAGAGGCAGATTTTCGTTAACAAATTTACAGATGCAAATATCCAATCCGGACTCTAGAGGACTTCAAAATTTGGCATCACGTGAATAAAACAACAAGAAATGTCATTACTTGTAGGAGCGTAGCAGGGCGATGATGATAGGGTGAAAGACATGATCACAAGAACCACGGAAACCGCAGCCATCCGGGTCGTTGTGTTCTTGGATGCCATGACGAAGAGATGGATGAAGAGTCACTTGTTTCTTTGCTGTGTGCTCAAGGATACCGTAAGCTTTGGGCCATCTATAGTCGGTTACTAGCTTAGCCCGAGCGGCGCCACTCCGTGCCCGTCGGTAAATCGCAACTATGTAGACCGTAGTTGAAATGATAGAACTATAAACAATTATAAGTTAAATAGAATATGCATTGTAGCTTTTTGTCTATCTTTTTCTATTTGGTAAAGAAGAGCATATCAATATATATGAAAGTTTAAGATGGCAAAGAAGTACATTTATTACAACCATGCATAATATATGCTGATAAACAGAACGATAAAAGCTGGTACATCTCTAATAAAAGGTGCTTATTAGAACTGTATAGAGGCCATCCTACATAGTGGGCTGTGTACGGTGACACGACCGTACTGCAGAAATTGCAACTGATTTTCCCTAAATTAGATCATCCTTGTATAGCCTCTTGCAGTATTCGGTCCCGTAATAAAGAGATACAGAGCTGTTGCAATTTTTTGGACATGTCCAACAGTAGGTTTTGCTCCTGTGTATGCCATAATAGGATCTTCGCTGTGTGCACGTTGGGGTTACATACAAAGTGGCAACACATCGAAATGTTGTTGCATTGTTGTGCTTTTTTTAGCAGATGTTGTTTGTTATGCTGGGCTTGTTTTTCTTTCGACTGGGCCGAAGCCCTCCTCTATCCCTTTGTTTGTTTTATGTTTTTTTTTCTGTTTTTAATCTATTTTTACTTTTGTTTTCTGATTTTTTTGTCAGTTGGTTTTTCTTTTCTTTTTGTGGGTATTTTTTGGATGTTGAATGAGTGTAAATGTACAGATATAAATACTATGCAATATCTGACAAATTATACTATTATATGCTTATTATTTGCATACTACAAAAAGTGCAATTTATTGCGGAATTGTGTGCAAGTTTTCTTGAATTTTTTTTGTTATCTTTCTTCTTTAAATGATAATACTATTGCTACTGATTCGTTGTTCCTTATTTTGAATTTGTTACTTATTTTGTTATTTTCTTTCTTCTTCAAGGGTAAACTTAATGGCACTAACCTGTTCCTTTTTTGGAATTGTCTTTTTGCGAAAATTTCACTATTATATGTTTAGTCATGCATATTGTGAGAAACACATTTTTTTTGAATATTATGTACAATTTTTTCGCAGTTTGTTTTATTTTTAATTTTATTTTTCTTAAAGGGTAATGCCGATGCCACTAATTTATTCTTTCTTGGAAAATTTCACTATTTTTTAAGGATTTTTTATTTTCTTTCTTTTTTAAGGGCAACACCAATGATACAATTCATTCCTTCATAGGAATTTGTTTTTGCGCAATTTCACTATAATATGCTTATTCTTGCATATTATTTAAAAGCGCATTTTTATGGAAATTGTGTGCATGTTTTAGTTATTCATTTTATTCGTTTCTTTCTTCTTAAAGGGTAATATCAATGCCAGTAATTCGTTATTTCTTAAACAAAATATTATTATGATTTTGTTTTATTTCTATTTTCATTTTAATTTTTTCTTAAGAGTCCTACTAAAGCCACCTATTCTTTATTTCTTAGAAATACTTCATTATTTTGATTTTGTTTGAGATTTTTACTTATTTTCTTGCTTTCCTAAAAAACTTCATTATCAGTATTTTGTTTCACTTTCAATTATATTTTTGGAGAACTTCATTATTTTGATTTGGTTTTAGGTCTTGTTTCATTTCTTTAATGGTACTACCAATGCCACTGATTCATTCCTTTTTAGTAAAAAAAATTCAATAGAATCCACTATTATAATCTTGTGCTTGCATATTATAAAAATGTGCAATTTTTATGCAATTTGTGTGTAAATTTTGACATTATTTGATTCGGATTTTTTTTTAATTTTCTTTCGTCGTAAAGGGTAATACAAATCATACTAATTCATTATTCCTTAGAAAACAACATATTTCCAATTTTTTATTTTTGTTTCATTTCTTTCTTCTTAAAGAGCAATACCAATGCCATTAATTCATTCCTTCCTAGGAAACTTCTTTTTAGAGAAAACTCCACTATTATGTGCTTATCCTTTTGTATTATAAAAAATGCAAAATCTGATTAAATTGTGTGTCAGTTTTGTCATTATTTCCTTCTTTTTTTTCTTATTAAAGGGTGACACTAATGCCACTATTTCATTCTTTCATGGAAAACTTCATTATTTTGATTTTCATAAGTACAGATGATGTTGATCAAATACCAATGCAACTAATTCATTCATTCTCTGGAAAAATCCCTCTTTTGCAAAAAAAAATCCACTATTACATGTTTATTCTTGCATATTATAACAAAGTGAAATTTCTGCGTAAACTGTGTGCAAATTTTGTCATTTTTTTAATTTTTCTTTATGGATAGTATCAAAGCCACTAATTCATTCCTTCACAGGGAACTTCTTGTTGTAAAAATCACTATTATATGTTTATTCTTGCATAGTATAAAAAGGTTTAGCCTCTTTGTAGTGTCCAAATTTTGTCATTATTTATTTTGGTTTTTTATTTCCTTTCTTCTTATAGGGTAGTATAAATGCACTAATTCATTCTTCAATAGACATTTTTTAGTGCCACTTGTTTTTTCATTGGACAGGCACACAATACAAAGAGATGGATAAACATTGTGATACAGATGTCTTCACATTTTATCTTCATTTTTATTTATCTTCTTTGTATCTCTTGCATACAAGTATGGTTTTTTATGCAAATTCGTAAGATATAGTACACTATTTGTGTGTACAAAAAATTACGTTTTTTTTAATTTGTAGAAGTCTGTTTCTTTGAAATTCAAAAAAGAAACAGGCATCATAGTGCCGATGCTGACATTATTCGGTATCTAGCATGTGATGTGGCTGTGCGTTAATCTACTCCGAGCGAAGCAGCGAGCTAGTGCGTGCATTACCTGCGCACCTGCCACAACCCTATAGCCCGCCGAGCCAAATGCCTGGGCCATCGATCAACGTGGACGGAATAAAAAGGAACTGACCCAAATTATGAATTCCAGTCACCTGACCCCTAGCCACTCATTTTTTTTAACAACCAACTGCATTGCAGTGCAACATAGCATCCCCGACTCAACTAAGAGCATCTCCAACAACCGCCCAACGCGTCACACGCTAAAAACTATTTTACCCCTTCGCCTGGTTTTGCGCGGCCGGCAGCGCTGGCTCCAACAGCCGCGCTAAAATGCAGCGTGCGCGCGCCGCTCCAGCAGCGCGCGCGACTCGCCGGGGTATTGCATATATTGCATTTTGGACACAAAATGGATTTCAAACATTCAAAATGCAATGAACATGACATATAAATTTCACACAAACAAGTTGATGAATAAAAGTTCATGCCCACAAGTTCAAAATCATGCCCACAAGTTCATCCAATCAAGTTCAAAATGCAAACCAAGTTCATGACACAAACGAAAGACACATCAAGCCTCGTCCTCGTCTTCGTCCTCATCTTCGGAAGACGATTCTTCCTTCTCCGAAGATGTTTCTTCCTCCTCATCATCATTGTCATGCACCGCATCACGTGAAGCTCGGACGGTGTTGCCAAGATCTTCAACGGCATCTTCATGGGAAGGTGTGTGAGGCACACCGGAAGACATTCCGCCCATGGCGGCCGGAGGTGGACCCATGCCTCCCATGAGAGAAGCAAAACTCATGCCTCCTGGCGGCCATAGCGCCGGGGGGTGCTCCAAAGCCACCCATGCCTCCCATGGTCTCCATGGTAGCTCCAAAGCCACCCATGGCATCTAAGCCGCCCACGGTACCTCCGAAGCCACCCATGCCTCCCATGGCGCCAAGGCCACCGCTACCCATGGCGCCAAGGCCACCGCCACCCATTGCGTGAATCATGGGCAAGATTAACATACTCCTTTTGCGCCTCATTGAGGATATATGTGTCCAAGAAGAACAAGTGCTTCTCCCATTCCAACAATCTAGTTCGCTCCTCATTGCTCACCTTCCTCTCTTCCAAAGCCACCTTCCTCTCCTCGGCCGCCACCCTCCTCTCCTCGGCCGCCAACCTCCTCTCCTAGGTCGCGACATCTTGGTTCCTTGCCATTTTCCTCACGTCGTTGGCTTCTTTTCTTGTCTTCACAGTAGCTTCCATAGCATTTTTTGAGCTCATCATCTCCTTTCCTCTTCTTCTTTTCTTTTGCGTCTTTCTTGCACCCATCCGGTCGTTTTGTCTTAGAGTATGAAACCGAGTTGGGTGTGGGGCTTCTCTTGCCGTCATCACTTGATGCATCATCATCCTCCTCCTCATCATCATCATCCAACTCAATTGTTCGCTTGCGTTTGTTGCTCAAATCCAAATCATCCAAATCATCACGCTTCTTCCATTTCTCATCATCCTTCAACACTTCATAGCAATGAGGCAAGGTAAATATCCTTCCTTTCTTGATCTTCCCCTTCTTGGTTCTCTTCTCCTCTCCTTTGAACAAGTTTTGTGCAATGTTGTACTACATGAAAACAAAGCAACTTAGCACTTCAAACACCAACAACAAGTATCATGAACATGGATGAAATGCCACTAACTCTATCGTCCTCATTGGTGCCATTTGGGTTCAACTTGTCAACTGCCTTTTGTGCGGCCGCCCACTTTTGACAATCCTTGTTGATTGTCGACCACCGGGACCGAAGTGATCGCTCGGAGCGATCAATTCCACTCATGTTGCGAACATCAAAGTGTTCTTGCATCCGCCCTCAATAAGCATCTCTACTTTGATCACCTCCAACGGATGGATCCCTCGACACTTGCAACCAAGTATTGCATAGTAAGATGTCTTCGGCGTTGGTGTAATTGCCCGCTCTTCCTTTCGGCGCGTCGACAATGCCCTCACCATCCTCGTCCACCTCGAACTCATGGTCTTCGAAATGCATGTCATTGGTTTGAGACCAATGCGAATTGTTGGAGCCAACACCCATAGTTGACATGTATGCATCATCGTTGAGACTACAAAATATATAGAACAATGCAAATAAGCTATCTATATGAATGCATTCAAAAAATAACAAGAAAAGAAAAGTTGGAAATTTTTTCTACCTTTGGGGCATATCGTCGAACACGTTGTGCGCGTCGACCGCCGGCTCAACGAGTGAGCTCGCCGGCGCTTCGGTAGCCGATGCGCCCGTCACACGCCCTGCAAGCTTCTTTCTCCTCGCCTTCGAGGTGCCGGAGCCGTCCGCCGCCTTGTTCTTCTTCGCGGATGTCTTGCCCTTCTTCGGTCGCGCCGCATTGGGGAGCTTCGGGGGAGGGGGGGCGGCACGGGGCGGCGCCGGCGCGACGCCACCCGCCGCCGAGGTCATCCGCGGCGGCATGAAGAGGCCGCGCGCGAGGCCGATGCTCGGAGGAGCTCCGGCGGTGGCGAGGCCAACGCTCCCCGCGCTAGGGTTTACGGCGGCGGCGGCGGCGGTGGAGGGGTCGCGGCTGTAGGATGGGGTGAGCGGGGTGCCGGCGCGTGCGTCCATCGGGTCAAGTTCGCCGGCGCCAGCGCGCGCGGGGCGAAGGTGGCGGGGAGGAGAGAGTGCGGCGCGAGCGCTCATGTGTGCCGCGCGCGGAAGCGGGCGCCCCAAATACACAGCGCGAGTTGGCAATTCGGACCGCGCGCCCAACTCCTTATGCCGCGCGCGGTTATTGCGCGCCCGCTGGAGCTTGTCTATATGTTGCGCGCGTGCTAAAATGGCAAAATTTGCGGCGCGGCGCTCGTTTAGCGCGGCTGTTGGAATGCTCTAATCAAGGACTAAACATTTTCTCACTGGCCTTGTTTCAAACAAGAAACAGTTTCTTCCTGGGCATAATGGTCTCGGTGGGCCGGGCACGACATGTAAGGACGGCGACGACGGTAGGAGTCATATGCTCCGGGATATTCTGCACGGTAAAGAGAGTAAAATGACCGCGTCGGCGTCGCGCACGCACCAGTGGAACAGCGGCTACGCATGTCCGCCGCCTCGGAGTCAGGGCAAGGGGAGGAGCAGGGTGGAAAGAGCGTAAGATGGATTGTCGAGGAGCACGCACATCAAGCTGCACCAAGCAAGCACGCACAGTCACACACACATACACAGCGCTCACGCGCACCCGTCAGCTAGGCACACGCTCATCTAGCCTAGGCACCACATGGTCAAGAGAGCGAGCAGGATGCAGTCGTCCTGTGCTCACCATCCTGCAGTTGACGCGGGCTGATGAATCTAGTGGCATAGAATGGCAGGGCACTGACACAAGGTCAAGGTGCATGCGTCTCGACCGGTTTTGGAGAGTCGAAACTGGAGAGGGGCATGGGCGAGCTTCCGCGGTAGCGGATGCACCACCTGATGCAGCTTGGAGGCGCCACCATGTGACGTGCAAGCTGCTGGAGGGCGTCGTCGCGGACGCGAAAGCGTCCACCGGCATCATCCTCAAAACGCTAGACGCGCTGGAGCGGCCGAAACTGGTGAGGCTCCGGCATGACCTAGCCACACGGGTGTTCCACATCGGCAAGCCCCCCTGTTCTTCGCGCGGCCTTTGCCGAGAGCAGACTGTCGCGGCAAGACCTGAGCTGCTTGAAGTGGCTGAAAGCTCGCCCTGCGGCGTCGGTGCTGTACGTGAGCTTCAAGCCTTCAACAGCCCGGCGTGCATGTCAGCGCGAGATCCAGTAAAAACGGCGTCGTGTCGTTCCTCTTGGTAGTCCAGCCGGGCCTGGTCGCCGCAGACGGGCTCGCACGGCTGCCGGACGGTTTCGAGGTGGCGACGCGCAGGCACGTCATCGTGGTTGAGTGGGCGCCGGAGGAGGGATGCTCCGGCACACGGCCGTCGCCGGATTCTGGACGCACGACGGAGAGCGTGTGCGAGGGGCAGCTCTCCACAAAGACGACGCAGGACGGCGGACTGCCGACGATCTGGGCAGCCGCACGGTTACTGGCTCGAGCAGGATGTGCCGGGCCTGATGGTGGAGGACAGTGCGGATGCGTCGCTCGCGTGGCGAGGCCATGTAATTTGACGCATCGCCTGGGAGCCCTGCATGGACACATTCTCGTGCGTCGGCCATGATGTTGCCAACGACGGGTGGCTGTCGTGGCCGTCCGCTATGGTTTCTTCGCCGTCGTAGAACTTCAAGGGCTGTCGTCTGTCGACGTAGTAGCCGTTCAGTGGATCACCGGAGTGGACGGAGAGATCGCCTGCACTGCCGTCTTCCGTCGATGTAGACAGCACGCCAGAACTGAGCGGCCGGCAAGCCGCAGAGCGGAAACGCCGCCCTGAATGAACGCCAGGCAACTGACCAGGCACATCAGCGTCTGACGTCACCGACGAAGAATCCGCAAGAGGAAGACGCATGCCGGCATGGCGCACACGGGCAATAACGGCCGCCCGAATCCCAGGAGGACGACGCCGTCCAGACCGGGCAGAAGCAGGAGCAACCATCGCCGGGTCAGCAGATGGCACCACTAGTTGGAAAGAAAGAGCAGAAATGGGAGGAGCTGGAATGGAAGACGGACGCACAGCGCAGCCGGTATTTATAGCCAGCAGCAGAGAGGCAGAGCACAAATCTCTACTCTTATAAAAAATCCTGCCATCTTGTAATATAGACCGTCCGATCTATATCTAACGGATAGAAAGCAAACTATGACAATTTTACAAAAAACCCCGCACCTCTCTCCAAATTTACAGATAAGGCCTTGTCTCATTCATCCTTATCTCTCACAACTTCATTGCTGAGCAAATAAAAAAGGAAGTCTCTGGAACAATCTGGCATGGTGGCCGCTGCCGGCGCTGTCCATCCCCATGCCTCCGCCCAGTCCAACCACCGGTCACCACCACGCCCCACTCCTCCTTATCTCTCATCTTTCTCGAGATATCATTTTCTCGATGAAATTCTCGAGATACCTTTTTTTCCATAAAATTCTTGAAATATTATTAGTTTTTACACATGAGATTACTCCTGCATGGGTCAATCACAACAGGTGTTTTGTAAAAAAATGCATCTTGATGTTCCATGCAATGCACGGGCATCTTGCTAGTTGAAAGCAAATACCGCACATGCTGCAGAATCACCGAGAAGGCTGTAAAAAAGGGGCAACCGACACTGTGGTAGAACCAGAAGGCGTGGGCGGGAACCGACCCCAACACAGCGTACGTGGCGGGAAGAAGGAAAGAGTTGGAAGGAAAAAGCAAGCATCCATGCAGAATCAGCCAAAAAGAGAATGGAAGCCGGGAGGGGAACTTTTGGTCTAGGGGATATATGCATCCTATATGGGAAAAAAATAGTAATTCAACAAAAAGTCAAAAAAATTTGAAAATATTTTTAAAATAAACTTGACCTTCTATTATACTTATGAGAAATAAAATCCACAAAAAAATCCAGAATTCTTCAACGCGCAGCTGCGCTATGTAGACGTCGCGAGCGCATGAACCCCAACCGTCCGATCCGTCCCGATACTCGTCGTTCACCTCCCACACCTTATCCATTCATCCAACCTCACACGCGCCGTCCCACCGGGCGACGCGCCCCTCCGCTGCGCTCCTCCTCCCGTTGACGCGCGCCACGCCAAGCACACCCTCGGTCGCCTCCTCTTCTTGCCCACTCCCGGCGACGAGCGCCGCGCCCAGCACGCGCCCGGCCGTCCCCTCCTCCTGCTTCCTCCTGGTGATGCACACGGCGCCCGGCAGGGCCTGCTCCCCTGGTCCCCTGCGCCGTTGGTCGCCAGCTCAATCTACCTCCCTCCGGCATGGGCTGTCCCCGTAGGTTGTGTTGTGCGAGCTCTGCGCATTAGGTCGGCCATCTCTCTCTTGATTTCACAAGGTCTACCATCTCCCTCTCTTGATTTCGTAGTTCAACTTGATTGTTGACCAAGCCAATTGTCCAGGACCACCAAAAACAGCAGCAGACGCCGCCGGCGGCAAGACACACACACATAGCTGGCCTTCAAGGCGCCACAGCTTGCAGTATGCTGCACCAAATTCAGCCGAGTGCCCGTAAGCATGCAGGTTTCTCTCCAATCCCCCAACCCCTTTGCTTCTCCATTTACTCATACTTGTTCTTGCTAATCTGCTCCGATCTGCTGCAGCATTTGCCCCCACCACCCCGTCCCCTTCGACCCAGACTTGGTGTTTCTACCACCCGTAGTGACGGTTGTTTCTGCTATTGCTCCAACCAACCACGAGTTGCTCGCTTCACAGGAAACGTTACTCCTCATAATCCATCACTTCAAAATCCTAATTAGGCAACTTTCTATTCATTTCAGTTGACACATAGTTTCTCTTTCATTCTGAACACTCCCGTGCATCTCCTAGTGAGCCTATGTTTTTTTAACATCCTAGTTGTTACTGTACAAAACTAATGCCTACTATCATGGAACTACTTGTGAATAGTTGCTCCAGTTTTTAACATGGTTGCCTAGAATTAAAGGCAAAGTTGCTTTAATTTTTATGGAATTGATAAGCGCTTCTTCTAGTTATCTTCAGTCTACCATTTTTTTGTGTCATTCACGAACTGATTCTTACTGTCAGTGAGATGTTTGCAACTAGTTGCTCCTGTTTTTATCACGAGTTGCCTACAATTACAGTTAGAGTTGCTTCAGTTACAGTTAGAATTGTAAGCATTCTATCTATATATTTTCAATGATCGATCTGTGACGTGCTCATTTGAATGGAAGCTATCTCTTGGCCAGCCGGGCGATTAATTTGTGTGGCAGTATCGTCGAATGATTTTTTGGCCCTGCTATTCTTGGTTGCATATGTTAGTTAAGAATTTCCTTTGGATCCTGTATATAGCCACATGGTCTTCCATTTATTTTTGCATGTAGTCGTCGTCTGGTTGATGAATATGTAGAACAACGTGTGATTTTGGGAAAATTATCACACAACAAAAACACACAGTAAAAGATACCATACTTGCCGTACATAGTCTGCATCCTTTGTTTATGCACAATACATGAAAGATGATATAGTTGCCTATAATTAACCATACAGTTGCCTAAAACCATGTATCTCATTGCCCAATCTCATGAACAGAAACATTACCAAGACCACGATTTGGCCAACATCCAATGGTTTTAGATACCTTTCAATTAAGTTTGTGTCATAGTGGTGTGTCAAGAATTTCTTCTCTTCGGGTGGGATCCCTTGGTATGATCATAAACACTTGCCGAATGATCATAGAGGGTGGCGGGATGGAGTTGGTAATGGGGACATAACTAAAACCATGAAGTTTTTTATGAGATTAAGTTTATCTGTGAACCCCTAAAAAGCAAATATGTGTGTGTTCTTTATCCCTTTTTCAGGTGTCATAGTTGCGCACATTCAACTATACAGTTTCCTAGAACCATGTATCCAGTTGCCCAATCCTCATGAACAGAAACATTATCAAGACCATAATTTGGCTTATATGTAAAGGTTTTAGATACCTTTCAATTAAAATTGTGGCATAGAGATGCATCAAGAATTTCATCTCCTCAGGTTGGATCCCTTGGTATGATCATAAATACTAGGCGAATGATCATAGAGGGGGGGCAGCGTGGAGCTGGTCGTGGGGACATAACTAAAACCACGCAGTGTTTTTAGGGGATTAACTTTATTTGTAACCCCCTCCAAAACTGAACATGTGTATGTTCTTTATCCCTTTTCTAGGTGTCATAGTTGCCTACAATCAACCATAATGTTGCACAAAATCATGTATTCAGTTGCCCACAATCAACCATACAGTTGTCTAAAATCATGTATCCAGTTGCCCACAATCAACCATACAGTTGTCTAAAACCATGTATCCAGTTACCCAATCCTTATGAACAAAACAATTATCAAGACCATAATTTGGCTAATATGAAAAGGTTTTAGATACCTTTTCAAGTTTGTGTCATAGAGACGCGTCAAGAATTTATCTCCTCAGGGTGGGATCCCTTGGTATGATCATAAATACTTGGCGAATAATCATAAAGGGGAAGCAGGGTGGAGTTGGTCATGGAACTAAAACCGTGAACTATTTTTAGAGGATTAAATTTATCTGTGAACCCTCCAAAAATGAATATGTGTATGTTCTTTTACCCCTTTTCAGTCATAGTTGCCCACAATCAACAATACAGTTGCCTAAAGCCAAGTATCTAGTTGCCCACAATCAATAAATAGTTTGCCTAAAACCATGTATCCAGTTGCCCAATCCTCATGAACAGAAACATTACCAAGACCATTATTTGATAAATATCTAAAGGTTTTGCATACTTGTAATTATGTTTGGGTCATAGAGGTAGAGTCAAGATTTTAGAGGTGTAGCTAGTCAATTGGTAGTCATGGTACCAACTTACAAGGATCATCCGCTGATAGGTAGTCATACTATGAAAAAAATGAGTTACTTTCCTGTAACACTAAAGTTGCCTCTATAGCACACAAAGTTGCTCGGAAAAAAAGTTTGTTGAAACCTACTCATATGGGATCTAGTTTTGAAGAACTCGTCGCGAGAAACCCAACGGTGAAAACGGATCTGAATTTTGACACCCGAATCAAAAGTTACAACTTTTTAAAGTTTTTGATCCCATAATAAATGCAGGTGGGATATATAACGTTGAGCACATGGGACATGACGTTTTCCTTTTCCAGGTGTTCCTGCGGGACGCGTGGGTGCTCTTTCCTATTATGGGAGAGTGCTCGCTCCCCCGACTAGGCGCTCGGGCGCCGCCTAGTCGCGTCCAAAAAAAATATCCTTTTGACTTCTTTTCAAAAAAGACAAATTTTTGACTAAAATAGTATGAATAGTGACCTATAATAGCAAATAAATTTTGTCTTTTTTGCTGTGAGGTCAACTTTTGTTTTTTTTTCGTCGACATTTATATATCAATGCAAAAGTAAGTCAAGTGTTTTGTCAAAATATTCTTACCTATTTTGACTTTTTATTAAAATATTAAAAAGAAATCCCCATATAGGTGCATATACAACCAGGAACCAAAGTGTATTTCCAATAAAGCCGTGGCCAACTCAATCTCTCCATGACCAGGACATGCAACCAATTAGGAACTGAGGAGAGAGGAGGACATGCAACCAATGGAGACCGGAGCCCTCAATTTACTATGTTTTCCAGCAGAAATCGCTATGCGCACCCGGACGTGTACCTGGCCACATCCCCCACTAAAGCACGTGTCGCCCACCTATTGGTCCGATTTTGGCTGATAAGAAAAGTCAAAAAAACCTGGTAAACTAAACCTGGCCAGGTTTAGTATATTTAGAATATATAGAGAGAAAATCAAATCTTTGGTATTAAATCAATGTATACCAGCTAATGGAAATGCCTTCCTGATTTTTTATAGATTTTTAGCCGGAATTGTTTGGTTTCCAGAAGTGTAGTATCCTCCTTTTCTTGCCAATGACCACCTGCCTAAGTATAACTTGATTTCCACCGAATATTCCCTCCCCCGAGCCACGGCTAACTTGATTTCTTGCCAATGACCAGCTGCAGCAAAGAGGATCCAAACAGACCCACCAGCACTCGACTTACAGCCCGCAAGTAGCCCACCAGCCCACTGCCTATCGATGGACTGGACTCGTGATGGGCTGATGCCTGATGGCCATCGAAGGAAGACGAGATGAAGAAAACTACACACTTCTCAAAAAAAAAAAAAAAAAAAACTACACCGCCTTTCCTCAAACAAAAAAAAAAAGGCGCCCCGCCGCCCCCACCCCTCATCGCGGTTCGCCGCCGCAGGCCCTTCGGCCGCGCGCCGCGGCAGCCGGTGCAGCAAGAAGCGGCGGCGGCGGTGGTTGTCGTGGCGGAAGAAGGTTATGAAGAACAGGAACGGGCGGAGAAGGATGATTATTGCAGAGGGATTTAGGGGTTAACGAGCCGGAGGAAGCAACCCGCGGCGGGCAACGCGTACGGGTGGAGGAACCACATGCGCGCGCCATCCAGTCCAAATTGCTCGTCGCCAACATCCAAGGTGAGGCACTGCCATGTCTATTATCACCCTCTACTATTTCTATTGCTGATGTCTGAAATCGATGATCAAGCGATCGCTAGTACTCCCCCCGTCCCATAATAATAATAATTATGAGCGCTTTTGATGCTACATTAGTGTCAAAAACACTCTTATATTATGGAACGGAGGGAGTAGTTTTTTTTTTAAAGGTATCACTACTAGTCAGTACTCAGTAGCACCTCTTCGGCCATGAGATTTTTCTGAATTTTTTGTAGCATTTTCTGATAAGAATGCCTGCCTTAATATTCATAAGTAGTAATGTTGCATAGATTTGCATGATTGTGTTTTCGAAGATAGAGAAGAGGGTGAGGGGCTGACGGCGATGATCACTTGATCGGACTTGCCGGTGCTTTTGCAAAGGATGTGGAGCTGTTCTTCAAGAGCAGGCCTAACTGATAAACTATGTTGAGGTGAAATGTAGATGTTATCAAGCCGTTGTTGATTGAACTGCTAGGTGCAAGCAGGCCTCAAATTCGACTTCTGATGAGTACTGAACTGGCAACCGAATCACTAGGACTAACACCTTGGCCGTGTTTGAGTGCTGCTAGGCCTCGATATGATGGACAGCTGGATATTGATGGCAGTTGGAAATGCCGACGCCAGGTGCTGACGCAAGGCTGGTTAGATCACCAGCTACATTTTTCTTTTCTATTGTTTAACGCATAAGTTATCTCCTCAGCATGTGTATTAGTTTAAATTGTGTTAGAGCTTTTGTAGGTTTGAAGAATGTTAACGAGCATGTTATCCCCGACTTTTTGTTTGAAAAGAAACCATGTAATCCCTTAACTTAATTTTTGATAATTTGTTCCCCTGTTGTAGTTGACGAGCACACTGTTTTCTAGGAAATAATTCCTCATTGTCAAGACATAGAAACTGAAAAATAGTAATAGTGAGATAAATGTATGTTGCACTCATTGGTGTCACTCTGCGACTTTGGGGGTGGGGGTGGGGGAGGGGTGTATTGTGCTGGGTTACGTTCAGTTGACAAATAGAGTTTACTCGTGGCGTCGATTTTCTGTTTGCCTACCCACTAGAAAAAAGTAGTGGTGCAACTATTTTGCCCCTTGACCTGTTAGCTGTTACTTCTTAGAAGTTTTAGTCTCCTTAGTGCCTTATGTTGACTACCTGATCAACTATTACCATCAATGATTTCCTCTTACATCATTAAATTTAGTTAATTATGACCTACCAAGAAATATGCAACCTCTTCTCTGTCATATGTACAAAATATTTTGGTACATAGGATACTAACATCAATATGAGTTAACTTCAAGTTTCTCTTTCAGGAAAACACTGAAAGCTGCCAAGATGCCACTGCACATAATATTCCTGTATTTTTTGATTGTGACCTTTCATCATCATCCAATTGCCTTTTCAGTCAGTGCAAGATTGGAGAAACTTCATGGTCTCAAAAACAGTTGTACTTTCAAATGACAACTGACAATGTCTTTCTGCGCACAGGGCATCTGTAAAGTAGTAATGCTAGAGATAAGTGTGCGAAGACTTATTCATGTTTGGTTGATGTCCCATCCACAGTCGATTAGCAGAGTTTGCTCTGCTACTGTTGACATAAGTAAAAAGAATCCGTCTTCCTTCTGAAACCGAACTGGCACTAGTCTCTATCCCTTCTTGTATCACATTACCTCCTTCCTTCTTCAATACAAACCATTTTGTCCCTGAAATTTGATCATGCAAGGATGAAATTAGAACTTCTTTTCAAGGACAGGAACTGACCATAACTTGGTAGGTGCCATTTTTTTTTAGAAAAGGAGGATTACCCCCCGCCTCTGCATCTGAGCGATGCATGCAGCCATTTTATTAATTATTCACAAAGACCTTACAAAGTAGTACATCAGATAGTCTGAAGCCACCATCCTAGCAACATATGTCACTATTTCTATCCACTTGATGAAGGTGTGCCGATAGTCCGAGCCTAATACCAAACAGACATCGCACAAATGCCTAACATCTAATGTCGGAGGCCCCAACCAAGCCACATACTGGGTTTGGGGTATACACCGGTCCGACGCACTCTCATGTGCTGTCGCCGCCATCTTCCACCAATCCATCTTCAGAGCAAAAACTAACGCACCGACCTTGCTAGGCCTCTCTGCCATCAACGCCACCATGACGCCAGACAACGTCCTCCTCCTGCGCGAGTCCATCTCCTTGCATCGGACACCGAATCCCCATTGCACCACGCCGCCGAGATCCGCCGTCTTTGATGTGGTAAATGAAAAACCGCTCCACCACTTGTCTCCTCCATCCAGCCGCTGCTCCAAAAACAATGCCCCCATGAGGGAGAACGACGCCTAAAGTGTCGCCATCGTTCGATCCGGGAACCCCGGGTCTAGGTTTTCACCCGGAGCAGCGCAAGCTAGTCGACGGTAGCTACAGTGGCGATGTCTTCATCAAGATAATGACGCGAAAACGCCGCCATCGCCTGCCCTGACCGAAGTCATAGCACGGTTTTCACCGGCAGCATCATCTCCCACTCGGCGCTGGGACTGGATGTGTGATGCCACAACCAGCTGGCCGACCACCTCCGGCGAAGGAAGTAGCCACCACCGCCACGCCGAGGGTCGGAGCCCCCGACGTCCTCGTGTTGCGGGTCGAGCCCAGGAGCAGTTTGCCATTGACGGAGCATGGAAGACAAGCCAGCAGCATGCACGGCCCGCCGAAGCCCATCTGAGCCCAGATCGGCCGCCGCTGGACATCCCGCCGTACGCCGCCGCCTGCTTGCTGGGCCTGGCCGCCGCCGCCCCGCACCACGCCGCCACGCAGCCGCCGCAGAGCCGCCGTCCAATCCCGCCACCAGCGCGACCGTACGCAGCCCCACCACCACGCCCTGCGCCAGAACGAGGCGTCCCTGCCAAGGTGCCGCGCCCGCGCCGCAACAGATCAGGTGAGGAGGAAGGAGATCCTCGCCGCCGCCGACGCCGGCCGGGCTTCGCGCCCTGGCGGCGGCGAGGGGAAGATGGGGAAGCGAGGGGGCTGGGCTGGCGGCGCGTTAGGTTTCGCCCTGTCTCTCGCGGGAGAGACGGGGCGAAATGATTGGAGAAGTGCTGCTCACTGCCAATATTGGGACAATTGAAATATATTGACGTCGATGTATTATTGATCAAAATTCTCTTACTAAAAGTAAGTTCACTGTGAGCAGGAAGAGAAATTATCAAGTTAAAAACAGATGGAGAAACGAAAGTCTGACACACTCACAACTCCAATAATGACTTGAATTTTGTAGCCTCTAATTATTACTCCCTCCGTTCGGAAATAATTGACGTGTTTCAACGGAGGTAATAGTATTTACTTAAATTTCTTCCAAAAAAATTCAGATACTTTCAGCTAAAGAAAGACAGTTGGCTCACCCAGGTGTTGTAGGTTTATGATTTGAAACAGTCACGTCCAACAAAATTATATTCCAATACACATCCATGGATATTTTACGTAAACTAATGCAACAAGAATGCAAACTATTTGGAAGATGGACTTATTTAGAAGCTTTGATATGTTATTAGTCTAGTAGCAAAACATGCACAGATCTGGCATATCTCTGGCTATTACAGGATAGGTTGCTCAAAAGAAATTCACTATGATTGGGTAGTACCATGCTCAAAGTGATTTAGTTTGACCATGTTATTACATGCAATACTCATCCATGAGAGAGATGTATCATAATCTTCATGCGTGAAGTGAGATTTCAAGGCGATGGTCATCCCATGAAGACCAGATATAGCAGATTGACATATCAACCTACTTATCAAATTTTGCTAATATATTTCAGAGTTGCCTATGAACTTCACATGGTAATCACTTTGCATTTTGTTCATAAGTTATTGTTAATGTAGACTACCTTAAGTATATATTCCAAGATCCCTTGCACCAAAAAGAGAAAAGAAGCAGAAACACCTAAGTATATATTCCAATACCTATTCTGCAATAGAGCATCACTGCTTTGCCGAATTTTGATATGCATTAATTATAACTGAATGTGCCAATCCAAAAGCTAGAAGTCCTAAAACACGTTAAGTTTGGAAAGGCATCTCAAATGTCTAATCGGAATGAAGAAAACGATCGCCAGCTAAGTTAGACCTATGTGCTAGAACATGCATCTGAAGACATATCTGAACCTGTGGATTGTTTTAGGACATTAGTGCATCGATTGATTGACATAAATACTCCGTATATTGAGATGATATGCTCTGTATTGGTAAATGTACACCATCTCTGTATATTGAGATGGTATGCTCTGTATTGAGATAAATACTCTGTATTGGGAAGAAAAAATGGAACCCGTTCTCTTGACTGTCAAAACAACTCTGATCAGTGTTCTCTCCTGATTCAAGAGGTGAGCATGGTGGGAACCCCCCTCGTCCTCTTTCGGTCCAGTGCAAATTGTGCAGCAATGAGGCCCATAAGATCTTTGACAGTGACATATATCTTGTACATCAAACTGTCTTTGGAATATGGCAGGGAAAGCATCTTCTTGTTTATCTAATTTCAGCACCACAGTACTATTGGGGATCTTAATGTACGAAGATAAGGGCTACTTGGCCAAGTTCGTCGATTCGGAGATAAAGCCCAGCAAGTTGATGTAGAGGGACCATAGTCCCCTTCTGGCAAGCAGCATATCGTTGTCCGATTACAGTACGTATTCTACAACCATTCCTTTCCTGCTCCATTTCTGTTTAGTACTGCTGCTCTCTGCTTGTTATGTTGATCTAAACCGGCGATAGATATCCAAAGTAAGCAGAAACAGGATATCAAGAGTGTGTTTTGTCTTTCTCTTCCTGTTCTGTTGCTGTGTACAAGTCTATATCTTGTTAGGTATAACAGTTTGTTGCTTCACAAGTGCGGTCAAATTAATCTTTGTCACGAGGTGGTACCACTTAGGCAAAACCTTCTCTCTCCTTTTCGGAAAGTTAGGGTCATCTTGTTTGGCGTATGAGTCTAATTCATCTATCGTTGTATGACCATCTGAATAATAACTGCCGTATAAACAAAGTACTAGCCGTGAACGTACTGGCAGTCGGCAGTTGGTCGTCCATGCAAGCAAAAAAATATCTTTGAGTAAGGCGTGGCTCCGTACCTTATTGAGCTGATTTTATACAGAAAGGTTCTGGCATCAACTTGCCTGTGTTTGATAATCGTCCTGCACTTAGTTGGAGCATATTCCCTAGCTGTTCATTCTCCGAGCAATTTCTTTTGGTTTTCAAGTAAGAGCATATTGCAACGAGTAGCACCTTATGGTATAATAGAAGGCCAGACAACCTTTATAGGGACTATTGGCTATGGCACACAATTCAGCAGTACGACAAGTCCTTGATGCCCTTCAGTCTGGACGATCTTGTAATGGTAGTCGGCTTATATGGTAGAATGGGCATAAATGGCACTCTCTCTTCACGGGATATGGCTTTTAAGGTTTTTATCATCAAATTTCCACAGTAATGTATTTTTTTTCCACAGTAATATATTTGTTCAAAAATATACTTTCGTGCGATCAGTCTGAATAGTTTGTGCACATCAAGGAAGCTCGATCATTAAAATCGTGCAATGTCATGCGGTCCATTCTTTGTTGTTATGGTGAAAAAAATCAACCCGTCGCCTTTTTCTCATGGAAAAGGAGGGTTTTCCCCAGCCTCCGCATAGTTGATGCATGCTTTTGGAGAAAACGGGGTTTTCCCTTGATTTCCATTACTAGAACCCAGGTAGAAGTTCCTGCAAAACCACCAGCTTATGGTTGGTGCATGTATTCACATCACTTACAGTCATCTTCCTGACCTTCCACTCCTCCAGTGGTAGGGGGATGTGACGGATCCCTCCTCACGTACGCCATCCATCCAATGATCCAAGCCTGATGATTCGACTGCTTAGGCGACTTGCCAAACATTAGCGGTAAACTGTTATCATGCGGCATCGCCTGGACTAGTCTTTTTTACTGCAGCGGGAGGGAATAGTGCGCGTGACCCTACCCAACCCTACCCTGCATCTTTCTTTCAGTGCACAACAGCACTACTAGCTCTGTAGTGTACGCGCCAAGCCCAGACCCTTCTTATACCCGCGTCCCTCCACTTCAACCTCCCAGCAAAACACACGCACACGCACACAGTCCCCGCACGAGCTAAAGGCACCCACAGGCCTTTTCATTTCCACGTCCGGAGGAAGAAAGTCCGTCCGTCCGGCCGGCCGGAAATGTTCCGTCATTCCTCGTCGGCGCCTTCGTACGGCGACGCCTACATGCAGGAGGCCCTGACCGCCGTGCCGACCCTGATCCCTCGGTCTGCCGCCGGGGGATACTTCGACGGTGGCAATGTCGGTGGAGCGTTCCCTCCCTTCGCCGCCACCGCCTCGTCTCCGCCGTCGTCCTACTCGTCGTCGCTCCAGTCGTCGTACTACAACAACATCCACAGGAGCATCAGCGCGCACTCGCTCCCGCTCCCGCTCCACATCCAGCTCGGTGATAACCTCAACGGCGGCGGTGCATTCTTCTCGTCCTCGTCCTCGTCCCCTCACCAGCAGCTGTCTTTGCCACCCATGTCCTCCTCCCCGTCCTCCTCCTGCGGCGACTTGTACGATTTCAGCAGCTCGGCTTGCACAGTCCGCCGCGTCTTCAGCACCGGCGATCTCCAGGTACGGCGCCAGAATCCGGTAACTTGCACAATTGCGATCGATCGGGCTGTCTGGAGATCGCAATTGAGCTGTGGACTCTTGTTTTCCTTGCCTTTTGCTGACAAAACTAATGAAGCAGGGGATGAACGGATCATCGCCGGTGCCGTCAGGCGACAGCTGCGGCCAAGACGCCGGAGGAGGGCCGTTCTCGCAGAAGGTCGGGCGATACAGCGCAGAAGAGAGGAAGGAGCGGGTGGAGCGATATCGCTTGAAACGCCACCAGAGGAACTTCACCAAAAAAATCACCGTAAGTACCATCTCGATTCTCCATCAACACCCTGCAAATGCACACCGTCTCTTGCCACTAACGTCTTGCCATCATTGGCTCTGGTCCGCCAGTACGCGTGCAGGAAGTCTCTGGCCGACAGCCGGCCGAGGGTGAAGGGCCGGTTCGCGAGGAACGGCGAGGCGGAGGCGGAGACCGACGACCGGGAGGCGTCCGACAACAGCTACGACTACTGCGGGTACAGCGAGCCCAGCAACCAGAGCACCGGGAACAGCCGCTACCACGGCCAGCAGCATATCAAGGACGACAGCGTCTGCAACGGCACCGCCGCAGCAGCGTTCGCTGGAGCCGGCGACAATGGCGACTGGTGGTGGCGGGCACCGGGGGCGGAGGGGCCGCGGCAGGTCGGCTTCGACGTCGACGAGGAGCTGTGGGCCACCCTGGGCGACATGTTGTCCGTGAACCTGGCCTCGTAGTAGGCGATCGACGGCACGGCATGGAAGGGTCGGTGGAGCCGTTAGTTGTTTTTGGTGGGCTCCGTCCGGCGCACCAGACGGCAGCACTACCATAGCCCGATCGGTCAGGTCAGGGTGGCGGCTCGGCCAGCTGCCGTGTGCGCGGCACAGTGCAGCCATGGAGGTCAGAGTGGCGCCCGTTGACCTTGTCCCCCGGGGCTGTATTATTGTAACCTTTAGCCAGAAACATCATGAGAGTCGGAGACAAAAGGAGAGAGAGACCGATCGCCTTCCTCGTGCTAGACTTTGAGAACAACTTGTGTGTGTTCCGTGAGTTCCCGGTTACTTCCATGTATAAAAAAGCTTGAAAAATTATGTGCCCCACTCCCGGGTCCAAGTGCATGCTCCTCTGTCGTCCAAAACTCACCTGAATTCTCAGTGCTGCTTGCCGGCTCCCCTGCAACCTTCCGTGCTCGTTTTGTGTTGCCCATTTTCCTTCTCCTCCGACTACACTCAACTGTTGTCGATCTCCCAGTGGCAGGGGGGCACCTGTTTGTAACAAAGTCCACGCACTACATGGGCCATGGCCAGTCAGCGACCGTGACAGGACAAGACACGACACGACGCTTCTGCATGCAGTTCGCGCGCATTTCTTTCAGCTCACACTAGCGGCTTGCCCGACCCGGCCGCGTACGTGGTTGGGTGGGGTTAGGCTGGCCGTTCCGTCGTCGTCGGAGATGGATCGATCGCAACGGCGATGGGAGGTCAAAGGGGTACGTGCGTCCGGATGGATCGCCGTCTCATCGCCGGAGAGCGCGAGGCGCCCGTGACTGACGCGCAACCATCTCCATCTCCTCCGTGGCGACATCTACCTCAGCTTTTTCACGAGGGGTTAATGGCCGCTTCTCGGGCCTTCTCATTGGCCCTGCCGCACGCATGTGATCAGTCCCCGATTTGGTTAGCTGTTCGTTCGCAGCCGGGTCAGCTCAGCTCGTGCGCGCGACACATGAATTTCACCGGGATCATTGCATCTCTGACTCTCACAACAGCAAAAATCATCTGTGCTGATGATGTTTTTCCAGGCGGAAGTTGTGATGTTCTTCGCTTCGTTGCTGCAGAAACACGCCTTGCTTGCAATTTTAGCATGCATAGTGGGACTGCCGTACCGGATTCCAGCAATTTTAACTCACCGATTTCCCAAAAGACAAGGCGGCGGCAAGTGTACATATGTGGAAAAGAAAATAAAACTGCGGCCCGTGGAATTTCAGAGGGGGATAAGGTTAGGGTTTATCGCGAACAATTTACTCCACAAGGGGCAAACATTCGATTCGCGGGGGCTGCCTCAAATGCAATTAATCTGTATTGGTGGTACGCTACAGCGGCCTTTTGACCACCAAAAAGCAGAGCAAATTTCTATCTTCAGAGAATAAGAGCAGGCACCAATTAGTTGCGCCTCTAAATGTAGCAGGACAGGGAGATGTAGTAAAAGGACGTTCAGGGAATGCACTCAACTGGAAAGAAAGAATTCAGTTCCAGTGATCCAATCCTCACCCTCCCTATCTCGAGTATATTTTCAGAAATTGCGATTTGGGAATCATCCATCAAAGAGTTAGAAAGAAAGACGGAAGAACAAAGAACAAAGAAGGCCTTTAGGCCGATCGCAACGGGCACGATCGATCCATCGTCGCAGCAGCACCACGGCCCAGGACAAGATACCGCGAGTATGGGTCAAACGAGAATAAGAACCCTAATGGTGGCTGTCTTGGGGACTCAAATCATTAGGACTTAGAGCGATGGAGAAGCCTCTTCTATGCGTGCTTTCCAGTGAGTTAACTAATACTCGATGCTACAAAATACATGAAGCAAAGAGACCAGCATATGCCTCTTCCGCACTTAATTAGCAGAAGGCTGCCTAGCTCTCTCGTTCATCGCTGTCATTAGTTGTCACTGTCACCGCTAATTACCGGCAGTAAAAGAATGGGGTTTTGACAACCTTGGTAGATTAGCCGCAAATGGTAAAACTGGCAGAAGCCAAACTCATCTACATATTGACATGTGACATCACTGAGCATTAACCAGGATTAATTCAACTCGAACTCTACTATGCTAGTGCATGTGGAACCTTTTTGCATGTGACGATGGGATTCATGTGATCAGTTGCCTGATTAATTATGACATGAAAGTGACCTATGCATCTTTGAACTTAATTACATGATGTCCACATCGCCGGTCTCCCTACATACTACTGCCCCTCTGCTGTCAGTTATAATCATCATCATCAGTTTTTTAATCGCGCAAGGCATTCCCAAGCTCACATGAAGGCCACTGCAGTTTGAATGCTGCGTATATAGGGTAGGATAATTACCAAAAGGGATTACTAAGCTAGGAGAGCCCTATAACTAAGGGCGCACTAATTCCCCACCCCATAGTATTTTAGAGCAAGCAGCAGCATGCATCTCCCTCTGCCTCTTTGGAATTTGTTGCTTTGGCCAAGGCTACCTCTCTTTTCCCTTCTTCCCTAGAGCTGCGGAGTGTGGCTGCCGATTCTTTGTCGGCCGCTAACAGGGGTACTTTGCGCTGATAATCTTGTTAACTAGCTATGATTTCAAGTGTAATTAGTACTCTTTGTGGCACAAATTCTTATGCAATGTTGAGTTCATGGATATGTGACTGTTTTCTGAACGTGCCACCGTAGTATTAGGTAAAATGCCGCATTCCGAACCTGCTAATCTGAGCCCTTTTCAGCTAACGGCGCCGCGCGACAGTTGATGTTGGCTAATCTCCAGGTAGAGTAGCTACATGATGATGAGAGTGTGTTTGGGCGAGGCATATTTCGTAGTAGCACCCAAAGCAATCGACTGATGAATTTAGAATTAGAAGCACCAAACCACTTTCTCCAGTGGAGGAGGAAGAAGAGAATCATGTGAGGTGTTGCATTCGCTAGCTATCTATATAAGCATATATTATGTGTCTTCGTTTTCTTAATTAATTGTGTAAGTTTCTTACACGAGAAGGCGAAGTGGAGGCCCATGAATCAAATGATGGCCTTGCCTTTTTGGACAAATCAATCATTACTAAAACACATGGGCTGAACATCTGAAAGTGCACACTTGGATGCTATTGTTGACCCTAGTAAGAAATGTAGCCACGTAGGGAGTAGCCCACCCTAACAACCCTGCACCAATTAGAAAGCTCTTACCTGGGGGTTAGAGCAAAACAAAAATGATGTGATCTTTGCGCACTCAGCAGAGGGATCCTGAATGGGAAAGTATCATTAGTCTGTCAAAGCTAGGAGTCAGAATCAAGTTTAAGACACTGAATGTGAGAATATGGTCAAAAGATTCCATAAAAATCCCTTCCTCAAGTGGGAAAGGGCATGGTAAAAAGTATGGAATCAGCTAAGCGCGAAATATGTTTACTGGTAATAACAACAGAATCAGCAAGGACATCATCAAGAATAAAGACAGTGAATGTGGGAATAAAGGAGTGTTTGTTAGTATAAGTGGTAATAATAATGGTCCTTGAAATTCCCACAATTGCCAGATTTAAACAAGTAGTACTAGCTAGTGGTTGTTTGTCACTTGCGAAAAGTTAATTATTACTAATGTAAATTCAGTAGCTTAAGCATCTCTGAATCGTGCATGACAGCAGCTTGAATGTGAAAAATCATATTTATTATGATGGTCAAACGACTTCTGCAATACTCTTTTCCCAACAATGAACATAGTCATGTCCGTACGTATAGGCTGGCCTGTGGCCCCCTGGGTCAGTTATGCCATGGGCCGACGTCCCGGCCTATGGGCCCTATGAAGAGAAGGACTCGAATGACTCTAAGTATGTGCCAAGTAAGCCGGTGTCCAGGAGGACTCCTCCACAACCCTAACGGACTAGGATCCTGTAAACCCTAGACCCAGGTATCCCATATAAGCTGGGGCAGGGCTAGTCGATAAAACGTGAGAACATATAGACTACTCTCTGTCCCTCGATCACCTTGTGCACCCCTATTTATCCTTCAATACAACATGAGCAGGAAATAGGGTTTTACCTCGATCCCGAGGGTCTGAACCTGGGTAAACCATCTCATGTTTCCCCTCTGATGTTCGTCTAGCTGGAGTACCCTATTGAGAATTTGTTGGATATAACTCCGACACCTAACAACTCCAACAAAGTATTTCTTGCTCGGTTATGCCTTTAATAGATGTAGCAGTCCTCTGCTAGTGGTGTCTCCATTTACTGCTTTGCCAGGTCAAGCATCATATAACCCGGGGGACTTCTGCGAAAAATCTCCAACCCTAAACCCCATATTCCTAACCAATCCAAAGAGCCTCTCCTCCATTAGATCTAAATCACCGCCCTTCACCTTGCGACCCTAACCACTTCAACAAAGTCTCCTCCCTCAGCCCCGTCTTCGCACTAGTAATCCTAAAATTTCCAATAAAGACATGATGTTGAAAAACATGATGAGCAAAGTCAATGGTCGCCACATGGGCAAATTAAAAACAATGGATTTTGGGACTATATAACGTTAAATTACTGAAAAATAAAATAAAAAACATTTTTACCCGAAATAGAAAACTATTTTTGGGGAAGGGGTGGGGGATAGAAAACATTTTTTAAGCAGAAGACTACTCTTTTTAGAACATAAAGTAGGAAACTATTGGTCAGGAATTTTTTTTAGAATCGTTCGGGAGATTTTCTAAGTAGACCGAACCCAACAAGCCCACGAAGAATATATCCCAGCCCAAAAAATTTATCTGATACAAAAGGAAGAGGGCTTCTCATAGGGGCACGGCTATGTGCCGCTCGAAGCGAGCTGGAAGAAGCACTCGCCCACATCGCCTCGTACATGTGCCAGGTGGGCCGCCGCTCGCGAGTAGTAGGCGTGAGTTCGGGAGCGTGCAGGCTAGTTTGTTTTTCTTTAAAAAATGTTTTTATTTTATTTTATTTTATTTTCATATTTTCAAAAGATAAAATTTCTTATAAAACCATGAATTTGAAAGAAAAAATGTTGAACACATAATAATAAAATGTTCAAAAGAAATGAAAAACACGTTAATCAGACATTTAAAAATGTTAAACATGTATAGAAAAATGTTTCTGATATCTAGAAAATGTACAATGTGTATTAAGAAAAGTAGACATCAAAACATATATTAAAAATATTAATAATGTATAGCATAATTTTTAAAAATGTTGATTTCAAAAAATTGTTAATCACGTTTTTTTCATGGTAATATGTGTCTCATTCATATAATAAAAAACAAGTTACAAGTCACGTAAACACCTAGCCTTTGCACAAAAGACATCAGCAGAGAAAGCAAAACACAATCAAAATCGGATAATCCCATGAGCTTGATATCAATGTCTGTCACCTGCCTCCATCACTATTGCAACAGCCACCAAAAGAGCATGTGACAGATCACCTCTTCGCCCAACCCCGATGCACCTCCGTCATCGATATGCACTTTTTGCGGACTTCCATGGGAGTTTACCAAAGGTGAAGCCATTATCGTTGGAAGAACCAGACCATAGAAACACCCAGGTGAGTCATCAAACCCCAGATCTAGCCCTGGCTCGACAATGATGTGGGAGGAGGAAACCATCTAGCAGCTGCCAACCATGAAACCAGCACATGATCCACTGTCTTCCAGTTGACGTCGATGCAGATCACTAACTGCATCCGCTCTTGCACTACCTCCTGATCTCTGTGCTGACTCTGGAGCAAATGCCATTGCAACGACGAAGTTTAAGGACATAGAGGGATATCATTGTCGCCACACCCACAAGTAGAACATGTGTTTGAAAAATGATAATCATGCATTTGAAAATTGTTTAACATGCATAAAAACATGGTTCATGTGTATATGAAAAATTTAATGTGTATGAAAAAATGGACATCAAACATATATTAAGAAAATGTTTAATCATGCATAACATGTATTAAAAAATGTTCCCATTTTATACGAAAATTGTACAATTTGTATGAAAAAAATTAGACATCAAAATATATATCTAAAAATGTACTCCCTCCGTCCCATAATATAAGAGCGTTTTTTACACTAGTGTAGTGACAAAAACGCTCTTGAATTATGGGACGGAGGGAGTACTAATCATGCATTTTAAAATTGTTAAAAGTTGTATAATAAAATGTTCCTGTTGTATATGAAAAATTTAAAAATTATCTATCAAAATAAGTAGACATGTGTTGAAAAAAAAAGGAAACTAAAAAACCCAAAGAAACCTGAAAATGAAATAAAGAAAAAACAAGAAAGGAAAGAAAAAAGAAAAAAACCGAAGAAACCGATCCAAAAATTTTAAAAAATGAGAAACTAAGAAAACCGATGAGAACCAAGAAAGAAACAAAAACAAAAAAAATGAAAATAAAAACAGAGAAAAAAAACTAAACCAGAGAAAACGGAGCGAGCTAATGAACGCAGCGACCCGAGAGAGCGAACCCAGCGGCCGAGCGAGCAAAACGCGTCAATGGGCCATCCCATACGGAATCAAAGTACGGGCGGGGCGATAGAGTCTGGACCCGAAACTGCTTTCGTCCAAAAAACACCACTACGGGTCCGTGGTCCGGCGCCTCCGTGCTGTGTCGATCCGGCCGACGAACGGCGGCCCCTCCCCTCCTGCGCAGCAGCCGGGGCCGCTACTTCTAGCCGGCCTCCTCCGGCGTACAACCCTACTCCTCTCGGGTCCAGCCCTCCGGCTCCACCCCGCCCTTCTCATCCCGACCTAGGGTTTGTGCGACCCTGCGAGCTCCGTCCCCGCTCCACCCAGTCGCGGGCATACCAGCCGCCTCCCCGAGCCGTTCGAGCACAGACCTCCTCGCAGAGGCACCATTGCCGCCGCCGCCGCCGCCAAGTACGAGGTGAGGTCGACGTATCTGCCGCCCTACATTTCGGCCCTAGGTTTGGCTTTAACAATTGTCTGCATCCCTTGTGTTCGATGAGACGCTGCTGTAAATTTCCGTAGTAGACCAAGCGCCTTGTCTATCTGCTGCATATTATGTTTCGGCTTTAAAATTAGGGATAACCGATTCCCTTTAGGCCTTTAGGAGCAAAATGTTTGGGCTGGATCTCGTAAACGTTTGGGTAGTTTTAGATGGAACATAGGAGATGCAGGTTACTCTACAATGGATCATCTTTCCCAAATTAACTTGACTTAGGACGACGATAGCATATTTTTCTGCGGACTTGGTAGAGAAGTTTGACTTAGGACAAAACTAGGTCTTCATTAATTTGGAGAGCAGGGAGTACAAGATAAGTCAGAGAGACTGTCATTCTAGGTTATACTTGGAAAACTATACTGTAAGGAGCAATGTTATGTTGCTAGACTATCTTTTTAATTAATTTAGCTTACTATAAACTTGCCTAGCTAAACTCTTATCAGTAAATATTTGGCCCCCAAAAAAATTTCTTCCTTATTTGACACTGAATGTAAATTTTACCACGTCATAATAGGCAAACGGTATAAATTTGGAGTTACGTATGATGAAGTACTTGATATAGGTTTAAGTCTGAACGCTCATTCCATTAAAAATCAAATTATGACTATATAATATTCGATGATTGTGTGGTATATACTACACAAAAAAATGTTAAATATATACGAATAGCTAAATACTCAATCTGCGAAGACAAAGTGAACTTTAGGGAGATGTTACTACAGATTTGAAACAAAACAAACAAAAATCATACAGTAGAAACATATTTCAAATATTTTGTTAGAAAAAAACTTGGGAGAAGAGTCTAGAATAAATGAGAAGTGGTTGCATTTTGTGCATATTGTGCAATGTACTCTCTCCGTCCCATAATGTAAGAAGACGTTTTCTGACACTAGTGTAGTGTCAAAAAACGTCTTACATTAAGGGATGGAGGGAGTAAATGATAGAAAAAATGAACGGCAATTATCTTAATAGGAAAAAGTTAGAGAATCGAAATATGGAAGAATCTAGAACAAAGAAGAAGTTTCTTTGTTTTGAGATTTGTGCATATTATGATTGTGTCTAAGTTCAAATAGAATCTTCTAGATATTACATGTGGCAAAATCTAATGTAGTGAAGAGAATATCTAACGGCCAATACTACTCGGATTTGCCACCTGCCAGCCGTTATATGTGTTTCATCCAACGGCCAATAGTCAAAGTTATTCACACACTATATAGTGGTATAGATTAGTGTATGTAACATAACAGTTGAACTTTACGTCCTGTGTACAGCATAAAAAACTGTGCGCCTTGTACGCACCACTAATGGTGTACTAATGCCTGTCGAAAAAAATGATGTACTAATGTACACTGCTAACCATTCGATTAGAATTAGTTGTAGAAACTTGCACCAGCATCCAAGTACCATACTTTTCGATTTCATCAGTGCAGCGAACGCACGACGCGACTTGCATAACAAACCAATCAAGATGGCATCTTTTTTTGTTTACAGCAGACGAAATAGAGCGGGCAAACAAATGAGTTGGTATTTGTTGATTCTCCATCTCAAAGTGGAACTAGTCTACTTTTGAAGTAGCAGCTGTTGGCTTCTGAAACATAATAAAGATCATCGTTTCTCATCGCTTCATGCCAATATTATATCAACCTAGTTGTTATTACATTTCTGAGCCACGCAATGTGCACCTTTTCTGGCATGAAGCAAGCATGCTCACGAGAGCAACTCGACTTCATGTTGTTCTTCTTCTGGCTGGCGTCTCCTTGCTGTGGGCCAAAAATCACCTAGCTAGCTACAATTAAATCACCTAAATACAATATCAGGGGCAAAAAAGTCTTTTCATGTCACATTTAACACCGTTAGTGCCAAAAACGGACGGGAGTGTCAAATAGGGAATAAATTTTACATCTAGTGCAAATAAGGAAGAAAATATATTTTTGGGGCCAAATAAGGAAGCGGATTTTAAGAAAGGGCCATATAAGGAATTCTCTCTTTTTCTGTGGACTTGGTAGAGAAGTATGACTAAGGACAAAACTAGGTATTCATTAATTTGGAGAGCAGGGAGTACAAGATAAGTCAGAGGGACTGTTATTTTAGGTTAATACTTGGAAAACTATACTGTAAGGAGCAATGTTATGTTGCTAGAGTATCTCTTTAATTGATTTATAAGCTTACTATAAACTTGCCTAGCTAAACTCTTGCTCATTACCGACACGGCTATCTCTTTAGGATCACTCTGGAACACAATTATCATATTGTCTGGAACCTGTTGGACTGCGGACAGGCTTGCTCGCCGAGGACTGCAGCACCACCCCCGCTGCCTCCTTTGCGACCAGGCACCCGAGACGATCCGGCACCTACTGCTCGCGTGCCCCTTTGCCCGTCAAACCTGGCACTCGACCTTCGCATGGCTGTGCATCCCGGCCCCTGTTCCAGGACACGAGGCCAAGCTTATGGACTGGTGGCTGCGCGCGAAGGATGCCATGCCACTGGCGCTGTGCAAGGCCCTGCAATCTGTCGCGCTCCTCAATCCCTGGATGCTATGAAAGCACAGAAACGATTGTGTCTTTGAACACACGAGACCATCGTTTGACCAGCTACTAGACAAGATCAAGGATGAGATCCGCTGCTGGGCAACGGCCGGGGCTCAAGGGCCTTTGCGTTTTCTCGAAAAATATTGTCTGGAACAGAAATACATTTGTACTTCAGCTATGTGCCAGACTGCCATATTGAGGCCTGATACATACCATGACATGATACCTGTATCACCCGTGCGAAGTGCCGTGCTTCCTAAATCCTAGGTGTTGGTTAATATCAGGGATGTTTCTACATGCCTGACTCATCTAAATACTGCATTGTAGCTGTGAAAGTGCTCGCGTTATTGTTACTTATTCTTTGAGTTTTCTTGCTTATGGTGACTCATTTTGTTGATGAAACTATTTTCTTGCTCCTCCAGGCTGTTTCTAGCTAAATCCAAGGAATTGGTGCAATATCAGGTCATGGAGGGGAGTAAGAACATGCAAGAGTCAGACACTGCATCTGTTGTCAAAGTACCCAGGGAGCCTGCTATCATTATCAATGGTGTCCCAGACTTGCCTCCTGATTTTGCATCTGGTTCACAACCTGCAGTAAGAGATGCTCCAGGATCTCGAGTTGATCATCGCTTTGGTGAATGGCTAGAAGGGCGGAAAGTGAGAAAGCAGTTTGGAGACAAGTATTTTGCAGGGAAAGTTGTCAAGTATGACAGTGAAAGCAATTGGTACAGTGTTGTCTATGATGATGGAGACCAGGAAGATCTTGAATGGCTTGAACTGGAGGAGATCCTGCTACCATTGGACATAACCATTCCACTCAGAAAACTTGTTATGGACAAATTCAAACATCAGAATGCTGTTCCTGACTACAGACTTAAGGGGGCTAGATCATCGCAAGGAACTAATGGTGCTAGCAACCAGATGGTGGTTAGAGCAGTAAATGGCCAACAGTCAAACAACCTACCACAACCAGGGTTGCTTCAGGCGACCCCATCAAATGCAGAGACTGTCAGGGCAGAAAAACTGAAGATGCAGATCTCCAAAAGAAAAACTGAAGAGGTATATCAGCCTAAAAAAAGGGGCAGGCCTCGAAAGGATAGAACTATATCAGTATCAGGTGACATTCAACCTAAAAAAAGAGGCAGACCTCCAAAAGAAAAGAACATATCTGGGGAGAGTAGTGTTCATAAGCGCAATGCAGAGACTGTCAGGGCAGAAAAACTAAAGAGAGAAAGCTTGCGTGTTCAAGGGGCATAACCTAACAATCAATCTCACTGTTACAATACAGATATTTCTAAATATTCCAGTCTATGTATGCTGGTGACACTAGCTTTCAATGTACTTTGTACAACCCAGCGTACAACAAAACTTGTAAAGCTATATTTACTATTCGATTGCTACCATATTTCTTTTTTCCTATACAAGTATATCTGCAAACTGTTTGAAATTCTCCGGGTATGGCCTTAGAAGTTTTCCTTGTGGAAATGGAACCTAGTTGTGGTTGTCTGGCTGAATTCTTTTGAAAGATCCTTGAGTTGTTTCGTGAGTGTTGGAGATCCACAATAGAAAACACCTGTAGATTCATGTACATGTTAACTATTGCACTGTCTAGTACTCCCTCCGTCCCAAAATAAGTTAGTACAAAGTTGTACTAAGGTTGAGACACTTATTTTGGGACGGAGGGAGTATAAATCTGCCATGACAAGGTTATAGCGAATTTAGCTCACCTATACGAGAGTTCTTGTGGGCGTTGGCCAAATCAGAGAACACTTTTCTCCAGTTAGGCCTTGCAAAATGTGTCCGAATCTACAAGAGACGTATATCAGAAAAAGGAAGCAAAGACATATGGGATCAGATGAGAATGCAGAGCTGGGCAAATACCTTGCTTCCGGAGACGATGTCAACACCATTTTTGGCATGCTGGAGTGACTGAACCATGGCAATCAGCGCTGACCTTGCGTCGCCTTCTTCATACACGCTGGTGAGGTAATTGTGCATCTCTATGACATCCTGCAATTGCCATATTACTTTAGCCCAGTTTTATAGATGCGACTGGACATCTTGTATCGTATGGAAAGATGAAATTGAAAATATCAGAGTGAGATAAGTACGCTGTGATCGTTGTCAGCGACTTCGTTCATGACTCCTTTGAACCAGTCGAAGGATCCTTGCTCTCTGGTAACCCAGTAGAAGTAAGCTCTCCCTGGCCCACTGTTCTTGAAGCTGCCTATCTCAGAACCGTGCATGCTTTCCACCTCCTGTTCCATCAACTCATCTTCTCAGTTATGTTATCTCCATTAGCTATATTATGTATATAATGTTGAGAATACTTTGCAGTGTAAGAAATTTACATCATTGGACTTTATGTTGTTCAAGAGATCTTTCAATATGCTGATGAAAGGGGTGGCGCCAATCCCAAGACCGATAAGCAAAAGAATGTCGTATTTCTTGTAATTTTGTGCCGGTGCACCATAAGGGCCATCGATAAAGACCTTAGGAAACCTGAAGGACACACAGCAATGATGATATTAAAAGTCTGTACTCGAAACTAACTGAATTTTGCGTCGCCAAATAGTTAAACGAGCTCACCTGGTGTCCTCTGTCGCAGAGTCTGCCACAACCGTAGTTTCAAGTCTCGAAAGGGTAGCCTTCTTGGAAGTAACTTGTGCCTCGCAACACTGTATGAATATGGATCTTTCTAATTATTCATTCTGGGATAGTCCACATTTGTTCTACTCTCCTGTGTTTAATAGTGAATAAGCATTTGCAGTTTGGTTGCCTGAACTGACCTTTCCGAACAAGTTTCTGAGTTCAGATGTCCAGTCACCTAGCGTGCGGATATGCACGCTCAGGTAGTCATCTCCAGGTGCAGAAGTGATGGAGAACGGATGCCTGCAAGACCATCATCAACTTGTAAGCAAGAACCTCGGATGAACTGTATCTTGGTTCATATATATGCAGCAAGGATGGAGTGATACCATTCGAAAGGCGAAACGTCGGGGCATTTCACAAACAGGTACATCCCACTCTTGTACTTGAAACCCGGTGGCTTCTTCATGTGAAGAGAGAGCACATTTCCTGGGTAAATCGCAGCCTGCATGGTATGTGGCAGCATTGGTTAATAATAGCTAACAGCAGTCAGAAAGAAGTAATAAATCATGTGAATTCTCAGTGGCCTGCCTTGAGAATGTTCACGTGGTAGTTGTTCTCGCGAACTTTTCTGATAATTCTCTCGCAGGCGTAGAAGAGGACAGGGACTATCAAGAACATCCATGTCTGAGCGAACAAAACCGATCTTCAGTCAACATTTGAATTTACAGGAAAGAAAAGCATTATATACGTGTCTGATCATCATCAGTAAGGAGGGCAGAGGAATCATTACCGTCTTCTTGTACCAGATCCTGGTGAGGAATATGAAGTAGGAATGCACCACGAGGAGGACGTAGACGAGCAGCAGCAGGTGGTGCGCGTACCAGAAGGCGTTGAAGCCGGCCAGGTGGTGCAGCGGCGACGGCAGCTTGACGACGCTCCGCCTGAAGGTGTGCATGGCCAGCGTGAAGGAGAAGGTCATGATGATGATCATGAGGATGCCGGTGACGCCGGGGGCGCTGGCCAGCAGGTCCGGGTACGTCGGCTGCCTGAAGCCGAAGTTGGGGCCCAGCAGGGCCATGAACTTGTCGCTCGGGCAGGAGACGAGCCTGGGGAAGTCGCAGGTGACGTGGGCGAGCGTGTGCACCACCGTGCCGACGGCGATGGCGCCGGCGAGCACCTTGTGGAAGTTGATGTTGTCGTCGAAGGGGATGACGTGGCTGAGCGCGGTGGAGCGGAGGGTGGTGAGCGTGTTGCGGCAGACGGGCAGCAGGATGAGCGCCATGTTGAGCTTGAGCGTCTCGGCGGCGCCCTTGGCGACGCAGACGCAGTTGCCCATGACCTGGAAGGAGGACCGGCGCTTGTACTGCTCGAACTTGTAGACGAAGAGGGCGAGGTTGGCGGCCAGCCAGAGCGTCACCAGCCATATCCGCTTCCAGTTCTCGTGGGCGAAGTCCATGGTCCTGGTGACGTGCCGCTTCAGCGGGCTCCGGTACCGCATCGGGATCATCGTCCTCGCCAGGCTCGACGTCGTCCGCTTCAGCTTCACCTCCGGCGCCTGCGCGCTCACCATCCCGCGCAGCAGCGTCTCCAGCTGCCAAATCTGCATCGGAGGTTTGGAGGTCAGCGACTCGCGCTCTCTGATGTTCCGACATGGCGACCACTACTAGTAGTCTGTCATTACTGCCGTACCTCGATGTAGCCGCGGTCGTCGGGGTCGAGCTCCTCCATGATGAGCGACGAGTAGGTCGCGGCGTGGCTCTTGAGCTTGGCCAGCTTGTTGGCCGACGCGCTCAATATAATAACCTGTCAGCAGCGAGTAAAAAGAACAACAGGTTGATTATTCATTTTTCATTGTTGCAGAATACAGCAGATCCCATCGAGCAAAAGAAAATCCCCACCTCCTTGACCTCATCTTCCGTGAGCATCCCATCGCCGTTCTTGTCGCACCTGCTCGTGCCAAATTTCATCCATCAGCAGGTTCGACTGATGAGCTCCAAGGCTGATGCTAAAATCAGACTGAACGTATAGCTTACATGTCGAAGAAAATGCGGAGCCGCGAGTCGAAGTTCTGGTCGGTCATCTCCGTCCAGAACTCCCTGAGCTGCTCCTTGGTGATGCCCTGCTCCGGCTCGATGCTCCTCCGCCGCGACAGCGTCACGAACAGCTCGCCGGCGAACTCCTTGGAGTCCCCCATGCCTTTGGATCAAGAAGCATCCCCCCATCAGTGTTTAAGTCCACCGACCATGAGTCCGTTTGGGGGATCCATGGACGTATTACTTCTTCTGAGCGGACATTGTATCATGGGCATTTATTGCTAAGATCCAAATTAAATTAGCAGCTAGGAGTGGGGGTGCTGGCAGACACTGTACTTGATTTTGTGTTCTGACCGCGCACTATTTGGGACAGCAAGCGCTGATTTGGGGAAATTCTTGTGGGCCAAATAGTGGATCTCGGTTCGGTGCGCCGACCCTGCCAACAACTCTTTTGGGCAAATAGGAACAGTTCGTGGTAACTTCAAACGACTGTGGGCAAGCATAAAAATGGTGGATGCAACAGCAAGATGTCCCCAGCAGAACTACATAAGGTTCCCCATGCTCGTGGGCACTTTGTCAGATTCAATCGTGCAGTTCTAATTAGAAATCAACTGTTTGTGTCTACTACTAGCTACTGCCATTCTTAATCTCACCGTCATCGAACATGATTAGCTTACGGTTTTGTTTCAAAGAACAGAGAAAGATTAGTAGCACACAGTCGATGCATGGGTGCTCACCGATGCACTTGCCGAAGCTCTCCTTGGGGAGGCGTCCGCTGGCCTTGCTCATCTCGTCGAAGCGGCGCTCGACGGCCTTCCAGCCCTCCTTGCTCCCGGACGTCTTGTCGAGGAAGCGCAGCCCCTTGAGCCCCATCTGCGCGCTGGACTGCATCCGCGTCATCCGCCCGCCGCCCGGCCGGATGCCGGGCACCACCTCCGGCACCTTCATCGACACCCGCGACGCGAACTGCCGCACCCCGGACGCCAGCCGCGACGGCTGCTGCATCAGCCCCCGGAACCCCGGCGGCCTCGGCAGCCCCGCCGGCCTGCCCCCGCCCCCCTCGACCGTGATCCCGTCCAGCGGCGGCGCTGGCCGGTCCGCGTACCCGCCGCCCGGCGACGCCATCCCTCACGCAATCCGTCAAGAAAACGGCCCGGAGAACGCAATGCCGCCCGCCGGCGGCTCGCCGGAAGCTGGATGCGGGACCCGCCTGCTCTAAGGTAGCTAGGGAGGGGAGGTGGGGTGGACGTGCTGGCCTGCTGGTGCCGCTGCCACGAACTCGTCGGGGGGAGGGGAGGAGACAGGATATGGCGGGTAACATGCGTGGATGTCCCAGTTATAGCCGTTGCGGAGCGACGACGCCACGACGCCGCCCGTGTACTGCTGCCGCTGCCGCTGTCCACCGCGCGCGCGGGGATCGATGCAGCGGCGTGGACGGGCGGCCGGCCGTCGGATGCGGGATCTGCGGCTCGCGCACCACCCTGGCGAAATTTCGGGTCGGGGGGCGATATGTCGTGCCGTCGGTGTGCGTCGAGAGCTTATCGTATCGTGTTTTCCGGAATAGGCAAAGGTCCGTGGCGGCCGTCGGATGATGAGCCGACGGTTGATGATGGTGGACGTTAGGTGTGGCGACGTGGTGCCTCGCCGGAGGGAATGGCGCTCGGCTCGACGTGGACTGGCTCCGTGGGCCCGGGAGGAAGGTTGGTGCGCGTGTGGTGTCGTGGGGCGCGATGGTCTTTGCCGGTGGGGAAATCGGAGGGCAGAGAAGGAAAAACGAGGGGTAGATCGCTGCCTGCCTCGTTGCGAAAACAGGGTAGTAGCTTTTTTTTTAAAAAAAGCAGGATGACCCCTGGTCTCTGCATCTGGATGATGCATACGACCATTCTAAAAATATATATGCTTAACATGTTTGCTTGAATGTTGTTTTTTTGCGAGGAAAACTTGCAATCTATTTATCAACTGTTATGGTAGTACAAAGAACACTAAAAGTTAAAAAAATACATGCAGGTCCGTAGACCATCTAACGACGATTACAAGCACTAGAGCGAGCTTTGCTTAAATGTTGTTTACATGGTCTGCTTAATGTCCTGGTCAACAATAAAATCTGAACAAAAAATAATGGTCCTGGTGAACAATGAAACCTGAACCGATGACGGGGATTACATTAATATATGGTACGAAAAACTATGGTTAAGGTGGGGCAACACGTCGCCCGCTGTTTGGTGACATAAATACATTGAGATTTTGAGAGTGAGGTGACCATGTATGTACATTGCCCTTCATCAAAAAATTGTATGTAATTTTTGCCAAACTAAAACTGCCAGCCTCTACATGGCGTACTACGTTCCGTATGTACAGTACTCAAGGGCACAGCGTGCACCCCTGGCGCTCATCGGCATCAGGACCGGCGACCCTCCAAAACTTGTGGCACGACTCGTCGCTTTAGCTGTTCATACTTGTCGCGTAAGGTGACGCGAGTTTACTCCGCGACACAGGAAACCGTAGTATGTATGCGTGTGCATCCGACCACGAGAATCTATCCTGCACTTATTTCAAAAAAGAATATATCCTGCACGACATTGTCCTGCGTACTGTGTGATTCTACCCGTAATTTCTAGTGCCTTCAGCAGGACAATCTGAACTCAAATTCTTACCGTGAGACTTGTCAGTTATTTTTTTTGAAAAACTTTCAATCTATCCATCTTCAATGGCAGTATAACGAATACCAAAAATAAAAATTACATCCAGATTCGTAGACCACCTAGCGACGACTACAAGCACCAAACCGAGCCGAAGACGCGCCGCCGTCATCGCCCCTCCATCGCCGGAGTCGGGCACAACTTGTTGTAGTAGACAGTCGGGAAGTCGTCGTGCTAAGGCCCCATAGGACCAGCACCCTAGAACAGCAACCGCTGCCGATGAAAAATAACGTACATCGGGAGGATCCAAACCGAAGACACACGAACGTAGACGAACAACGACGAGATCCGAGCAAATCCACCAAAGATAGATCTACCGGAGACACACCTCCACACGCCCACCAATGATGCTAGACGCACCGCCGGAACGGGGGCTAGGCGGGAGACCTTTATTCCATCTTCAGAGAGCCGCCGCCGTCTCGTCTTTCTGAGTAGGACACAAACCCTAACAAGATTAAAAAAACGACTAAAAATGGAGCCCTCCTGCCGGCCCTCGCCAGGATCCACCGCACCTCCATGGCCCTAGGGCCACCGAAGACGAGGCGGACCTGCGCCGGCGCCGGCGAGAGGCACGAACCTAACTTTTTTTCTTGAAGGAGGAGGAGGCGGAGCCCTGGCTCTAACCCATGTTCATGTGGTCTTGTTCTCTCGACTTGTCAGTAGTTTTTAATTATAACTATTGTGATTAGTGCATGCATCATGAAGTAAAACGTCCTAAAGTATTATCCGCGCACAATCTTGCCTACCGCTTTGAGATGACTAGGCAGACATCCAGGCTTTGCTTGATGTGATTCTGAGGCATGACAGTGGCCACCTATCATGCCGGATGGAATGATGGCTTTGCAAGAAATAATAATAATACTGACAAGTGATTTCTTCTTTTAGTTTACGGGTTTGGTGGTGTGGAGATGTCAGATGAACACGTGATTTTGTGATGCACTGGAAAAGCAGCGAAAAACATGACACTGATCAGATAGTCCTACGGTGCAGTCGGTCGAATCATTTCGAGGTAAACAAATATCTCGTGGGACAGTTTTGTAGTTAAGGCATCTTCCTCAAATCGATCCGCGGACAGTTATGCGGGGCCGGACATCTAACTCTGTCTCTTAAAAATTTTGTCTCTTTTTTCTTAAATCCGCAAGCTTAAAATAATAGCATTCAAATCATAGATGATTGAAAATGTTGAAATGTGACCGTAGTTCTAATTCAAATATTACAAATCCAACAAAGTTTTCAGATTAAAGTAGTTCAAATTTGAATTCAACTAACACATATGTTCTAATTGTCCTCTTTTACCTCACACAGGTGCTCAATCCAATCTTCCTTAAGTTGCTCATGAGTTGCTCGACGTAAAATTTGTTGATGCATTTGAAGAAACTCATCAAAAGTGGTTGGATTCTGAACCGAAAGTTGGATAAGATCATCCATGTTCTCAAATTAAGAGTTGCGGCAGCATCTTCACTCCTCTAGATCGTGTTGTGCATGATCACACAATATGTCATCATGCCGCAAGGTCTTCGAATCCTATTGTTTAGCAGGTACGCGAACAACAGTAAAACGGGTCGGGAGCACTCCAAATGTCCTCTCCACATCATTTCTAGCTCCTTCTTGTCTTTTGGAAAAGTGAGACCTTTTCTAACCAACTGGCTCAAAGATAGTCTTCGCAATGGTAGCATGCGGAGGATAGATACCATCAACCAGATAGTACCCAATGTTGTATTCATGTCCATTGACAGTGTAGTTACAAGGAGGAGCTCACCCTTCAGTGGAGACCGCTCCATAACATTTATGTTATTGTGAGATCCGGGCATGCCAAAAAAAATATGCCAAATCTCGAGGTCCTGTGATGCATCTGCTTCAAGAAGAAAGATGGTGGGCTTCTTAACATAGCCCTGATATTGCCCTTGTAGAGTTTTTGGACGGTTCTAGCGTGTCCAGTGCATGCAATCAAGAGATCCGAGCAAACTTGGACACCATCTTACTTCAGACATTGCCGAGAGTCTCTCGGTGTCTGTGATAATTGGTTTTCTCAAGTACTAAGGTCCAAACACCTCGACCGCGGTAGTAGCAACCATGGCGTATCTGCATGTGCCCTCAGACATCCGCTGGTATTTGTCTCACGAATCTATGGTCGTGCCATATGCAAGTATCTGCAATGCAGCCATGAACTTTTGGTAACCAGAGAATCCAATCGTTCGTACGACATCTTTCTTCAAGATGAAGTAGTCATCGTAGGACCGGACGCCATTGTAGAGGCGATCGAGGACAATTTTTTGCATCCGAAAGCACCGCGTAAATTATTTGTGAATAAGGCATCAGAGGCAAACTAGTCGCCCATCAACATCAAATGGCTCTGTGCCCTGTTCTGATTGAGCACTCGGTGGCCCTTGATCGATCCCTTAAAATTGAGAACATGCTCTTCCGTATGCTCCGCGTCTGTAAGGACCGCCAACATCATCACCTCGCAAACTCCTCCTCTTCGATGAGTCATCGAACGACTCAATGTAATGCTCATATATGTATGATACGTCTCCGTCATATCTAATTTTTGATTGTTTCGTGCCAATATTATACAACTTTTACATACTTTTGGCAACTTTTTATATGATTTATTGGACTAACCTATTGATCCAGTGCCCAGTGCAAGTTCCTGTTTTCTGCATGTTTTTTATATCGCAGAGTATCCATATAAAACGAAGTCCAAATGCAATAAAATTTCAGAGGGAATTATTTTGGAATATATGTGATTTTTGGGAGTTGGAATCACTGCAAACAGAGGCCCACACAGCCCACAAGACACCAGGGCGCGCCAGAGGCCCCTGGCGCGTGGTACCCTCCTCGAACGTCGGTTGGAGCTCTACTTCGGGCGCAAAGAAGCTTATATCCAGAAAAAATCGTGTTAAAATCTCAGCGCAATCGGAGTTACGGATCTCCCGGAATATAAGAAACAGTTTTCGGCCGGATCAGGGGAACGCGAAACAGAAGAGAACAGAGAGGGAGATCCAATCTCGGAGGGGCTCCCGCCCCTCCGCCGCCATGGAGACCAAGGACCAGAGGGGGAACTCTCCTCCCATCTAGGGGGGAGGCCAAGGAAGAAGAAGGAGGGGGGCTCTCTCCCCCTCGCTTCCGGCGGCGCCGGAGTGCCGCCAGGGCAACGATCGGGACGACGATCTACATCAACAATCTTGCTACCGTCAACACCAATTCTCTCCCCCTCTATGCAGCGGTGTAACACCCCTTCTCCCCGCTGTAATATCTACTTAAACATGGTGCTCAACTCCATATATTATTTCCCAATGATATTTTGCCATCCTATGATGTTTGAGTAGATCCGTTTTGTCCTGTGGGTTAATCATGATCTTGGTTGATATGATTGTATATTTTAGTTATGGTGCTGTCCTATGGTGCCCTCCGTTCTCGCACAAATGCGAGGGGCCCCCGCTGTAGGGTGTTGCAATATGTTCATGGTTCGCTTATGGTGGGTTGCGAGAGTGACAGAAGTTTAAACCCGAGTAAGTGGGGCATGACGTATGGGAGTAAAGAGGACTTGATACTTAATACTATGGTTGGGTTTCATGACCTTAATGATCTTCAGTAGTTGCGGATGCTTGCTAGGGGTCCAATCATAAGTGCATATGATCCAAGTAGAGAAACTATGTTAGCTCATGCCTCTCCCTCATATAAAATTACAAGAATGATTACCGGTACTTGTTATCGATTGCATAGGGACAAATAACGTTTTTGTTGACACAAGCCCTTTTACTAAACACCTAACTTTTATTATCTTGCAAAGTACTTGTAGTTTTATTCTTGCAAAGTAGTTCTAGCATCACACCTACAAAATAGTTTTATACTTATTTTCGGTAAAGCAAACGTCAAGTGTGCGTAGAGTTGTATCGGTGGTCGATAGAACTTGAGGGAATATTTGTTCTACCTTTAGCTCTTCGTTGGGTTCGACACTCTTATTTATCAAAGAAGGCTACAAACGATCCCCTATACTTGTGGGTTATCAAGACCTTTTTCTGGCGCCGTTGCCGGGGAGCTATAGCGTGGGGTGAATATTCTCGTGTGTGCTTGTTTGCTTTATCACCAAGTAGTTTTTATTTCTTATTCTAAGTTGTTCTCTATCTTTAGTTATGGATATGGAACACGAAACACCAAAAAAATTAGTTGTACTTGCTACTCATGGAGATGGGGAACCTAAAACCCTCGATGCTCATTATGATAAAGATATTATGCATTGCTTTGATAATCCTGAGAAAACCCCATTCAACTATATAATGGGAGTAACGTTGGATCAACGTGAATACTTTAGGGATTATCGCTTGACACGAAAAGGGAAACTTTTATGGGATCAAATTTATATGTTGCGTTGGTATGCTCGGGATCTATGTTTGAGACATGATTATACTTGTTGCTCTAGAATGAATGCTCCACATCTTCCGTTTTCATGCAAATTTAATGATAATGAAACTTTAGCTTCTTATGCTAATGGTATATATTATTACTATGATGTGGAACGAATAGAAGAATTTGTTGCTTTTAAGGGTGCACATGAAATTGAATCTTTGTTTGAAAAGTTTGAAGATTTTGATGATTCGGTTTATAGACCTGAAAATCTTGCTATCCTTAAATTTTCTATGATAATTATAATTAAAATTACGATATTGATGTATTTATTGAGAATAACTCCGCCAAGAAAAGACTAATATTTTGCAGGAGTCTATGGAAGAAGAAATTGATGAAACTGCGAGCTCATTGGATGAAAAAGATGATGAGGAGAGCGAAGAACAAACGAAGGAAGAGCAGATTAGCTACCCGTGCCCACCTTCTAATGAGAGTAACTCTTCAACTCATACATTATTTAATGCCCCTTCGTTCTTACCGAAGGATGAATGCTATGATAATTGCTATGATCCCGTTGATTCATTTGAAATATCCCTTTTTGATGAACTTGATGCTTGTTATGATTGTGGCCAAGATGCCAATATGAATTATGCTTATGGAGATGAACTTGCTATAGTTCCTTATGTTAAGAATGACATTGTTGCTATTGCACCCACACATGATAGTCCTATTATCTTTTTGAATTCTCCCAACTACACTATATCGGAGAAGTTTGCTCTTGTTAAGGATTATACTGATGGGTTGCCTTTTACCGTTGCACATGATGATTTTGATGAATATAATATGCATGTGCTTGCTGCTCCTAGTTGCAATTATTATGAGAGATGAACTATATCTCCACCTCTCTATGTTTCCAACACGATAAAATTGCAAGAAACTGCTTATGCTATGTATTGGCCTTTACTTGATGTGCATGAATTGTTCTTGTATGACATGCCGATGCATAGGAAGAGAGTTATACTTCGTAATTGCATGATATATGTTGCTTTGTGCTCACTACTAAATGCCAAATCATTGCTAATTAAAATTGGCTTTGATATACCTTGGGATCCGGGTGGATCCATTACTTGAGCACTTTATGCCTTGCTTAATGGCTTTAAAGAAAGCGCTGCCAGGGAGACAACCCGGAAGTTTTAGAGAGTCATTTATTTCTGTTGAGTGCTTTCATAAAGTTTAAAAACAAAAAAATATAGAGGGGAACACAAAACTTTTCAAAAAGGAAAGTGAAAGTGAGAGAGGCAAGCATTGTTGAAGTGGGGGAGCTCCTTGAACTTTGTTCATGCTCACGGGAACTTTCTGATTACAGAAAATTTTCAACAAAAATAATTATACCCTTGTACAATTCCATTGTATTATAAAAATAATGTGCCAAGATTTGCCTTTAGGGTGATTAGATTGTTTGTTGGTATTGTGCGGTGCAAAAACAGAAACTTTTGTTCCCAGAAATACAATTGTTTAAATTCACTCAAACGTGATAAAATTATGAAACATTTTGCACAGTCTTGCTATACAAATTGTTTATTTCATCCTAATTTTTCAGATTTTTTAGAGTTACAGAACTATGGTGAATGTTCAGATCTTTACAGACTGCCCTGTTTTCACAGATTGCTGTTATAGCTTCATTATTTGCGTATGTTTGAAATCTTGTTGAGCCTCCTTTGACTTGGGGCCATAGAATTGTGATAGCACACAGTGGATAATGTTTGATTATAATTATGTAATAATGTTATAGCAGTACATGATGGGATTTGACTGCCATATTCACTAACCCCGCCACTAAAAGTTTCTGTTGAGTTTTGTGTGGATGAAGTGATCAAAGATCGAGGAGGTCTCGATATGAGGAGAAGGAGGAGAGGCAAGATCTCAAGCTTGGGGATGCCCAAGGCACCCCAAGTAAATATTCAAGGAGACTCAAGCGTCTAAGCTTGGGGATGCCCCGGAAGGCATCTCATCTTTCTTCAACAAGTATCGGTATGTTTACGGTTTCGTTTCGTTCATGTGATATGTGCAAACCTTGGAGCGTCTTTTGCTTTTAGTTTTCATTTTTCTTTTATGCACCATGCTGGTATGAGATAGTCCATGGTTTATTTGTAGAATGCTCATTGCACTTCACTTATATCTTTTGAGTATGGCCTTGTAGAATGCTTCATGTGCTTCACTTATATCATTTGAAGTTTGGATTGCCTGTTTCTCTTCACATAGAAAATCGTTATTTGAAGAATGCTCTTTTGCTTCACTTATATTTGTTAGAGCATGGTCTTTTTAGAAAGAATTAAACTCTCATGCTTCACTTATATCCATTTAGAGAGTCAAAAGGAATTGGTCAATTGCATGGTTAGTCATAAAATCCTACATAAAACTTATGGATCACTGAATATGATATGTTTGATTCCTTGCAATAGTTCTGCGATATAGAGATGGTAATATGTGGGAGGTACTAGTAAACGGTTGTGGTTAGTAAGAATATTGGTGTTAAGGTTTGTGATTCCCGAAGCATGCACGTATAGTCTCTCGTTATGCTATGATGTTGGAGCATGATTTATTATTGATTGTCTTCCTTATGAGTGGCGGTCGGGGATGAGTGATGGTCTTTTCCTACCAATCTATCCCCCTAGGGGCATGCGTAGTAGTACTTTGCTTCGAGGGCTAATAAACTTCTGCAATAAGTATATGAATTCTTTATGACTAATGTGAGTCCATGGATTATACGCACTCTTACCTTTTCGCAATTTGCTAGCCTCTACGGTACCGTGCATTGCCCTTTCTCACCTCGAGAGTCGGTGCAAATTTCGCAGGTGCATCCAAACCCCGTGATATGATACGCTTTATCTGAAAGTGCGTTAAGTCGACTAGAGGGGGATGAATAGGCGATTTTTATGAATTCTTCACTGAGGAATTTCAGGGTGAGGAAATTCCTAAGCAAAGAACTACTAGCAGCGGAATAAGTACTCAAATGCAAGCATAACAGAACAGAAGCACAATCATCATGATGAAATAAAAACAAGCACAGAGTACGAAAAGCGTAAACACAGGATAAGCAGGCTGCAAACTGACTGAAGAAATTGAACTGAGGAAATTGAGGAAGTCTTCAGTCAAAGTCTTCAAACAGTAGCGATCAAGTACACAACATAGTAATGAGGAAATGGAAGGGTTGAGGAAATAGAACCAGTTAGCTCGGTGAAGACAATGATTTGGTAGACCAGTTCCAACTGTTGTGACAGTTGTACGTCTGGTTGTCGCGGCTAGGTATTTAAACCTGAGGACACACAGTCCTGGACACACAGTCCTCACCGTATTCTCCTTGAGCTAAGGTCACACAGACCTCGCCCAATCACTCGTGGTAAGTCTTCAGGTGACTTCCAAACCTTCACAAACTCGGTCACTCGGCGATCCACAATTTCCTCTTGGATGCTCTAGACCATGACGCCTAACCGTCTGAAAGATGCATAGTCTTCAAAGGTAACAAGCGTCGGACCCACACAGGAACAATCTCTTGAGTGATGCTCAATCACTTTTGGGTTTGTAGGTGTTTGGGTTTGAGTTTTCCTCACTTGATGATTTTCGCTCAAAGTCCTCGGAGGATGGGATGCTCTCAATGACAAGTGTCAGTTTATCACGGAGCAGGCAACCAGCTAGTGGTTGTAGGGGGCGGCTATTTATAGCCTAAGGAGCAGCCCGACATGATAAGACATAAATGCCCTTCAATGATATGACCGTTAGGTGGGTAAGATATTTTGGGACAGCTGGTGCATAGCACATCAACTGTCAGAAATTTGAGGTACAAATTCCTCAAGGCTACCATGTTCCTCACTTTTAGGCAATCCGCACTGGCAAATTCCTAACTCCTCAGTCAGAAAAAATTCCTCAGAGACCAGAAGAACTTCGTCTCTGTCACTGAAGAAAATGACTGAGCTGTATGAGATTTCCAATGGCTTCACTGGAAGGGATTGGTAGGTGTAGGATTTTGAGATGAGCATCACTTGGAAACTTTTCCTTAGTTTTTCCTCGACCCCCTTTAACAGTACGGTGTTTCCTATGACTCAAGAAATAGAAAATGAAACTACTAAAACAAAAGTCTTCACGCTTCATATTCCTCGCGTGAATATTAAGTCTTCACGGTCACACCAATTTCTTCACTTTCAAAGTCGTCAGAAAGCCAAAGTCTTCAGTTGAAGACATTTATTTTTAGGGGTCGACTTTCTCTGTAAATATCTAACTCCTCATAGACTTATAGACCTGTGTACACTCACAAACGCATTAGTCCCTTAACCTATAAGTCTTCAATACACCAAAATCACTAAGGGGCACTAGATGCACTTACAATCACCCCTTTTTGGTGATTGATGACAATATAGGTTAAGTTTTCAACGGGGATAAACATATGAAGTGTAAATACTGATATTGAGGAATTTGATTGCAAGATATAGAAGAACTCCCCCTGAAGATGTGCACAGTGAGGAATTTGCTTTTGAAGCAATGCACATTCAAGAGTAGAATCATGGAGATCTCCCCCTATATCTTGTAATTCATACACGCATTTAACATATGGTATGAAGAATTTGAAATGCATGATGAAATATGGTGACTGATGTAATTCAACATGCGTGCATTAACATATTGAGGAAACAGCATGCAGAAAAACATAGCAAAGGTATCAGACCATCATCGGGTTTAAGATTACAACTCGATCCAATAAAACTTCAGAAGAACGAGAGTTGTAACTTAGCAAAAAAACGCCCATATATATAGACCCGTTGAAGACTAACTCAAATTTCTCCCCCTTTGTCATCGAATGACCAAAAGGGACGAAAAATGAGGACTAACGCCCCTGAAGAATATCACGAAGTCGATGGAGGAGCGCCAGCGTTGTTGGGGTCGGTTGTTGAAGTAGGGCCTACCGCAGTGTCGTCCAAGTCTTCATTTTCATCAGTCTCGCGCGATGAAGAATAAGAGTTGGCCACCAAGTGAGGAACTTTGACCTTCTTGAATTTCTTCGAAGTTGGCTGAGATCAGTCAAAGTCCTGCTTGAAGCCCATCTGTTTTAGATCTTCTTCACCGTAGAGATGAGACAGAACAGCCCAGGTACGATCAAATACTTCATGGAGGTAGTAATGGTTCTTCTTCACTGAATTCTGAGTGATGGTCATGTTCTGAAGAATTGAACCAAACTGACGCTTGACCCATTTGTGATTGTGATCGACCTTCTGGTGAAGACTGAGGAGAAGCTCACGATCAGTCATCACCCTTGGAGCTGTGCCTTGAGGATTTTGCTTTGAAGCATTTGCGGCAGAGTCATGAGTGGCAGAGTCATCATTGGTAGAGTAAGATGCAGCTTTGCGGAACTGACCATCCAATGGACGAATGCCTTCATCGATAATTGCAGTTGCCTTGTCCTTCTCATCAGCTGAGGAATATGTCCGCTTGAGGACTTCATTAGGGGAAAGAAGCTGCCATGATTAAGTGTGTCAGCCTTGTAATTGATTGAAGACCTTGATCTAAGGAATCTCATAATCCAAGGAGCGTAAGGCTTCAACTCAAAAGGTGACAATGCTACATTTGCCAGAGTCCTCATGAAGAAATCATGGAAGTTGATTGGAACACCATGCATGATGTTGAATAGCAAATTCTTCATGATGCCAACGACTTATTCTTCATTAGAATCGTGGCCTTTCATAGGACTTAGGGTCTTGGTCAGAATGCGATAGACAGTCCTTGGCACATATAGCAATTCCTTCACGAGGAATTTGGTTCTGGGGGCTTGACCAGGCTTCAGCAGCTTCATCAACACTTGCATGTAGTGATCAGAGAGCTCAGGTTCATGATAGATGAGACGTGCACCTTCTAGGGGAGGACTGACAGGCAGCGCATGAAGCAATTCAGAGGCCAGTGCTTTGAAGTGTGTGTTTTCTGTCATCCAGTCCAACACCCAAGAATTCACATCTTCAGCATTGCCGATGATGTGTAGCGTCGCGTAGAATATCTCTTCATTCCAATCACATATGTCAGTGCATAAGTTAAGTAGCCCAGCGTCATGAAGAACACTGAGGACTGGGGTGAAGCAAGGCAGCGACTCCATGTCAACATGAGGAATATGCTCATGGTCAAAGATCTTGTCCTTATCAAATATCAGTGAAGAGTAGAAGTTTGCTTGGCTAGCTGTCCAGAAATGCTTCCATCAAAGACGAGCAGAATCATACGGGTTGTAGTCGGTGAAGAATACATGCTCGTCAAAGAAGTCACCAGCCTTGAACTTCTGCTTCTGTGAGAAGGGATTCTTCGTCTTGGGCTGAGGAGTATCAGTCAATGTCTTCACAGCCTCAGGAATCACAGTCTCAGGAGCCACAGGCTGAGGAATTTCAGTGCCAACATCTTCAGTGGTAGCCTGGGTCTCCATCTCTTCGGCAGTATTAACATTAGCACTAGTGGCTGGAATTACTTCAGGGATGGTAAGAAGTGAAGCTTGTGGTTCATCAGAGCCCATATGAATTTCTTCAGTCTGGACTGGGGACTGAGGAATCTGTTGCAGTGGGGTGAACATGGGAGAGTTGGGGTGATGACTTTCCCAATAGTCATCGTTCAGAACAGGAGTGGTGCTCCCAATGTCCACGTCTTCATCTTCTTCATTGATTTCTTCAATGCCTGCCTCTTCAGCTGTGAACTGAGGCATGGGCGATGATACCAGTGGGGTTGAAGGGATATTATCCACTTCAATTTCTTCGTCCAACTGCTCTAACAAAGCAGCAGGAAGGAACATCTTCATCAGAGGAAGCAGATGCTTGAAACCGGAACAACATCAATTGGATTTTCAAATGAGCTTGTCAAAGTATTCATCTTCTTTGGTGCTGAAGACTCTGAGGAAGCAGATGCTTTCCTTTTCTTCACAGCTGCTTGCTCCGCAGCTTTGGTTTTCTTTGCTTCTGATGCAGAAGGAAGAACTGGGCATGGTGTTGGTGCAGGAGGAGCAGAGGAAATTGGTTCATTTTCTTCAGGCACAACTGATGCAGTTGCCCTGACTTGTGTAGTTTCTTCAGGCACAACGGTTGATGCTTCAGCTGGCCTGACTTGATCTTCAGGCGCAACACTAGTGGTTGCCCTAGCAATGTCATCAGCGGCAGGAATAACTTCATCAGCCCTGGAACTTTCATTTTCATCAGGAGCCTGATTTTCATCAGCGGTACTGGCATGTTCTTCAGTTGGCTGGGCAGATGCTCCAGCTTGAGTTTCATGTTGCGATGGGGCTGCAACATTGGAGGTGAATCCCTTCGCCATCTTGACGAATCTGACTTTGGCTCCAAGCCAATCTGCACGGTAGGCTTGGAATTCATCATTGAGTCCCTTGATCTCATCTTGTGCAACTACAAGTTCATCAGTTGTCATTTTGACAAAATTCTTCTTCAGAAAGCGCTCCTTTTTGTATTGAGCTTTCTTCAGCCGCCTGGCCTTCTCAAACTTCCATTTTTCTTCGCCTATGAAGGCGGTCAACATGTGACTTTGGCCAGGAGTGAGCTTGAAGTCAGGCATAGGAGTGTTGGGGTCCTTGTGCCAGAGATCGATGTACTCAAGGATCAACTTGGGATCCAGCATCAATGGCACATTACTGCCTTTGGCTCTAGCGGCCCTTTGCTGTCCGTCTCTGATGATTTCGGCGAGTTCTTCATCATCAGCTTCGTCATCACTGGACGGAACATGAAAGGCAACCTGCTTCTTATGAGGACTTAGTCTAGAGCCTCATCCAGCAGTGTCCTTAGTCTTCAGCAAGGTGGGGCTAGTTGAGGATTGCGGAGGAGCAGAAGAACTTGCAGAGGCTCCTGAGGCAATTGAGATGCCAGTCATCCTTTGACACGAGGCGAGATGCACATGTGCTAAGGACTTTGCCGGAGGAGCTGAGGACTTTGCAACTTGAGGAATAGGGGAAGCTTGAGGAATTGGTCGTGAGGGCATAGACGAGCTTGGCCGTGAGGGCATTGGTAAAGAACTGGGCTTGCGGGCTGGTTTCTTTTGCATAGACTTTTTGGGCCTGCTAGCAGAAGCCTCAGCAGCAGCAGCAGAGTCTTCGTTGAATTTACTCACTGCCTCTTTGGCCACTTTGGCCAATTTAGCTTGACGCTTGGCCCATTTAGTAGGAAATTCCTCACCTCTTCTGATGCTAGAGGGATCAGCCACTTGGCCTGGTGCCAATGGAGGTCTTGGGCATGGAGGGTGTACAGCGAATTTCTTCATGTACTTGGCAGTGACATAGCGATATTCCCTCAATTCTCTGGCCCATCTCCTCTCTATCCTCAGAATGCGTACTTTGTGCTCATTCTTTGTTTCATGAGGAGGAGTGCAGTATCCTGCATAGATGTCTTCACGTATTTCAAAAGCATTGTTGACTTCCAATTTCTTCCCTCCCTTCTGAGGTTTCTTGCCGTCAGCCATTTTCTTCAGCTGAGGATTTTGAACAATTGAGTTCTATGAAGAGGTATGCAATTTTTCTTCAAGGAACGCCTTGACGAAGAACACGATGAACTGGAATAGTAGATTGGAAGTTCGTCAGTCCAGATCTTCCACGCCCTAACTTGGTAGAGGAAGACAGCTACGGCGGCGGTGGAGAGAACAAATCCGCGGCCAGCGCGAGTACGACGACGACGAGGTCGAGGCAGTGAAGCTCTTCCTCATCGGCGATGATGAAAGTAGCGGCGACGCTAAGTCTGGAAGCTCGAGCGAGGGGAGTGAGGTCGAGCGGGGTAAATGCAGTCTGAGGAGGGGAGGGGTATATATAGCCGAGGTGAAAAACCGCTCGCCCGAGGAAATTGGACGAACGTGCCCCTCACCCTTCTCATCCTAGTGACATGTGTCACCCACGTACAGAGCGGTGGAGATCGTGTGAGATCGTAGGTGAATAGGATAATCATATCGTGGAATGTGGAACGGTTTGAGCGGCAAAAGCCAAAAATTCAGATAAGAATATTTTAATGTTTCATTCACAAATTCTTTAGCTGACAAGGACACAGTGAAGACTTTGAACGGGTTTCAAATAGAACGCACATGAAGAATTTGTGAACAGACTGGGTTGAGTTTAGCATAGAGGGGGAAGGGTCCGATCACATTCACTTAGCAGAAAAAGCAACTTGAAGAATTAGCAATAAGTGAATGCTGTAGAGGACTGAAAACTCACACATATATATATAGTCAATGAAGAATAATGTCGGAAAGAGTGAAGATAATACAAATTTGAAGAAATTGAACAACTGAGGAATTTCAAAGATGAAGTAAAACTCAAATTGAAGATTTTCAACTTTTGTTGGTGGCGTGACCCACCGTATAAGAATGATGATTTCAGACGCTGCGTACAATTGTCGTAGGGCTCTGAGAATCAAATTCTTCGTTAATTTCTTCACACTTAGAGGGTTAGTCTTCATTGATTGAAGAAAAATGTTACTTTGTGTGTTGCACATCTAAGTCATCAATTTTGCATAAGTGTTAGACTGAAGGAAATATGCCCTAGAGGCAATAATAAAGTTATTATTTTATTTCCTTATATCATGATAATTGTTTATTATTCATGCTAGAATTGTATTAACCGGAAACTTGATACATGTGTGAATACATAGACAAAACAAAGTGTCCCTAGTATGCCTCTACTAGACTAGCTCGTTAATCAAAGATGGTTAAGTTTACTGACCATAGACATGTGTTGTCATTTGATGAACGGGATCACATCATTAGAGAATGATGTGATGGACAAGACCCATCCGTTATCTTAGCATTATGATCGTTGAGTTTTATTACTATTGCTTTCTTCATGACTTATACATGTTCCTCCGACTATGAGATTATGCAACTCCCGAATACCGGAGGAACACCTTGTGTGCTATCAAACGTCACAACATAACTGGGTGATTATAAAGATGCTCTACAGGTGTCTCCGAAGGTGTTTGTTGGCTTGGCATAGATCGAGATTAGGATTTGTCACTCCGTGTATCGGAGAGGTATATCTGGGCCCTCTCGGTAATGCACGTCACTATAAGCCTTGCAAGCAATGTGACTAATGAGTTAGTTACGGGATGATGCATTACGGAACGAGTAAAGAGACTTGCCGGTAATGAGATTAAATTAGGTATGATGATACCGACGATCGAATCTCGGGTAAGTAACATACCGATGACAAAGGGAATGATGTATGTTGTTATGTGGTTTGACCGATAAAGATCTTCGTAGAATATGTAGGAGCCAATATGAGCATCCAGGTTCCGCTATTGGTTATTGACCGGAGATATGTCTCGGTCATGTCTACATAGTTCTCGAACCCGTAGGGTCCGCACGCTTAACGTTCGATGACGATGTGTATTATGAGTTATGTGATATGATGACCGAAGTTTGTTCGGAGTCTCGGATGAGATCACGGACATGACGAGGAGTCTCAAAATGGTCGAGAGGTAAAGATTCATATATAGGACGATGGTATTTGGACACCGGAAGTGTTTCGGGTGATACCAGGTCACCGGAATGGTTTCCGGGCAACCCCCGGCAAAGATATGGGCTTAATGGGCCAAGTAAGGGAACACACCAGCCCACAAGGGGCTGGTGCGCCCCCTATAAGGCCAGCCATGTGGGGAGAAAGGAAAAGGAGAGGAGGAAAAGGAAAGTATGAAGTAGGACTCCTACTTCCTTCCGCTCCCCCTCCTTCCTTTCCCCCTTGTCCAAATATGGTAGGGGGGACGAATTGGACTAGGGGCCCAAGTAGGATTCCTCCTACTTGGGCGCACCCTAGGCTGCCTCCCTCCCTCTCCCTCCTTTATACTAGTAGAGTGTCCGTGCGTTGCCACAGGCCTTAAAAAGTTAAGAACATTCTTTTGTTGATACTGGGTTATTCTTAAAATTACTATGTCTTCCTATTCATTGTGGATTGGTTTGTTACTGATTGCATATCAAATTACACATGAAATTAGGCACTTGAAACCATACAGGTTGCGACACATACCTAACCATTAAGAACCATGGCAACACAAAATATTTTAACATTTTCCCATCTACTAATAGCTTGGACAATTGTTCCTAGCCGTGTGCGGCACCCCCCTCCACAGTTAACACCTCGGTCATATCGTCGTAGTGCTTAGGCGAAGCCCTGCGCCGGTAACTTCATCATCACCGTCGCCACGCTGTCGTGCTAACGGAACTCTCCCTCGTCCTCAACTGGATCAAGAGCTCGAGGGACGTCATCGTGTTGAACGTGTGTTGAACACGGAGGTGCCGTACGTTCGGTACTTGGATCGGTTGGATCATGAAGACGTTCGACTACATCACCAGCGTTACTAAACGCTTCCGCTTTCGGTCTACGAGGGTACGTGGACACACTCTCCCCGCTTGTTGCTATGCTTCTCCTAGATAGATCTTGCGTGATCGTAGGATTTTTTTTTGAAATACTACGTTCCCCAACAGTGGCATCCGAGCCAGGTCTATGCGTAGATGTTATATGCACGAGTAGAACACAAAGAGTTGTGGGTGATAATAGTCATACTGCTTACCAGCATGTCATACTTTGATTCGGCGGTATTGTTGGATGAAGCGGCCCAGACCGACATTACATGACCGCATTCATGAGACTGGTTCTACCGACGTGCTTTGCACACAGGTGGCTGGCGGGTGTCTATTTCTCCAACTTTAGTTGAATCGAGTTTGACTACGCCCGGTCATTGTTGAAGGTTAAAACATCACACTTGATGAAAAATCGTTGTGGTTTTGATGCAGGTAAGAATGGTTCTTGCTAGAAGCCCGTAGCAGCCACGTAAAACATGCAACAACAAAGTAGAGGACGTCTAACTTGTTTTTGCAGGGCATGTTGTGATGTGATATGGTCAAAACGTGATGAGATATAAATTGTTGTATGAGATGATCATGTTTTGTTAAAGTTATCGGCAACTGGCAGGAGCCTTATGGTTGTCTCTTTATTGCATAAGATGCAAGCGCCATATAATTGCTTTACTTTATCTCTATGCGATAGCAATAGTTCAAAAGCAATAGTTGGCGAGACGACCATGTGACGACACGTTGATAAAGATCAAGATGATGGAGATCATGGTGTCATGCCGGTGACGATGGAGATCATGACGGTACTTTGGATATGGAGATCAAAGGCACAAGATGATGATTGCTATATCATGTCACATATTTTGATTGCATGTGATGTTTATCTTTTATGCATCTTATTTTGCTTAGTACAACGGTAGCATTATGAGATGATCCCTTACTAAAATTTCAAGGTATAAGTGTTCTCCCTGAGTATGCACCATTGCAACAGTTCTTCGTGCTGAGACACCACGTGATGATCGGGTGTGATAAGCTCTACGTTCACATACAACGGGCGCAAGCCAGTTTTGCACACGCAGAATACTCGGGTTAAACTTGACGAGCCTAGCATATGCAGATATGGCCTCGGAACACTGAGACCGAAAGGTCGAGCGTGAATCATATAGTAGATATGATCAACATAGTGATGTTCACCATTGAAAACTACTCCATCTCACGTGATGATCGGACATGGTTTAGTTGATATGGATCACGTGATCATTTAGATGAGTAGAGGGATGTCTATCTAAGTGGGAGTTCTTAAGTAATATGATTAATTGAACTTTAATTTATCATGAACTTATATCTATGTTGTAGATCAATAGCTCACGTATAGCTCCCCTGTTTTATTTTTGATATGTTCCTAGAGAAAAATAAGTTGAAAGATGATAGTAGCAACGATGCGGACTGGGTCCGTGATCTGAGGATTATCCTCATTGTTGCACAAAAGAATTATGTCCTTGATGCACCGCTAGGTGACGGACCTATTGCAGGACCAGATGCAGACGTTATGAACGTTTGGCAAGCTCGGTATGATGACTACTTGATAGTTTAGTGCACCATACTTTACAGCTTAGAACTGGTACTTCAAAAACATTTTGAACGACAAGGAGCATATAAGATGTTCCAAGAGCTGAAATTGGTATTTCAGACTCATGCCCGAGTCAAGAGGTATGCGACCTCTGACAAGTATTTTGCCTACAAGATGGAGGAGAATAGCTCAACCAGTGAGCATGTGCTCAGAATTTCTGAGTACTGCAATCGCTTGAATCAAGTGGGAGTTTATCTTCCAGATAAGATAGTGATTGACAGAGTTCTCTAGTCACTATCACCAAGTTACTGGAACTTCGTGATGAACTATAATATGCAAGGGATGACGAAAACGATTCCCGAGCTCTTCGTGATGCTAAAATCGATGAAGGTAGAAATCAAGAAAAGCATCAAATGTTGATGGTTGACAAGACCACTAGTTTCAAGTAAAAGGGCAAGGGAAAGAAAGGGAACTTCAATAAGAATGGCAAGCAAGTTTCCGCTCCCATGAAGAAGCCCAAAGCTAGACCCAAGCCTGAAACTGAGTGCTTCTACTGCAAAGGAAATGGTCACTGGAAGCAGAACTGCCCCAAATACGTGGCAGATAAGAAGGATGGCAAAGTGAACAAAAGTATATATGATATACATGTTATTGATGTGTACTTTACTAGTGTTCATAGTAGCCCCTGGGTATTTGATACCGGTTCAGTTGCTATGATTAGTCACTCGAAACAGGAGTTACAAAATGAACAAAGACTAGTTGAGGGCGAGGTGACGATGTGTGTTGGAAATGATTCCAAGGTTGATAAGATCACCATCACACACTCCCTTTACCTTCGGGATTAGTGTCGAACCTAAAATAAATGTTATTTGGTGTTTGCGTTGAGCATCATATGATTGGATCATGTTTATTGCAATACGGTTATTCATTTAAGTCAAAGAATAATTGTTATTCTGTTTACATGAATAAAACCTTCTGTGGTCATACACCCAAGGTGAATGGTTTATTGAATCTCGATCGTAGTGATACACATATTCATGATATCGATGCCAAAAGATGCAAAGTTGATAATGATAGTGCAACATACTAGTGGCACTGTCGTTTAGGTCATATTGGTGTAAAGCGCATGAAGAAACTCCATGCGGATGGACTTTTGGAATCACTTGATTATGAATCATTTGATGCTTGCGAACCATGCCTCATGGGCAAGATGACTAAGACTCCTTTCTCCGGAACAATAGAGCGAGCCACTGACTTATTGGAAATAATACATACCGATGTATGCGGTCCGATGAGTGTTGAGGCTCGCGGCGGGTATCGTTATTTTCTGACCTTCACAGATGATTTTGAGCAGATATGGGTATATCTACTTAATGAAACACAAGTCTGAAACATTTGGAAAGTTCAAAGAATTTCAGAGTGAAGTTGAGAATCATCGTAACAAGAAAATAAAGTTTCTACGATATGATCACGGAGGCGAATATTTGAGTTACGAGTTTGGCCTTCATTTGAAACAATGTGGAATAGTTTCGCAGCTCACGCCACCTGGAACACCACAGCGTAATGGTGTGTCCGAACGTCGTAACCGTACTTTATTAGATATGGTGCGATCTATGATGTCTCTTACCCATTTACCACTATCATTTTGGGGTTATGCATTAGAGACAGCTGCATTCACGTTAAATAGGGCACCATCTAAATCCGTTGAGACGACACCAATGAACTGTGGTTTAGCAAGAAACCTAAGCTATCATTTCTTTAAGTTTGGGGCTGTGATGCTTATGTGAAAAAGTTTCAACCTGATAAGATCGAATCCAAATCGGAGAAATGCGTTCTCATAGGATACCCAAAGGAAACTGTTGGGTACACCTTCTATCATAGATCCGAAGGCAAGATATTCGTTGCTAAGAATGGATCCTTTCTAGAGAAGAAGTTTCTCTCGAAAGAAGTGAGTGTGAGGAATGTAGAACTTGATGAGGTAATTGCACCTTCTCCCGAATTGGAAAGTAGTTCATCACATAAATTAGTGAGGAAGCTAATGATGATGATCATGAAACTTCAGATCAAGTTACTACCAAACCTTGTAGGTCAACCAGAGTATGGTCCACACCAGAGTGGTACGGTAATCCTTTCTGGAAGTCATGTTACTAGACCATAACGAACCTACGAACTATGAGGAAGCGATGATGAGCCCAGATTCCGCGAAATGGCTTAAGGCCATGAAATCTAAGATGGGATCCATGTATGAGAACAAAGTATGGACTTTGATTGGCTTGCCCGATGATCGGCGAGCCATTGAGAATAAATGGATCTTCAAGAGGAAGACGGTCGCTGATAGTAGTGTTACTATCTATGAAGCTCGAATTGTCGCAAAAAGTTTTCGACAAGTTCAAGGTGTTGACTACGATAAGACTTTCTCACTCGTAGTGATGCTTAAGTCCGTCCGAATCATGTTAGCAATTGCCACATTTTATGAAATCTGGCAAATGGATGTCAAAATTGCATTCCTTTATGGATTTCTTACAGAAGAGTTGTATATGATGCAACAAGAAGGTTTTGTCAATCCTAAAGGTGCTAACAAAGTGTGCAAGCTCCAGCGATCCATCTATGGACTGGTGCAAGCATCTCGGAGTTGGAATATACGCTTTGATAAAGTGATCAAAGCATATGGTTTTATACAGACTTTTTGTGAAGCCTGTATTTACAAGAAAGTGAGTGGGAGCACTACAGCCTTTCAGATAAATATATGTGAATGACATATTGTTGATCGTAAAGGATGTAGAATTTTCTGGAAAGCATAAAGGAGTGTTTGAAAGGATTTTTTTTCAAAGAAAGACCTCAGTAAAGCTACTTACATATTAGACATCAAGATCTATAAAGATAGATCAAGATGCTTGATAAGACTTTCAATGAGTACATACCTTGATAAGATTTTGAAGAAGTTCAAAATGGATCAGTCAAAGAAGGAGTTCTTGCCTGTGTTGTAAAGTGTGAAGTTGAGTAAAGACTCAAAACCCGACCACGGCAGAAAATAGAAAGAGAATGAAAAGTCAGTCCCTATTCCTCAGTCATAGGTTCTATAAAGTATGCTATGCTGTGTACCAGACCTATTGTATACTTTAGCATGATTTTGGCAAGGGAGTACAATAGTGATCTAGGAGTAGATCACTGGACAACGGTCAAAATTATCCTTAGAGGACTAAGGAAATATTTCTCGGTTATGGAGGTAATAAAAGAGTTTGTCGTAAAGAGTTATGTCGATGCAAGCTTTGACACCAATCTCGATGACTCCGAGTCTCGATCTGGATACATATTGAAAATAGGAGCAATTAGCTAGAGTAGCTCCGTGCAGAGCATTGTAGACATAGAAATTTGCAAAATACATACAGATCTAAATGTGACAGACCCGTAGACTAAAACTTCTCTCACAAGCAAAACATGATCACACCTTATTACTCTTGGGTGTTAATCACATAGCAATGTGAACTAGATTATTGACTCTAGTAGAACCCTTTTGAGTATTGGTCACATGGCAATGTGAACTATGGGTAAAGATGTGAACTATTGGTGTTAAATCACATGGCGATATGAACTAGATTATTGACTCTAGTGCAAGTGGGAGACCTAAGGAAATATGCCCTAGAGGCAATAATAAAGTTATTATTTTATTTCCTTATATCATGATAAATGTTTATTATTCATGCTAGAATTGTAGACCAGAAACTTGATACATGTGTGAATACATAGACAAACTTGATACATGTTTGACTAGCTCGTTAAGCAAAGATGGTTAAGTTTCCTATCCATAGACATGTGTTGTCATTTGATGAACGGGATCACATCATTAGAGAATGATGTGATGGACAAGACCCACCCGTTAGCTTAGCATTATGATCGTTGAGTTTTATTGCTATTGCTTTCTTCATGACTTATATATACATGTTCCTCTGACTATGAGATTATGAAACTCCCGAATACCGGAGGAACACCTTGTGTGCTATCAAACGTCACAACTTAACTGGGTGATTATAAAGATGCTCTACAGGTGTCTCCGAAGGTGTTCGTTGGGTTGGCATAGATCGAGATTAGGATTTGTCACTCCGTGTATCGGAGAGGTATCTCTGGGCCGTCTCAGTAATGCACATAACTATAAGCCTTGCAAGCAATGTGACTAATGAGTTAGTTACGGGATGATGCATTACGGAACGAGTAAAGAGACTTGCCGGTAATGAGATTAAATTAGGTATGATGATACCGACGATCGAATCTCGGGTAAGTAACATACCGATGACAAAGGGAATGATGTATGTTGTTATGTGGTTTGACCGATAAAGATCTTCGTAGAATATGTAGGAGCCAATATGAGCATCCAGGTTCCGCTATTGGTTATTGACCGGAGATATGTCTCGGTCATGTCTACATAGTTCTCGAACCCGTAGGGTCCGCACGCTTAACGTTCGATGACGATGTGTATTATGAGTTATGTGATATGATGACCGAAGTTTGTTCGGAGTCTCGGATGAGATCACGGACATGACGAGGAGTCTCAAAATGGTCGAGAGGTAAAGATTCATATATAGGACGATGGTATTTGGACACCGGAAGTGTTTCGGGTGATACCAGGTCACCGGAATGGTTTCCGGGCAACCCCCGGCAAAGATATGGGCTTAATGGGCCAAGTAAGGGAACACACCAGCCCACAAGGGGCTGGTGCGCCCCCTATAAGGCCAGCCACGTGGGGAGAAAGGAAAAGGAGAGGAGGAAAAGGAAAGTATGAAGTAGGACTCCTACTTCCTTCCGCTCCCCCTCCTTCCTTTCCCCCTTGTCCAAATATGGTAGGGGGGACGAATTGGACTAGGGGCCCAAGTAGGATTCCTCCTACTTGGGCGCACCCTAGGCTGCCTCCCTCCCTCTCCCTCCTTGGCGTGGAAGGCAAACTTGGCGACCAAATATGTAGATTCCTTTCTTTGTAACCGACCTTGTGTAACCCTAGATCCTCCCGGTGTCTATATAAACCGGAGGACTTAGTCCGGAAAGACTGATACTCATTACCATAGTCATACATGCTAGACTTCTAGGGTTTTAGCCATTACGATCTCGTGGTAGATCAACTCTTGTAATACTCATATCCATCAAGATCAATCAAGCAGGAAGTAGTGTATTACCTCCATAGAGAGGGCCCGAACCTGGGTAAACATCGTGTCCCCTATCTCCTGTTACCATCGACCTTAGACGCACAATTCGGGACCCCCTACCCGAGATCCGCCGGTTTTGACACCGACATTGGTGCTTTCATTGAGAGTTCCACTGTGCCATCCCCAAAAGGTCTGATGGCCCCTTCAATCGTCAACGATGACGCTGTCCAAGGAGAAACCTTCCTCCCCGGACAGATCTTTGTGTTCGGCGGCTTCGCACTGCGGGCCAACTCGTTTGGCCACCTGGAACAGATCGATAGCTACGCCCCTGGCCATCAAGTCAGATTTGGGAGCTTGAATTACGTTGCGGACATCCGTGGAGATTTGATCTTCGTCGGATTCGAGACCAAGACGACCGCTCCTGGTCACCTTGACGAACATGACCTAAATCTGTCATCAGACCGCATCCAGGAGATAGCTCCTGTGACCACTCTGCCCTTAGATCCAGAGCACACTGCGGCATCCAAGGATCAGAAGCTCGACCCCACCATGGAAGCCACAGACTCCCCGGCGTTGGAGCCGCACATGGACCTAACCTCACGCAATACTCGTGTCATCGGAACCCCGGACTCTTCTCTGGGTATAAGTTCCGAACCATGTGAGTCCGCGGATACCGAACTTGATCGCTTATCGATCTTCGAGTTTAGTGCCGCAGACATCTTCCAGCACTCACCCTTGGGCGATGTGCTGAACTCATTAAAGAACTTGTCCTTGGCGGGGGACTCACAGCCGAACTATGTCCGACTCAAACTAGAGGCCGATGATTGGGGATTTTGCTTCCCACCCGCCACCCACTCCATAGCCACTGTCGAGGACTTAACCGACATGCTTGACTATGGCTCCGAAGACATTGCCAGTACGGACGACGATGCCGACAAGGAGCAAGGCCAAAACCCGCCATTCACTGGACGACGGACGACCACTTCTTCCTACGACGTATACATGGTGGACACGCCTGAAAAAACTAACAACGTTGACAAAGAGGATCTAGTTGAGGATAAACCTCCTAAGAGACAGCCCAAGCGCCAGCTTCCTCGACGCCGCTCTAAGTCACGTCGTTCCAAGGACTGCAATATGGGCACCGGAAAAAATAATACTCCGGACGATGCCGAAAATAATGAAGACCCCGTCAAGGTAACCTCCGAACAGGAGGAACGGGAAAATAGGCAAGTTAGCCCTGATGAACAGGCCATACATGGAGACTCGGAGGACAGTAATTATCTTCCACTCTCCGAGGAAGAGGAGAGCCTCGGCAACGAGGATTTCATCATGCCTGAGGAACCCCTGGAGCAGGAGCGCTTCAAGCGCCGGCTAATAGCCACTGCAAGGAGCCTGAAAAAGAAGCAGCTGCAGCTTCAAGCGGACCAAGATCTGCTCAATGATAGATGGACCAAAGTCCTGACCGCCAAAGAATATGGCCTTAGTGGCCCAGCCAAAAGCTACCCGAAGCGTAGATTGCTACCTCAGTTCGATGATGAGGCATTGGAGCCCGTACCATCATCGCACAATGCGGCAGGCCGACCACATATTGGTCCGGATAAAGTGGCAACTCAAGCCGAACACCAGACCGCCCCACCTCGTCGTAAAGGCAAGAATAAAACAGCTCGGGATTGTACATACGACCTTCGACAGGACTTGGACAGCAGAGCAGGACACGCAAGATCGATCTACGGATCACGAGGACGTGCCTCGACACACAACGACGGCTACCTATTCGGACGTGACAAACCTAGCCACGCCCGGGCCGAAAACCGCAAATGGACTCCATCGGAGGTATGTCGCAATATGGCCCAACATAGAGGCGCTGCACACCCTCTTTGCTTCACAGACGAAGTTGGAGCATGAATTCCCAGACGGGTTCAAACCCATGAATATCGAATCATACGACAGAACAACGGATCCTGCGGTATGGATCGAGGACTTCCTCCTCCATATCCACATGGCCCGCGGAGATGACCTTCATGCCATCAAATACCTACCACTAAAACTCAAAGGACCAGCTCGGTATTGGTTAAACAGTCTGCCAGAAAATTCTATTGGCAGCTGGGAAGATTTGGAAGACGCCTTTCGCGACAGCTTCCAAGGAACATATGTCCAGCCACCGGATGCCGATGACTTAAGTCACATTGTCCAGCAGCTCGGAGAGTCAGCCAGGAAACTCTGGACTAGGTTCTTAGTTAAAAAGAACCAAATCGTCGACTGTCCGGACGCGGAAGCCCTTGCGGCCTTCAAACACAGCGTCCGGGATGAATGGCTCGCACGCCACCTTGGTCAAGAAGGACCTAAATCCATGACAGCCCTTACCGCTCTAATGACCCGCTTTTGCGCGGGAGAAGACAGCTGGCTCGCTCGTAGAAGCAATAGCGCCAGCGACTCGGGCACTTCCGAAATCTGAGACGGCAATGGAAAGCCACGACAAAGCAAACACAACAGTCGCAATGATAATGAAAGATCATGCGACACAGCTGTCAACGCCGGATTCAGCAATCCCAAACCCGGTCAACGGAAAATCCTTTCAAGGCAAATCGAGACGGACCATCCAACCTAGACAGGATATTGGACCGACCCTGCCAGATTCACGGCCACCCCGATAAACCAGCTAATCATACCAACAGAAGCTGTTGGGTCTTCAAGCAGGCCGGCAAGCTCAACACCGAATACAAGGGGAGGAGGCCGCCAGGCGATTGGGATGACGGAGAGGTTCACAAACCAAATACCGGGGGTCAGAAGCAATTTCCCCCCAAGGATCGATCAATCCCGGAGCGGAAATAGCAGTTCAGCTTCCGCCGCCCACCTCATATACCCGCAAAATTTGTACCGCGCATACATCACTATGCACTTAAGATACCATGGGCATTGGCGGAAGCACAATACGGACAAGCCTGCAAGCATTCCCGTAACATTTTTTATCTACTTTCCTTTTTCTTTATTCATTATCTCTTAAAAACAGGTGACGCAAAGGACAAACATCTAAACTGACTCCATCGAAGTTCGGATCCGTACACTCACCTAAGGGGCTACTTCCGTCAAGGATTCCCTTCGCCGAGGACAGGCGGCGCAGATGTGCGACAGGAGGTCCAAAATAAACTTTTTGTAGACCACACTATTCATTTCGAGCCTGTAATATGCCTTTATCCTCCGCCTTCGACCCCGGGCATGTCAAATAGCCGGGGTTGAGGTCTTTTTATATATATAAAGTAATCATTGGCATACCGCTCAGGTCCCAGTAAACATTATCCGAGTTAATCATTCATGTCTTTTCGCAAATGAATATGGGTCCTATGGTTGTTTCATAGATATACCTCGGCATAACCTGCCAGGGGCTCGGTATGGGAACAAATGAGTTGCCAACAAAGTCTGAACAGCTTTACAACGTACTTCGGCGTCGCGTGTTTGGCCTTATATGCATCAGCTCCGAATCATGTCTTGGGTCAATGGTTGGGTTGCCCGGCTCCTGTGCTTGCTACCTTACGTTCCGCTCTATTGGCTAGGGTAGTAAAGGGAGAACTACTGCGATTGTGCTTCCGGTTCACCTGGTCGAGCACCTCAGTAGAGAAAGCCGAAAATCGACTGTCATGATGCTGTGAGAGCTGGTCAACCACTCGATGACTTATCGGAATCTATTGCGATTCCCTCCGTATCACACGAAGGACCCTTTTTCTTCAGGTCATATATGTAACGCACCATATTGGAATAAGCCGTACGCATACCAGGGGCTATATCGTAGTCCCCTCTATAAAACTCCTATGGCTAAGTGAAAGTGTTAACGCCCTATAGTCTGATTGCCTGGTTTGCCGCATTATCACCTCCTTCATGGACCAAGAGGTCGGGTCAAGAGTGATCAAATGCTTTTCCGAACACCCCCGTACTTCCTACGAGGGGGCTGAAGCCGACGACTGGAAAACTTTCAGATTATATAAAAACGGCCGCACAGGAGGAACACAAGCTTTTGAGCAAAACATAAAAATAGATTAACTATAAAATTGTCTTTTACAATTCCCATACACCTCACTCGAATATTATGTCTTTCGAGCATTGACCCTCTATCAAGCGGGCGAACTCTAAAATGTCATCAAAATAATGCTCCAGTGCGTAACGGTCCTTGCCCTTGGGCGGACTCTTCGCCGCAACATCGATGGCCTTCATCTTCCCCCAGAATGTCTTGACTCAGGCAAAGGCCATCCGTGCACCCTCAATGCACACCGACCGCTTCACAGCGTCGATACGTGGCACCGCATCAACAAGCCGCTGCACCAAGCCAAAGTAGATATTCGGAACAGGCTCAGTTGTCCATAGCCGGATTATGACGTTCTTCATGGCAGCGCCAGATATCCTATGAAGCTCGGCCCATTGGGACATCTGTTCATTCAGCAACAGAGGGCGCTTTGACGCGTCAAATTGTGACCAGAAAAGCTTCTTCGTTGCATACCCCTCTCGCGCTTGGTAAAACTGTGCCGCTTCGGAAGAACTCTTCGGCAAGTCTAAAAACTCGTCCGGAGAACTCCACACTTGGTTAAGCTCAGCATAGTTCGGATCGCCGAACTTAGTCTGTAGCAAAAAGGGCTTACCAGCTGCAATCTCCCCAGCTTGTCGGATCTCCTCACGGGCTGCTCTGGATTCAGACCGCGCTTCTCTCGCCTCTCATAAGGCCTTGTCAAGTTCAGCCGTTTTGGCTTCATTCTCCTTCTCAAGAAGTTCACAGCGGCTAGCAGCATTTTTTAGCTCGAGCGCCATCGTGGATATCTTCTCCTCGTCTTGGCGCCGAGTAGCTTGTTCGGCTTTTAACTCAGCCGATGCCTTTTCGGCAGCCGCATTACTAAACCGGGCCAGCTCCTTGGCCCGGGCCAGTTCCGCCCAAAGAATTTCAACGGCGGCAGCACCATCTGCAGCCATGCATATTGCAGCATATAACTTTCAGCGTCATGCTTATATCACAAAAATGTATGTGAAGGGACTGCCCCGAGTACAAACCTTGCGACTCGTCAAGACGCATATTGATTAACGCAATGTCATCCCCTGCCACATCAAGCTTCCGCTGCAGCTCGGCAATATCCGTAGTCTGGGAAGTAGCCAGGGGGGAAGCAACCTGTGTTCAAGTTAATCAGATTAGTCCTTGAATATTTCTACTTGATCCTCCGTTCGCCTCCCATGGGAAGCCAACCCGAGTCTCAGGGGCTACTACCTATACACAGGTGCATCTTTGCAAATAAAATATAGTTGAAAACATTACATCACAAACCTCGAAGCCTCTTAGCAGGCTCATGATGGCTTCATTCAATCCGCTCTTCGCGGACAGAATCTTCTCAACCACCGTACCCATCAAGGCATGCTGTTCCCCCGAGACAGATGCTTTTCACAGCATATCCCTCAATATATCCGGCGCCGCTGGGTCTCCAGAAGCCGCTGTAGGAGCATGACCATCCTTTGAAGGAACCCGTTCACCCGTCTCCAGAATCATCATTGGATGAAAGCCGGACAGTCCGGGGCCTTCATTATTGGCCCCCGAATCCCAAACGATCGGAGGTCCACCTTCAGGTACGGCCTCTTTCATCCCCTGCACAGCTTGTTGATCAAGAAAAACCCTCCGAGATGACACTTCGGAGTCGTCCGCCTTATTGGGCGAGCAGGTCGGGGGAGGCGTCTCGCTTTCCATCATCTCTGGGAGGAGATCTCCCGAAGAAGAGGATTGCCCAGAAAAACTCTGTGCCGAACTGTAAAAATACACAGGCACGTTACGTATCTCTTCGGTAACAGGAAAGGAGAGGGACGCTATCAAAGCACCCCGGATTCACTTACAGTTTGGTTGAGGGCTTGTCCTCATGATAGAGCTGTTCAACGGCGTCGCCTTCCAATCCCGAGCCGCTCGACGGTGGCATCTTGCCCCTCTTAGGAGACCGCCCTCCCAACCTTCAGAGGCATCCCTTTTCCTCCTGAATGGAGAAGGGATACTGGCTTCTCTTTCACCTTTGTCTTCGGGCGAGGAAACGTTGATTTCTCCGGACTCAGTATCTAATTTACCCCCGGAACGAAAGTCATCCCGGGTCTTCTCACTCTCCACCTTGCCCTCCCCTACCGACGCCTGGTACGGTGCCGGTGCCAGCATCCTTGTTAACACGGGGTCTGCTGAGTCTTCGGGAAGAGGGGTCGGACACCTAATCCGTTCCGCTTTCTTTATCCAGCCCTGGAAAAGGATGGCTTGCTCAGTGTGTTACCACAGGATATCTGATTATGAGGTGTTCGGCGAACAAGTACTTACTGTTCGGCGGACAAGTACTTACTTGGGTGTCCAGATGGTTACAGTCTAGGACGGTATCTTCGGTGGTGTCCGGCCATTGTTTGCGTCTTCCGAAGAATAGTTTCCACATTCCTTCGTGTGTAGTGCCGAAGAAGTGCTGAAGAGTCCGTGGCCCTTCTGGGTTAAACTCCCACTGGCAGAGAGGCCGTCGCTGGCACGACAGGGTCTGGCGGACTAGCATTAGCTGAATAACGTTGACAACATTGATATCCTTCTCAATGAGGCTTTGGATGCGACTTTGCAGAGTTCGCACCTCGTCAACTGATCCCCAATCCAACCCCTTATTAATCCACGATGCAAGCTGAATTGGGGGGCCAGGTCAAAACGCAGGCGCAGCTGCCCACTTGGAACCGCGGGGCTCGGTGATATAGAACCACTCCTGCTGCCATAAGTCGGAAGATTCTTTGAAAGACCCTTTTAGCCAGATAGCGCTGGTAAGCTTGCTCACTGAGGCACCACTGCACTTCGCTTGCTCCCCCTCTGTCATTTTCGGTTTCACATTGAAGGTCTTGAGCCACAAGCCGAAGTGTGGAGGAGTTCGGAGGAAGCTTCGCACGTGACGATAAACGCCGAGATGAGAAGAACAGAGTTCGGGGCGAGATCATGCAAATCTAATCCGTAATAGAACATGATCCCCCAGATGAAGGGATTGAGGGCGAACCCTAATCCTTGGAGGAAGTGGGAAACGAACACGAACCTCTCGCCAGATCTGGGGGTAGGGATAACCTGCCCCTCCGCGGGAAGCCGATGGAGGATTTCTGTGGTCAGGTATCTTGCCGTCCGAAGCTTCGCGATATCCTCCTCTGTGACAGAAGAAGCCACCCACCGGCCTTGACGGCTGGATCCGGACATGACTGAGGTTTACGGAGGGTGAAACCTGGGTGTTGGAACTCGGGGTAGTAAGAGTCGAGGAAGAAGCAAGCGTGGAGAGGAAAGGCGGGTCTGTGCCCCTTTATAAAGGCCGAGAATATCGAACGCCTCCTCTCGGGCCTTAAAATTTGCCTATTCCCAAGGATTTGTACCCTAAGGACGGTTGGGTTACCCACGTATGTGTCGATAAAAGAATCCCTTAATAAGGGGACACGATCTCTGCTGGGATAAGACATGTCAATAACAACCGCGTTTTGGAACGTGGGGCCGCAGGCGAAACGACGGTTCGAAATAATGACCGGGCGGACGTGATGTCATGTTGTAAAAAGTTGTCAGCGGATTGGACTCGTGGAGTATTATATTCTCTCTGCGGTTGTGTGTGGTGTGTGTGACAGGTCCGGATACAATCATCACGTCTGGAGACTATCTTGGAGTTCGGAAAGAAGGGAACCCGCCTTGCAATGCCGAAGACAAATCTGCGCGCCGGACTCCTCGGCATTGAAGCCAGGTTCAGGGGCTACTGAGGGAGTCCTGGACTAAGGGGTCCTCGGGCGTCCGGCCTGTTAGCCATGGGCCGGACTGATGGGCTGTGAAGATACGAAGACCGAAGACTGCACCCGTGTCCGGATGGGACTCTCCTTGGCGTGGAAGGCGAGCTTGGCGACCGGATATGTAGATTCCTTTCTTTGTAACCGACCTTGTGTAACCCTAGATCCTCCCGGTGTCTATATAAACCGGAGGACTTAGTCCGGAAAGACAGATACTCATTACCATAGTCATAGAGGCTAGACTTCTAGGGTTTTAGCCATTACGATCTCGTGGTAGATCAACTCTTGTAATACTCATATCCATCAAGATCAATCAAGCAGGAAGTAGGGTATTACCTCCATAGAGAGAGCCCGAACCTGGGTAAACATCATGTCCCCTGTCTCCTGTTACCATCGACCTTAGACGCACAGTTCGGGACCCCCTACCCGAGATCCGCCGGTTTTGACACCGACACTCCCCCCCCTCCTTCCTTCCCCCCTTGTCCAAATATGGTGGGGGGGGGGGGGGCGAATTGGACTAGGGGCCCAAGTAGGATTCCTCCTACTTGGGCGCGCCCTAGGATGCCTCCCTCCCTCTCCCTCCTTTATATACGTGGGGAGGGCACCCCTAGAACACACATCAATTGTTCCTAGCCATGTGCGGCGCCCCCCTGCATAGTTAACACCTCAGTCATATCGTCGTAATGCTTAGGCGAAGCCCTGCGCCGTTAACTTCATCATCACCGTCGCCATGCCGTCGTGCTGACGGAACTCTCCCTCGTCCTCAACTGGATCAAGAGCTCGAGGGATGTCATCGTGCTGAACGTGTGCTGAACACGGAGGTGCCGTACATTCGATACTTGGATCGGTTGGATCATGAAGACGTTCGACTACATCAACCGCGTTACTAAACGCTTCCGCTTTCGGTCTACGAGGGTACATGGACACACTCTCCCCGCTCATTGCTATGCTTCTCCTAGATAGATCTTGCGTGATCGTAGGATTTTTTTTTGAAATACTACGTTCCCCAACAAGGATGTGTGTCCTTTTCAAAGGACATTCGAAGATTCTAGGATATTTAGCTCACACTGCAACTTGCTAAATCTCTTCTCATCCAAGGGCTTTGTGAAGATATTGGCTAGCTGTTCTTCAGTCTTCACGTGCTCGATAGAGATGTCGCCCTTCAACACATGATCACGAAGAAAATGATGACGAATCTAAATGTGCTTTGTCTTCGAGTGCTGAACTGGGTTATGAGCAATCTTGATGGAACTCTCATTGTCACAGTAGAGAGGCACATTCTTCACGTTGATGTCGTAGTCCTTGAGGGTTTGCTTCATCCATAGCAATTGAGCACAGCACGAACCAGCCGCAATGTACTCAGCTTCAGCTGTAGAGAGTGATATGTAGTTCTGTTTCTTCGAGGACCAACAAACTAAAGATCGTCTGAGGAAATGACATGTGCCTGATGTTGACTTGTGGTCCACACGATCACCAGCATAGTCAGAGTCTGAATATCCAATGAGATCAAAAGCCGAGCCCTTGGGATACCATAATCCAAGTGTTGGAGTGTGAGCTAGATATCAAAAAATATGCTTCACAGCCTTATGGTGTGATTCCTTCGGTGTAGCTTGAAAGCGGGCACACATGCAAACACTAAGCACAATATCTGGCCTAGATGCACATAGGTACAATAAAGAGCCAATCATGGAGCGGTATACCTTTTGATCGAAGTCAATACCATTTTCATCAGTGCATAGATGGCCATTTGTGGGCATAGGGATTTTGACGCCTTTGCAATCTTGCATGCCGAATTCCTCAATACGTCCTTGAGGTATTTCTCCTGAGATATGAAGACCCCATTGCGCTGTTGACGAATTTGAAGACCTAAGAAGAATTTCAATTCTCCCATTATATACATTTCATATTCCTCCCTCATCATATAACCAAATTCGTCAGTGTAACGTTGATCAGTACAGCCAAAGATAATCATCAACATATATTTGGCACACGAATAATTCATCATCATAGTTTTGGTGAAAAGAGTTGGGTCAAGTGAACCGGGTTTGAAGCCTTTCTTCATGAGGAATTCCTTCAAAGTATCATACCACGCCCGAGGGGCCTGCTTGAGGCCGTAGAGGGCCTTGTTGAGTACGAAGACTTTGTCAGGATGCTTTGGATCTTCAAAACCTGGGGGTTGAGCAACATATACTTCCTCAAGCTTACCATTGAAGAATGCTCATTTCACATCCATTTGACATAAGATGATGTCATTATGGTTAGCATAAGCAAGTAATATGCTGTGGCACCCCGGCTCAGAGAAAACCGAAACGCCCCGTATTCCAGCCCAGAGATCGAGGAGAAGTCTTCTGGAATACGGCACTGCTTAGCATAGAACAAACCAGCTTACTATTATTACACGAATATGAATACAAGGTCTCCGATATTACAATGAATAACATCGGCACGGCGACACTACGCCATCCTTAGTTGCTCTATGCAAGCAGCAGAACAACTCAAAGCAGCGGAAAAACTTCTAGCAACGGAACAACGACAACGGTGGTGAACTCCACTCCGCAGGGACTCTGGCTGGAACGCTTATCCTAGCTCGCGAACACAGGAACAACACCAAACAAGCAAGCAATCCAGGCACGACCTGCAAGCTAGCATGACACGCCAGGTCAGTACATTGAATGTACTTGCAAGCTCACAATAACCAGAAGCATTCAAGACAAACATCAACATGGCATTTACAGGTTAAGCAGGAATTAACATGAGATCATCAGAATAACATGGCATGAACAACATGAACATGATATAGGTAGAACAACATGAGCATGGCATGAACATATAGATCTGACGCTACTAGCATGCAACATGATGACACTATATGCACTATTTATTCTGCTCGGGTTACTACGTAACCGTCACATGCATCACTTACCAACCTCGGACATCACACGATTATCTCAGGATCAAATCAAGCTTGGTATAAACAATATCGTAGTAATCATTAAATGATCACAAGGAGCTTGATCTTTACCCATGATTCTCGCACAACATCACAAATATCCAACAACTCGGTATCCTCGATACCACGGTGATCATTCCGGCGATCACAACCATGACCAACACTTGGTCTCAAACGGTGATCTTTCCGGCGATCACAACCAATTTATCTCATCATCGAACCGGGGTTGTCATTAATCAAGTTATTATTAATACTATTGACTCACGGTGTGACCGACACGAACTAGGCCCTTATCCGCGGGCGCGGCTATCGATAGATTTAATATACACTCTGCAGAGGTTAGTACACTGTACCCACACTACGGAACCCATGGCCTCGCATTCCCATTCGGGTGGACCAACGGCGTTCCGACAAAACCGATCTACTGCCATGACACTCTCCCGGCCACTCCGACTCACTCCCCACTGGGCTAGTCCTCGGTGGCCCCATGTCTACCAAAGACACAACGACCACCATCGTGGCCAAAACGTCCCTCACGGGGACCGGATCCATAATAACAATAACGGGCACACAAGTTTATGTCCGCCTACCAGATCAGGGTAGCGCGCGCCCATAACCTTCCTTCGTTGGAGGCACCGACGAGAGGCACGACAATAGACCCAGTTAGGACCTTCCCATAAAGGTAAGCGTGGTTGCACTGGTCAGTTTCGATATGGTGGCACCATGACTCAGCCAACAGTTGTTCAAATTCAATTTAACCTGGTTAAACTTGAATGCAATATGCTGAGCCATGATAAAATAACATGATGCATATACAAAGCATGAGCATGATATCAACATAAGCACGGGATGCAACATAACTATCCACCATATCAACTATGAATAATCTCCAACTGAACATGGCATAATGACGAGCATAAATATTACAAGTGCAACACTACTCATAGTATAACATGACCACTAGCATCAACCATAAATACCATGCAAGGACTCATCAATAACATTACCGAGTAACACTTAACCAACTAATAGCAAAGGAACAACGCATATTAATAGTACTCGATAACCGACGTTAGTCATGCACCGAAGAACATGACCAACCCACATGTACTACTATCAAGCATGGAAATATGAAAGTAATACTAGCAACTAGCAGGGCATGATAACCAGGTGCATAACAACATAGCAAGCAAGTAAGCACTAACCCAGAAGCATTACCGAAACAACGATAACCATATTTTAAACAAGCCATCATTTAATAAATATTCAAGTTGAAAACCATGGCTACTGCATGACTATCATGCAAGTGGGTATTGTGGCTTGCCCGGGGATGAAGAAAACACCAGGAAGAAGTGTGAGAAGCTCGCGGAAAGATTTGCCGGAAACAGTTCTCTCCCAGAGGGGCTGTTTAGGTGCAAGGGAAAAATGGTCATTTTCAGAATGTTAACACATGGTGAAAATGATACCAACAGAACGGGCTCGACGAAACGAAGACGTGGGCTTTGGAATCACCTCATTTGGAGTTGGGAGCAAAAAGATATGATAGTTTTTCTGCCAGGGACCTATTTGTAATGAAATCATCACAAACAAGCCCTCAGCCGGAAAAAACAGAACGCACACTTTCCAGAAATACGCCTTCTCCCCTGGAAAACGTATTCCATGCTGAAACAGAAAGAAAATATGCTTTCGGATAAGTGAAAGCGCATTTTGGTCTGAAGAAGGACGAAACTACGCTTTTGGAAAGCGAAGACGTAATCAGAGGATTACGCCTCCACTTATCCACGTCAGCGTACCTGGGCCCGGGGCGGGAGAGGCTTACAAGTGGGACCCAGGGGGCAGGGGCTAGGCTGGCGCTCGTCTTCTTCCTCGCTCTCTCGGCCCCGAGCGAGACAGAGGAGGCAGGAGCGGGGCTGCGATGCCGGCGATGGCCTAGCCGGCCTAGGCCACCTCAGGCCAAGGCGCGGGCACGGACGGACGCGGGAGGGCACGCCGCACCCATCGAGAGGGCTAGCGGGCGCTGGAGAGAAGCGAGATGGCGGCGAAGGGTTGCGGTGGCCGAGGGCAGAGGCGGCGGCCAATCTTGGGAGCCGCGGCCACATGCACTCCGGCGACGAACGAAGGGGTTGGGGAGGCTTGGTGGGTTGTGGGGAGGCCTCTGGTGGTGGTGGACGGAAGAGAGGGGCTCGGCTTCGGGCTAATTTAGCCGGTGAGGAGCGGCGGCCATGGAGGCAGAGGGAGGCGAGGAGAGCCTCTCGTGCTCGTGCGAGTGGCTGGGGAGGGGTAGTGGAGTGAGGCAAAGGCGACGGTGAGGTCGAGAGGCCTCGGGGTGGGCTTATATAGCCGCGGGCGAGGAGGCCGAGCTGTCGTCGCCGCAGACGCGTGGCCGGCGCCGCGGACGCATGTGCTCACGCATGGGCTCGACGGAAGGCAACAGAGAGGCATAGGGAGAAGCCCACGGGGAAGAGGAGGCCAGGGAGCACGGGGAGGAAAGCGACGGCGACGAACCGAGCCAAAACGCCACTGTGCGTCCGTGGGCACGCGGCGGTTTGCGTCGGTGAGCAAACGGACGGAGGGGGAGAGGGGTCCAGGGAAACGGCGACGACGAGATGCAGTCACTGGACATGCTCACGAGCTCTAAGACGACGAGAGGGAGCGGTGCCAAAGCACAAACGGTGCTCTGGACACGCCAGAGCGCACAGAGCACGTGCACAGGCTCTCCATTGTCGTGGTCACCATGTGAACCGGGGCATTCAATGCTCTACAACACCCAAAATGTTGTCTAGCTGATAGTTCATCCAGGGGAGGTTCCAACTGCGGTGGTAGTTTGGTTAAAAGTGCTCTGGTTAAAAGGTAATCAACCTCTGAAGTTTACTGCAGTAAACTTGGATGAGAACTGCTGATCAACAGGAAGGAGTTTGGAAGCAATGGAGTTGTCTGGTAGGTTTAGGGTAAGAAGGACTTTCACCCTGGTAACTTGGAGAGGATTAGGATCAAGATTTAATGTAGTTGCTTAACAACCACATAAACTGGTCCAGAAACTAGATTAGGATGATGCACTCACATGGAGTGTCAAATTGAGCTCAAATTGGGCAAGGCAGAGTCATTTGGTCCTATGAATATGCTCAAAAAGTCTCATACCAATTGGCCAAGCCAAACTGGTACTTGCTTCACAAACATCTCCTCTGGACAGAAACTTGCAAACATTCTAGAGGAATAATGGCTTGATGAACCATGCCCAAAATGGGTGGAGGTAGGTTATATGGATAATAGAAGGCCTAGAAAAATTGGCAGCCATAATGGAGCAAGATAAAATATACTTGCTTCACAAACTGAAATTTTGGACAGAATCAAAGAATTGAAGATGAGCTCACATGGAGGCATGACATGATCTCTACTTTGGTGGAGAGCTATGATATGATGATATGAGGGACCATGCAAAATGGCAACTCATTTGGATATGCCTAGCTTGCACCTCCTTCACAAAGCTTCTTTCTGGATAGAAACTTTGGAAAATCATAATTAAATAATTACTAGGCAAATGAGGTTGCGTTTTGGCATGTGGCAATGGTATGGACTGGAAAAGGTGTCCAAGGAGTTTGAGGTCAATTGGGAAAAGGAAAATAGCACTTGCTTCACAATATGCCATTTAGGGCAGAATAGGAAATGAATTATTTGAGCATGATGATAAACATGACAAATGAAATATTTTGCCATATTTGAGAAAGATATGACCCAAACAATTTATGTGAATTATTTGGGAATTTTAGGAGTGATGGAAATAAAGGTTGCGTCACAACCTAGGGCAATTTGATTTATTCCTTTAATAGAAAAGGAATATTCCCAATAAAAAGAATATTGGGATTTGGGCTAGGATGAAAATGACAGGGTCTAGGGAAGGATTTGGGAATGACAAGCCACTCTGGAAACAAAGAAGAGGGCATCTTCTTCAGTTTCCAGACCACATAGCCACGGGAAAAGGAAATCTCAAGCAAAAACCTCAGAAAAACAAAAGAAAAAGAAAGGACCAAAATCAGGCTGTTACATATGCGAATAGCCTCAAGTCTAGCAACAGGTGCAAGTTTCATCGAAATCGATTCCTTCAACCTGTGTGTAGCCCTAAGCTACAAGCAGTGCCTTATTCCTCACCACAAGGCCATTTTCATCTTGCTTGTTGCGGTAGATCCATTTGGTGCCGATGATATTGTGCTTGCGAGGGTCTGGTCACTTGACAAGTTCCCAGACATTGTTGAGCTCGAACTGATGTAATTCCTCTTGCATCGCTTGAATCCACTCAGGCTCCAGAAATGCTTCATCTACCTTAGTGGGCTCTGTGATAGAGACAAAAGCAAAGTGCCCACAAAAGTTAGACAAATGTGAAGCTTTTGAGCGTGTGAGAGGACCTGGTGCGTTGATGTCATTGATGATTTTGTCAATCTGCACTTCATTTGCAACGCAAGGATGGGCTGGTTGACGACGAGGAATTTGCTCAGCATTTTCTTCAGAGCCATTTTCTTTAGGTGCACCAGCATGATGATCTTCACGATCTGGAATGACTTCTTCAGCAGATTCTTTAGTAGGAATGACATCCTCAGTAGCCTTGAACTTGATGGTTTCCTCAGGTGATTTTTCATCTAGCAGAGGAGGTAGGTGCTCTCTTTGCAAGCCATTAGTTTCATCGAACCGCACATCTACTGTTTCAACAACCTTGTGATGAAAGTTGTTGAAGACTCTGAAGGTGTGCGAGTCCTTTCCGTAACCAAGCATAAAACCTTCATGTGCTTTCGGTGCAAATTTAGAATTGTGATGAGGATCTCTAATCCAACATTTAGCACCGAAGACTTTGAAATAACTCACATTGGGTTTCTTGTCAGTGAGGAGTTCATATGCGGTCTTTTTGAAGAATTTGTGAAGATATACCCTATTGACGATGTCGCATGCAGTATCAATTGCCTCAATCCAGAAGTGATGAGGCGTCTTGTATTCATCAAGCATAGTGCGAGCCATCTCAACAAGAGTCCTGTTCTTGCGCTCCACGATGCCAATATGCTGAGGAGTATAAGGAGCAGATAACTCATGAGTAATACCAAGTTCATCAAGATAGTCATCAAGACCAGTGTTCTTGAACTCAGTTCCATTGTCACTTCTGATGTGCTTGATCTTCACACCAAAGTTGGTTGAAGCCCTCGAGGAAAATTGTTTGAAGACTTCCTGCACTTCACGTTTGTAAGTGACAATATGCACCCATGTGTATCAAGAGTAATCGTTAACAATAACAAAGCCATATAGAGATGCTTCATTAGTGAATGCAGAATAGTGATTAGTACCAAAGAGATCCATGTGAGGCAATTCAAATGGATGAGTGGTAGTCATGATAGTCTTTGCGGGATGCTTGGCCTTGGTCATCTTTCCAGCTTCACAGGCTCTGCACAGGTGATCCTTGAGGAATTTGACATCCTCGATGCCAATGACATGCTTCTTCTTCGCGAGCGTGTGCAAGTTCCTCATGCCAGCATGACCGAGTCGTCGATGCCATAGCCATCCTTCTGAAGCTTTTGCAAGTAGACATATAGCAGGGTGTGGTCCTGTAGAGAAATCAACAATATACAGATCTCCTCTCCTAAAGCCTTCGAAGACTTTGGAATGGTCAGCTTCCATGATCACAACACAACGATACTTGCCAAAGATAACAACCATATCAAGATCACAAAGCATTGAGACTGACATGAGGTTGAATCCTAAGGACTCAACAAGCATGACTTTGTACATGTGTCGATCCTTTGAGATCGCAACCTTACCTAGACCCAATACCTTGCTTTTGCCTTTGTCAGCGTAGGTGATATGCTTTAGATGCGATGGAGATAAGGGAGCGTCCATCAATAAGTTCTTGTCACCAGTCATGTGATTTGTACATCCACTATCGAGGACCCACTCAGTGGCTTTGGGTTGATCATCCTGCAGATGAATTAGTGCAACTTACGAACTCATATACTTCATCAGTGAAGAATATGACATCAAATTCATCAAGCAATAGGTAGATATAGCAGTATGAGGACGTTAGAAATGAAAAATCATTTCTTCATGATTAGCTTGCATCCTTTCAAGCATATTTTAGGTCTCCAGCAATTGCTTTTGACGTTTAAGTTCGTCGGATACCTAACCCTACATAAGAGATTAGTTCTTTTTCTTCACCACCCACATCTGGAGGGGTGGAAAAGAGTTCATCATTCTGCGAGCTCCATAAGAGAAAGGTGGCATAGATGTCAATCCACTTCGTTTCACATGAGAGGGGTTAGGGTAAGCATATGAATAAGTAGAGAAATTCTTCAAGGACCTATGAACATAATGATTTGAAGAATAATGCACATATTCATAGCTCTTAGCCTTTCCCTGCGAAACAGAAGTGTTAGCACGATGATGTTCATATGAGGACTTTGATCCATGTGAGGAATTTGATCCATATGAGGACTTGGATCCATATGAAGACTTTGGTCCATATGAAGAATTCGATCTGGGGTTCCTATTTTTCACAGGTGGTGTCATGATGACATTCACCCGAAGACTTTCAAGGCACCTTTTGGGAACCCAGATTTTCTTCATAGGGGGACCATTCCTGCAGTTAGTGCCAACATATCTAGCAAATACTTCACCATTCTTATTTTTGAACAGTTTATAGTTGGAGTCAAATGACTCATCAGAAGAATATGAGGATTCACATGTAAAGCCAGATAAAGTGGATGGATCTACTGAAGGTCCTTTTGCAGCAACCCATGAGGTTTTGGGGTACTACTCAGGCTTCCAGTATGTTCCATCAGCATTGAGTTTCCTCTCAAAGGCAACACCCTCTTTCCTAGGGTTTCTGTTGAGGATCTGCTTTTTAAGCACATCACAAAGAGCCTGATTCCCTTTGAGACTTTTGTACATGCCTGTCATATACAATTCCTTCAGCCCTGCATTGTCAGTCATACTAGCAATATCCTCAGATGAGGAATTAGTGATAGCAGAGACAGGTGAAAAATTTGCAGCAATAGAAGCATTTGAACTCTTAGGTGAAGAATTAGCAGATTCACGTTCAATGCACTTCAAATATGGAGGAATGAATTCTTCCTGAGCAGCGCTGATTTGTTGAGCAAGTAATGAATCATGCTCCTTCTGAAGATCTTCATAACTCACCCTTAGCTTCTCAAGATTTTGCTTTCTTTCAAGAAATTCATAAGAAAGCTTTTCATGATAAGATAAGAGAGTGTTATGATGACTCTGAAGGTTATCAAACTTGGACTGAAGTCTCTGAAGATTTTCGGTCAGAGTTTTAGTGCCATCCATTTCTTCACCCAACATATCATCGCTCTTGTCTAGCATGTTTTGAACCTTTTCAAAAGCCTTTTGTTGTTTCACAACAATTTTAGCAAGTTTAGAGTAGCTAGGCTTGAGGTTTTCATCAGATTCATCCTCACTTGATTCAGAGGAGGAATATTTGAGTACCTTGGCACCCTTTGCCATGAAGCAATAGGTGGGAGCGTAGTCATCATCGTCGTCATCAGCCTTGTTGTGGAATCCATTTTCCTCAGAGTTGAAGATGGACTTGCTGACGAACGCAGTAGCAAGGGCTAGGCTCGCCACACCAGATTCTGACTCCTCAGATGCCTCCTCTTCCTCAATTTCCTCAGATTCAGCCTGAGAGTCCATTTCCTTACCAATGAATGCCCGAGCCTTCTTGGAGCTGCTCTTCTTGTGAGATGAAGACTTCAAGGATTTTGATGATGAGGACTTTGAAGATTTCTTCTTCTAGTTTGAGTCATCAGAACTGTAATCCTTGTACTTCATCTTCTTTGATTCCTTTTCCCACTGAGGACAATCTTGAATGTAGTGACCGGGTTTCTTGCATTTGTGGCACAGTCTCTTCTTGTAGTCACGGGATGAGGAATCAGATCTTATGTCATCACTTCTTGAGGATTTTCCAAAGCGACCACGTCTTGAGAACTTTTGGAATTTCCTCACGAGCATTGCTAACTCCTGGCTCAATTCTTCAGGATCACCAAGGCTGCTACCAGAATCCTCACCTTCAGATTCTGACACTGCCTTGGCCTTCAGAGCACGTGATCTGCCATAGCTTGGTCCATAGATATCTCTCTTCTCAGCAAGCTGGAACTCACGAGTGTTTAGCCTCTCGAGGATATCAGCGGGATCAAGTGAGTTGTAGTCTCCACGTTCTTGTATCATCAGTGCAAGGGTGTCAAATGAGGAATCAAGCGATCTCAGCAATTTCTTCACCACCTCATGGTCGGTGATGTCAGTGGCACCAAGTGCTTGAAGCTCATTTGAGATGTCGGTGAGGCGATCGAAGGTTTGTTGAACATTTTCATTGTCGAGTCTTTTGAAGCGGTTGAAGAGATTGCGAAGAACGTCAACTCGAGTGTCACGTTGTGTTAAGACTCCTTCATTGACCTTGGACAACCTATCCCAGATAAGCTTTGCTGTCTCCAAAGCACTCACTCTGCCATACTACCCTTTGCTCAGATGGCCACATATGATGTTCTTCGCGTGAGAGTAGAGTTGCTTGAATCTCTTCACGTCAGCAGCGTTGATGGTGGGAGTGACAGAGGGAACGCCATTTTCCACAACATACGAAAGATCGTTATCAATTGCCTCGAGATGCATTCACATCTTATTCTTCCAGTAGGGGTAGTCCATCCCATCGAATGTAGGACACCTAGCAGAGACCTTGATCATACCTGCGGTCGACATAACTAAAACTCCAGGCGGTTAAACCAAAATCACACAGAACAATGGAGTACCTCGCTCTAATACCAATTGAAAGTGCGTTAAGTCAACTAGAGGGGGGTGAATAGGTGATTTTTATGAATTCTTCACTGAGGAATTTCAGGGTGAGGAAATTCCTAAGCAAAGAACTACTAGCAGCGGAATAAGTACTCAGATGCAAGCATAACAGAACAGAAGCAGAGTCATCATGATAAAATGAAAACAAGCACAGAGTACGGAAAGCGTAAACACATGATAAGCAGGCTGAAGACAAACTGACTAAGAAATTGAACTGAGGAAATTGAGAAAGTATTCAGTCAAAGTCTTCAAACAGTAGCGATCAATTACACAACACAGTAATGAGGAAATGGAAGGGTTGAGGAAATAGAACCAGTTAGCTCAGTGAAGACAATGGTTTGGTAGACCAGTTCCAACTGCTGTGACAGTTGTACGTCTGTTTGGAGCGGCTAGGTATTTAAACCTGAGGACACACAGTCCTCACCATATGCTCCTTGAGCTAAGGTCACACAGACCTCGCCCAATCACTCGTGGTAAGTCTTCAGGTGACTTCCAAACCTTCACAAACTCGGTCACTCGGCGATACACAATTTCCTCTTGGATGCTCTAGACCATGATGACTAACCGTCTGGAAGATGCAAGTCTTCAAAGGTAACAAGCGTCAGATCCACACAGGAACAATCTCTTCAGTGATGCTCAATCACTTTTGGGTTTGTAGGTGTTTGGGTTTGGGTTTTCCTCACTTGATGATTTTCGCTCAAAGTCCTCGGAGGATGGGATGCTCTCAATGACAAGTGTCAGTTTATCACGGAGCAGGCAACCAGCTAGTGGTTGTAGGGGGCGGCTATTCATAGCCTAGGGAGCAGCCCAACATGATAAGACATAAATGCCCTTCAATGATATGACCGTTAGGTGGATAAGATATTTTGGGATAGCTAGCGCATAGCACAACAACAGTCGGAAATTTGAGGTACAAATTCCTCAGGGCTGTCATGTTCCTCACTTGTAGGCAATCTGCACTGGCAAATTCCTAACTCGTCAGTCAGAACAAATTCCTCAGAGACCAGAAGAACTTCGTCTCTTTCATTGAAGAAATTGACCGAGCTGTATGAGATTCCCAATGGCTTCACTCGAAGGTATTTTGAGATGAGCATCACTTGGAAACTTTTCCTTAGTTTTTCCTTGACTCCCTTTAACAGTACGGTGTTTCCTATGACTCAAGAAAGATAAAATGAAACTACGAAAACAAAAGTCTGCACGCTTCATATTCCTCGCGTGAATATTAAGTTTTCAAGGTCACACCAATTTCTTCACTTTCAAAGTCTTCAGAAAGCCAAAGTCTTCAGTGGAAGACATTCATTTTTAGGGGTCGACTTTCTCTATAAATATCAAACTCCTCATAGACTTATAGACCTGTGTACACTCTCAAACGCATTAGTCCCTTAACCTATAAGTCTTCAATACACCAAAATCACTAAGGGGCACTAGATGCACTTACACTATCACACATAAGCCTTATTATATCTTCCTCAAAATAGCCACCATACCTACCTATTATGTCTTTTCCATGGCCATTTTGAGATATATTGCCAAGCAATTTCCACCGCTTCCGTTTGATGACTTGAGCATTCATTGTCATATTGCTTTGCATGATCATATAGCTGACATAGTAGTTGTGGCTCAGCCACCTTTTATCATTTTTCATACATGTTACGCTAGATCATTGCACAGCCTGGTACATTGGCTGAGGCATTCATATTGAGTCATATTTTGTGTCGGGGGAAATCGACACCTATGGAATCACTAGGATCCCTTCTACGGTTGGCGGGCGCAGGGTTGTGTAAAGAGCGGGTCTGACAGGAAGCACACAGATCGTTTACCCAGGTTCGGGCCGCGGAGACGCGTAATACCCTAGTCCTCCTTTGGTGGATGTATTTGAGTGTTCTTGTGTTCTTGAGCTAGCTACGGGGTGAGACTTGCCCAAAATATCCGAATCCTTCTCCTGGTCGCCTCGGGCCTCCTTTTATAGGCAAAAGGGGCTGCCACAGTGGCACACAAGAGGTGGAAAGGTGTACAGTGGATGAGTCCATCCTCTGGCACCGTCGGACAAACACATTTAATGTGCTGCCGACGTGCCCCTCTCACTTTATCGGGGACGGCAAGGAAGCACGTCCCAGCTTTCGCCGCCTCGCCTGGCTTCAGCGCGCGTCCGAGCTGACGAGGCGTTGTTGCGCCACATAGGCTGGCTGCTGGGCTGGCGCGGCGGTGGAGCCTTCATGAAGATCTGCATGCCACCACGCAGTTGCTTGCAGGGTCGGTGTAGAGGCCGCTCGTCGCCACGCAGGTGCCTGCTAAGCTGGTTGAGCTGGCAGCTGCATGGGGACGGCGGTGGAGCCTTGGCAGACGCGGGCCTGGCCGCAGCCCCGTAAGTGTCCTAGGCAAGGGCCTTGCCGGGGCCCCAGCAAGGGTCTTGCCGCGGTACCGTGGTCGTCCCTGACAAGGGTCTTGCCGGGGGTCTCGTGGATCTCCTCGGCAAGGATCTTGCCAAGGGTCGTCGTCTTCTGGTCCTCATCTGAAATTGTGTGTCCATGATCTTGACAAAGATCTGCATGCCACCACGGAGGTGCCTCCCGAGCATTGGTTCCAGTGTAGTTGTTGGCGGTGTTTGGAACTCCTGGGCTCAAGGGTGGCTCGCTCTGCTGGTGTTGGGCAAGTTGCCCCGGCAAGGCTCTTGCTGGGGCCGCGGAGGTCGCCCCGGCAAGGGTCTTGTCGGGGGAGTCCACCTCGCCCTTTGCTCTTTGTGTCTTTGGTCTTGGCGTTGCCTTGTTTGTCTCGTGCTTTGGTTTCCCTCCCGCTTCCCTCCTCTGCCTTGCTAAGTGTGGCCGCGGGCGCGGCTTTGACTGCCCGTGCACAAGTAAAGGGGTCAAAAGGAGATCCCCTACTTTTGTACACCGATAGGAGCCCCCGGGCCTGGGCCACACATAAGCGCAGCGCGTTGTTGGGCTAGGCCCAGAACCGTGCGTGGGCAGGTGGGGCAGATTTTACCGCAGTAACTCTTCGTCCTCTGTGCTTCCCCACGGCCCGCGTTGAACGCGCGACGTGGAGGGTCGTGCGTGACGTGGGGGTCATGCGTGGGTCGGTCTCCGCACGCATGCGTCACATCACAGTTAATGGGAAAAGAGGCGGCCCGCACCTTCCCCGTAAAAAGGAATAACCGCGGGCGCGCTGCTCATTCACCCCCCTGCGTCTTCCCCAATCTCGCAACCGTCATCTCTTTCTTCCTTCCTCTCAAGCTCTTGCCTTCGCTCGCCGCCGCCGTGTCTCCGTCGTCCTTCCCCCTTTGCCTCTAGCAGCCGCCATGGCACCCAAAACCAGCAAGGGCAAGGGAGTGGCCAAGGACGCCGGGGCGAAGGAGCCGCCGGAGAGCGAGTTGGCGGTGCGGCGGACGCAGTCCGCCTACTTCCCCACGGCGGTCGACGCGATCCACCTCCGGGACTACTTCAAGCACCTGTGGGGGTGCAAGACGGGGGGAGACGACGGGGCACCTAGCCACGCGCGTCATCCCTGCCGCTTTCGCCGAAGCCGGCCCGAATCGGTACCCATTCTTTGTCGACTACTTCTCCTGCGGCCTCTGCCCCCCTTCTCTGATTTCTTCAATGACATCATGCATACCTACAGCTTTCATCTTCTGGATTTCACTCCAAATGCCGTGGCGTGCATGGCCCTCTTTGCGCACCTCTACAAGGGCTTCGTCGGGGTGCATCCCAACACGGCGCTCTTCCGCCACTACTTCTTTCCTCGGATCCAAAAGGGCGCGCCATTTCCGGTTGTGTTGCCTGGATCCCAAGGTCCAAGGGGACATACCCGGAGGGCGCTCAGAAGGAGAGGTGGGAGGAGTGGCGGGGCCGGTAGTGCTGGATTGAGGAGGAGGATCCACAAGAATTCCGCCAGGTTCGCCAGGCGCCGCCGGTCCGCAGAAATGACTGGAGCGATGTCGATGCCGACGACGCGAAGCTCACGGTCGCCACCACCAGGATCCTTCACCTCACCGAGGCCGGGCTCACCCTCGAGATGATCGGGGCGGATTTCATCCGTTGCCGAATCGCCCCGTTGCACAACAAAGGGAGGCCAGCCTGGCTTTTCACGAATGCGGCCGACATCATGAGGCTTCGCCCCGGCCTCGACCACAACCTCACGGTGATGGGGCACGCCCACTTCTGTCAGCAGCTCTTCCAGCTTGACGTGAACCGCGACGGCAAGGTCGAGCGGTTCAGCAAGGCCGCGAAGGCCGGCAAGGTCGCCAAGGGGCCCTTGTTTGGGTTGCCGGCGGGGGTGGTCCCGCTGAGCAACAACTCGCGCCGAAACGGCATCATCGCCATGATGCCGGAGTTCAACACGCACGGCCTCGTCCCAAATTGGGCCGAGCCGCCGGAGGATCAAGTGCAGGAGTTTTTTGACACCTTGGAGGAGAAGTACGTTCGCGTCGAGCCACGGCTCGTCCAGGACACCACCCAGGCGGAGCTGGACTACATCGCTGCCAGGGCGGCGGAGGCGGAGCTCGCCAAGGAGGCCGGTAGCACCGACGGCGTGGAGGACAAGGCTGCGGCGGCCGAAGATGAGAGGGAGCTCCCCAGTAGGCGGAGTCCGCTGGGGAGGCCAACAACACCGGCACCGGGGCCCCTCTCATCGAAGACGTGGTCAACGAGTCGTCGTCGGAGGAGGCCGAGACTGTGGATCCCCCGGCCACGGGGAGAGGGCGCGTCCTGCGGCGGGCCAGCTCTGGCGAGCCGGTCTGGCCCGGCAGGGCTGCGCAACCGCAGCAGACCCAGGAGGGGTCTGCGCGCCAGACTAGGGCCGCGGCGGCAAGGAAGTTGGTGAGGGCCGCGGTGGCGAAGAAGAAAGCAAGTGCCTCTTCTTCGTCCAAGCGTGGCCAGACTCCACCTTCTTCCCCTCCTCCGGCAGACGTCGACGCGGAGGTCGTCTTCGACTTCGGGTCCCTCAGCCCAAGATGGAAGAGGAAGGCAGCAGAAGAGGAAGTGGAGGACGAGTAAGTATCTTGTTCCTTTTCGTCATTTCCACCTCCTCAGATTGTGCCGCTTATCTTGATTTGTTTCCATCTTTACAGGGATACGGAGACACTGGCCCAGAGGGTGAAGAGGGCCAGGGCTTCGGCGAGCGGCCAGCCCCCGGTAGGCACTTCTGGTACACCGCTGGTGGTGTTGAGCAGTCCGGACAGCAGCCCCCGGCACAGCCCCCAGCGTAAGCTCGTCACTCACCCCTCGTCAACGTGTGTTGGGGGTACGATCCTTTGGCGCTGACCTTGATGTAGTTGTAGGAGGAGGACAGCAGCAGGAGGAGCCACTGAGGGCTACCCCCCAACACGCCGCCCCCATCGACACGCCGCCCCGAGGGGCGTCCCCGGCAAGGGCGCCAAGCACGGAGCCCATGCACACGGAGGAGGAGGAGGAGGAGGCAAACTCAGGCGCTGGTGGCTTCGCCTCGGCGCCAGGTGCTGGCGGGGAGGGGGCCTCTTCTTCCCAGCCCAGCACGGGTAAATCACTCGCCCTCCGTCACTGTTCTCTTTCTCTTCTTTCTAAATCTTAGTCTTGGCTTCGCCTCATCCCTTTCTCGGTATCTAGATCCTCTCCCAGCGGACCGGGAGGACATAGACATCATCATCGAGGATGTCGCCAAGGACGCCGCGGCGGAGGCCGAGAAGATCGCCGCCGAAGAGGCCGCCAAGGATGCCGCTGAGGACGCCGCCAAGGGGCCTGCCGGGGAGCCTGGCAAGGCTGCTGCCGAGGAGGCCGGCAAGGCCGCTGCTGAGGAGGAGGTGGTTGACGACCATCCACTACAATAAAATACACTTCCGTGATGATACGTGTTTGTCACAGTAGGTCACGTTTTCTGTCATGCATGTACATCCATGACAAATTTATGACAGAATTAAGATAGTCATACCTGTGCTGTCGTAGAAGTGTTCCATGACATTACCAAAATTATCATCACGGAAGTGTCCACTTCCATGACGATAAATCACGCATCACATCAGTGCTTTCGTCAAGGGTGACCGACACATGGCATCCACCATAACGGAACGCCGTTAAGCTATCGGGTCCGGTTTTGGATCCAATAACCCGTTAACAGCCCCGACCAATGGGGATTTTCCACGTGTAAAATCATCATTGGCTAGAGGAAACACGTGTCGGCTCACCGTTGGGACAGATGTCATCCACTCATTGGACACAAAGCGCCTATGATACGCCGACACGTGGCAGGGCCCAACAGAGGCCCATTCCTATGAAAAGGCCGGCCTGTTTGACTTCGTCAAAAGGTGGCAGGCCGGCCCACGGCAAGCCTGTTAACGGCTTGTTCGCATATAGCCCATTTACAGCCCGCTATCCCAGGACCCGTTTACGGCCTATCCGAATTAGGCCCAGTAGCGTCATCTGGGCCGTCGAATATAATTCCAGCCCGTTTTAACTTCCGGCCCTTGTATGGCCCATGACGTCTTTCGGCCCATATGAGGCCCTTAGTAACCCTCGGCCCCTTAACAGCCCGTGGTAAAACTGGCCTGTAATGAATAATGTATCACTTTATACCCATTAACGGCCCATTATTCCGTTGGGCCCTTTCCAGCCCATGATATCTTTCGGCCTTCTCAGGGCCCATTTAATCTTGGGCTCATTTCCAGCATTCGGTTACTTACGGCTTGTTACTGTCATTTTCTGCTTGTGGGCCAAATTCAGCCTGTGGTTATAGTCGGCCCGTTTGCGGCTGATACGTCTCCGTCGTATCTATAATTTTTGATTGTTCCATGCCAATATTATACAACTTTCATATACTTTTTGGCAACTTTTATACTATTTTTGGGACTAACATATTGATCCAGTGCCCAGTGCCAGTTCCTGTTTGTTGCATGTTTTATGTTTCACAGAAACCCCATATCAAACGGAATCCAAACGGGATAAAAACGGACGGAGAATATTTTTGGAATATTTGGAGAATATGGGAAGAAGAATCAACACGAGACGGTGCCCGAGGTGGCCACGAGGCAGGGGCGCGCCTGCCCCCTCGTAGGCCCCCTGTAAGGCGGCTGCTGCTCTACTTTGGCCGCAAGAAAGCTAATTTTCAGGAAAAAAAATCTCAGCGAAGGTTTCAATCCAATGGGAGTTACGGATCTCCATATATATACAAAACAGTGAAAGGGCAGAATACCAGAGCGTAGAAACAGAGAGAGACAGAGAGACAGATCCAATCTCGGAGGGGCTTTCGCCCCTCCCACGCCATGGAGGCCAAGGACCAGAGGGGAAACCCTTCTCCCATCTAGGGAGGAGGTCAAGGAAGAAGAAGAAGAAGGAGGGTGCTCTCTCCCTCGCTTCCGGTGGCGCCGGAGTGCCACCGGGGGCCATCATCATCACCACAATCTTCACCAACAACTTCACCGCCATCATCACCAACTCTTCCCCCCTCTATGCAGTGGTGTAACCTCTCTCTTACCCGCTGTAATCTCTACTTAAACATGGTGCTCAACGCTATATATTATTTCCCAATGATGTATGGCTATCCTATGATGTTTGAGTAGATCCGTTTTGTCCTATGGGCTATTTGATGATCGTGATTGGTTTGAGTTGCATGTTTTATTATTGGTGTTGTCCTATGGTGCTCTCTGTGTCGCGCAAGCGTGAGGGATTCCGGCTGTAGGGTTTGCAATATGTTCATGATTTGCTTATGGTGGGTGGCGTGAGTGACAGAAGCACAGACCTGAGTAAGTAGGTTGTTTGCGTATGGGATAAAGAGGACTTGATGCTTTAATGTTATGGTTGGGTTTTACCTTAATGATCTTTAGTAGTTGCGGATGCTTGCTAGAGTTCCAATCATAAGTGCATATGATCCAAGTAGAGAAAGTATGTTAGCTTATGCCTCTCCCTCAAATAAAATTGCAATAATGATTACCGGTCTAGTTATCGATTGCCTAGGGACAAATAACTTTCTCGTGACAAAAAGCTCTCTACTAAAACTAATTTAGTTGTGTCTTTATCTAAACAGCCCCTACTTTTTATTTACGTGCTCTTTATTATCTTGCAAACCTATCCAGAAACACCTACAAAGTACTTCTAGTTTCATACTTGTTCTAGGTAAAGCGAACGTCAAGCGTGCGTACAGTTGTATCGGTGGTCGATAGAACTTGAGGGAATATTTGTTCTACCTTTAGCTCCTCATTGGGTTCGACACTCTTACTTATCGAAAGAGGCTACAATTGATCCCCTATACTTGTGGGTTATCAAGACCTTTTTCTGGCGCCGTTGCTGGGGAGCAATAGCGTGGGGTGAATATTCTTGTGTGTGCTTGTTTGCTTTATCACTAAGTAATTTTTATTTGCTGTTCTTAGTTGTTTTCTATCTTTAGTTATGGGTAGGAAACGCAAAATACCAAAAAATTAGTTGTACCTACTGAACCAATGGTTGAAGAACCACTCAAAATCTATCACACTTCTGAAGCTTATTACTTGGATCATCTTTGATCCCTTTGTGCTCGTGCTGAAACCCCAACTAGCTTAGTTGAGGGCAAATCTTTAGATGAGCATGGTTGTTATGTGCAACACCGTATATCTGAAAAAGGGAAACTTTTACTGGGTCAAATTCATCATTTGCAATGCTATGCTTGGAATTTATGTGAAATATATGATTTTTCTTGTTGTTCTGAAAACCCTAAGAAACACCTTCCCTATCAATGTGATTTTAGTGATAATGGAGTCGTATCTTCGTATGCTAAGGGTGTTTATAGTTACTATGATGTTCAACAAATTGAACAATTTGTTGCTTTTAAGGGTGCTTATGAAATTGCTTCTTTGATTGAAAAGTATGATGCTACTCTTTACAAATCTGAAAATTTGCCATACTTAAATATTGCTATGATAATTATGCTTCTAATGCCTATGTTGAACCATATATTGAGGACTACTCCGTTGTCCAAGAAGAGACTAATATTTTGCAGGAGTCTATGGAAGAAGAAATTGATTAAACTATGAGCTCATTGGATGAAAAAGATAATGAGGAGAGCGAAGAACAAAAGGAGGAAGAGCGGATTAGCTACCCGTGCCCACCTTCTAATGAGAGTAACTCTTCAACTCATACATTGTTTAATTTCCCTTCGTGCTTACCGAAGGATGATTGCTATGATGACTATTATGATCCCATTGATTCATCTGAAATATCGCTTTTTGACGATGCTTGCTATGCTTGTGGCCAAGATGCCAATATGAATTATGCTTATGGAGATGAACTTGCTATAGTTCCTTATGTTAAACATGAAATTGTTGCTATTGCACACACACATGATAGTCCTATTATCTTTTTGAATTCTCCAAACTACACTATATCGGAGAAGTTTGTGCTTATTAAGGATTATATTGATGGGTTGCCTTTTACCGTTACACATGATGATTTTGATGAATATAATATGCATGTGCTACCTGCTCCTACTTGCAATTATTATGAGAGAGGAACTATATCTCCACCTCTCTATGTTTCCAACATGATAAAATTGCAAGAAACTGTTTATACTATGCATTGGCTTTTACTATGTGTGCATGAATTGTTCTTTTATGACATGCCAATGCATAGGAAGAGATTTAGACTTCATTGTTGCATGATATATGTTACTTTGTGCTCACTACTAAATCACAAATCATTGTTAATTAAAATTGGCTTTGATATACCTTGGGATCCGGGTGGATCCATTACTTGAGCACTATATGCCTAGCTTAATGGCTTTAAAAAAAGCGCTGCCAGGGAGACAACCCGGAAGTTTTAGAGAGTCATTTATTTCTGTTGTGTGCTTTTATAAAGTTTAAAAACAAAAAAATCAAGAGGGGAACCCAAAACTTTTCAAAAAGAAAAGCGAAAGTGAGAAAGACGAGCATTGTTAAAGTGGGAGCTAGCCTTGAACTTTGTTCATGCTCGCGGAAACTTTGTGAATCTTGATTACAGAAAATTTTCAACAAAAATAATTATCCCCTTGTACAATTCCATTGTATTATAAAAATAATGTGCCAAGGTTTGCCTTTAGGATGTTTACAATGCTTGTTGGTTGGTACGGTGCAGGACAGAAACTTTGTCTGTAGTGCGTGATTTTTAATTTTTTACTGGAACGTCAAACGGTTCTGATTCTATTTGCACTTTCTTTATATACTTTTTTTTCCTAATTTTGGCAGAATTTTTCAAGTATCATAAGTATGGTGAATGATCAGATTGTTACAGACTGTTCTATTTTAGACAGATTCTGTTTTTGATGCATAGTTTGCTGTTTTGATGAAACTATCAATTTATATCAGTGGATTAAGCCATGAAAAAGCTATATTACAGTATACACAATGCAAAAACAAAATATGAATTGGTTTGCAACAGTACTTAGAGTAGTGATTTGCTTTATTATACTAACGGATCTTACCGAGTTTTCTGTTGAAGTTTTGTGTGGATGAAGTGTTCGATGATCGAGAAGGTCTCGATGTGAGAAGAAGGAAGAGAGGCAAGATCTCAAGCTTGGGGATGCCCAAGGCACCCCAAGTAAATATTCAAGGAGACTCAAGCGTCTAAGCTTGGGGATGCCCCGGAAGGCATCCCCTCTTTCTTCAACAAGTATCGGTATGTTTTCGGATTCGTTTCGTTCATGCGATATGTGCAATCTTGGAGCGTCTTTTGCATTTAGTTTTCATTTTTCTTTTACACACCATGCTGGTATGAGATAGTCCTTGGTTGATTTATAGAATGCTCTTTGCACTTCACTTATATCTTTTGAGTATGGCTTTATAGAATGCTTCATGTGCTCACTTATATCATTTGAAGTTTGGATTGCCTGTTTCTCTTCACATAGAAAACCGCCATTTGTAGAATGCTCTTTTGCTTCACTTATATTTGTTAGAGCGTGGGCATATCTTTTGTAGAAAGAATTAAACACTCTTGCTTCACCTATATCTATTTAGAGAGTTGACAGGAATTGATCATTCACATGGTTAGTCATAAAATCCTACATAAAACTTGTAGATCACTGAATATGATATGTTTGATTCCTTACAATAGTTTTGCGATATAAAGATGGTGATATTAGAGTCATGCTAGTGGGTAGTTGTGGATTGTAGAAATACTTGTGTTGAAGTTTGAGATTCCCGAAGCATGCACGTATGGTGAACCGTTATGTGAAAATTTATTTATTGATTGTCTTCCTTATGAGTGGCAGTTGGGGATGAGCGATGGTCTTTTCCTACCAATCTATCCCCCTAGGAGCATGCGCGTAGTACTTTGTTTCGATGACTAATAGATTTTTGCAATAAGTATGTGAGTTCTTTATGACTAATGTTGAGTCCATGGATTATACGCACTCTCACCCTTCCACCATTGCTAGCCTCTCTAGTACCGCGCAACTTTCGCCGGTACCATAAACCCACCATATACCTTCCTCAAAACAGCCACCATAACTACCTATCATGGCATTTCCATAGCCATTCCGAGATATATTGCCATGCAACTTCCATCATCATCATATACATGACTTGAGCATTCATTGTCATATTGCTTTGCATGATCGTAAGATAGCTAGCATGATATTTTCATGGCTTGTCCATTTTTTGATATCTTTGCTATGCTAGATCATTGCACATCCCGGTACACCGCCGAAGGCATTCATATAGAGTCATATCTTTGTTCCAGATATCGAGTTGTAATATTGAGTTGTAAGTAAATAAAAGTGTGATGATCATCATTATTAGAGCATTGCCCTAGTGAGGAAAGGATGATGGAGACTATGATTCCCCCACAAGTCGGGATGAGACTCCGGACTTTACAAAAAAATAAAAGAGGCCAAAGAAGCCCACCAAAAAAATGAAAAATAAATAAATAAATAAATAATAAAAAATGAGAGAAAAAGAGAGAAGGGGAAATGTTACTATCCTTTTACCACACTTGTGCTGCAGAGTAGCACCATGTTCTTCATATAGAGAGTCTCTTGAGTTATCACTTTCATATACTAGTGGGAATTTTCATCATAGAACTTGGCTTGTATATTGCGATGATGGGCTTCCTCAAATGACCGAGGTCTTCATGAGCAAGTAAGTTGGATGCACACCCACTTAGTTTCCAGTCTGAGCTTTCATACACTTATAGCTCTTAGTGCATCCGTTGCATGGCAATCCCTACTCACTCACATTGATATCTATTGATGGGCATCTCCATAGCCCGTTGATACGCCTAGTTGATGTGAGACTATCTTCTCCTTTTTGTCTTCTCCACAACCACCATTCCATTCCACCTATAGTGCTATGTCCATGGCTCACGCTCATGTATTGCGTGAAAGTTGAAAAGGTTTGAGAACATCAAAAGTATGAAACAATTGCTTGGCTTGTCATCGGGATTGTGCATGATTTGAATATTTTGTGTGGTGAAGATAGAGCATAGCCAGACTATATGATTTTGTAGGGATAACTTTCTTTGGCCGTGTTATTTTAAAAAGACATGATTGCTTTATTAGTAGGCTTGAAGTATTATTGTTTTTATGTCAAATGATAGACTATTGATTTGAATCACCCGTGTCTTAACATTCATGCCATGATTAGATACATGATCAAGATTAAGCTAGGTAGCATTTCACATCAAAAATTATCTTTTTTATCATTTACCTACTCGAGGACGAGCAGGAATTAAGCTTGGGGATGCTGATACGTCTCCGTCGTATCTATAATTTTTTATTGTTCCATGCCAATATTATACAACTTTCATATACTTTTTGGCAACTTTTTATACTATTTTTGGGACTAACATATTGACCCAGTGCCCAGTGCCAGTTCCTGTTTGTTGCATGTTTTATGTTTTGCAGAACCCCCATATCAAACGGAATCCAAACGGGATAAATACGGACGGAGAATATTTTTGGAATATTTGGAGAATATGGGAAGAAGAATCAACACGAGACGGTGCCCGAGGTGGCCACGAGGCAGGGGGCGCGCCTGCCCCTCTCGTGGGCCCCCCGTAAGGTGGTTGCTGCTCTACTTTGGCCGCAAGAAATCTAATTTTCAGAAAAAAATCTCGGTGAAGGTTTCAATCCAATCGGAATTACGGATCTCCATATATATATATATACGAAACGGTGAAAGGGCAGAATACCGGAGCGCAGAAACAGAGAGAGACAGAGAGACAGATCCAATCTCGGAGGGGCTTTCGCCCCTCCCACGCCATGGAGGCCAAGGACCAGAGGGGAAACCCTTCTCCCATCTAGGGAGGAGGTCAAGGAAGAAGAAGGAGGAGGGGGCTCTCTCTCCCTCGCTTCCGGTGGCGCCGGAGTGGCACCGGGGGCCATCATCATCACCGCAATCTTCACCAACAACTTCACCGCCATCATCACCAACTCTTCCCCCCTCTATGCAGCGGTGTAACCTCTCTCTTACCCGCTGTAATCTCTACTTAAACATGGTGCTCAACGCTATATATTATTTCCCAATGATGTATGGCTATCCTATGATGTTTGAGTAGATCCGTTTTGTCCTATGGGCTATTTGATGATCGTGATTGGTTTGAGTTGCATGTTTTATTATTGGTGCTGTCCTATGGTGCTCTCCGTGTCATGCAAGTGTGAGGGATTCCTGCTGTAGGGTTTGCAATATGTTCATCATTTGCTTATGGTGGGTGGCGTGAGTGACAGAAGCACAGACCCGAGTAAGTAGGTTGTTTGTGTATGGGATAAAGAGGACTTGATGCTTTAATGCTATTGTTGGGTTTTACCTTAATGATCTTTAGTAGTTGCAGATGTTTGCTAGAGTTCCAATCATAAGTGCATATGATCCAAGTAGGGAAAGTATGTTAGCTTATGCCTCTCCCTCAAATAAAATTGCAATAATGATTACCGGTCTAGTTATCGATTGCCTAGGGACAAATAACTTTCTCGTGACAAAAAGCTCTCTACTAAAACTAATTTAGTTGTGTCTCTAAACAGCCCCTACTTTTTATTTACGTGCTCTTTATTATCTTGCAAACCTATCCAAAAACACCTACAAAGTACTTCTAGTTTCATACTTGTTCTAGGTAAAGCGAACGTCAAGCGTGCGTAGAGTTGTATCGGTGGTCGATAGAACTTGAGGGAATATTTGTTCTACCTTTAGCTCCTCATTGGGTTCGACACTCTTACTTGTCAAAAGTGGCTACAATTGATCCCCTATACTTGTGGGTTATCAGCGGCCCGTTAATACGTTGGGCCGTTTTCATGTCGAAAAAACCCATTGGGCTGTTTTCATAGAGTTATCAAATACGGCCGATAAACGGCCCGTTATTGTCGATGAATAGTACGGCCCATGATTGGCGAAATGATGATACGCCCTATAGAAGGCCCATGGATCGTACGGCCCGTAGAAGGCCCATGGATCCTATGGCCCGTATAGAAGGCAAATGGATCCTACGGCCCGTAGAAGGCTCATGGATCATACGGCCCGCAGGAGGCCCATGGTTACAACAGTCCGTTTGTTGCCATGATTATTTTGGCCTAGTGTCCAAAAATAGGTTATTGTGGTCACTAGAAAAACACAGAAAAAGAACTGCAGTGACTACAAGCAAACAACTAAACAAGACAATAAGGAAATAAATAAGCAAGCAATTAACGCTAGCCTATTACCGCTATTACACATATTACATCCACTGGGCATCAAAGTTCGCCACCAGTGCAAATATAGGGAACAAAGCAGCATATTACATACACTGGTCGTCAAAAGTGGCCACCAGTGCAAATAAACGCGCCAGCAAAACAAGAGCATAACTGAAACAACTTCATAAGAGCTCAAGAAACGTGGTATCCACCATGCTGGCAATAAGCTTAGAAAGCTTATTAGCTTTGTCCTGTTTGGCGCTAAAATCCTCCAACGCTTGCTGTTGCACCAGAAAGTATGCATCTGAATGCTCCAGGGACTTCCGTAGTCCTTCCGCTTCTTGTCACAGCACAGCTGATCGATGTCTTTCAGCTTGTAGTTGAGACTCAAGAAACTGAACTGATTCAGACAGTGAGTTTGAATAGCTTGTGCAAGTGGTAGTGGCCAATAACTCCAACACTAAACCAAGACAGGATTTTGGGGTTGTCTCACTGTCTTCGAGATAGTCTTCCTTAGCTATTTTATCAGCTTTGTTGGAGACCAACAAGGATGTGTCACTATCCTGAACCTTATCTGCATTACTTCCTTTACCATTGCTTAATAAGGCACTCTTCCCCAATATTCTGTCAGCATTCTAAAAGAAGAAACAAGCAGACACATAACAGTTTAGCATGTACTAGTATATGTGCTGGGGAACGTAGTAATTTCAAAAATTTCTACGCACACGCAAGATCATGGTGATGCATAGCAACGAGAGGGGAGAGTGTTGTCCACGTACCCTCGTAGACCAAAAGCGGAAGCGTTAACACAACGCGGTTGATGTAGTCGTACGTCTTCATGATCCGACCGATCAAGTACCGAACGCATGGCACCTCCGAGTTCAGCACACGTTCAGCTCGATGACGTCCCTCGAACTCTGATCCAGCCGAGTGTTGAGGGAGAGTTTCGTCAGCACGACGGCATGGTGACAATGATGATGTTCTACCGACGCAGGGCTTCGCCTAAGCATCGCTACGATATTATCGAGGTGTAATATGGTGGAGAGGGGCACCGCACACGGCTAAGAGATCAATGATCAATTGTTGTGTCAAGAGGTGCCCCCCTGCCCCCGTATATAAAGGAGAGAGGCGCGCTAGGAGGAGTCCTACTCCTACCGGGAGTAGGACTCCCCCCCTTTTCCATGTTGGACTAGGAGAGAGAGGGGGAAGAGGTGGAGGGGAGGAAGGAAGGGGGGGCGCCGCCCCCCTCTCCTTGTCCTATTCGGACTGGGGGGGAGGGGCGTGCGGCCCTGCCCTGGCCTCCTCTCCTCTCTTCCACCTAGGCCCACTAAGGCCCATTAAGTTACCGGGGGGTTCCGGTAACCTCCCGGTACTCCAGAAAAATCCTGATTTCACCCGGAACACTTCCGATATCCAAACATAGGCTTCCAATATATCAATCTTTATGTCTCGACCATTTCGAGACTCCTCGTCATGTCCGTGATCACATCCGGGACTCCGAACAATCTTCGGTACATCAAAACATATAAACTCATAATATAACTGTCATCGTAACGTTAAGCGTGCGGACCCTACGGGTTCGAGAACTATGTAGACATGACCGAGACACCTCTCCGGTCAATAACCAATAGCGGAACCTGGATGCTCATATTGGCTCCCACATATTCTACGAAGATCTTTATCGGTCAGACCGCATAACAACATACGTTGTTCCCTTTGTCATCAGTATGTTACTTGCCCGAGATTCGATCGTCGGTATCTCGATACCTAGTTTAATCTCGTTACCGGCAAGTCTCTTTACTCATTCCGTAATACATCATCCCGCAACTAACTCATTAGTTACAATGCTTGCAAGGCTTATAGTGATGTGTATTACTGAGTGGGCCCAGAGATACCTCTCTGACAATCGGAGTGACAAATCCTAATCTCGAAATACGCCAACCCAACAAGTACCTTTGGAGACACCTGTAGAGCACCTTTATAATCACCCAGTTACGTTGTGACGTTTGGTAGCACACAAAGTGTTCCTCCGGTAAACGGGAGTTGCATAATCTCATAGTCATAGGAACATGTATAAGTCATGAAGAAAGCAATAGCAACATACTAAACGATCGAGTGCTAAGCTAACGGAATGGGTCAAGTCAATCACATCATTCTCCTAATGATGTGATCCCGTTAATCAAATGACAACTCATGTCTATGGCTAGGAAACATAACCATCTTTGATCAACGAGCTAGTCAAGTAGAGGCATACTAGTGACATTCTGTTTGTCTATGTATTCACACATGTATTATGTTTCCGGTTAATACAATTCTAGCATGAATAATAAACATTTATCATGATATAAGGAAATAAATAATAACTTTATTATTGCCTCTAGGGCATATTTCCTTCAATATGAAACTCATTTCAGTGAACCAGTTCATTAGTAAGGTGGACAGGATTAAACTACCAAGTCTTCTATTGCCAAGTACTAGTACATAATAAAAGCATCAAACAAACATATATCTATGTCCTATGGTCACTGCATTGTCTTGCCAAATCAAAATAGAGACACGGTTCAAATCATATCAGTTCAAGACAAAGCAGCAGTGAAAGAATACAAAGCGTGGGAAACTACACGGCACAACAAGATTTCATATGGGTACCACGGGTCTACATGTACAACAACACTATTGGCTCTGTTGTGATGCTAGTAATGTGCATGATATGATAAGTCAACTGTATACACAATTGAAATTGAAATCAACAAAGCTATTGATAAGAGCAAGCCTAAGAAACATGCGTGAACATACCTGCTGTGCCATTGCAATTTCGATTGGATCCTTCAATTTAAAAATAAGTTTGCATGAGTAAATATAGTGATACAAGAGAAAGCAGTATGCACGATAGCAATCATAGTTAAAAAAGGCGCGCCTAAGCGAGCGCGTAAGTGCGCCTAGGCTCTAGGCGTTGGCCAAACGCATTGCGCATAACTACGCTTAATCTGTGCATAACTGCGCATAAGCATGCGCTTTGGTCAGTAAAGCGCAAGGCGGTGGCAAAACGCACAATTAACGCCTAGCGCTTTTTTGAACTATGATAGCAATGGAATCTTAAATTAGAACAGTTGTTCTTCAGGTTTAGGCACTTGTTCTACATGAACAGAGTACAGTAAGACGCAAGAATATAGTACTTAAAAATAGAAAATGAGCTCATAGACCTTACCACATTCTTGGTTCGGGACCAGTACAGAACAAGGCGTTCTCAGTCATCGTCCAGTAAATGTGTCTCAGGAGAACGTAAGGGAATTTGATGAGTTTCTTTGCCAGTGAAGTACGTTTTCTTCAGGTAATTCTGATGCTACCACCAAGCATTCTTGAAGATAGCAGAGGTATCAGCACAGGTTACCTCATCCTGAGTTTCCAAATCGGTCCTTCTCTATAGAGAAAAATGGGATAATTTGCTGTATTATAACCATCATGGAGGTAGGATGTATGGGACAAAGCAAAGTAATTGCCATGAATAAGATTACTTACACATAACTCCTGGACAAACACCTGCAACTGGCATTTTCCTTCATCTTCAGTATAATATTTCCAAGATGGGAAGATACGCACATACGATTTAACAACATCAAATGCGATAGATGCTAAACTATGACTAGCTGGTTGTGCTTCCTCCAGAGGAATAGGCGTACTAACTGGTGGAGTTGGGGTTCACCGTGGTAGTACTGGCCCTTTGGGCACTGGAGCTGCCTTACTAACTGCTCTTGTTTGGGAGCTCTGTGGTGGAGATGGTGCTGTGTCAACAGGAACTGGGTTACTATCTGCTGGGGTTGGGGTTAGATTGGGTGAAGCTGGTTCTCTGTCCATCGCAGTAGGGGTACAATCTGCGAGAGTTTGGGTTATGTGTGGTAGGGCTGGTTCTCATGCATGTACAACCGGGGTGCTATCTCCACCAAGAGGTAGCATTGTTTTATTTGAAGACCGTGTTTTTAGTCCGCTAGATGCTGGCATCACCTGCTCCAATTCAAATGGCTGATACACAGGAAACATAGTTGAATGTACAGACATTGTATGAGAGATAGATGCAATAGATAGTGGGGAAAAAAGAGGGCATGAAATAGTTGACATGTATATTGTTTAACTAAAACGGATAGCATGACATAATTTCACATATATGATGTCTATCTAAACTGGATAGCATAGCATAACATAATTCAAAGATATGATGAATAACTAAACAGGATCGCATGACATAATTCACCTACATGTTATCTAAGTAATCAGGATCGCATCATTTAATTCACATATGTGATTTATATGCTAAACAGAGGGCATTAGATATGATGTCTAAACTAAGAACATGGTGTTGAATATTGTGTATATGATGTCTAATCTATGCAATGCAAGACACCATATGCATGATATGAGCAGTATAACCGTGCCAAGTTAGAGCATACACCTCGTTGGGGGAATAGGACTGGTCATCTGTCTCTGAACCCATCTCCGAGGAGCTATCGGGACCCAACAAGAGATCTGCTTCGACAGGTAGCACTGTCTGCTCAGAAGGCCTTGTTTTCACTCCAGATTTTTCAATCTCCCACCCAAATGGCTGATTCACAGGAAGAGTAGTTTAATGTACAAACATTGTCGACAAATGGAAATGTAATGAAGAAAAGGATGGGCAAGATATCATTCAAATATATGATGCCTGGTTAAACAGGATGGCATTGCACATTTCACGTATATTATGGCTGGCTAAAAGACATGAGACTGCACAATTCCCATATATGATATAGAAACTAAACAGGTGGCATTACAGAACATGTCTAAACTAAGCAGATGACATATATGATTTCAAAAGTAGGCACTGCAAGGCAACATATGCATGATATGACTAACATCATCATGCCAAGGTAGAGCAAACACCTTGGGGGGTAAATAGGAGTGGTCAGCGGCGTCTGAATCCGCCTTAGAACAGATATCTTCCTCTGGATTACAATCTGGAGAGGGGTGGGGAGGGTTTGCCATTGAACCCACCATGGAGCGATGTCTGCATGACATTGTATTGCCGCGCAAAACTCTTCTCTTTTTCTCTACATGTTCAGCATGACTATGTACAATATCTGACATGCATACGAAAAAAATATGGTGAGATTATGTAAGGAGAGCATGCAGAAATTTAGAGTGATGGTAACAACCAGTGGATGGATCCAAAAATAATGATAGCAGGCTGATGATTGCTTTAATTTAATAAAAAGACAGATGATGATTGCTTTACTATTTGTTTCCCACCCAAGATGAACAACATAGGCATACCCTAGGTGAACCAGATATTAGACAGAGATACTATTCATTGCTTCCTCGATATGTGCCCCATAACTAATTTATAACTCAAGTTTGAACATTACTTTGGACCTGACTTGGAGTCCAAGAGGTGAACAGGATGATAAAGTAGCAGGTAATTTTAAGCAATGCATAACATAAGCAGAATCAAAAGAGTGCGACCTCTCTTGTGGACCCGTGTACTCCTCAGGTTCATCTGTTGAGTCGATGATGGTGATGCCATTGCAGTGGGTGCTGGCGGCAGGGAAGGAGATCTGAGGCGGCGAAAGATGGTCAGGAGTCGTGATGTCTGGTTTGGTGGATGTTTCTGTCGATGGAGCACCTCAGGTGAGGTGGACGACGTCGCGGCAGGAGCAGGACAAACCACACAAAGTTCCCTTCGACACCTACCTGTAGCTGAAGTAATTCTGTAAGGGCTCATTTGGCTTGCATGATTCTAAAAACGCAGGGATATGAAAAACACCGAAATAGGATAGGAATGCACATGGTAAATAGAGCATTTGTAAACACAGGATTTCTGTCAACTTGGGTGTTTGGTTTACAGGAATTGGAAGACCAGAGGAATGCAAAGAAACATGGCCAAAATAAAGTGAAACCATATGAAAGCATGTACAGTTAGAATGTTATTCTGCCACTAATGCACTTGGTCTCGTTTTCATGCATAGGATTTTGAAAAGTAGGTCCAGGTGGATGTTTTGCTTCATTCCTTTCAACAAAATGCATGAATAATTGAATAGTAGAGTGCCATTGGAAAATTCCCTATTGCTATGTTTTTCCGTCGAACCAAAATAGCCCTAATGGATCGACATGAATGTATAGTAATAAGTGATGCAACAAGTGTACAACCTCTTTGCCGTAGCCATGTCGACCTCAGCATCATTGGGTTGGTTGCTGAAGCAGTTGAGGCAGAGGTGGCTGTCGGAGGTGTGGAGGAAGATCTGAGGAATCTGTAGACGGCGTCCAGGGCACTTCTCTGTTGTGATGGATTGTTCTGTCGTTGGAGCAGCCCCGATGAGCCGTAAGACGTCAAGGCTGAAGCAGCACAAGACAGACATCGTCAATCTCAAGTGGGATTCTAATAGCATCTCCAATTGATGATGTAAAATAGATGTAAAATTTACATCACCAAAAACCACCTGACTACAACAGATGAGGTAAAAATTGTTGACTCTGAACTTAACTGTCGAAACTGAAATTTACTGTGGAATCTGAATGTTACTGTCGAAACTGAACACAATGGTAGTAGAGAGGCACTTGACATGTAGTTTAGGGAGGGCCTGCAGTTCATCTTCAACCTGCACCCCCTGAGTCGCCAGCCACCACCGGCCGAACCGCCGGCCCCAGCGCCGCCTCGCCGCCCCGAAACAACTCCCCACTGCCGGTCCGCCGCCGCCCCGGCCAGCCCTATAGGCCCCCGCCCCCACCCTGAATCCTAAGATAGATAGTGGGGTACCTCTCCGGCGAGCCCCCGTCCCCACTGCGGGTGGTTCTTCCTTAACTTCGGCGAGCCCCCCACCCCCTGAAAATCGACTGACCCAAAAGTCGATTTAGTCGACTGAAGTGTAGCTAAATCGGAGCAGAGCAACAACACAAGCGAGGGGGAGAGCAGCAGTAGCAGCGCGAGCGAGCGAGAGCCGGAGCAGCAACAGCTGAGTGAGCGAGCGATCGAGCGAGAGCCGGAGCAGCAGCAGCAGATCCGGCTGGTATGGATGCCGCCGCCGAAGGGGCCTCGCACTGGGGGAGAGCCGCCGTGGAGATGTCACCCGTGGCACCGGCTTCAAGGTAGCCGCTCCATGGGGGTGCGGGATGGAGCATCGTCGGCACCGGGAGGTCAAGCTAAGGAGAAGGTGCGATGCGATGAGTGTACAACCTCTTTGGTGGCGCCGAGTAGGCCTCGGCTTCGTCCGAGGAGTCGGTGAGGATGCTGCGGTTCCGGTGGAGCAGGTTAAGGCGGCGCTGTGGGGATGGAGCAGCCGCGATAGACGAGGCGATCGTCGGAGCAGCTCCTTGGAGGTGGAGGACGGGGGGCTGAACCGGCGGGACGACGAGATGGACCACGGATCCTCATCCGGGGAGGTGGACGAGGGACGTCGAGCTGTTGCGGTGGGCGACGTCGTCGGGGAAGAGGCTCCGGCTGGGCAGCGGTGAGGTGGCGGACGAAGGAGGGTGGGGTTTCGCGGCTGGAGCAGAGAGGTTATGGTGGCCTGGGATTTCGAATGGCAAAAAGGAGGCGATGGGAGGGGGTGAACCATGAGTTAGGGACGCGCTTGTCCAAAATGTAGGGCGTGTTACAAAAGTACCCTGCACCGATTTGAACTAGCGGGCCTTTCGGCTCAGGGTTAGAAGGGGGATTTCTCGTGTCGAGATTTGGCAGCTGGAGGGAGTTTTCGCGCGCGTTGTAATTTTGGGATAGCAAGGCGCGGGTTGTGAAGGCACCAGTTTTGGGAGCACGATATCTGAATTTTCGGGATATAACAAGGCGCGGGTTGAATTTTAGGGACAAGCCTAACGTGTAATATTGTACTTGTACGTACCAAATCAATTCGCACTTCCCTCAACCAAAAAGAAAACGAAAAAAGTAAAACTATTCACACCACACAAAGAGAGAGTCTTGCCCCGTTTTACTATAAAATTGCTATTTAAAGCTACTCATACCAACAATTTAGTGCAATTAAATACTATTCGGTAGTATGAATCCATGTTATGTCCAATTAAATTTTTTTCGCTTGCTGTATAATGCATGTAACCTACTCATACCAACATTTTAGTGCATTCCAAATGTCTATACTACCGCTGCAATTCGAACTGAATTTGAATTCGTTTCTCTATTTCAATAACAAATCTACAATCATGATTGTTGCCAACTTCAACCATCATTCGTGTATTACCTTAATAACACACCACATGATTATTATAGAGATAGATATGAACTATGTGTACTACATGAACTCGAATTCTATTTTTTGAATACACTTGATGTTGATTCCAAATAATAGTACATTTGATGTACTAACTATATATTCATAATCTAAACCATGTTCCATACGTGTACACCGTGTTTATCACACATAGTGTAGTGCCCCGCCCCCTACATTATGACAAGTATTTAGACCTGAGCTGCAAAAGCCACACATTAGCCCAAATTATGATCAATGTTCTGTATGTTATACGTAGTACTAGCAAGATGCCCATGCGTTCCACAGAACATCAACATGATCAAGGGGAGGCCTAATTTGCAAATATGGAGAGGGGTGTGGGTATCTTTTTTCAAAATTGCCATAGTTCCCTTCCTATCCGTCAGATATAAATCGGACGGCCTATATTGCAGGATGGCACCATCATCAACAACTCCGTTTTTTATAAGAGTAGAGATAAAATATATTATATGTAGTATAACATGTTCATAACCACACTATGTGTATCACCGTTATATATATTCACACATGCGTCGGTTTAAAACACTATGATAAATTCTTCAAATATCCGAATTCACTTTTTATAATGAAGTATGATCTCTATTCGTCTTTTACACCCACACAATCCTCTTATCTTTGTAGCTAGCTAGCGCTAACTTTCTCTCGTGCATGCAGATGCCCGCATCCCTCTAACCCTCCCTCAGCATTCTCTAGCTCCATCATGCAAATTCGTCTTTTCACTTTAGGTCGTTCACCCACGGTGTGTGTAGGCCCCCCAGCTCCTTCTTTATGGCACACATCGATCGATATGCCTCTCTAGCCAGGTGTGCCTACCACAAACACAAGCTTCCCCTCTTCTCTTATCACCGTCCATGCCTCACTCCCACCACTCTTTTCATCGATCTCGTACTCGCACACTCCTTCCCCCTCGATATAGTATGACTCACGCACCACCTCCTAGATGCATCCCTCTCTCTATCCTTCTCCCCGTGCCTCATTTGCTTCTAACACGCACATGCATGTATACCGATCGATCTCCCAACATATACCTAGGTCAACTTTAACTATTCCCCCCATCGATCGACATACCTCACAAGTTATGTCTCTCCTTTCTCTAACAAAGGACGATTGATCTTCCTATGTAGTTATGTCTGCTTACCACAGCCATATCGCCCCCCTCATCATTCGTGCATGCCTCCTGACCCGTCTCTCACACGCACGTGCACAGACAGGCAGCCATCCCCTCTCTTATTGATATTGCAGGCGTGCCCTCCGGTTGTCTAGCAAGCCTATCCCACCATTTGTTAGAAGCAACTCCACTACCACCCCCTCCAACACTCTAGCTCTGTCTCTCTCCCAACCTTATTCCTCTCCTACACATATGCATGGATGCCGATCGACCTCCCTTAATACATGAGGTAGATCGATCTCCCTTAATACAAGAGGTAGGCCTCTCTCCTCCTCCACACATATACCAGCCATTGTACCTCTATAGTTAATTAGGCCTCCCTCCCCCCACCACCACACACCGATAGTCGAGCGCTGTAGGTAGGTATCCATGCCACAGAGACAAACCGCACCTGTCCCCTCTCTCGTTCTAGTAGGCCAGCCTCTATATCTTTGACGTGGGCACACACAAATTCGATGGCACTCTTTATCGACCGCACACGCGCACACACACACACACACATCATCCCTCTCTTCGATTCTATGGACACCTCAAGTCAATGATACCTCCACTCTCTTATCGTGGATCGCCCCCTCTATATATATGATATATCCAGGACTCTATTTCACACACATTGCATATGTTACACTTTTTGATTGACCCCCTCCCCCCCTAAAAAAACTCTCACGAACCCACACACTATATCTCTCTGTGTTTGTATCTCTCTCACACAACCCCACGTAGGTGGTGTACGTATACAAGAAGAGAATAGGTGCACCATGCACGTACTCACGCTTCGTGCCCAGCCACACCCGCGCGGGTACACGGTGGAGCTCATTTCTGTACGAAATGGCAGCCCACGTGCTAATTTGAACGCGTGTAGCGGTTGTTGACCTACGGAGGTCATGTACCACGCGTGCACGAAACAAAGTTCGACTTGATGCGTTGGCGTGTTATTTTTAAATAAAGTTATGTCGCTCAATGGCACGTACACAGAATATAAACTGATTTTTATGGAGAAAAAGGTAGTCCGCTCCACTATATACAATGGAGCCTCCCTGCCTGGTTTGTCTCTCTTCAGAGTATCTCACACAAGGCTGAGGTGGCCTCTCTCTCTCTCACCGTTGGTCACTGATCCGGCCGCATCCCGTCCGCCGGCGGAAAGGGAGGACGTGCATCTTTTTCCGTTCGACGGCGCCGAGGCAGCACGTACCGATCTGCGGTAGACGCCGTTCTCTCTGACCAAGCTCCGGCGCAGTAGGGCCTACGCTACCTGCTCGCTGCCGCAGTATGGGCAGATTCCGCCTGCCGCCGCTCACCTAGTTACATCCCGACGACCTCCAGGTATCCCCTCCGGCCTTGCTCCACTGCCCGTCTTCCCACGTCGCTGCATGTGGATCTTCCATAGTTCTTTGCACAAAATGTAGCTCGTCCGGCGTACTTTCCATATTGCAATCTCGTCCTCACACCATTTTAGACAAACACAACTGTGTTGTTATCTTCCCTTAGGACAAGGAATATGCTTCTTTTTTGTTGTCGCAACTGTCATCAACAATATTTGTCTTTTTACAAATTTCAAATGGGCATATTTTCGAGTGTAGATTCACTCATTTTGCTTCGTATGTGTACTCCCTCCGTTCCTAAATATTTGTCTTTCTAGATATTTCAACAAGTGACTACATACGGAGCAAAATGAGTGAATCTACAATCTAAAATATGTCTATATACATCTGTATGTAGTAGTCCATTTGAATCTCTAAAAAGACAAATATTTGAGTAGTCACTCGTTGAAATCTCTAGAAAGACAAATACTCCGGAGTATATTTAAGAACCGAGGGGGTAGTGCACAGCCGCATGGGAGACTCAGACCGGTCGTTGCGCCGCATTAATAGTGAGTAATGAGCAGTCAAATCATAAGCCCCACCTTTCCCACTGTAAGTTGCTCGGAAGAAGCAACCATCAATACGCTCTTCTTTGAATCCGCTCATACTACTCCATCTGTCACTGTTTATAGAGCGCGCTTCAGAAAAAGAGAAAATCTCTCGGACCAAGGGGACTAGTGATCGGCCTGAAAAATAGCATTGGTACTTATAGCACGACGTCTATTACTAGAGGAAATAATGCGTACACACATGCATGCAGTGCTTCCACCCCGGGTACACACATGCATGCACTTACTCCACTCCATAGTACTACATCGAGAGAAAATTGCGGTTACCATGCCCTAATTAATTGAGCATTAAACCAAACGCGTCTAAAGTCTCTCTGGTGGTGGAAATGCATTGAGAGAAATGCATCATAATGAAGCGCGCCCTGTAAACTGTGACTGAGGGAGGAGTAGTATGAAGGTGCAAAACCAAGTACGCATATGGCCAGTCGGTCAACGCACCTCCTCTTGGCATATCACTGAAATGTGGGACCGGAGTGTGAGCAAACCGATCTCAATTGACGGCAAAATGGCCAACCCACTGTTCCTTGAGTGAGACGAGGAGCGAGAACACATAGACGGGCTCGCACGGAGGCCAAGATATATTCGAGCATGGTTGATCGATATCATCATTACATGTTGGGCTGCCGTTTTCCGCCCTTCTCCGGAATAAATGTGTACTTTACCAAAGATACTTCTATAAAAGACTCAGTTGGTGATGATGGTGTGTCTGCCATCTGTCACTTCTGACCATCAGATCTGCATCTAACGTCTGTGAGGTAAGTTGTGATGTTTTTACAACAAGACTCCTCTTCTCTGCTATAATTTGCAGAAAACCCTGTAGTATCCAGAAACCAATCACATCCCCCCTCACCTCATCGAAACAGCCACGAGGAATATATTTTGCGTGAAACCTAATATACTTTGAGTGATATATATACACCAAAACTAGAATGTTTTTATTTGAAGTTCGTGAACATGCATTATTCTATTTTGGATCCGTTGCAACGGGCAGGCACATTGCTAGTCAAAGATTAAGAAAAATAAGAGTACAGAGGCTCCACCATACGGTTCTAGTAGTAGTACTACTCGTACTACTAAACCTTGCGCTTGGCTCTTCGCCTCTTCGTGAAGTCGAACAATGATGGTACTCCGCATGTTCGGTACTACAGTGTATGCCTCTGGCAATCTGACACCGAATGAACTTATGCATGTCCATAGCCTGGGCGAGGGCACGTTGCATTAGTCAAAAGGCGTAAGCGAGCTTCACCTTGTCCTGCAAGCTTCTCCTTGTTCTGCGAGTTGACGGCACACACCAACAAGTAGTGCTAGTCCATACTCCCTCCTTTTCGGTTAATATGGATTAATCTTTTTTGCGGGTAAATGAGAGAGCTTTATTCATATATAAGCATTCTTAGGACGATCAGCCAAGACACTGGTCACTAGGAAGCGAGGTACCCCGCAAAAAAAGAAGTAGGAAGCGAGGTGTTTCATCAAGCCAGCTCCCGGCCACATTCAAAGTGCAGCAAGCACGGTTCGCACAAAGATGCGCCGCAAGGTTTGCTGACCTGTTTACATGCTGAATAACAAAAAAAAGAGGAAATATTACCGAGCGCTCCTATTTGTAACAGGATATGAGCCAGAATTAAGCGAGAATTGTGGCGAGTGTTCCATGCAATCAACTTCCATTATCACATGCGAGAACCCTCGAAGAGAACCAAATGTGTTGAAGATTGCTTTATCACGTTTTAAAAATATAATAAGAGTGCAGACGCTCCTCCATCCGGTTCCTAGTACTAGTATAGTACCTCTATAGACTATAGTAGTACTAGTAAACTTTGCGCTTGGCTGTTCGCCTCTTCGAGAAGTGCAACAATAATAGTACTAGTATAGTGTATGCTTCTGGCATTCTGACACCGAATTAGCTGTTGCACGTCCACCGCCTCAGCGAAGGACGGCTTGCATTAGTCAAAAGTTTCTCCTTGTCTTGCGAGCCACCGTGCGCAAGCTTCTCCCGTCCTGCAAGCTTCTCCTCGTTCGGCAAGTTGACGGGACACAACAAAGTAATGCTAGTCCATACTGCCTCCTCTCCGGTTAATATGGCTTAATTTCAAACGAGATAAATACACTGTCTGTCACTGTATATTTGTAAAAATACGGTCAGTGGACTTCATAATATGCTCATTGCGCTCAATATATACATTTTCCGGTGTTTATACGGTCACTAGCTCACCCTGGCTGAGTATGTGTGTGCACGCACGTGTAGGTTGAGCACTTGAGCATGACCGTGTGTGTTCCGTCGTGTGCTCGGACATGCATGCATTAGGGCGTCGCGCGCGTTTTTGCGTCCATGTGTAGACGTGACTGTTGCATACACGTAGGGGGAGTACGTGTAGAGGCCACTAAAGGAGCAGTCAAATCACACAGTAAGTTAGTCGGAAGAAGCAACCATCATTTCACTCTTCAATGACACGTACGCAATATAAAATGGTTGATATGGAGAGAAAAAGAAAACCACTATATATACACTAGCAGGAGCCTAAGCTACAAGCCTGCTTGCTTAGGTTGCTCTCTTCACAAGCACAGAACGACGGTGGCCCCACCGCTGGTCACATATCTGGCCTGATCCCGCAGCTGGGGGAAGGGAACAATGTTCTGCGTAGACGCGGTCGACATCGGCGAGGAAGAAAATCCACAGTCGGTGCGTCCCAATCGGGGGTCACCGCGGTGTGGGCCGATGCCATGTCCCAACCGCCCTTCTAGCTACAGCCCGACGTCCGTTTCGAAAATATTAGTGCATGTCAACAAAAATTATACTAGTATCGCTGTTCCGTTTCAAAAAAAGCATATAAGCTGTTACTTCTTACCCAAAGGATCTTTATATCCAACAGACACAAAATATCCATTCGACTGTTCGAAATTACTTTTCACTGCTGATCTGATGTCGAGGTAATTGCTGCATCGCCACCAAAACCCACCATCTCTTAAGCTAAAGTAGACCGAGCTAACCCCTATATTAGCATATTACTAAGATAAACAGAAGGCACTGTAGAATCATTTAGTATGCGAGCTTGTCAATCTGAATGTGGAGGGACACCAACTTAGCCCCGGCCAGCAGCTTGGGCGGAACTGTGAAGAAGGTCAGCTCCTGCACGGCGACGTCGCCGGGATCGCTGCTGCTTGTCACCTCCATTTCCACCTTGACGGCGTCGGTCCTGCCTTTGGGCTCCCCCGGCGGGCCGTTCGCCCACACCTTCGCCACGTAGTGCGGCAGTGGGGACGCCCCCGCTCTGATGCAGACGACCGACACGGTGATAGGCGCGCCGATGTCGAGCACGCCGCCGACCAAGAAAAACGCGCGGCCGTCCTCCTCCGCGAACAGCAAGAGCCGTGGCTCCGATAGTGGCACTTGCAGCTGGAGCGCCTTGCCGTACTGGATCCTGTGCACGGGCATGGGATGCACGGTGCTGATGTGGTGGGAGAGCCACGGCGGCGGGCCTTCGTAGCCGCAGACGGGCACAGGGCATTTGCAGGGCGCGAGCGGACACATGCTCTGATGATCGGCGAGCTTGTGGTAAGTGACGTAGAGCCCACAGCCTTCGTCCGGGCACTCCCCCCTCACCGAGGAGAGGACGGCGTCCACCGCCGTGTTCCGCACGTCGAAGCCACCGCCGCGCTCGCACTTCTGGCACTACCGCTGGTTCCCGGGGCGCTCGACGCGGCAGTCCGCGCAAGCCAGGTGCCCTCCCTTGCACTGCACAAAGCAATCAAACAACACATCAATCAAGAAACCTGCACCTTGCTCGATCAACCGAACGGACGAGGTGTATTCGAACCTCATACACTGGAGGCTTCAAGGGGCAGAGGCACAAGGGGCAGTGGAGCAAGGTGAGGTCCATCGAGACCATAGAGAGCTCCATCGTTGGGTCCTGTTCCGTCTGCATGATCTCGCCCTCCTCGTGCACAACCATCTCTCGCTTTATTAGGGCCGAGGCATTACAAAGCTTTACCGTCACATATATTCATAGGCCTTGTTTGGTTCATAAGTCCTAGGACTTTTTTAGTCCCAACTTATAAGTCCCAAGTCCCTAAAAAGTCCCTACCTGTTTGGTTCTTGGGACTTAATATGGACTAAAAGACCATATTACAAGTATAAGTCCCTATAAGTCCCTCCTTGAGAGTCTTATTTCATAAGTCACAAATGCCCACTTTAAGTCCCTATAAGTCCCTCCTGTTTGGTTTAGATGGGACTTATAGGGACTTTTTTAAGTCCCTAAACCAATAAGTCCCTGGAAACATACACCCTCATACTACTTCAAGGTGCATTAAATCAACACATGCAAGTATCAAAAGGAGAGTCACGGCGCATGCATGCGTTGTAATGAATGCATCGGTAAACGCAAATTATTGAAATATATCGAGTGCAGTGATTTGATGTGTCGCGTCAACTCGTACAAGACCGAGAAGTTTGATTACTACAACGCCCTCTCGCCTTAACCGACCTGCCTTTGGCTGCATGACAGGTGGGCCACCGACCTGTTGGGCCCACCTGTCATGGACACAAAGGCAGGAGCAGTAAGTCAATGAAGTTGCGTCCCTCCCTCGCCCATGAGTGTGGTGGCTGGCAGGACTAGGAGAAGCTTTCGTTCGCTACACGCTCTCCCTCCCGTACGCGGTGGACATGCAGCAGTTCAATCGGTGTCAGATGGCCAGAAGCATACTGTAGTACTCCTCCACTGCAGTAGTACTCCATCATTTTGTTCGACTTCCCAAAGAGGCGAAGAGCCAAGTGCAGCCCAGACGCTCGTGTGGCAGTTTCATGTGTAGAGTAGTCTAGGATAGCGTGTACCGTGCCTGTAAGCTTAAAATCGTTGGGGTTGGCTCCATGCTATATTTTTTTGATTAAAATTATCTTCTGGCCCTACCTGTCATCCTGGTGATTATAGTTTGCACGCTCATCTGGTCAAGACAGGAATATATATTTTAATTTGTGGTGGGGTAAATGTTAGAGGTTGCAGCAAATGGAGTATTGTACACTGCGGGTCTTTCAGCCAAGTTTAGAGGCAACCATGTGGGGCCAGTGCTATGATGTGTCGCGTCAACTCGTACAACGAGGAGAAGCTTGATTTTACTACTACACGCCTTCTCCCCCGCCCATGCGCGCGGTGGCTCGCAGACGAGGACAAGCTTTTGCTTATATAGTACTACAAGCTATCCCTCCCGCTCGCGGTGGACGGACATGTAGCAGTGGATTCGATACTGTAGAAGCAGTAGTAGTAACATCATTGTTCGTTTTCTCGAAGAGGCGAAGAGCCAAGTGCATCCCGAACGTGGCAGTTGCGAACCTTGGAGCATGCATATAGCCGGGCTCTTACATGAGACAAAATTGCTATGTGAGCCCACTATTCTAGTACTCCCTCCATCCGGAAATACTTGTCATCAAAATGAATAAAACGGGATGTATCTAGATGTATATTAGTTCTAGATACATCTTTTTTATCCAATTTGATGACAAGTATTTTCGGACGGAGGGAGTACTTCCTAGTATAGCCCTGTAAACCAGAAAGGAGTATTTGCCTTTCTAGAGATTTCAACAAGTGACTAGACTACACCGAGACGGAGTACATATGGAGCAAAATGAGTGAATCTACACCGTAAATAAATACGTAGTAGTTCTCTCGTTTTCCTCTCGGCCTTGGTCGCGGTGCACAATATTGAGTATACTAGTACTATCATCTTGAAATTTACGAAGTCACCATAGGCACCTCGTCGTCGACGGGAACGTCTCCTGACACGCGATAGACGCGAGCGGCAGTCGCCTCCATAGGTGCTTGAATACCAAGGAGGGAGAGGGTAGCGGTTCCCGAGACGTTGAACGGTCAATGATGCATCCTCAAATTACTGTACATGCAGAGGGAATTAATTGGAGAAGCAGAATAGAGCCAGCACGATGTGAATGCAACAGAGTTTGGATTCTCATATAAAGGCGCCCCACCACTCCAATCCATCTACTCCTTAGTCTCTGCACAACACTGCTCACTCCAATCCATGACCAAGTGACTAGAAGCCAGAAGCACCTATGGAGGCGATGGACGCGAGCGGCAGTCGGCTGTGCCAAATCATCCAAGGCGCCGGCCTGCGGCCCCGCACCGTGCAGCGTTTCTAGACGGTGCTGGCGACCACCGGTGTCATAGCCCTCGCCGATGCCGGCTTCGCCTCTTGCATGGACGACATGATGGTCAACTCCATCCGCAAGTTCGCCGCCGTCAAGAAGCGCGCGGACGACCATGCCGTACAGCTCCAGCCCGCGCGCCCAGGCTCCTCATTGCCTGCCACCCTCATCGGCATCCATGGTGACGAACTCTTTCAAGCCCTGGTGGCCCTGCAGTTGCTGGAGGTCGCGATGAAGAATGTGCACCTCGAGGTCACGCTCGTCGCGCAGCGCCTCTCCATGCAAGAAACCGTCGACCTGCACATCCACGTCTACGAGGAAATCGTCTACATAGGCCACTACAAGGCCAGCGAGGACAAAAAGACATTGGCCTTCTTCCAGCGGCTGGAATCTTTGGACGCCATTGTTCAGAAGCACGTCGACCTGGCCACGAAAGTCGCTGCTACTTAGCCGCCGTTCGGTGGGCCGGCACCCTGAGTCGAGGAGGTGGACGTCGTCGATGGATGCATCTCTTCTTCTTGCCTCCTGTAACCAGCACTGCATCGCCTCGTGGCCTTAATGTTTTATTAGTATAGGAGTATATGGCATTTTTATTCCAGTAGTAACATTTTCACTGTGAGGTGGGGCCGCAGTTGAGCAAACCGACCATCGGCAAATCCCCACCCCGCCCACCGGGCGTCGGCTGAGTTTAGAATTAGAAGAGAGAAACGAGGGAGAAGAGCTAGCTGTAGCACAGATGTTGTTGTCAGATGGGACTCGCGTTGATAGAATAGGAGTACTGAGCACTTGTGCCTCTTTTTTTAGGGAAAAAGCAGTCGTATGTCTAGTACTACCACTAGTTGGGTGCGCGCGACCTATACCTATCATCACTTTAGGTCTCCTTTTCGAACCGCAGCTATGCTTCACCGTACATATTTTTTCACGCATTTATCCTCCTATATGTACTCCTAGGCTATTTCCACGTGCACCCTTTCGCCGACATGTGGGACATAGAGCATCTGGGTCGTAGTGCATGCATGACTCAGAGCATATGTTGGGGTACTTTACATTTCAGACCTCACGAATTACATGCAAACCCCCCGCAGAAGAATAAATAAATTACTACATGAAACCAGATTATTTTTGTAGAAACCGGAGCACGTTCATTAAATTTTGGACATAACACGTTTATAAAAAACTACCGGACCTAAACCAGTCTAAGGGCCTCTTTGATTCGCAGGATACTGAAAACACAGAAATGGGGAAAGTATGATGGCGATGAACCGAGACGAGGAGAACTCTACTAACTCAGTTAGAGGTTAGAGTTAGATTCTAACCCTGAACTAACTCTAAACCAAAGAGGTGTATGGATGGCAGGGTTAGATTGACAATAAATGTTCTTTCTCAGTCACTGCGCAACACTGCTCACTCCAATCCAAGATCAAGTGACCAAAAGCCAGAAGCACCTATGGAGGCGATGGTCGTGAGCGGCAGTCGGCTGTGCCAAATCATCCAAGGCGCCGGCCTGCGGCCCCGCACCGCACAGTGTTTCCAGACGGTGCTGGCGACCGCCGGCGTCGTAGCCCTCGCCGATGCCGGCTTTGCCTCTCGCATGGACGACATGATGGTCAACTCCATCCGCAAGTTCGCCGCCGTCAAGAAGCGTGTAGCGAAAGCTCCTACTAGTCCTGTCAGCCACCACGCTCATGCGCGAGGGAGGGGCGTTGTAGTAATCAAACTTCTCGGTCTTGTACGAGTTGACGCGACACATCAAAGCACTGCACTCGATATAAGTCTTTTTACACATTTCAAATGGACTACTACATATGAATGTATGTAGACATATTTTGCTTCGTATGTAGTCACTTGTTGCAATCTCTAAAAAGACTTATATTTGGAAACGGAGGGAGTCCAACGCATGCATGCATGCCGTAACCTCCCTTTTGATACTTGCATGTGTTGATTTGATGCACCTTGCCAAATTTTGACTATAAGTTTAACTAACCAAATTTTCATGCATGTCACAAAAAAATACGGGGCTGTTTGGATTGTGACTATGTTTGTCTTATGTTGCCACATTATTTTTCCCACACTTGCCACACTTGCCTAACTTGAGTTGCTCAAATTGTTAGACACACTTTGGCTTGCCTAAGGGAATCTTGCCACACTTTTTCTGTCTATGACATGTGGGGTTCACTGCTAATAAAAAATTCTTGTCTTTGGTGTGGTGAATAAAAAAAGACTTATATTTAGGAACGGAGGGAGTAGAAAATATAAATAATAATGCATGTTGGGGCAACCCACGTTTCCGATAATTTTAGCCGTGGGCTTGTTCACAATTTTTACGAGGGGGTGGTTGTTCATTTAATGGAGGGAATTGTACCAGACTTGAACGATACAAAGTGCGACCTGGCACCCTAAAAAAAAAGTGCGACCTGGCACACCGTAACACCACTTGGAACAAGCGGGTAGCTATCTCAAAAAACAATCAACAACAAAAAAAATCGGCGACCTGGCACGTAGTACACAATTTTAAACGATTGTTTTGATGGAGTGAAAAAGGAAAACTACCCCACTACGTATATATAGGCCGGAACCTCCGCGCTTGCTTGCTAGGGTTGCTCTATTCACACACTCTCATCCTCTCCAGATCTAAACAAGATAGGGGTGGTAACACTGTCTTTCTCCCTTCAAAAAACACTATCTTTCTATCCTCACCGCTGGTTACAGATCCGGACGTATCCCCCTCCGCCGGTGAAGGGGAGGAGGGGCAGCGTTTAGGCCGTCGTCGACAGCGAGGGAGGAGACCCGCTGCCGGCCGCACCGTTATCTCTGGCCGAGCGCCGGCGCGAGAGGTCCTCCGATCTCTTCGTCATTGCCCTAGTGTGTGGGCGGATCCGGCCTCCCGCCCCGCACCTATCCACATCCCGACGACCTTCAGGTATATCTTCCTTCAAAACCACCTTAGCTCTACTTCCCCAGCTCGCTACGTCGCTGCATGTGCATCATTTTCTACCTCTCAGCCCCTCTCGATCGGATGGTCCAACGTCACCTTTTTTTTCTATTGTTAGAGGTAAAGCTACTTCATGGAGTCGAATCTTGTACTTGGTTCAAACAAGAAATAAAGTGGGGGTGGGGGAATTTAGTATGTGGTACATCGGACTTGGTACAAACAAGAAGGAAAGGGGGTGAAAGTAGTAGAGACTGGTCATCTAACCGGTCTCTTGGTCGAAAAGGGAAATATAGGGGTAACGCTGTACACAGTGGTATGACTAGGACTAGATTTGCTGTCCACACATAGGAGTAGGTGGCTAGAGTGTACAAAAATGGGACCAACCCAGATATGTTTCTTGGATGTTTGTTTCTCGGGGCAACAAACTATGAATCACCACTTTATGCCCCTGTTTAGGTACATGGTGCTGGACTGCTGGTGCACCTACTGTCCCATGCCCTTATACCAAATATTTAGTTGTTCTTAATCTAATTCCCCTGGTAAAAATGAAGCCATGCCACTTTTATAAGCCATGACAAGTTTAGCCAAATGTTTTTTCCTGTAATTGTTTGAGACTCTGACTGTTTCCTCTGTAGCTTTTTGTGCAAACAGGGATATCCATTTCACCAGGTTGCTGTTGTGACCTTTTGGTGCACTGCACAAATCTCTTCTTAAAAGACTGACTTTTGTGTTGTTTAACTGGAATGTCAGAATGGAACAGTTGGTTCATTTCGGTGGAACTGCACAAAGGGAGATCTGTGTTCCAATCCTCATCATCCATATTGGCACCATAACCTTCCTTTAGGTAAGAATGATATTTAATGCATGTGTTCATCTCTATTTTGCGACTGCCATGAGAAAATAATGCTATTTTTTACTAGTACACTTGTACTCCCTCACTGACAAAACCAATTCTGAAATAGAAGGCCAATCATGTACTTGTTTCACCAACTGGTGAGGAGACTGAGAAACAGAGCATGAAGAGGAAGAAGAAGAGGAGTAAACAGTGCCACGGCGATCTTGCTGAAGCCAGAGGCCTCAGTCGAGGCCATTCAAGGGCTCCGGCAATGACTACCTTACATGTGAGACGATCCTCCAGGGAGCCCTTCCACTTCTGCTATCTCACTTAATTAATTAGGAGTACTTAAGTACCACTAATTTATTGCTGCCTAATTTTCCTGTCGGAGTTAAACAAATCTTTAGTAGCACCCTATGCTGAATCATGTACGTGTGTATGTTTGTCTATGAGGTGAATCACGTGGTGGAGCAGGGAGGGAATGCTAACTTTACCCATTAAGATAATGAGGGTGCTTCTATTTGTTAGTGTATGTTTCATCAACTAGTCCCACTATTACAATAATCTCACTCTCTCAATATATGTGTCAACAGGGATGCTCGATTTTGGTGGAACTGCACAAAAACTTTGGGTGCTTCATGGCCTCAACGGCTTCCTTCCTTTCCTGTTAGTCGCTAATCTCGGCTTGCATTCTTCCTTTGCTGTCAGTCGCTTGGCTTATCTCGGCTTCCAGTCAAAGGAAATAGTAATTGATATGCTACCTCACACAGGTTGGTACTGGTCTTTATCCTGATTATTGTGCTTGTCATATGTATTGGTAATTTGGTATTGTGCTACTGTTTGCCGATTTCATAAAGGAGTAACTTGGAGCCTGAACTCGCAGGCAAATCATTACATCGGGTGATTTCAGTAGAACTGCACAAAAAGATCAGATGGACACGTACTTATGTTGCTGCTATGTACTCCAAAGTTCACTCAGACAAGCATCAATGTTGACAAGAAGAAGTGCCTATATTCATTCGAGTATCAACTGACGTCAACCAATTGTCAAACTCCAAGTATTAGGAGAGTGAATGCCAAAAATATTGCTTGGCGCATAGCCCAGAAAAACGCAGTCCAGTCTTTGGTCCCAACTTGTGCCTTTTGGTTATCTGCACATATGGTAGCGAACTGTATGGCATGGAGTCTAAAGATTCCAGACAAGTTGGTTGACGCGTATATTCATCTGGCACTTAATCAGTCTGCATGCCAGGGATGCTCCATTTCAGTTGAACTGCACAAAAAATTCGGGTGGTTCATTTTCTCAACCGCCTCCTTTCTCGTCTGCAATGTAGAATTTTGGCGAGATACAGGACCAAGATGAGCCAGTAAACTAGTTGGATGAAAGTAGTCGCCAAGTTGCTCAAACCTCCCTCGGCACGAGGCCACTATTTGAGGATAAACCTACAAGCAAAGTTCAAATTGTCTGTGCTGCCTCTTATGTACTCGAAAGTTTACTCGTAGACGAATTAATTTTAGCAAGAAGTACCTCTGACTGAACACCATTTACCAGTCTGCAATATAGAATTTCGGCGAGCTACAGGACCAAGATGAGCCAGTAAACTAGTTGGATGAAAGTAGTGGCCAAGTTGCTCAAACCTCCCTCGGCACGAGGCCACTATTTGAGGATAAACCTACAAGCAAAGTTCAGATTGTCTGTGCTGCCTCTTATGTACTCGAAAGTTTACTCGTACAAGCATTAATTTTAGCAAGAAGTACCTCCGACTGAACACCATTTACCAGTCTGTACCCTAGGTAATTAAAGTTCGTCCATGGATCATATTGGCTGTGATCTCAATCATTTGGATGCATAAACATACTGAACATGTGTATATCTGAATCTTTTTGTGAATTATCTATGAATATTGTTGTGTGACCTATCAATCATTTGGATCCATAGACATGCTGAACTTGTGTATATATGAATCTTTTGAGTTGTTGATAGTGAATGTTGGCTATGAATATGAACGTGCCCTGTGAACCTGAGTTTGATACGAATGTTTACCTTTTCTGTTATGCTTGTGTGTGAACTTGTTAGTATGCCTACTGTGGGGTATGTGATGTGTGGGTGTCAATGGCACACCTTCTTCCCGAGAAGAATTGCACCTGCTTTGTTAGGGTAGCAACGGCGCATTAGCTCTTTTTAATCTTTTTGCTCTGTCTTGCCCCCTCCCCCGCTCAACCCCTGCCGTAATGTTTTCGGCCTCAAAACAAACATAGTACTGCGTTGTTTTTGGGGCTTGATGAAAAATCGAGTGCTGGTTTCTGTAGGTTGGCGCACCCAGCAAATGGGCTGCTGGTCCACCATGGACTGGGAGGCTAAAAATACAAGTTGTATGGTGCAGAGGCAAGTAAAAAAAGCCATCGAGAGCCATCCACTGAAGAAAAAAAATCTCTCCTGATGTGCTTCTTCAGTTGTGTCGCCGGCCCCCTCTATAATCCAGTTCGCTCGGGCATCTGGTATCATTTTTTTCCAGAGGGCGAACAACTATCAGCTAGGCCTAGGTTTTGTATTTTAACATGCGTAGCCCACGACATACGGGTGACAGTGGTTTCAACTTATTTTTTGAGGTCCATACCGGCCTATGGGCTTTTTCTTAAAGATCGGCATCCCAATGTATTTTTTTAACCACATTATATATATTTATATTATTACTATTATCGTATATTTTATAGAGACTTATATATACATTATGAAAACATCGCACGTGTTATTAACTTATAAAAGTAAATGTTTAACAGAAGTTGGCAAGGAAAATCCTGGTTGTTTTTGACTCACAGGCAAGGAAAATCCTTGTGATTGCGTACAAAAGCTTGCGAAGATTTTAAGGACCAATGTAATAATAACGTGCTCATTTTTATTTTGAGCAATAACTTGCTAATTTGTTAATTATATATATATAAAATGTGCCTCTCCGGTTTATTTTTTATATTAATTGCTCCTTCTAACATAACATTATATATATAACGAGCCCAGCTAATTCGTGTATTTGAAGGAAGTGCAAATGGGCTGGGATTTCTTAGATAATATAAATGGGTCGCATTGACGCGAAATTATTTGTTCACCCAGCCCAGCAAATGGACTGTACATTCTAGAAAACATGGGTTAAATATATGCCACATTTTTGCAGGCTGACATGTGGGCCAATAGGTGGAAGCCTACGCAGGGCGTTGTCAACTTGGTCGGCATGCACCTTCAATCTCTCGTCTTCTTCCTCTAGCATCGCCGGGACTGCCTGGTCCGGCCTCCGGCGGCTAGCGGCTCTGCTTAGCATGCATCGCTGCGAAGCGCTACCCCACCGCCGACCAGGCTATCCCTCCACCCCTCCACACCTCCTGTTATTCTCCACCGACTGCAGCCCCACGCTGCACCAGAACCAGTTATAACCCTTCTCCTCCACTCAATCTGCGACTCCACTGCCACGTCTTCCCATCTCCGAGTCGTTCCCGTCCGGGGCCTCGCCGTCGTCCACCGCCTTGCTGCGCTCGGTGCGGCGTGGTCAACAAACGAGAGTCATCAGAAGAGGACTGTACGTGGAGAGCCTGGCGGCTGGGACCCAAGAGGTCCATGGTCGCACGCAAGGAAAGTTCCTCCTTATTAAGCTGAAAAAATGTTTCCTCCACCTGACAGCTGGGACCCACCGGGTGTATCTTCGCACGAAAGGAAGTGCCTCCTTGTTATGCGAAAAAAATATTCCTCCCGTTGACAGCCGGGACCCGTCAGATTTGGTGGCTGACTTGTGGGCCTACTAAGCGGACGTGTACGCGGGGCTTTGTCAACTTAATCAACAAATGATTCTAGCAAATGGACCATTGGATGTTAATCCAACAGCCGTGCTCCTTCTTCAACCTCTGTTCTTGCTCCTGTCTCCCGTGGGCGGCACCGCGGCTGTGCTGCCACGCACCCGAACCAGTCAAGTTTCCCACTCCTCTCCATCTGCGACTCCACTGCCCCGTCTTCCCCATCTCCGGGTCGTTCCAGTCTGGGGCCTCGCCCTCGTCCACCGGCCTTTGGTGCGCTCGGCACGGTATGGTCAACGTGGTCAACAACCGAGAGTCATCGGAACATGACTGTACGTGAGAGGCTGACAGTGGGGACGCACCACGCCCATGGACGCATGCATGCAACGGAATGCGGCGTGGTCAACGTGGTCAAGGAATGACTTCCATCGGAAGTGTACTGTACGTGGAGAGGCTGACAGCTGGGTCCACCGCCGCAGCAAAGAAGTGCCTCCTTATTACGCGGAAAATAATGATTCCTCCACCTAACAGCAGGGACCCACCGGACGGGCCACCGTATTTTGCGAAAAAACGTTTCCCCCCTGACTGCTGGGACCCACCGGACGGGTCACCGTATTTCGCGAAAAAAACGTTCGCCCCGCTGTCAGCTCAGATCCACCGGAAGTGCCTCCTTATTACGCACAAAAAAATGAATACCCCCCTCCTAGTTGGGACCCACCTTGGTGGGTGGCTGACTTGTGGGCCTACTAAGTTGACGGGGACGGAGTGCTTTGTCAACTTAGTCAATATGAATGATTCTAGCTCCAGTGACCGTACGATGTCCATCCAACGGCCGTAGTGCTTCTTCAACCTCTGGTCTTCTTGCTCCAGCCGCCCAAAGCAGCACCGGTCGTGCCGCATGCTCCTGCCTCCCGTGGCCGGCTGTGCTGCCGCGGAGACCTCACCGCCCCCTACTATTCCCACCACTGGCCAGGCCCTGCGGCGACGGCAGCCTCACACCGCAGCCAAACCAGTGAACCCTCGTACTCCTCTCCGCGCAGGCTTCCACTGCCGCGTCTTCCACTACAAAAAAAATACACTTCCGAGATGATACGTGTTTGTCACAGTAGGTTGCGTTTTTTGTCATGCATGTACATCCATGACAAATTTATGACAGAATCAAGATAGTCATACCTGTGCTGTCGTAGAAGTGTTCCATGACATTACCAAAATTATCATCACAGAAGTGTCCACTTCCATGACGATAAATCGCGCGTCACAGAAGTGCTTTCGTCAAGGGTGACCGACACGTGGCATCCACCGTAACGAAACGCCGTTAAGCTATCGGGTCGGGTTTTGGATCCGATAACCCGTTAACAGCCGCGACCAATGGGGATTTTCCACGTGTAAAATCATCATTGGCTGGAGGAAACACGTGCCGGCTCATCGTTGGGACAGATGTCATCCACTCATTGGACAGAAGGCGCCTATGATACGTCGACACGTGGCACGACCCATCAAGTTTAAATGGGCCGGCCCAACTAAAGGCCCACAAGATTTTGCGGACCATAATTGGCCGGCCCAGCTAAAGGCCCACGAGATTTTGCGGACCATAATGGGCTGGCCCAGCTAAAGGCCCACAAGATTTCACGGGCCATAATGGGCCGGCCCAGGTAAAGGCCCACAAGATTTTTGTGTGCCATAATGGGCCGGCCCAGGTAAAGGCCCACAAAATTCTTACAGATCATAATGGCCCGGCCCAGCTAAAGGCCCATGAGATTTTGCCGACACTAATGGGCCGGCCTATCTGTAGGCCCACAAGATTTTGAGGACCCTAGTAGGCCGGCCCATTAACTGGCTGCCATGTTTTGGGCCAAATGCCGGCCCATATTTGATCCGGTCCATTAATGGCCTGCCACGTTCCGGGCCTAATAATGGCCCATATGAGATCTGGCCCGTTAAAAGCCTCCCACGTTCTGGGCCAAATCACGGCCCAGATCAGGTCCGGCCCTTTAAGAGGCTTTGGCCTCAATTATGGCCCATATCAGATTGGGCCCGTTAACTAGACGCTATGCTTTTGGGCCCACTTGCTAAAGGCCCATTTAGTAATTCGGCCTGATATTAGTTTCGGCCTGTTAAGGGCCCGTTTAACATTTCGGCCCTATATTAATTTCGGCCTGTTAAAAGCCCGTCATATAGTTGGGCCTAACTACGGCCCGGTTTGCATCCGGCCTGCTCGCAGCCGATATCTGATTGGGCCAAACAAGGACCGACACAATTTTGGCCTGTTAAAAGCCCGTGATTTGATTCGCACAATCATGGGCCGGGGTCCATTTCGGGTTGCTGCCGGCCCGTGAGCAGTTCGGCACATTTCAGGCCCAACCTACTTCTCAGCCTCCTAAAAGCCCATTGATTTTTCTTGCGAAAAGAGGGCCGGGGGTTACTCGGCCTATTAAAGGCCCGAATCTACTAGTGGGCCAGTTTGACGAGGCCCATGATGCGGATCATACATCGTGATTGCATGACGGCCCGATTATGTACCGTAATTTTACGATTTGGCCGGTTTACTGCGAAGACAGGATATATATACAGTAAAATAACTGCAGCATCGTGAATAAGAAAAAACCTAGACTATACAATAAAGAAATTACGGCATATTACATCCACTGGGCATCAAAGTTCGCCACTATGATAATAAAGCACAAGCAGACAGCAGATTACATACACTGGGCATCAAAGATCGCCACCAGTGCAAATAAACACACCGACAAAATAATATACAAAACCGACAGCACTTCAATAGAGTTCAAGAAAGGTTACCCTGCTGGCGAGCTGCAGCGCAACCACCTGAGCAAGATGATGAGACTGCGCTTGTTCAACACTTATATCTTCCTCACTCTGAAAGATAAACAAGCAGACAGATGACAGGTTTTGCACATAAAAGTATCAGTGCTGACAATTCATCACATTTCTTACTAACGAATAAAGTGACACAGTTTAAAATTGCATTAACACAATATGGTATTGTTCAGGTCAAGACATAGCAGGAAATGACATTGTGAAGGAGTTGGCAGCTTCACGACACCACTGGATTATAGATCAAGAACTCATAAGTATCAATGGTTAGTGTGCTGTCAATTTATCCCATTTCAGATTGGCAAATAAAGAGACGGTTTAAATAATAGTAGAATGATATGACATTGTTCATAGTTAAGACATTGCAGAATATGACATTGTGTTGTAGTGGGTAGGTTCACCACACCACTGGATTACAGATGAAGAACAGAAGCATACATGCAGTGCAAAAGAAGATCACTTGCTCTGTATAGTTTAATTTACATGGTATGAAGAAGGAACTTGGTTGTACAACTGAAAACTTAAATTGAGAAGGACAAACTTTTGTTTATGAACTACATAATAAACTTTAAACATGCAATTTGATGCAAACACCAAAAATAAACAGCTGTTGCAGTCATGCCTAACCAAATTACACAACAAAGTTTGAAGGCTTGAGAAGGACAAACTTACATTACTGGTGAAGACAGGCTCTATAAAGCCCTTGTCCATGCTGATGGGGGGGGCAATTCAAGAAGTTTACCACAGAATCTTCTTCATAAGCATTGCCTTTATTCTACATTTTGTTAAGAGTAAATATAGATGTGATAATATACCAAAAAATGGAGAATATTTAAGATAAGATGAAGAGTGATGCTACATAACCAAGTAGCTATAAATGTATGTGCAGCGATACAGGCAAAAGGCATAGCAAAGAGCAATGCACAGCTAAACTTCTTGAGTACCAACCTTATGGTAAGAGTAAATATAGATCTGATGTGTAGAAAATGGAGGGCCAAGGAAAATAAGCTGCAGAGTGATGGTACATGAACAACTACCTGTCAATATAAGTACACTGATAAAGGACAGCATGTACTTACAAGAACAATGCAAAGCTAAAAAAATCATTGGCATTGGATATATTCTACACTAATGTAACCATTCATACAGATCAGATAATTTGGAGCGAACAATTGATAAGCAAGCTATCATGCATACTGCTGTCACATAATGAACAAGGTATGTATGCAAGTACAGTGATACAGGACAACAGGTACTAACAAGAGCAAAGCAGCGGGTAGCATATTTGCGATATCATGTCGTTCTTTTCAAACCGGAATTCTTCTTCGAGCAGATTTCCTGCAAAAAAGATCCGTAAGGCACATGCGGAAAAGTAGAAGTTCAAATTGTCATTTGATTTCATTGACAGTACCTCGTCCTAGGAACGAGACCAGTGCATAACAAGGTTTTTCCATTCAATGTCTTCTAAATTTAGCACAGGAGACTTCACCGGAAATTCGTTTATAGACTTGCCATCAAAGTGTGATTTCCTCAGGTAACACCGATACTGCTGCAATGCTTCTTTGAAAAGCACAAGCAAGCTTTGCTCGTCATGACTATCCAGATTGACCCTCGCCTAGTTACAACAATGTAATGTAAATCATTGATGTGTTCGATCAGCAGAAAACAGGAAAATAATAACCATGAATAATAGCACTTACACGTAAGTTGGACAGGAAGATGTGAAAATGGTGTTTGTCTTCACTATAATCTTCCCATGATGGGAATATATGCACGTAGTCCCTAACAACATTGAAAGCATTGTCTTTTAAACTGGGAATAAATGGAATGGGGTTCCAATCTGCAGGAATTGGTTGTCTCTGCAGTTGGGATAGGTCTTCGGCCGGTGGACTTGCTGTACTTTTGGCTGGAGTGGGATTTTTTTGTGGTACAGCTGGTGCTATGGCAAATGAAATCGGTATAACTTTTGCTGGAGTGCAGGTCCTGTGTGGTGGGGCTAGTGGTGTGGCCAGTGAAGTATGGGTACAGTCTGCTGGAGTCGGTCCTACGTTTAGTGTCACTGGTTGTATAGCCAATATAAGTGGAACCTGTTTGATTTCTCCGGCACCACCACGTTTTTCAAGGACTTTGCTGGTGCTCCTTCAGGTTCGGCAATCACCCTCTTCCTTTTTGATGTCTGATGCACAAGAACAGCATTTGAGTGAAAAAACATGGTATGATGACAGATGGAATATGTATTGATAATGGATGGGCATGGCATCTCGAGTTATATGATGAGTAAACTAAGCAGATGGCGGTGCAACAAAGTAGAAGAAATGCAAGACAACATATGCAAGATACGCGCAATCAATAAAACCTTGCCAAATTAGAACATGCACCTTGATGGGTGAACAGGACATGCCATCTGCCTTTGACTCCTCGAGGTTAGAATAGTCATTAGGATGATATTCTGAACAAGAATCAACAGGTGGGGAGCGTATGAGTTTCATTGCTTCCAGAATGGCACTCAATGCCTTGGTGCTAATTTTGTAAGTCTTTGCAGTGTTCCACAATATTCTTCTGATGCGCGGATTCTGATATTCACTGTAATTGCGTATAATATCTGAGAACCATGAACACATAAATAGTTGTGAGATTATCTTTGTAATGCAGATGATATTCTAATATAGGGGCGCCCCTGTAAACACTTGTGTGCTATCACTGGATTCTGATGAGAGAGCTCATGTGTGCTGTAATATGGTGCGTGCATTTATATAATCTGGCACAAGTACAGAAACAATAGGCTCCAGAAGTAAGGATAGCTGGCAGATGATAGGTTCATAATATACTATATAGAGAGTTTATTGCCAAACCATGATAACAAGAGCACACAACAATTAGGCAGATCATAGTGTACATAACAGGGGTACACCATAACCACGATATATAAATCGGGAAAGTGGAACTGGCTTGAAAATATGGTGTTATATTGCCGCTAGTAATTGAAAGCCTATCGATCACGTACAGGCCAGCTCTATCAGCTGTTGATTGCAGATATCCCTGCGCCCCTTCCTGACAAGGAACATACTGTACGTACTAAATACAAAATAAACAAAGAGGAACATGTTAAAGAACAGAAGAGGAAGCATATTCTTGAGGTTCCGCTTCATTGCATACAATGTTGGTTGCCCACTCATGATGAATCACAATGCCCAAAGAAATGCAATTCCATGTTGTCTCTCTATATGTGGCAATTTTGAACAAGAGTCATTAGGATCATATTCTGAACAAGAATCAACAGGTGGGGAGCGTATGAGTTTCATTGCATCCAGAATGGCACTCAATGCCTTGGTGCCAATTTTGTAAGTCATTGCAGTGTTTAGCTTCAAGAGTGGACTGCTGCTAGTGTGACACAAAGTAGCTACACAGATCATAGTGTAGATATAACGGGGAAAACCGTAAGCATCAAAGTAAAATCAGCAAAGTGGAACTTGCTGGAATATATGTGCTAGTATTGTCGGTACGGCTAGAAAGGCTTCGGATACCAGCTCTCTTCAAGTGAGTGCGGTACTGTTAATATCAGTGTTACTCTCAAAGGCGACACAACTCCCCGCATTTCCTTGCTATTCTTATAGGATTCAAGTGGGCAGGTGACTACAAATCCTATTCCTATGTTTATAAGATCCTACGAATCAAAGAGGCTCAAAGTGTCCATCACAACCGACCGTATAGACCTCTACACTGCAAAAGTCCCTGCTCATCTTCAGTACAAGGAACATACTGTACCACTATCATACTCCCTCCGTTCCAAAATATAAGTCTTGGTAGAGATTTCCACTATGGATCACATACAGATGTATCCAGATACATTTTAGAGTGTAGATTCACTCATTTTGCTCCATATGTAGTCCATGGTGGAATCTATACAAAGACTTGTATTTCGGAACGGAGAGAGTACATATTAAAGAAGAACGGAAGAGGAACATGGTAAAGAAGAGCAAGCAGATTTTGGATAATAAAATGTTGGTTGCGCAGTGCCCACACATGATGAACCAGAGCGCATTAAGAATGCAACTCCCAGCTGTCTCTCGACCATTTCAGGCGGTTGGATGAAGATCCTACGTATCCTAACCCATCTTCTTCCTCGTCTCTGATTCTTCCCATACAGAACACCGCACGGGCTGCCGGCCGGACCACCGGCCCCCGCCGCCTATGTTCCTCCGCCACCCCCACCCCCCACCCCTGCCCCAACCCCCACCCGCGTTGAGTTTTCTTTGTTCGGCGAGGCCCCACAACCACCCGAGCCCCTTCGTTCGCACCGGCGAACTCCGGCGAGCTCTGAAAAATCGACTGACCCAATTTTGAAATTTAGTCTACTGTGATTTAACTAGTGTGGAATATAAAAGGGGA